>NC_135056.1:11657500-12282500 GCF_051014685.1 Ptiloglossa arizonensis
TTCGAGAAATTTTTTCGTCCAAAAATTATTTACTTCGGTTACAAAGTAATCGACTACCATTTATCGTTTTGTAACGTTGCACTCGATTCCACAGGATACAATCTTCGTTCCCTTTTATCGACATTATATCCACGATACGTGTGCAGTCTTAGACAAACTTGAAATCGATTAAAATACTTCCGACCGATAATTTCACTCTTTGAAAAATCGACAGTCCACGACTCACGTATAGAAAGAATTATAATAACGCACCTAGAAAGCACGTACGCGTTCCAATTTACATAAAGCTAAGAATTCGACCTTCGTAACCTCTCGAAATTCTTCAGATTTATGTTCCACAAGGAGAAGAGGATCGTTCGAGACCACTTCGCGAGGCAATAATTCCAATCGCTACCTCGATATCCTCTCCGAGCGATACTCAAGCCTCTCGACGATCCGCGATGCAGGTATTTCGAAATCACCGCTCTCCTCCAATCGCCCGAAACAAGTAATCCATTCGCACAGGGAGGGTCTGTTTCGCGTCTCTGCCTCCCTCTCTCTCTCTCTCTCACACTCACCCCTACTTACGAGGGTCGAAAACGCCCCCGAAACCTTTCGAAATAACTCCGTATCCGAAATGACTACGTAACTCGATAATATCTCCCTTCCACCGTTCCGGCATGACTTTCGAAGGTATTGTCGGTAGTCGGGGCGCGATTATCTCCCACCTCACCCCCACCCAACCCCTTTCAGAAGCGACGCGCGTTTATCCTCGAATAAAACGCATCCGAAGGTAGTCGCCGTAAAATTACCGCCCGGAAATTCATTCGCGATACCCTTGAAGATTCCCCAGAAAGGGATTCGAAGGATCCCGAGACGTTGGACGAGCGCGGAGGGAAGCCGAACGAGACGGAGCGTCGAAGGATTAACCGGTCCTTTCTTCCGTCTTCCCTCGCATTAAAGTCGTTTGCTAATTGGATCGGTCCCCGCGCGTTTCCCTCTCATTTTTCTCCCCGGGATTCTTCTTCTCGGCGGACCGGGCGAGAGAACTCCCTTGGACAGCTTAACGGATGGGGAACCCAGCGTCGAAACGGTGAAAGTTTTCGAGAGCTAGCCCCTACCCCTGCCCCGTTCCGATACACCCTAGGAAAAACGCGATCTATAATCGTCCGCGGCAACGACACCGCCAGGTAGAGTCCTACACCAACCCCTACCCGATGAAGGAGCGTACTCCCGTACTCGGCGCGCGCCCTAATCGGGTTTAGTTTATCTCGCGAGGACACGCGCTATACAAGTAGCAGGTATCTACGTCTATTCCGGGCGTCTTCGTCGTCTCACCACTCCCCCACTCTCGTCCCGCCCCATCTTGGCTCATCATCTTCTGGAAGCAGTTGGCCGGATGGCTAGAGCCTCTCGTCGCTCTGCTCTCTAGGTAGCTAACTCATAACTACGTCACATCCTGCAGGTAATTGAAAACGTTATCTCGCACCCGGGAGTCTCCATCCTTTCCTACCGGCGGGCCTGCCGCCTCCACAGACTACCCCCTACTTCGCTTCCATAGCTTAAGGCTGCTTCCATCCAACCAACCAACCAACCAACCCCCTCTTGGTTCCCCGCCACCTTTCACCGGTCTAGAACGGGCTGGTAATTAACACCCTCACTTGGGGTGTCCGGATAACTCCTGGAAAACTCGGAAACTTTTGCCGGTAGAGATGCTCGCGCGTCCGCCTACGTATCGTTTTTACAAACGTAAGTCTCTTCTTTTCGGTGTACGGGGAACTTTCGATCAAACGTATATCAAGGTACACGAATCTGTGCAAGCCTACTCGTCGTCGATGCGCTTTGGAATCATCTCTTGTGCGTCGTTTTGCGCGAATTAACGTGACAGGATCCAGATGACGGTTGTTATACATGGAGAACAAGTATCTATCGAAATAATCGTCGTATCGGTTCGAAGATCAGTGCGTAACTAAATTTTTGATCAAGTGGAAGATAATAGGAGAAGCTCGAGACACGAAATTGTGTAATTAATTGGCGCGTCTGGCGTTTAGAGTTTTCTGCAAACGCAAGGAAAACTCGCGTTACGTATTTGTTGCGTATGAACGATATTTACAGCAGTAGTATTCGTCGAATATATTGAAATTCATGGAGAACGAGTTTTCGAGCTTCGAACGTGACGTCGACGAATTACTTTATCGAAAGAGTCGTGCAGGTAGACCCCACTCAGCTGTGTGATTTTCCGCGCGTCTTTATCGATCCTCCTCGAGAACGATTTACTTAAACGAAACCACGCAAAAACGTACGAAGTAACGCGCTCTTTTATTTTCTTTTAACGTAATCGACTCGCAATCCTCGAATCATCCGTTCGCCTCGTTCCTTAGGTCTACGGTCTTCTTCTCTCGAGAGCTAATCCGTAATTCGCAGCGGCGAGTTGTAGAAGGAAAATGGACCCGAGACTTCGTTCTATGCTACATCCGTTCGTCCTGAGAGAGAGAGAGAGGAACGAGTGAAGAACGTTGGAGAGAAGTAAGGAGTAAACGTGGCCGGCTGTTGCCTATGGCGCACGAGCTGGAACGAGAACCAGGTTGAAGTTGCTCGCAGCCTCGGAGAATGGAGTTCATTGTAGGGGCCATATTGCTGTCGGTACTACAGCAATCTGGCCAAGAAACTGGCAAGCCACCGCGGATCGTAGCGATTTTTGCCTTAGAGTGGATCGACCGTCTCGAAAGCGACGTTGCTCGTCGTAAAACGGGCAAAATAAAAGTATCGATGCTAATTGTAAACGAAGCACCTGAGTATACTTGGATTCGAATTGTTTTCGACTTAGAAAAGTCGCGCGAGTGTTTAATCGTGTCGCGAGTAGCGGTTTCACGTTCTCGAATAAGTGTTGAAGTTACAACTCGGGTAACAAGTATAGTTCCTTGATTATATCGAGTATTCTACCAGTGTACATTTCTCGACTGTCATGAGTATTCTATCAGTGAATTCCTCGACTACTTATTCTTCCAATTGTTTACGATTGAACTCACAAAGGAGCCATTTCGGAGAATATTTTCTGAGAAGAATATACACATATTTGGAACAGAGAAACGAGAATTATGTAGCGAAAGAGATAGAAAGAAGCTATAATATTTCTTAGCAAAGACGTTAAGCGCGAATACGTCAAAATCGAGAATTTGAGCTCGAGAAGAAATTTCGCGCAACGTTGTTAAAATTGCCATCTAAAAACGGTCCGAATCATTTTCGATCGTTCGATTTTTCGATACGATCGCGAGAACCCGCTGTTTGCGATATGATATAGGAGACAGCGTCACGCTCCGTGATGCAAGCTCGCGGGGAATATTCAAATAGGATGTTTTCTCGATATCGAGAAGCAGACGGGGAAACTTTTAGTTCGAGACGATAACGCGTGCACGTGCTCCTGGCATAGAAGAATGCCTGACGTCGAATCGCCCGAATAACGCGCGCAATTATCATAAAATATATATAAAATAAAGTTCTGCGGGAAGCATTACGTCTCGGGGGCCGTTGTGTACGCGAAAGCGGTCCGGCTCTTCCATGGTGAAACCGAGTGGAAAGTAGAGAAGGATGACACGTAAGGGATCGATTTTCCTCCCGCCTATTTCTGTCCTAGACAGTGATAAATGGAGGACACCTTTCAGCAAACTCTCGAAGCATAGTGCCCTTTCTTATGTGGCGTCTGATGTCGTTCCATTAATTAACGAAGAATTAGATTCGTTCCCGTTCCGGGGCAGCCAATAAACCAACGAAACACACTTTCGAAAGAAAACCGGAATCTCTGACCCGTGGCTAATTATCGTGGAAGAATCGGATACGGTTGTTTACGTCGTGGCTTGAAAAATTGAGCGAATTCCGTGGAAAACAAAGAGCAACGGGTTTTTCTTCAACAACGCGCTCCTGTTCGGGAAATTGCGCCTTCCTCGCCGATCTTTCATCCTTCTAACCCGAAATATTCCGGAGAACGTTGCTGATCGCAGGACGAGTCATTTTTCTTTCGTTTCTAACAATTCCCCGTAATATGATCGAAACTAATTTTTCAGTCTAACACCGAAATTACGATTTCTCCATTTTTCCAACTCCGTTTCATTTAAACGAAACGTTCGCTTGTATTCTCATTTCTCTGGCCTTCCTTCTTATCGACTCCGCCGATTAGAAGCTATAAGAGTTCACCTCGTAAACAAACATACAAAATCCTCGACAGTTAACCTTCAGATCTTCGAATCCGATTCACTTACTCGACGATCGTCCACCTTCGTTGTTCCCTTTACCATTTTCAGTTACATTGTACCGTGCTAAGCTCTAATAAACCGTGTTATCGTACATTCCGTGCAATTTCATAGCTCCCGGTCCATCGGTCACGCAAGATTAATTCGAGCGTGACACGTGTCAGTTACCTTCTAAAAAAAAAAAAACAATCCGATCCCTTCGAGCCGTATTTGACGTACATTTGATCGACTAAAACCGAAATGGACAAACGCGTTTCATTTCCAAAAATGTGCAAAGACGCGCCAAACTTTCTCACATGGCTGTAACGATTACACAATCTCACCTGAAAACTTTACGCGTCGTTTTCTCCGCCCGATATCCTCTTCCTCGAGTGCTCTCCGATACAAAACGAGCGATCGGTGCTTTTAAAGACCCGAAACTCGCATCGCTCACGATTTACGCCGGTAACGGGCTAACGGAGGACCTCGTTTAATTATCTTCGTGACCAGGGACGCATTTCGTGCGTAAACAATAGCGAACGCTCTCCGTTGGCATTACATATATACCCCACGGCTGCCTATACCTAACCGATCCTAATGTTTGCCGACATACAAGGGACGAGGCGATAATTCACGTCATGGCTTCTTAGCTCCTTGATGTCTCAGTGGTTTCACCACTTGGATATGAATACCCAAGTGGCGGAGAACGGAGAGCGGGACGGAGAGAGAGACAGAGAGAGAGAGAAGAGAGAAACGGGAGGGAGAGATGGACCGAAATGACAGACCGGAAGCCTACAGGGGTCTATCGTAGACACCATTCATCAAAAGTGTCCACCCCGACCTCATCTTCCCTTTTCCTCTGCGCTCAATCCGTCTAGCGGTAGTCACTTTTCCCGGCGTTCTCGGAGGCTTGGCGTCACCTCCTTCGGCGTCACCTTTGCCTAGCACCTCTCCGAAATGCCATTCCCATTGATTAATCGAAGCGAGGCATGTCGGGACTTGGCAACACCCTCCATTTCCTCCCTTAACCGCCGTCACTAATACAACCTGCCTTGGTTCCCCAACGACGATGGACTACTTGCTAGCAACCATCACCGCTGCTTGTCACCCCATCGATGTCAATAGAGGCGCATAGGGGGTAGGTAGGAGGGTGGTGGTGGTAGTGGTGACGTGGTGTGCGATTCCACCGACCCGGTGTACACACAACCTAGGTCCTCGAGAACGCCAGAACGCATCGACCGTCCCCACGAGGGACAAAACGATATCCCTCTCGCTTCGTTTCCACCGTAGCGTCGATTCCTTTAGGCCAGTGGAGCAACTGGTTTTTACGGCGTCGTTAAAGAAAACTTCCGTCGAAACGGTTCAACGACGCGGATTTACGCGGTGAGCTCGTGCTTCTCTCTTCAACGAGGGGGACGAGGAACAAGTTTGGCGAAATTCTTCGTCGATATTGAAAAAAGTTCGCGCGAGATTCGAGAACATTGCAACGCGCCGGATTGTTACTTTGGGTGGGGAGACACGTCGCAGAGTTTAGCAGGGTTTACGAATCGGTGAACGACGATGACGTTTAACGTCGGTGTTCTTCGCACTGGGGAACGGATTCTGATTGAGGAAGAAAGAGTCTGGCTATCGAAGAAGGATCTTTATCGGTTCACGTACGATGTATATTGATAGGAAATTTTTGTCGTTTCTTAGATTCAGTGTAATGAATTCACTAGTGTGTTGAATTCGCTCTCGAGTGATCACACGTTCTGGAACATCCGGTATATGGAGAGAATATAACGACAGGAAAGGAAACGAAACGAAAATCAACGGGGAAGTTTTCAAGGTGGCGATGGTTTGATTATAATTCCTTGGACTTCACCGAAGGAAAGTAAGGAAGGAAAGATGATATTTTCTCCGCGAGGAAAACGGATTCCCTAACCATCGTGGT
This sequence comes from Ptiloglossa arizonensis, assembly GCF_051014685.1. Lineage (NCBI taxonomy): Eukaryota > Metazoa > Arthropoda > Insecta > Hymenoptera > Colletidae > Ptiloglossa > Ptiloglossa arizonensis. The sequence goes on from NC_135056.1 coordinate 11,663,639, forward strand.
TGCACAAGTTCCCTGTGAGCGGGCAACGAAAATGATGTCCCTCTCGTGTATCAAGGGGACACAGCTACGTGAAAAAATGAAGTAAAAATCAACGCCGATAACGCGATTGTAATTTCTTAGACTTTACCGAGAAAAACCCTGCCACGGTACGAAAGGATTTTTATCGTTTCATGTACCGTCATAATTGCTCCAAGTTCTTTGTTAACCGGCGACAAAGAGGATTACGTTCCTCTTGTATATCGAGGGGATACAATGGAAAAAGATCGCGCGAAAATCAACTGGAAATTTTCCGAGTTAACGACATCGCGATTATAATTTCTTGGCTTTACCAAACTGAAGTAACAAAAGTATCGTAGTACTTGTTCCAAGTTCTCTGTTAGCGAGCAACAGAGAAAGGTGTTATCTTTCTCTTGTACGTCGAGAGTAAGCAACAGGAAAAATTCACACGAGAATCAACTGTAAAATTTCCCAGTTAGCAACATTGCGATTATGATTCCTTGGACATCACCGAAGGGAGCAAACAAACACGATATTCTCTCCGCGAGAAGAACTGATCCCGTAATCATAGTGGTTGTTCCAAGTTCTCTGTTACCTATCGACAAAAAGAATAGTTTTCCTCTCGCGTATCAGAGTGCGCAACAACAGAGACAAACCGCGCAAAAATCAACGGTGACCTCACAACTCCTCGGACTCCTACACCGAACGAAAATAACACAATACAAAAATATACGCGGAAGGAATACCAATGCAGTATCCACTTAACAAATAATGGGAACTCGCGATGTCGGACAGTTTTCCAGCGTGATTCTCCGTACGCTCCGATTCGAGGTCTCGTGGTTGGAACGCGCGAATTCTTTCGGCCCGTTTACCAGAAACGCAACGATTCCACGAACACCGACTACTCGGGTTTAACATTACCCGCTGGAAGCTACGAACGCCTCATTTACCGTGGCGTAAACGTAAATCTCGCGTGGCCGCTCGCGGGAAACGCGAACCCGTGTTAGCGTAATTTTCTAAGGTCGGTTCCACGCGGTTCTACACTCCCCACGGGGGGTTCTAATGCCAAGGACGATACGCGCGGGCGGTGAAAACGGAAGAAGAAACACAGAACGAGCTCCAGCCGTGGTTCGAAAAATCAAATTTAGCACCGGGGCCCCGGTAACGGGCGGTTTACTAAGCCTTAATGTAAGCGCGTTATACTCCGCGCAGGCTGCTGCCAGCAACGCGTGCTAGATTTACTGTAAACCGCGGTTTATAGTCAATGCTGGAGCACAGCCCGGTTGAGAATGGAAGCGCGCGTTAATCACAGCCACGTTCCTAGGTGGCTATGAAACGCGGCTGCCAGATACCGTAAATTTCGTTCTCCCGGCTCGCCTATCCCCCGAACCCGAACCGTTCGGGACCCTTCTACGAACGACGACGCCTTTTTTCCTCTTTAATTTTCGGCGATCATCGATATCCACGATCCACCGAACCACGAACATGTGCATGGAACTGATATCGCACCACGGCGGACCCTGTGAGCGATGGCTTTGCAAAATGCTCGCGAAATCTCCGCTCGACGATCGGAGAGACCTCGACAGATCGAAACGGAGGTTTTCGAGGACCTTCACGGGATTCATTCGAGGAAGTAGGTGACTTTTTTTTTGAGGGGGAATTAATTTCGAGGAAACGAATGAAAGAGTTTTCGCGCAATGTTTGTTCGTATCTCGAAGAGGGATTGTTTGCACGTGATGGTTTTTAAAATGTTCTGTTGCTTTTTGCAGGGATCTGACCTTCGAATAGATCTGGAAATTTTTGTTTGGAGATTGCGCGGAGAATTTCAAACGGGAAAGAGGAAATTTGAAGGAGATCATCGTAAGAGCGAGTACGAATGAACCGAATATTAGGAATTGGTGTTTGTTGAAAGAAGAAGTTGAATGGTGTAATATGTGATTGCATAATTTTGTAAAGGATCATCATTGAAACGAGTATGATAGATTTTTAATTACTTTAGGTATTCGAGACAGCGGTAAAATCGCATCGAGGCATTCGGTTTATTATTGGTTGCGAAAGCGTCGATAATAAAATTGTTTTACTCGATGATCATCGACAATGAACTTGTCAAATTTATCACATCAAAAGTTACTTTATAATCGCTACGAGTTAAATTACATAGTAAGACTCATTAGCGGTCTTCGTTAAATTTCTCGGTGAAACATCTATTAAATTAAAGGTTACCTCCGATGTGGCAAAGAAGGGCTCGCTAATGAGTCCCGGTATATAATTTTCGTCCATTATAATGTCGAATAATAGAAATTTTACTGCGGGGCGATTCCTAAACGAGGTTCTATTGCTCGTTAACGTTCTTGATTCGTCGTACAAGCTTCTTTACGCTCTCGTGAAAAAACGATTTCGGTCGAGAGACGAGCCACTTGTACACCTCCTTCGGTTCTTCGTCCGGGGCAAATTGGTAGCCTCTTAAATTGTCTTCAAGTGGACCAAACAGGCGATAGTCCGGTAAACAAGTTCGAGACTATATATACGAATACTGTATATACACATCGGTACAATTCCAAAATACTGTTCTCCCAGTCTACGTGTAACTAATTTGCACACGACTAGTTACTTCCATCTGTCTTTCCAAGTAAGTCTTCCCAATTTATTCGACAAATATTACCTCGATACACTGTCCGAGGTACTAATAAAACTCATTCCCCGGATTCATGATCAATCCTCCCCATCATCGTTCGTTTCTTCAGTTAACGAAGCATCTAGAAACAATACCCACGAAAAGAAAACATTCGTTGTCCTCAGCTCGGAAAATTTTCTATTCGTCTGAACCTCGCTTATTGATAATCTCGGTTCAAATTTTCGAACATTACACCAGGGATTCGTACATCGTTCTCCCGCACCGTGATCGAAGTAACGAGCTGGAGTACTAATAAAACTCATTCCCCGGATTCGTGATCAATCATTCCCACCATCATACGTTTCGTTCAGTTAGCAAGACATCTAGAAATAGTACCCGCGAAAAGAAAATATTCGTTGTCCTCAGCTCGGAAAATTCTCTATTCGTCTGAACCTCGCTTATTGATAATCTCGGTTCAAAGTTTCGAACGTTACATCAGGGATTCGTGCATCGTTCTCCAGCACCGAGATCGAGGTAAGAAGCGTGGAAGATCGGTGTGTACACATTTACCAACACTCGAAGATGCAATTTGATTTTTGCACGCCTAAAATGCATCCCCTCGTTCGTGTTGGTACCGTGTTGAATGCCAAGCGGGTCGCACGGAGGTCGTTCGGCGCATTTGCCGTCAGGACGACGACAGGAATATCCTTGCAGGATCAACCCGAAGGAACTTGTATTACGAGCTGACCAACAATGCGATGCGGCGCGCGAAGCGGCAAGTAAAGCGGCGTGCACGGACCGCGGGTGCGGGAGGCTGGCCTGCATAATGATTGAATTCCACCGCGACGCCTTCAGCGTATTTACCGGATGCGCGGAATTTCAGTATGGCGCGAAGGAATCTGCCCAACGCTTGGGGACAGTTTCGTTTCAAGGCCTTCCGCAGAACCGCAGCTCCTCCGTGTTTCGCGCGGAAAAGTAGCCCCGCTCGTCGAGATTTCTACACGCTCGCGTTTCAGCGAGAAACCATTTCGAGGTTGGGCGAAGTTGGAAGGGAGAGGGGAACAGAAGAAGAAAAGGCGTCGTGTTTTATTCCATTGGATAACGTGTATCTTGGTAAAGCCAGCGAATTTGTTTGCGGATTGGTAACGTTGACGTATCTTGTTTAAAAATTTCGGAGAATCGTAGGTGACGCCACTGTAGCCAAATCGAATGTTTGATGAAAGAGTGGGTAGAGTGGTGTAATTTGCGAGTTGGTGAAATTTGAATGCAAATCTCTCGATTGCTCGTCGTATGATATTTTTTTTTTTATCTTCGTTGCTTTCGTAATGTTGAACTACGGACGAGTGGAAATTTAGTACGAATTGAGGTTAAGTTGGCGAGATAGAGAGCGAGAAGAGGAAAAAGGGAAGAGAAGCGTGGCGTTTCGTCCTGCTAGAGGACTAATGCTAGCGGACACTGTTTAAAAATTTCTGGGTGTCACAGGTAACGCCACTGTAGCCAACTGATTATTTATGAAAAAGGTAAGTGGTTTCAGCGCCATCTTTCGCACGGGAAATTTGTACACGTACCATCGAGCGATACGCTTCTTTTTTTTCTATCTTCGTTTCTTCCGAAATGTTTATCTAAGTAGGTCATCCACGAGTTTTCAGACTAGTTTTCACTCCTTAAACATGAATACAGACCGATAAGAATAATACTGGTAATACTTTTCGATACCCTGTGCGTGTATCTAGATTCAGAATCATTTTCGAAATTTCTAAAAGTCCTGTGACGTATATTCTAATATCAAAAATAATAAATACTTTCAAAAAGTGTTTTCGGTTCTGTTTAAAGATTCTCAGTCGAGTGTTACTTGTTGGACTCCAGTGCACTGAGAATATACCAACAGATAAATCGGTAGCGAATCGAGCACTTGCAAGAAAGGAAGGATCGGATCAGGTGACTGGCCATCTGGTCAACTAAGATCAGTACCGTTGCACCTTTTACAGTGTGTTTGGATTCCTCGCGCGTTTTATTTTTCGCCGAGGCGATGACAGCGCCGACGAAGGGCGGTTACGCGGCGGCTGGCTGTTCTCCGATCAATTCGGTTCACGTACCGGGCTTAAATTTTTCCCAAAATGCCATGCATACGAAGCGGCTGCCTCGAATCGTTTTTTCCTTTTTTTTTTTTTTTTTTCGCCCGGCAGGGGAAAGTTTCCACGCGGACCGAGCGGAATTGGAATCGAAGAACGATTCCAACGCGTTTCGCGCTCTGTTAGCTTAACGGGTCGCGGGATTGGTGGTTCCCGAGAAAATTGTCGTCGCGATTATACGATCGGTCGAATTTATGCAGGAGAGAAAATGAAAACAAGGATCACTGTGCAGTGAGTTCACTTTATCGCGGACAACGCGCAAGATTTACTTTTGTGTTTGTCGATAGATTCGATCCCCTCGAAGATAGACAATTATGTGTAATTTTTGGAGAAAGATTGACAAACTCGCCGAAGGAAAAATTATAGGTAGAACAAAAAGAGTTATTTTAATAATAACACCGTGACGCTTGAGTCAGAATTGTACGATCTGTTATTTATAGTACAAGTGTGCTAAATTTTAATATATGCATACTTCCAGAGAGTATTCCTGTACCTTAAAATAATAATTGCACCAAATCTTTCGAAGATAGACTTGGCGTATTTATTATTTTACGGTACAGAAATACTCTCTGGGAGTATGCATATATTAAAGTTTCTTACGTAAGCGTTTTAAGTAAATTTGGTATTCACCGATCGTCTAAAAGATCCATGCATTAGGAATAGATACTTCCTCGTAAAATATGTAAGAATCTTTCATCTATTAAACTTTTAAGATCTTACTTCGTTATTATCTACTTGCGATGTAACGTAACGTTACGGTTAAAGATGAATTGTTTCGTTACTTCGCTCCGTATAATCAACAACCTTCTATTATATTTCGATCGCTACGAGCAACTACAGATCTATAAAACTTTATATTTCTTCGAACCTGCCGCGTCCTTTTCGATACCATAAAAACAAATCGGTGCCACAATTACATTATGGATAACGATTAGAGGATAACGTCAAAGGTTAACCACGTGTCTTGGAAGGCAATCGATGCAAAGTACATTGAATGCATTAATAAGCGATGGAAACTTACATAATAAAATGGGAAAATCGCGACGGAACTTAGGGTAATGGCGTCGCGTTCGTGTACATCTTTCGCGATATAAATATAATATAAATCGTGGAAATGGAATCGCTGTGATCCACTCGAGAAAGAAATCGTTCGGTGGGGCGAGTTTTATTCGTTCGTCGAGTAAAAATATTAAATTCTATTTAAGCGAGTGACGATCGTCGCGTTAAGCTTCGTTGCATCGGTTCCTCGTCCCCTCCCCCCACCCCCCAAAGCGTTTCAGCGGAATATCCTCTCGAAAACTGAATTTTATTCCCCGAACGTCGTCCCGACGGAATATCGAAGGAGGTCAGCGGTGTTGGCAAGGTATTATCATCGATCTTCGCGATGGACCGTTTAAGTAATCCAAATGACAGACCCGCGTTTTTCGATTGTCGTTCGCCCTTCCCCCTCGGTGAACGTCCCCCGACGATTCCTCCATCCCTTCGCTTTACATCGTCGCATTATTCAGTCAGTGTCGAGTTTCGGCTTCCTTCCTGCATATAGCAGGCTTAGACATCACTTTGCGGAATTAGATGGGACCAAGTGGCCGTAACACGGCCGTCGTTTCGACGCTCGGATTTTCGAATCGTTGACTGCTTCTCAAAAGTTCCCTCGATCCCTTTAGAACTCGAATCCGCCTAGTTCCTCCCTTTTATCGTATCAACTTCCTTCGCACGGACTTAAACGTTGCCTCCAGCCCCGTTTCCCTTACCCATTTTCGTAGGAAGTGACCATTTCTCGTGGCCGCGTTACGATTCCCGCCAATTGTCCGAAAGAACTGTGTCACCTGCTACGAGGAGCTGAAAAGATGTCCACCTGGCAAGAATCTCGAATCGTATTCGGTTACAGAATTTAAACCTTCGAAGGGTCGAGAGAACATTGTCTACGATTTTCTTACAACGCTATCAAGTCGTTGATTGAGTTCTGGGAACTTTTCGATTGGAAATATTTGTCTACACAATATTTCTTCACAGTCAACTGTCCTCATTTTCTGTAGCTTCTCTAACAGGAACTGAATTCCAATGGCTTCTCGCACGCGAAATAATTATCAATTATTGCACTTTGCGATTTTTCGAAATACCGTTCTTTCACATCGTGTTGCGTCCACCTAAACACAGACGATGACAGTCCAAAGCTCAACGTCCAGAGAGTAGATAGAGCGAGAAAAGACACCCTAGCTTTGTTGTCGTTTCGCAAGTGGCTTTAGTGGTGCACTAGTATCATCTTACTGCTCAACTTTTGTTCGTTTTGACGCTACCGAGGGACATTTCTTCCTTGGTCCTTTCGCTGCTATATTCGTTCGCCTAACCTGGTGCAGTATATAATTATAAACGTTAACCACCTATACATACATCTTCCGTGCACAGTGCACGTTCACTCGCTGACTCAATCGATGCGTCTCGTCGCGACGAAACGGCCAATTCTCAAGAAACGAAAGAAACTCGACAAGAACTAGAATTCGAACTTAGCAATTCGTACAGAAACTGATCGTACATTTCGTACGATTCCTCTCGATCCCCATAACGTTCTGTCCAGCTCCCCGTATCGTTCCTCGAGATCGATCGTTTCGTCGAATCGTTGCTCAAGGGTAGTTTGCTCGCGGCAGCTTAACCCGATACCTTAATTCCGTCGTTCTTTCTCGCCTCGGCTCGATGATATCGTTAATTTCCCGCGAGACACGCGACGATGACACGTTTAAACTGTTTCCAGGTTGCTGGCCATCCAGGCTTTCCACGCGATCGTGATTTCACTTCCGACGGACACGGAAATCGCGTGTTGGCGTGCCCGTGGCTCTGTGTCGCGCCATCTGAAAAGCCGGGTAAACGCCCGTGATCCTTGCAAACGGGAGTTAGGTCAGGTAGGGAGGAAGGTTGGGACAGAGCTAAAAACTCCGCGGCACGCGTACAGAGTTTATCCCCCTCTGGGGAAATGTTTCCATCCCCCGGCGCAGCTTTCGATGACGTAATGGTACGTTTCGAACGGGGAACACGTAGCGACAATATTATGTTTTACGGCTCGTGTTCGATCGTTCCGAGAAGTTCAATTTATCGACTGATCTCCGGTTACATCTAGAGGCATCTGTTTACCGGATCCAGATACCTTTGGACTCGACACTTCGAGCGAGAAACATTCCCGTAATTACGAATCGCGTTAAACTACAGTCGAATAGATAGATCAAGAAACGATTTCTCGGTTGGAAATATTTATCTATATATTACAATATTTGTTCACTGTTAACTGTCCTCATTTTCTATGGCGATTATTTCTCGAAATAATCCTCGACTCGTTGTTACGCATCCTGATTTTTCAAAATACCGTTCTTTCGCATATTGTGTCCACCAAAACAGATGACAGTCCAAAGCTACAACAACTAGCGACCAATTCGGAAGCTTAATTACCCTCGTTGCGAGAATAGTGTGCTAACAAGATCTTATCAACTCGAACGTCCCGAAAGTATTTTGGAATAAATTCCATGAAACGTGACAGCGCAATCTTGTCTCCCCGAGACTCCCGTGCTGTTTCGTGGCTCGATAATCGTTATCATCGATTACTGTTATTACTAATTCCATACTGGTTCGGTCTCTCTGGAGCGTTATTCCTCCGCGGAGGTGTAGATCCGCGAGAAATAAGGCGGTCCGAGCACGCGATCATCTGTGCCGTCCTCGCCGCGTAGATCCACTCCCTGTAAGCGGGACACTACAATTATACGAATCTTCTTCTGGCTTCCACGTGGATAGCCCTCTAGGTGGTTCTTCTCGGTTGACCCGAGCGACAAGAGCGGCACCGCACCAACAAAGTCAACGACAAACGGGCGCACTCGGAGCGGACGGCTTGTTAGGCCGGGGTGGCACCGCGCGTATTTCCGGACGTCTTATTTAATTAGACACCTTTCGACGGCATTGTTAGGCATCGTCGAGGCGACACGCTCGGTACTCGTCACACGCCGCGGCATACCCGATGCGGGTTGTACGTGTTCAAGTTGGCCCACGGCCAATGAGCCGGCCACGGATCACGGTCTCTTTTTAAGAATACGGTGTACGTACATACCCCTCGACCGTCCACCACCCAGTCTTCTTTCATCTATTCAAGCCAGCTTACCGATCGACCGTGCCTCCGTTCCGCGTTCGGTCCGCCATCACCACGTTTTCCCGCTCGATCGTTGCTCGGCGAGCAGCGAGCGAACGCGTTCCGAATCGCTTCCTCGCCCGGAAACCTAAAACGCAGTTTCAAGCTCGAGGAGACCCTTGACCCCGGCAAGACTCGATTCGAATCCCATAATCCAGGTCTTCCTCGAAATCCACCCATCCGAACCACCCTACACCCCCTTTCTACCCGGAGGCGCACGCACGCCGCCAAGCAACCGGCTCTATTGGCGTACCCGAGCGCGCTTCCTCGAGTGGAAACGAGCGAAGTCAATTTTGGAGCCGTCTAATGAAGAGTTCCGGCAACGAGCACTCGTTACTTGTTCCTGTTTGCGCCGTATCGTACCGAGTGCAACTTTCGACGCTGGTTCTCCACGAACGCGCGCGTTCAAACGCGGAAACAATATTTTTCCCTCGTTCCCGGCTGGAACTTACACTCGCGACGGGGTTCACGTGGATCCGTATACCGCGAGGGTGACACGGAGGGATGGTTTATCGCGGCAGAGACCAGGAGGGAATTTTTTAAGGGTTGGGTTGCCCCGTGACGGGGAAATTGGAGATTTTCGGGCAGGAGGAACTCTCGATTGTCGTCGAGAGCGTTTTCGTAAGTAGGGGGTGCGAGAGAGATTTTTCACGTGAGAAATACGAATGTTTTATTCCTCGATGAGAGAAACTAATAATTGAGAACTGGAAGCAGTGGTTCTTTGAAACGGAGAACGCGAAGGGGAGTTTTTAACGCGAAAAATCGGGGACCAGTTACTTCGTGACAAATTCCGAACGAATTTGGGTACCACGAGGGTATCGCGATTAATGTTGATCAGTGGTGTCTGTAAGCAACAGAGAGCACGAGAAAAAGTTTTAATTGCGAAGCATCCGTGATACTTACAAACGGTGATATCTAGTTCCCGCTGTGTATAATAATAATAACGATAAAACGTCTTCGTTACACTGTAAGAAGGTACGCATAAATTTGTCCCTCCTCTTCGTAGAGAGACCATCCAGACGGTTTAGAAATCAGCAATCCAGCCACTGATTCTCTCCGCAATTTGCAAAACTCTGTCGTAAAGTTGGCGGATAATTGGCTAGTATAGTTTCAATTTACTTAAATTCGGGGTAACTTTCCCGAGCTACGAAAACACAAGCGATCCCCTTACGCCGCTCGGCAAGGGTGGGAAGATTAAACGACGAGAGTATGAACTGTGAGTCTAGGTAAATGCCGCGCTAATCACGTCTTACGTTATTCTCTGGCTGTTCAAATTTGCCCCTCGGTGTGCTTGCGAGACACTTTGAAATTTCGACCGACGTTGTAACGAGGTTCCGTGTTAATCGAACCGCGTGAACGTCGTCTTATCGGTGACAAAATATGTACATTAAATGAAAGACGTAGATGGTCAGTTGAGAATATCACGCGATCTTGCAAATGACCTAACGAAACGACACTACGAAATTAACGATTTTTAAACCTTATCGTACCAGAGCGCAATATATACTCTCTTTCAACGTCATTCCATAACAATTGGAAACACACAACTTGCAATCGTTTGTCCAACTTGTTTCTAATCTCGATCGAGAGATCCAAAATGATTTTTACGATCAAATTAGAAACCTACGTAAAAATCTACACGATCTTCGTATATCGCGTTCTCGCATGTCGGTTACTTCCCCTTAACTTCTCTCGGTAACCGAGCGGTATCGCTAATGAGTCGAGATTGTATCGAAATAGACTAGTAGGACATTAAGAACGAGTCATTTACTCGTTTATCGCAAACGCGATCGCGAAAAAAAAGCGAAAGAAAACACAACGATAACTAATGTAACGATGAAAAAAAAAACTATAGAATCTTTTTAAAGACCCCTTCGAAATCAGAGAGTTGAATTTATTTTTCATACGCACGGAATTATATCACGGTTTCGTCTTGATCGTCGCCCGTATTTTCCTCTCGGTAGGTAAACCGGTAGGAACGTGGCCGAATTAATCGAGAAATTGCGAGGACGGAAAATGGCGGGAAGCGGACAAAGAATCCCGGTCTAATCAGCAGAGTAAATCGCGTCGCGAACTATTCGCTCGTTGCGTCGATTACGGGTTAGCGCGATTAACATCCTCTCGGGGAACTCGAACTGCACGATGCGAGCGCTCGCTGCCTTACTAAAAAGGGAATTACCACGCCCGCAGCGTGCACATGTACCGTGGCGCCATGGAAATGCGGGTCACGCCATAGAAACGCGTGGAACTTTATAAGCCCGGAGCATTCGTCGCGGGAATTGCGGCGGATCATCTGTTAAGAGTGCGTCGCCAAAGCACTTTGTGCCGCGTCTTGTTTCGCGGATTGTAATATCTCGAAATCCTCGTAGCCGCGGACGGGGAATTTCACAGAAACAGCTTCCAAGCGACTCGAAATTCGCCTATCTGTTTTAATACGCTGTTCATTACGCTCCAGGTCGCGTCTTCGTTCCAGTCGACGATAAATACTGCAGATTACGTTTCTCCCCGCCTTGAGCGTAAATAAACGCGGAAACGACGGAACAAATAGTCGAAAGACCTTTCAATAAGTACGAACGAGCTGATTCGGTGGGTCGTCGTTGATTTTTCGATCAATTTGTCGAGCGTCTTCGAATATTTCCAGCGAGACGTTTCCGTATCTTTTGGATTTCGATTCGTTCGATGGAACGAGGTGTCGGAAAAATTTAATAACCATAGTTTCCATAGATACACAGGATATTCGTTCGTTCGAAAGCGCATGATTTCTTTGAGGCTCGATCAGTTTAAAAAGAATTCTCAAAATATCACCGGTCTTTGATCTTTCGGTTCATTTGTGAATGTTGTATCCATGGGTCTGTGTATTGAAAACCGATATTCGATACGTCTTGTATTAACGTTAGTCTCTTCAAACGTTGGATTTATTCTTTCGCGAAGAAGAAGTTGCTCTCGAACGTCTCGATTATTCGTATTTCGAAGGAGATTTATCGTTGCGTTCGGGAACAAAGCGATACTCTTTGGTCAATTGTGTAACGAGCGTGACACGGTAATTGCACGAGACGAATTAGAATTCTGTGCTTAATTCTGAAATGGGCAACTTTTTGCAATTGATACAAATATACGATCGGTTTGTAACAATACTTTTTCGTGCATTATTCGCAATCGTTAGCAGATTCGGATGCATTCTTCGGAGGCAAATGCGTTTAAAAATATTCTAAAGTTTTTCTTGTTTGAAGCATCTATGCCGGGCCACTCCTCGCCTATTTATCATTCCACGTGTTGCTTGTTCATTTCCGCTTTACTTTTAGTTCTGACCAAGCGCACGTTTCATCAATCCGTTTTACCAACCCAAAGTTAACTTTCAGGCAACCGCAATTCACACGTAACAAGTATTTCACTCCACCAGTCGCGGAACGAATATTCAAGCTCTGGCAAGATGGTGTGCAAGGATATTATGTACAGGGTGTTCCGCAGTTAGCGATGAAGCTGAAAAGTTTCGAAGATAATTTTTCCTTTTGCGTTCGTACGCGAAACACACAGAATTAATTACGAGCAAATAGATTTCCTGGTTAGAATTTATTACTTGCAAACATTGCGCGTGAATTTAAATTGCGAGCCAATGATTCACGTGCCATGAAAAAGTTTCAAGATCAATTTGTCCAAAACAGAGCTTCGTGGAGACAAATTTTATTCTATTTCTTTTTATCTATTTTTCACCACAGATTCTTCTGTCACTTATTTACTGTGAAACATTCTCTACATCACGATTGACGACTATGCATCAAATTTGAACCTATCAGTGAGTCTTTGTTTCTACTCACGCGCCCCGAAAAAGTTTCAAGATCAATTTTTCCAAAACCGAGCCTCCTGAGAAAAAATTTTATTCCACCTGCTCGATTTCTTTTTGCTCACAAAATTTCCCGTCATCCATTACGGATCGCCCTCTACTCTAAAATCGTCCTTTACGCACCAAATTCGATTATACTCACGCGCTCCGAAAAAGGTTCAAAATCAATTTCCTCCAAAACAGAGCCTCGGGCGAAAAAATGTTATTCCACCTTTTCGATTATATTTTACTCAGAGAATCTCCCGTCACCCATTACAAATCGCTCCCTACATTAAAATCGCCCTTTACGCCACAAATTCGATTATATTCGCGTTCTCCGAAAAAGGTTCAAAATCATTTTTCTCGAAAACAGAGCCCCGTGCGAAAAAAAGTTATTCCACCTTTTCGATTATATTTTACTCAGAGAATCTCCCGTCACCTATTACAGATCGCTCCCTACATTAAAATCGTCCTTTACGCCACAAATTCGATTATATTCGCGTTCGCCGAAAAAGGTTCAAAATCAATTTTCTCGAAAACAGAGCCTCGTGCGAAAAAATGTTATTCCACCTTTTCGATTATAGTTTACTCAGAGAATCTCCCGACACCCATTTCAGATCCCTCTCTACATTAAAATCGTCCTTTACGCACCAAATTCGAGTATACTCGCGTTCTCCGAAAAAGGTTCAAAATCAATTTTCTCCAAAACAGAGCCCCGTGCGAAAAAATGTTATTCCACCTTTTCGATTATATTTTACTCAGAGAATCTCCCGACACCCATTTCAGATCCCTCTCTACATTAAAATCGTCCTTTACGCACCAAATTCGAGTATACTCGCGTTCTCCGAAAAAGGTTCAAAATCAATTTTCTCGAAAACAGAGCCTCGTGCGAAAAAATGTTATTCCACCTTTTCAATCATATTTTACTCACAGAATCTCCCGTCACCCATTACAGATCGGACGATACATGAAAATCGTCCATTACGCCACAAATTCGATTATATTCGCGTTCTCCGAAAAAGGTTCAAAATCAATTTTCTCCAAAACAGAGCCACGTGCGAAAAAATGTTATTCCACCTTTTCGATTATATTTTACTCAGAGAATCTCCCGTCACTCATTACAGATCGCTCCCTACATTAAAATCGTCCTTTACGCCACAAATTCGAGTATACTCACGTTCTCCGAAAAAGGTTCAAAATCAATTTTCTCCAAAACAGAGCCCCGTGCGAAAAAATGTTATTCCACCTTTTCGATTATATTTTACTCAGAGAATCTCCCGTCACCCATTACAAATCGCTCCCTACATTAAAATCGCCCTTTACGCCACAAATTCGATTATATTCGCGTTCTCCGAAAAAGGTTCAAAATCATTTTTCTCGAAAACAGAGCCCCGTGCGAAAAAATGTTATTCAACCTTTTCGATTATATTTTACTCAGAGAATCTCCCGTCACCCATTACAGATCGCTCCCTACATTAAAATCGTCCTTTACGCCACAAATTCGATTATATTCGCGTTCGCCGAAAAAGGTTCAAAATCAATTTTCTCCAAAACAGAGCCCCGTGCGAAAAAATGTTATTCCACCTTTTCGATTATATTTTACTCAGAGAATCTCCCGTCACCCATTACAGATCGCTCTCTGCATTAAAATCGTCCTTTACGCCACAAATTCGATTATATTCATGTTCTCCGAAAAAGGTTCAAAATCAATTTTCTCCAAAACCGAGCCCCGTGCGAAAAAATGTTATTCCACCTTTTCGATTATATTTTACTCAGAGAATCTCCCGTCACCCATTACAGATCGCTCTCTACATTAAAATCGTCCTTTACGCCACATTTTCGATTATATTCATGTTCTCCGAAAAAGGTTCAAAATCAATTTTCTCCAAAACCGAGCCTCGTGCGAAAAAATGTTATTCCACCTTTTCGATTATAGTTTACTCAGAGAATCTCCCGACACCCATTTCAGATCCCTCTATACATTAAAATCGTCCTTTACGCCACAATTTCGATTATATTCGCGTTCTCCGAAAAAGGTTCAAAATCAATATTTTCGAAAACAGAGCCTCGTGCGAAAAAATGTTATTCCACCTTTTCGATTATAGTTTACTCAGAGAATCTCCCGACACCCATTTCAGATCCCTCTCTACATTAAAATCGTCCTTTACGCCACATTTTCGATTATATTCATGTTCTCCGAAAAAGGTTCAAAATCATTTTTCTCGAAAACAGAGCCTCGTGCAAAAAAATGTTATTCCACCTTTTCGATTATGTTTTACTAAGAGAATCTCCCGCCACTCATTACAGATCGGACGATACATTAAAATCGTCCTTTACGCCACAATTTCGATTATATTCGCGTTCTCCGAAAAAGGTTCAAAATCAATTTTCTCGAAAACAGAGCCTCGTGCGAAAAAATGTTATTCCACCTTTTCGATTATAGTTTACTCAGAGAATCTCCCGACACCCATTTCAGATCCCTCTCTACATTAAAATCGTCCTTTACGCACCAAATTCGAGTATACTCGCGTTCTCCGAAAAAGGTTCAAAATCAATTTTCTCCAAAACAGAGCCTCGTGCGAAAAAATGTTATTCCACCTTTTCGATTATAGTTTACTCAGAGAATCTCCCGACACCCATTTCAGATCCCTCTATACATTAAAATCGTCCTTTACGCCACAATTTCGATTATATTCGCGTTCTCCGAAAAAGGTTCAAAATCAATATTTTCGAAAACAGAGCCTCGTGCGAAAAAATGTTATTCCACCTTTTCGATTATAGTTTACTCAGAGAATCTCCCGACACCCATTTCAGATCGCTCTCTGCATTAAAATCGTCCTTTACGCCACAAATTCGATTATATTCATGTTCTCCGAAAAAGGTTCAAAATCAATTTTCTCCAAAACAGAGCCCCGTGCGAAAAAATGTTATTCCACCTTTTCGATTATATTTTACTCAGAGAATCTCCCGTCACCCATTACAGATCGCTCCCTACATTAAAATCGTCCTTTACGCCACAAATTCGATTATATTCGCGTTCGCCGAAAAAGGTTCAAAATCAATTTTCTCGAAAACAGAGCCTCGTGCGAAAAAATGTTATTCCAACTTTTCGATTATAGTTTACTCAGAGAATCTCCCGACACCCATTTCAGATCCCTCTCTACATTAAAATCGTCCTTTACGCACCAAATTCGAGTATACTCGCGTTCTCCGAAAAAGGTTCAAAATCAATTTTCTCCAAAACAGAGCCCCGTGCGAAAAAATGTTATTCCACATTTTCGATTATATTTTACTCAAAGAATCTCCCGACACCCATTTCAGATCCCTCTCTACATTAAAATCGTCCTTTACGCACCAAATTCGAGTATACTCGCGTTCTCCGAAAAAGGTTCAAAATCAATTTTCTCGAAAACAGAGCCTCGTGCGAAAAAATGTTATTCCACCTTTTCAATTATATTTTACTCACAGAATCTCCAGTCACCCATTACAGATCGGACGATACATTAAAATCGTCCTTTACGCCACAAATTCGATTATATTCATGTTCTCCGAAAAAGGTTCAAAATCATTTTTCTCGAAAACAGAGCCTCGTGCGAAAAAATGTTATTCCACCTTTTCAATCATATTTTACTCACAGAATCTCCCGTCACCCATTACAGATCGGACGATACATGAAAATCGTCCATTACGCCACAAATTCGATTATATTCGCGTTCTCCGAAAAAGGTTCAAAATCAATTTTCTCCAAAACAGAGCCACGTGCGAAAAAATGTTATTCCACCTTTTCGATTATATTTTACTCAGAGAATCTCCCGTCACTCATTACAGATCGCTCCCTACATTAAAATCGTCCTTTACGCCACAAATTCGAGTATACTCACGTTCTCCGAAAAAGGTTCAAAATCAATTTTCTCCAAAACAGAGCCCCGTGCGAAAAAATGTTATTCCACCTTTTCGATTATATTTTACTCAGAGAATCTCCCGTCACCCATTACAAATCGCTCCCTACATTAAAATCGCCCTTTACGCCACAAATTCGATTATATTCGCGTTCTCCGAAAAAGGTTCAAAATCATTTTTCTCGAAAACAGAGCCCCGTGCGAAAAAATGTTATTCCACCTTTTCGATTATATTTTACTCAGAGAATCTCCCGTCACCCATTACAGATCGCTCCCTACATTAAAATCGTCCTTTACGCCACAAATTCGATTATATTCGCGTTCGCCGAAAAAGGTTCAAAATCAATTTTCTCCAAAACAGAGCCCCGTGCGAAAAAATGTTATTCCACCTTTTCGATTATATTTTACTCAGAGAATCTCCCGTCACCCATTACAGATCGCTCCCTACATTAAAATCGTCCTTTACGCCACAAATTCGATTATATTCGCGTTCGCCGAAAAAGGTTCAAAATCAATTTTCTCCAAAACAGAGCCCCGTGCGAAAAAATGTTATTCCACCTTTTCGATTATATTTTACTCAGAGAATCTCCCGTCACCCATTACAGATCGCTCTCTGCATTAAAATCGTCCTTTACGCCACAAATTCGATTATATTCATGTTCTCCGAAAAAGGTTCAAAATCAATTTTCTCCAAAACCGAGCCTCGTGCGAAAAAATGTTATTCCACCTTTTCGATTATATTTTACTCAGAGAATCTCCCGTCACCCATTACAAATCGCTCCCTACATTAAAATCGCCCTTTACGCCACAAATTCGATTATATTCGCGTTCTCCGAAAAAGGTTCAAAATCATTTTTCTCGAAAACAGAGCCCCGTGCGAAAAAATGTTATTCCACCTTTTCGATTATATTTTACACAGAGAATCTCCCGTCACCCATTACAGATCGCTCCCTACATTAAAATCGTCCTTTACGCCACAAATTCGATTATATTCGCGTTCGCCGAAAAAGGTTCAAAATCAATTTTCTCCAAAACAGAGCCCCGTGCGAAAAAATGTTATTCCACCTTTTCGATTATATTTTACTCAGAGAATCTCCCGTCACCCATTACAGATCGCTCTCTGCATTAAAATCGTCCTTTACGCCACAAATTCGATTATATTCATGTTCTCCGAAAAAGGTTCAAAATCAATTTTCTCCAAAACCGAGCCTCGTGCGAAAAAATGTTATTCCACCTTTTCGATTATAGTTTACTCAGAGAATCTCCGGACACCCATTTCAGATCCCTCTCTACATTAAAATCGCCCTTTACGCCACATTTTCGATTATATTCGTGTTTTCCGAAAAAGGTTCAAATTCAATTTTCTCCAAAACGGAGCCTCGTGCGAAAAAATGTTATTCCACCTTTTCGATTATGTTTTACTCAGAGAATCTCCCGCCATCCATTACAGATCGGACGATACATTAAAATCGTCCTTTACGCCACAATTTCGATTATATTCGCGTTCTCCGAAAAAGGTTCAAAATCAATTTTCTCCAAAACCGAGCCTCGTGCGAAAAAATGTTATTCCACCTTTTCGATTATATTATACTCAGAGAATCTCCCGTCACCCATTACAGATCGCTCTCTACATTAAAATCGTCCTTTACGCCACAAATTCGATTATATTCATGTTCTCCGAAAAAGGTTCAAAATCAATTTTCTCCAAAACCGAGCCTCGTGCGAAAAAATGTTATTCCACCTTTTCGATTATAGTTTACTCAGAGAATCTCCCGACACCCATTTCAGATCCCTCTCTACATTAAAATCGTCCTTTACGCCACAATTTCGATTATATTCGCGTTCTCCGAAAAAGGTTCAAAATCAATTTTCTCGAAAACAGAGCCTCGTGCGAAAAAATGTTATTCCACCTTTTCGATTATAGTTTACTCAGAGAATCTCCCGACACCCATTTCAGATCCCTCTCTACATTAAAATCGTCCTTTACGCCACATTTTCGATTATATTCGTGTTTTCCGAAAAAGGTTCAAATTCAATTTTCTCGAAAACAGAGCCCCGTGCGAAAAAATGTTATTCCACCTTTTCGATTATGTTTTACTCAGAGAATCTCCCGCCACCCATTACAGATCAGACGATACATTAAAATCGTCCTTTACGCCACAATTTCGATTATATTCGCGTTCTCCGAAAAAGGTTCAAAATCAATTTTCTCCAAAACAGAGCCCCGTGCGAAAAAATGTTATTCCACCTTTTCCATTATATTTTACTCAGAGAATCTCCCGTCACCGATTACAGATCGCTCCCTACATTAAAATCGTCCTTTACGCCACAAATTCGATTATATTCATGTTCTCCGAAAAAGGTTCAAAATCATTTTTCTCGAAAACAGAGCCTCGTGCGAAAAAATGTTATTCCACCTTTTCGATTATATTTTACTCAGAGAATCTCCCGTCACCCATTACAGATCGCTCTCTGCATTAAAATCGTCCTTTACGCCACAAATTCGATTATATTCATGTTCCCCGAAAAAGGTTCAAAATCAATTTTCTCCAAAACCGAGCCTCGTGCGAAAAAATGTTATTCCACCTTTTCGATTATAGTTTACTCAGAGAAACTCCCCACACCCATTTCAGATCCCTCTCTACATTAAAATCGTCCTTTACGCTACATTTTCGATTATATTCGTGTTTTCCGAAAAAGGTTCAAATTCAATTTTCTCCAAAACGGAGCCTCGTGCGAAAAAATGTTATTCCACCTTTTCGATTATGTTTTACTCAGAGAATCTCCCGCCACCCATTACAGATCGGACGATACATTAAAATCGTCCTTTACGCCACAATTTCGATTATATTCGCGTTCTCCGAAAAAGGTTCAAAATCAATTTTCTCCAAAACAGAGCCCCGTGCGAAAAAATTTTATTCCACCTTTTCGATTATATTTTACTCAGAGAATCTCCCGTCACCCATTACAGATCGCTCTCTACATTAAAATCGTCCTTTACGCCACAAATTCGATTATATTCATGTTCTCCGAAAAAGGTTCAAAATCAATTTTCTCCAAAACCGAGCCTCGTGCGAAAAAATGTTATTCCACCTTTTCGATTATATTTTACTCAGAGAATCTCCCGCCACCCATTACAGATCGCTCTCTGCATTAAAATCGTCCTTTACGCCACAAATTCGATTATATTCATGTTCTCCGAAAAAGGTTCAAAATCAATTTTCTCCAAAACCGAGCCTCGTGCGAAAAAATGTTATTCCACCTTTTCGATTATAGTTTACTCAGAGAAACTCCCCACACCCATTTCAGATCCCTCTCTACATTAAAATCGTCCTTTACGCTACATTTTCGATTATATTCGTGTTTTCCGAAAAAGGTTCAAATTCAATTTTCTCCAAAACGGAGCCTCGTGCGAAAAAATGTTATTCCACCTTTTCGATTATGTTTTACTCAGAGAATCTCCCGCCACCCATTACAGATCGGACGATACATTAAAATCGTCCTTTACGCCACAATTTCGATTATATTCGCGTTCTCCGAAAAAGGTTCAAAATCAATTTTCTCCAAAACAGAGCCCCGTGCGAAAAAATTTTATTCCACCTTTTCGATTATATTTTACTCAGAGAATCTCCCGTCACCCATTACAGATCGCTCTCTACATTAAAATCGTCCTTTACGCCACAAATTCGATTATATTCATGTTCTCCGAAAAAAGTTCAAAATCAATTTTCTCCAAAACCGAGCCTCGTGCGAAAAAATGTTATTCCACCTTTTCGATTATATTTTACTCAGAGAATCTCCCGTCACCCATTACAGATCGCTCTCTACATTAAAATCGTCCTTTACGCCACAAATTCGATTATATTCATGTTCTCCGAAAAAGGTTCAAAATCAATTTTCTCCAAAACCGAGCCTCGTGCGAAAAAATGTTATTCCACCTTTTCGATTATATTTTACTCAGAGAATCTCCCGTCACCCATTACAGATCGCTCTCTACATTAAAATCGTCCTTTACGCCACAAATTCGATTATATTCATGTTCTCCGAAAAAGGTTCAAAATCAATTTTCTCCAAAACCGAGCCTCGTGCGAAAAAATGTTATTCCACCTTTTCGATTATATTATACTCAGAGAATCTCCCGTCACCCATTACAGATCGCTCTCTACATTAAAATCCTCCTTTACGCCACAAATTCGATTATATTCATGTTCTCCGAAAAAGGTTCAAAATCAATTTTCTCCAAAACCGAGCCTCGCGCGAAAAAATGTTATTCCACCTTTTCGATTATAGTTTACTCAGAGAATCTCCCGACACCCATTTCAGATCCCTCTCTACATTAAAATCGTCCTTTACGCCACAATTTCGATTATATTCGCGTTCTCCGAAAAAGGTTCAAAATCAATTTTCTCGAAAACAGAGCCTCGTGCGAAAAAATGTTATTCCACCTTTTCGATTATAGTTTACTCAGAGAATCTCCCGACACCCATTTCAGATCCCTCTCTACATTAAAATCGTCCTTTACGCCACATTTTCGATTATATTCGTGTTTTCCGAAAAAGGTTCAAATTCAATTTTCTCGAAAACAGAGCCCCGTGCGAAAAAATGTTATTCCACCTTTTCGATTATGTTTTACTCAGAGAATCTCCCGCCACCCATTACAGATCAGACGATACATTAAAATCGTCCTTTACGCCACAATTTCGATTATATTCGCGTTCTCCGAAAAAGGTTCAAAATCAATTTTCTCCAAAACAGAGCCCCGTGCGAAAAAATGTTATTCCACCTTTTCCATTATATTTTACTCAGAGAATCTCCCGTCACCCATTACAGATCGCTCCCTACATTAAAATCGTCCTTTACGCCACAAATTCGATTATATTCATGTTCTCCGAAAAAGGTTCAAAATCAATTTTCTCCAAAACAGAGCCCCGTGCGAAAAAATGTTATTCCACCTTTTCGATTACATTTTACTCAGAGAATCTCCCGTCACCCATTACAGATCGCTCCCTACATTAAAATCGTCCTTTACGCCACAAATTCGATTATATTCATGTTCTCCGAAAAAGGTTCAAAATCATTTTTCTCGAAAACAGAGCCTCGTGCGAAAAAATGTTATTCCACCTTTTCGATTATATTTTACTCAGAGAATCTCCCGTCACCCATTACAGATCGCTCCCTACATTAAAATCGTCCTTTACGCCACAAATTCGATTATATTCGCGTTCTCCGAAAAAGGTTCAAAATCAATTTTCTCGAAAACAGAGCCTCGTGCGAAAAAATGTTATTCCACCTTTTCGATTATAGTTTACTCAGAGAATCTCCCGACACCCATTTCAGATCCCTCTCTACATTAAAATCGTCCTTTACGCCACATTTTCGATTATATTCGTGTTTTCCGAAAAAGGTTCAAATTCAATTTTCTCGAAAACAGAGCCCCGTGCGAAAAAATGTTATTCCACCTTTTCGATTATGTTTTACTCAGAGAATCTCCCGCCACCCATTACAGATCGGACGATACATTAAAATCGTTCTTTACGCCACAATTTCGATTATATTCGCGTTCTCCGAAAAAGGTTCAAAATCAATTTTCTCCA
Organism: Ptiloglossa arizonensis; assembly: GCF_051014685.1. Classification (NCBI taxonomy): domain Eukaryota; kingdom Metazoa; phylum Arthropoda; class Insecta; order Hymenoptera; family Colletidae; genus Ptiloglossa; species Ptiloglossa arizonensis. The sequence continues at coordinate 11,685,860 of NC_135056.1, forward strand.
AAACAGAGCCCCGTGCGAAAAAATGTTATTCCACCTTTTCCATTATATTTTACTCGGAGAATCTCCCGTCACCCATTACAGATCGCTCCCTACATTAAAATCGTCCTTTACGCCACAAATTCGATTATATTCATGTTCTCCGAAAAAGGTTCAAAATCATTTTTCTCGAAAACAGAGCCTCGTGCGAAAAAATGTTATTCCACCTTTTCGATTATGTTTTACTAAGAAAATCTCCCGCCACTCATTACAGATCGGACGATACATTAAAATCGTCCTTTACGCCACAATTTCGATTATATTCGCGTTCTCCAAAAAAGGTTCAAAATCAATTTTCTCGAAAACAGAGCCCCGTGCGAAAAAATGTTATTCCACCTTTTCGATTATATTTTACTCAGAGAATCTCCCGTCACCCATTTCAGATCCCTCTCTACATTAAAATCGTCCTTTACGCCACATTTTCGATTATATTCGTGTTTTCCGAAATAGGTTCAAAATCAATTTTCTCGAAAACAGAGCCTCGTACGAAAAAATGTTATTCCTCCTTTTCGATTATATTTTACTCAGAGAATCTCCCATCACCCATCACAGATCGCTCCCTACATTAAAATCGTCCTTTACGCCACAAATTCGATTATATTCGCGTTCTCCGAAGAAGGTTCAAAACCAATTTTCTCGAAAACAGAGCCTCGTGCGAAAAAATGTTATTCCACCTTTTCGATTATATTTTACTCAGAGAATCTCCCGTCACCCATTACAGATCGCTCTCTACATTAAAATCGTCCTTTACGCCACAAATTCGATTATATTCATGTTCTCCGAAAAAGGTTCAAAATCAATTTTCTCCAAAACCGAGCCTCGTGCGAAAAAATGTTATTCCACCTTTTCGATTATAGTTTACTCAGAGAATCTCCCGACACCCATTTCAGATCCCTCTCTACATTAAAATCGTCCTTTACGCCACATTTTCGATTATATTCGTGTTTTCCGAAAAAGGTTCAAAATCAATTTTCTCGAAAACAGAGCCTCGTACGAAAAAATGTTATTCCTCCTTTTCGATTATATTTTACTCATAGAATCTCCCGTACCCATTACAGATCGCTCTCTACATTAAAATCGTCCCTTACGCACCAAATTCGATTATACTCACGCGCTCCGAAAAACTTTCAAGATCAATTTTCTCCAAAATAGAGTCTCTTGCGAAAAAATGTTATTCCTCCTTTTCGATTTATTTTTGCTCCTAGAATCTCCCGTTGCTCGGTACGGGTCACCCTCTGCATTAAAACCGACAATTACGCATCGAATTTGATTCCAGCATCGAGGCGTGGGGTGTTGCACGCGTTGCCGAAAGGTAGCAAACCAGTCCCTTCTCGTTTAACCTTCACCGCTATCCCTTCCGCCTCATTTATTCCACCTTTCTCCCGAGAGACTTACTCACGGATAAACCCTCGGAAGCCTCGCAGCGGAAGCATGCACGCGCATATCATTCATTAGGATCACACACTAAGCCGGCGGAGGGACCGTAGGGAGTGCGGGGTGGCACTTGACGCGTCACAGTAACGAAGTAGTGACGCGCATGCCACGGCACTTAATTAATTCTGATTAACCCGTAATCACGTAGTCGTTCCGCGGCGCTGCAGGCCCCCCGTCCAATTTGTGTCGTTGGCTATTAATTCTCGGCCTCTGTCCGACCCGCCCTTCCGCCAAGTGTCCCATCCGTGATATTTTAGGACACTTTGTGGCTCCGTGATACCCATCGAATGCCGTCCCACGTGTCCCTCCCTCTTCGGAAGGTCGCTTACTTAACGAGCCGACCTGCGAACGCGTCGACGACGGTGATATCGGGGCGTATCTTTTGTCGGTTAAAATACCTCGTGCATCTAGATCGTGGCTGCAGCTGGCGGAGGCTGGCGTGGCTGAAAAACGGTAACCGGGGAAATTTAATCAATTACCACGAAGCAGAAAAGAACAACCGGGTGAAATATTCGCGCCGTTAATTATCGTCGTCCGATTTGTTTCTCGATGCGACGATTTAAGGAAGATTGTAAATAAATCGGTAACGAAGGAGGGAATAGTTGATGTTGCACCATATGGACGATTGAAAGAAATTGTGAGTAAATTGGAATCGAAGGAATAGTTTGTGTTTTATCATAGGTGATTAAATAGAATTGTAAATGTATTGGAATCGGAGGATAGAATAGTTCTTATTTCACCAGAGGTGATTAAAAGAAAATACTAAATGAAATGGAACCAATGACGAATTCTGTGTCACCATTGGTGAACAGAAATGTTTGTAAATAAATTGGAAACGAATCGTGCTTTCGTGCTCGACCGTTATTGATCGGAAGTTTTCAGAAATATGAAATTATCGTTCGAGTGTTTATCGTGATCTCAGACTCTCGGACATTTCTGACCGAGAGATTAAAAGAGCCAATGGTCGAACTCTTCGGTAAACCTGGACCACCAATCACCGGCCAACGGGCGCAATGACAATTGTATCTCTGACCATCGAACCTTCGTTAATTGCGCTTCCTCAGAAATTTGTGTTCGAAGCAGCGCCTCGTTCCATCCGGATGGTCTCCCTTCGCGAAGATTTACTTGTTAAATTCACGCGGCAAGTTTCGCGAGACAGTGAAAAATAACGGTAATTCATTCTGGCCCGTTAATTGACAATTTTAGATCGCAGAGAAGGAAAAAGTTTCTTCATTATTAATCTATAACTTTCGCTTTATTGGTTCGCAAAGTAAAGGAGAACTTCGGGAAATTAAAACGAGAGTCCGAACCCCATTTTTTTCCCGCTATAAACTTCGCTTTAACGGCAAATTCAGGCCCCTCTCCTCTCTCCTCCTTCCCTTCCAAAAAAAAAAGAAAAAAAACTAACGAAAAGGAAAAAAAAGGAAAAAGAAAACAGTGACAGAAGAATGTAGTATTTCCAACTTTCTAGTTAAATTAGTTCCAACGAAGTTACTTTTATTATCGTCATTTTCGTCCCGCTGTTTCTCCTTTCCTTTTCCCTCTCTTTAAATCCGCGATGCAGCGATTTTCACCTTGCGTTGCAGAGCGGTCGACTTACCTTTGCGCCAACCGCAACGTTCGAATTTTTCGAATAAAATTACCGCGGACGTTTCGTGGCACAATTTTATACGATCGATTTAAATTTAATTCGAACAAAGGACCGTGTTCCCGTAGCATTACTTCTCGTTTAGAGCGATATTGCAACGAACCACTTACACGTCCACTTCTAGAGTTCCTTGGTTCCAAACGTTATCGATTTTACATTTAGGTCTACGTTTTCAAACTGCTCTCTCGCAACGTCCGAGAGGCGTACCGATTCAAAGCAACAGGTTCGCGACAACATAGAAACAATTACTTCGATCCTATCGAGGTCGAAAAGATTTCCAAAAAAAAAAAATCACGATACATCCATCGGAAACGTACCGTGGCAAATTTTACTTGGAACGTTCGACACACTACGTTCCTTCTTAGCTCGCGCTTTCCTCCGTTCTCGAATAGTTTACCAGCGTAGCTCCATTAGCAAAATACACATTGGAAGCTCGCCTTAGATCCTCGTGCACCAAGAATTTACCGTCTAACGAGGCACGTGAACGTCCAAGGATACTACGATTCGAACGGTTCCGCGAAGGTAGAAATAAATTAGCCGGTGATTTGCTAAGACTCTAGTTCCGCGAGAGAGTGGTTACCTTAACGTCGATCGTATCCAGGAATAATCTACGAACGGCCTATGGAGAGTAAACGTTTCCCGGTGTGGTTACTTTTTAAATCGTCCTTGAACGAGTAAAAAATCCTCGCGAGTTCCCGTTTCACGAGCGAACGCCAATTGAGAGTATCTTCCAGTTTTGGGGACGACGAGAAGCACTTCTGCTACAATTTCTTCGTCGAAGTCGCTGAGAAAATCTTTTCACCGTACCCAAACGCAATTACGCAACAGAGCGGGGCTTTTCGGGACGGATTGCGTCGATCTTCGTTCGAAACACGGCCGCAATAATCGAGCCGCGAGTTTATCAAGTTTCAAAGTACGAAGCGGGAGAATCAGTGCCAATGGCACTTGGCTCGCGCTGACTGCGCGTTTCTCGCGCCAGCTGCTGTATTTCGCGTTTCATGCAACTTAAAATTGGATCGCCTTAAGCGGTCGAAATAGCTTATCGAAATAGCTTCCCCCGGTGGGGTTCGGGGTCCCTTACCACCGCGGTAATTACCGAGTATCGGCGTCGTTTGTAACTCCCGGCGTTCGTTGGATTCCTCTATTGGTTAACGCGCGAGAAAAAGCTCGCACGGCGATAGAGCGAGTACGGTTATTTCATTAAGTGTACGCTCGAATTTCCGTCTTGGCGTAAACAAGATTTTAAACGGCGCGTTATTAAAGTTTTAAAGACTTATTAAAATTCCACGGAAAATAGGAGCGACCACCGACGACGGGACGGGATACCGCGGCGCTCCATTAACGCCGCGCGAGATTGTTGCAACCGATAAGATTGTTATTACGAGTAACGCTGGAAAGCACTTTGCTCGTTTAGCGAAAATAGTAATACGCGCGAGGTTTGTTTAACGATTGTTTCGTTTGTCCTCGACGATCGGTAGGGTTTGGAGAAAGGTAATTTTCAATGGTAGGGAGAGATCGGTGTTCCATGGACAGTGTCTCGTCGTAAAGAATTCATCGAGTATGGAGAGGGAATGGAAATTGATTTTTTTAAATATTTATCTGCGAGTGTAGGCATTAACTGACGGAGGGACGAGTTTGGGGAACGATACTTTCGCTTGTTGAGAAGTAGGACGTTTCTCGGTCGAATGAAACTCGAAGATTTCTCGAGTTACGCTTCATCGTGAAAACGGTGTAAATCTTTGCTTCCTGGTGCGTACAGTTTTGCAATCGATTAACGGAGTGGTAATAGATTCGTTGGACACTTTTGATAATCGTTCGTCAGGAATTTACAGAATACAAACCGTATCTTTTTAAATAGACACTTTCATAATTATCGATTTCGATATTTTCCTTATTTTCCTATATTTACCCTGATTCGTATACAAGCAGTCTTTGTACAGAGTACTTGAAAAATAAGTGGTGAAACTTTGAAACCGCATTCTACTCTTTTCAAGTATAAAAGCGTATGGTATAGATTGGGAAACTTCTTTTTCGAGATGAAAACACTTTCGTGAGTATCGCACGAGTGCTCAAATCATCCTTGAGAAACTTATTCGAAACGATTTCCCCTCTGCATCGAGGTTTCAGTGTCTCTGGAATACGTGAAAAAATTCCTATCGCATTTCGAATTCTGTCTCGCGCAAGATCGACCAACCTTTAAAAATGGCTGGTGGAAACTCCCATTTTCGAAATAGGTCTTATAAGAAATATAAAACTTCCGTAAAGGACGTCGGTGGTTCTCACCTTTCGTGCATAAAGTTTCCTCAAGAATCGTGCACTCGAAGAAATCGTTTCTCGGCCGTTTCTCGAACGGGACGTTCCCGAATCGAGTAACAAATCGGCCCCGGTAAGTTCGCTTTACACCGAAAGCGATCGATCCCGGCCCGTACCATCCGCGGAGCTCAATTACCCGCCAAGGGTGTGGAAAAATGGAATCTCGCAAAGTGTACAAATTACCGTTGCGGGGGATCCCGCGATCCCGCGTCGATCGATACGTATAATCGGTCTATCGCGTTCCGTCCGACGCGATGAAAGCTGTCCGTGAAAATAACAGAAACGACCGAACTTCCAGTCCGCGGGGCGCGTTTAATTCCCGGGCAATTGCGCTTTTTCATGCCCCCTTGCGGCCCGCCCAGGAAACGTCAATCCCGTCGAGCGAGAACGAACTTTTAAATTCGACCGTCGAAACCGTCAATCCGTCAACAATAACGTTCCTCGAGTATCCACCGTTTGCGTGCGTTTCCATCTCGCCTGGTGATAATTAAAGGCGACTATCGCACCCACCCCGGCCGACACGACGAGCAAAAGTCGTCCGATCCGCGATGAGATAAAATATGAAAATTGGACAGTGTCCGTGGAACTGTTCGCGCGAGCACGAGGCACGATGTCGACTGGCCAGGAACTCGGAAAAGGTACGGCGAAACACGAGAGAGAGAGGGCCACGGGAGGGAAAAAAGAATCCCGCGCGACGTGGAAAAATGGAGAGAAAACGGTCCAGGGTAGAGAAAAAAGAAAAAAAAGGGAAGAGAGAGGAACGAACCACGTTGAAAACGCTTCCGGTCGGACGTACCAGCAGGACACTGTCGAGGATTCCCGGGGGGCAACCGCGCTCATTCGATCTGACCCCGTGCGGTTGTTACCGAAATTAGTTCGGTCTGTACCGTTGACATAAATTGAAGGTAACCGGAGGACTCGGAGCTGCATATTCATGCACGCACAAATAAAACGTTCCTCGACAGTTTTTCGTATCCGTGTGGGACGAAGGGGGCGCAGTGTCGTCCCGCAAAAATATTATACACACCTCTAAGGCACTTTTCGTCCCCCTCCGGTTGATTTTATCGGCTCGGGGTCTCCCTCGTGCACTCGTGGATCCGTCATCCCCCTCCGTCCCGTTTTTTTCGCGGTGGATTCAATCCCCCTTCGAGCAGGTTCGGAGCAGCGCGTTTTCTCCGTTTCTTTTTTTTTCCGCCCCTTTTTCGTTCCGTGACGCGGTTAACGCTCCGTGGAACAAAAGTTCCACCCCGGAGCACGAATTTCTAATCAGGCCGGTTTGGAATTCCTTGCCACGACGTGTCGTGTACAACGAAAGTATGCCGCGTGTAATGGCTCGCGATTAAATTAAACGTTTCAATCGAATCGATCGCCCCCGGTAATTTTAGCGCGAGGCCGCTAAAGCGGCGCGCACCGGCCACTGAATCGTGGATTGGGATTTTACGAGCGGGGCCGTAGCAATGCCGCGTGTTTGTTACGGGTAATTATGATCCTCCGGGGAGAGATTTTTCCCCGTGAGAACATTCCCGGTGGCGAAGAACCGTGACACTTGTCGATCGATTGTTTCGTGAGCGCGGGTATCTGTCGGGGTGTTGGAGACACGTTGGAGAACGAGACTTCGTCGAAGATACCGACTTTGTTGGGCCAAGTCGGTGCACAGGGTACGCGAAGGACCTATTCAGCCCTTGACCCAGTCGTAAACCTTCAGAAATTGGAATAACTTCGGAGCGTTTGGATCCGATGCATCCTCGAAATGCATCGACGATAAGGCGTGTATATGCACCTATTTATCGAAGAAACGATCGTTCGTTGTTAACGTGTGTACATTTAGGTTAACAGGAAAGGAAAATTATTTCTCTTCTTAGATTTTTCTTTACGTCCGTGGAAACTTTCTCGAGTTAAATAATTCGTTCATCGATTAAGGTAAACACGAAATTATTAGGGCTGGTTCGTAAACATTCCAGTGGTAGAATTCCAGGAATCCACGAAATAGACCCAGCTCCTACGCTATCGTGGTCCCCGCGTACCAATATTTCAAAATTAACCGAACTATCTGGCGAAAATTTCGAAAATTTTTGTTCGCGGAATCTCCGTTACGGAAACGACGTTACAATTTCGGGAATCCGCGAAATAATGCCGCCATCACGGTTATTGTAGTTTCCGCGTGGGAAAATTTCAAAATCTACTCAACTATCCTGCGAAAATTTTCGAAAATACTTGTTCCCGGAATTTCTTCGTAACGATGTAAATTTCGAGTAAATTTCTTTTCGTTCGAATTGTATCTTGCAAAGAAAAATCTGAACATCGAGAGGGGTAGCGGTAGTAATATTAGGAGAGATAGAAGCAGTGGTAGGAATAGTCACGGTACTAACAGTACTAACAGTATTAACGGTACTATTGACAAAAGTAACAGTAGCAGGAATAGTAGAACGAACGAGTCCCTGAGCACCGCGCACACTTTGAGTCACGTTAATTAAAGTGTTTCGTGTTCTACCTACGAAGGAGGCTCACGTCGCTCAACGTGTACATTTCCTAATGACGGATAAATAACGAAAATTGCAATCAAGATCAAAAACACTCACCCTCGTCCCGAATAACCCGGATCGGTCGATATTTGACAAAATACCTAGGTGTTCTTCATTCACGAGCAATTCGAAAACAAATAAATTATTAATAAAATTTATGTACCTGTTCGAGAGCTTCGTCAGCGATTCGACGAATCGTGAACGCGTTTAGAAAATACGTACACTATTTACAAAGAAGTTTTTCATCGACGAAATAAATTCTGATATCGTCGATACTTGAAGTCCTCGTTAAAAGTCCACAATTAATTTCCACATAGACCGACTCAACTACGACTCAGGCTGCTGACAATCGATGTTCGTGCCCGTAAATAACGATACACTGTGCACTGATAACAATACGAACGCCTCCTCGAGACCGGGTAGGAAACCAGATAAAAATCTCAGTCCGCGGTGCGGTTTTCTGGAAGAAACCGTGTTCTTTTCCGCCCTAAAGTGTCTCCATCGATCATCGGAAAACGACGGATACATGCGTGAATGGTCACTGCTTTCACGAAGGGGGGAAAGAAGCGGAAAGATTATGCGAATGGACGGAGAATTAAAAAAGATGGCGAACGCGTAACCGGGCAACGACAAAAATGGGAACGATTTCGCGGAGGTGGAATACCGACGTACAATGAGTCCGGTGATCGTAATCGCCATTGTGCTTCGTCGTACAGTCCCCCTCCACCCCGTTCTCGTTATTATCGGCGGGGCCGTGGTGTCATCCTGACGGAAAAATGGTCCACGAATTTTCGTAGTGCTTCGAGTACGCCCATCGTCTCCCCGTTTCAGAGTCGATCGATCGGCCGCCCTCGCCGCTGGAAACTTTACCCTCTCCGCTCGATCTGGCTGTCGCTGTCTTCCTCTCGTGCTCCTTTCCACCACCTTTCCACCCTCTACAGACAAATTTTAAAGTCGATTGAATTTCCGGTCGGACAAACCGCGAGGCGCCCACCAAACAACCCTCCGCTCATTTTTCAACCCCTCTGACGCAAAATAGTCTTTCACGAACGCGACTCTATTCCTTTTCCACGCTGGAACATCCTTTCGCGGAAGATACGGTCATCTTTGTATTTTAGAATGACGCGCGCCACGGAATACGCTCCAAAATCACCGGCTTTCAAATAGAACGCGAACGGTCTTCCCTCTTGAAGTTTCTCGAGCTTTCGAGCATCTAGGGTGTATTTTTGGCGCGTTCTTCGAACTTTCGAATTTTCAAATTTGGAAAGTTACTTTCTGGTTTTCGTGAGTAGAGATTTTTCGGAGGAGGTAAGTTTAGGGCACGATTTGTATAGATTTGGTAGGAAAGTAGGAGAAAATGTCTGATTATGTATAACAAGAGATTTCTTCCAAAAGTTTAATTTATGTAAAGTGCAGAGATGAGATTCTCACCGAGAAAAAGAAAGAGTGTAAGGTATACAAACATTAGAAGTTAGGTTTTATAACAACACTGTATCTGCAACTTGCATTTTAGACACATTTGTAACTAATCCTTCCTGAAATTTATACATTAATTTACGTATACTTATAAGTATGCGTAATAGAAACGTTCAACGTTGATATTAATTATAAACCGATACAAGGAATTGAGTATCCTTTAGAAGCTTTCGAAAATTGTTTAGGCACTTCTTGTTTTACTTTTCCTGTGTATTTGCCTTCTCCACATTAAAATGTTGCGATTATACGCAACGAAGACGCGGAATAAATAAATAAATAAAAGCTTTGACAAAATCGTACCGTTCGAATTCGCGATTAAGAATTTTCAGAATAGAAATATGGCTACAAATGGCGAAAGGGGGTCAAACGGGATTGGTCGGAACTTTTTTCATTGTTTTCGTGTCCCCGATCCGGCGTCGAAGTGGGTCCCACGTGTATACGATACACCTTGTATAATGTAAAAGGATTCCGCGAACCGGACTGTACGAGATCGACGCGTAAATTACAGCCCGCTGCCGGTGCAGCAAAAAACAAAATCGTTCGCAATTTCCTTCGCCAGTTTTTCGTTTATCAAATAATTTCGAAGCGAGCACGCGGCCCGTTCGCTTTATCGACGAAACAAAAAATAACGGCTCCCCTCGACGTCTCCGTGATCGCGAAACCCCCAGATCGCATTTTTCCCTTTCTCTGTCGGCTCATTTTTCGCCCTTCCCTCCCACCTCGTGGGAGGAAAAATATTAATTACGAAAATTCCACAACAAGCGTCTCGCTCGTTTCGTCCCTTTGAGCGCGATCGTTTCGCATTCTTTTTTCATCTTTTTTTTTTGTTTTTAATTTCTCGTTTCTTTTTACATACATATGTATATATATAATTAAAAAATAAGCCGGTTATAGCCATATTTCTATTCTGAAAATTCTTAATGGCAAATTCGATATATATATATATATATATATATATATATATATATATAAATTTTTTTTTTTTTCATGCACACGTGCACGCGGTTTTTACTTTCATTTTTATTTATTTATTTATTTATTCGTTTTTTTTTTCTTTCACCGACACGGATCACGTTTTAACCCTCGTTACCGATACAACGACAAATCGTGTCATCGATGCCACCCTCGGCTCGCGCTCTTCTACGCGTCGATAAAAATCAACGCTCGGCCGAAGCTGTTCGATCGCGCGCCGAATTTATACATATTAATTAAAGCGTCGCCGATTATTGGAAATCCGAACGGCGTGTACGGCTGGCCGATACGACAGGCGTAACAGTTAACGAAACGTCCATTAATAAACCGAATCGCGCTCGGACGCGGAGAGTCGAGTTCTGCTCGAGACGCGTATTCGAGATGCAAAATTAACAAGGACGACAGCACTACCCTCGGCGTTTTCGTTCCAAACGAAACGACTTTGGAACAATCGAACTCGCGAATGATTTAATTGTCGAGACGGTAGAAAGCGCAACAATCAAACAGGTAATCAATTATTAACGGACGTTACCTAGTTCCTGACTTTCTGCTCCAAAACTTGTCGAAAACGATGCTTCGCAAACGTAACGGTGGAAAACTTTTCTCGGAAAAATCGTTTGAAACTCGATTAACTTTGTTTTATTTTTCGACAGGGCGAAATTTAAACTTTTCTCGATCGATACTTTCGATGCAATGGGATAATAGATCGTCGCTCCTTTGTGAGAAATAATACTCTGATATTAAGAATCAAAAGTCTGGGAACACGGAAGAAGAGAACTGTAGCTTTGTGTTACTCTTATTGTTATCGATGAACGTGATGATATTTATCCGTGTCGAAATTTATTTATTTTGTTTGTAAAGAGGAAGGTAAACAAAATAACGCGTCAAACATGAGAATCGATGATTTCCTCTGTTAAGAAAAGACGTTAGGTCAATGCGTAAATTTTCAAATCGAAACGATTTGAAACTTTTACTCACACAGCCGTGGAGAAATTCAAAATCTAGCGATGAAAACGAAAGGAAGGAAAATGAAGAATAAACGCAATAATAGAATAATCTCGAAAATCACCCATGGACCAAAATGAAGGAATATTCGGTTTGAAACGTGCAAACGAGATTAAACCGAATATTGGTAGAAAGAGAGGGACGATAATTAACCACGATTAGGATCAATCACTGTACAGAAGAAAGATCGGCAGGACGTATTGGAAAGATTCGCGGAACCGTGATACGAGTCGCAGCCAGGTGGGGAGCGTTGTTCAGACCGAGGGCTCGAAATCGAGTAGGTGGTATGTCGACGGCACTCGATCGAGTGTTCGTTGACAAACCAGAAACCAATAATAGAACAAAGGGCAAACCGTTAAACGCGCGCGCGTAATTCGATAAGCTTGGAAGACCAAATTTCCGACGAGTACGCGTGTAACGCAGTGGTCATCCGCGACGTTTCGACGCCGATCGAGCGAAGCTTGTCGCAACTTAACCGTGAATCGATCCGACATTTTTTCTTTTTATATTTTTTTCTTTTTCTCGAACCGTACGCGAATTCGAAAACGTGTATTTCCGAGGATGGTAATTTCATTAAAAGGTTACGCATCCCCTCATTGTCTCGCCTCGACATTGGCAAATTTATCAACGAAACGAGTTATCGGGCTGGTTCAAGTATTTCATCGATAATTTCCAGGCGCCCCGAATCGAGAGCATTTTCAACCCAGCCATGGCTAATAATGTTCAAATATGCCCGCGAGTGCGTCGAACGATGCTCCGCGAAAATTCAACGCCCCGATTGATGTACTCGATTTCCGTTTCTCCTTGCCCCGCTCCAACCCCGCCCGGTCCTGGCTATTTTTCACCGATTACGGAACGAGGAACGGTTTTCGTAATGTTTAGTAACTGTTTCGGTTCGCTCGTCTATTGATACCGTGCAAACGAGTTCCGTTTAATTTTATCGATATACGTCCCGCGAGTGGCAGCTGCTCACCGCCTAATTTGATACTCGAAAGCGGCCGTTAAACCGGAGTTAGTTTTTGAACGTTTCGCGTTTGATCACACCGAACGCTATCCGCTTTGATCGTTTCGCAAACATCTCTTCGTTCGTTTAATTTCTCGAATCGACGAACTGTCATCGGTGGGGGATGATTGCGAAAATCCTGCCACTTAAGATATTTTCTCCCGCACTTTTCCCGCGTCGTTCATTAATAACGAGAATTGTGATTCCATCTTTCCAATGAATAAATTAAGTCTCACGGTGTGACCGGAAGAGGGATTGTTATTTTACTCGACAATTGTACGATTATTTTAAAATATTTAATTTCACCGTAACCGTGACAGATGCATCGAATGAACGTAAAATACAAAGAATCTAATACTTTCGTGCAAACGTAAACCCATGGATTAAACTTGTATACACTTTTATATGTTAGATAAACATCGATCTTTCGATGAAAATTTCTAAACGCAAATTTTTCTATACTTTTATACAAATTTTCTATAAATTTTTTATACTTTTACTCGACAATTCCACGTATCTGATTTTCCAAACTATTCGTACCAAAGAATGATCAATTCCAGCCAATTCGATTTTCTAAACGCGAAGCGGTCATTCGTCGATTTCCCCGCAACGTTCCACACACTCTCCCCTCGAACGACTTGCTAGTATTCGAGTCAATAACAAAAAAAAAAAAAAAAGAAAAAAACAATCCCGAAGAAGTAGAAAAGCTCTACCCCATTCGAGCGAAGGAAAAAGTTGCAGAAGCCCAGAAGTCGCGCTCCGTTGGACGTCGAATCGTCGAAATTTCAAAGACGTGGCAAACTTTTCGCGAACTTCCCGTCGTAAACATCATCGTTGCGCTAGTAAATCTAGCAATGGTCTCCCGTTCCCACCCTCGCCACATCTCCCACCAACGCCACGATTACGCCTTCCGCCATTGGCCGGCCCCTAACATTCCCGTTTACGTCCCATCGAGGCAATTCCGGTAATCTCCTAAACGAAACCCTTTATCTCCGCATTACCATAAATCCTAATTAATTGGACGCAGCCTCGGCGGCGCGTTAGTCGGCCTACGAAATCCCCGGGCGTCTCTCGATTTTCCGAGCGAGTCGCGTACGTGGCAGCTACGCGAGAGGATATCTGAAACCGTCGCACCCTTTTGTTTTTGGCGCGGTGTCTTTCCATAGTTGGTCTTGCCCGATCCTCGCGGCTCGCGAAGACCGTGAGCACCGTGGAGTACTTCCGGCCCGGAAGAGACTACGGCCATGCTACGATTAATAGTTGGCTCGGTTCTCGAAGTCGAGTCAGGGGCCAGACCAGACCAGACCAGACCAGAACGGAGCAGAACCAGCCAGCCAACCAGGCAATCCGGGGGTTCGGTGTGTATTCGACGTGGGATAAGGGGATGCTCGGGGGTGACACGATTGCTGCAGTGCAGGCCAACACACCGACCGGGGCTGTGGGGGTGGGTTGGCTGGAGAGGGAAAGGAGAGATGGGGTCTGACTGGAACCATGCTGCCATAACACTGCCGCTAATTAAACGATTAATCATGCAACGAATGACACGTACCTAACCGGTTCGCGGGGAATCGCTCCCGCCAGACTCCGCGTCGCTCGAGCGGCGAAGGTTATGCCTGTTATTCCCTGCATAACCTGCGCCCGTGATGCGTAACATCTGCATATTTCGGTACCATCGATGGACCAGCGCCACCTCGATCGTTCGCTGGTAAACGTTTCATCCTTCGTGTTCGTTAACGTTTATTCTCCACGATCGAAACGACGCCTGCGAGGAGCGGAGGATTCGGAGGATTCCAAGAGAACGGAACAATCCCTCCGGAAAGTAAAGCCTTTTAAATCTCCTCGCCTTTTTGGCCCTGGCCACGCTATTTCGGTTCATCAGCAGGGCCTTCGTTCGGCCGATCTTGCTCCCAACGAGATAAGACGTTTCGCTGCTCTCTGATTGTTCCAAGTGGGTCACCATCTTTTCTTAATTCTACTTTCCCTGGTTCGTCTTTCCGTTGCACCGGGGCTGCACTTTTTCGTATTAATTTCATCGCATCGTGCGAAATCAGGACGTCTCGAATTACGGAAAAATACGTTGTTTTTAACCGATTTACCATCGAGGTGGTTTTTTCGAATCATTAGAAGTAAGAATTTGCTATAGGTACAGGTGCTCTTGGATCGAGACCGTGGATGGTGTAATTCTTCGTAAATTTGGAGCGAACGACACTCTTGATTGTTTGTGCGTGATTGTAATGGGTGTTTTAACGAATTTTAGAGCTGCCTTTAGAAATTGTTTAAACTGTTTTGGTTAGAGGCATTCAGGGAACATACAAGGAGAAAGAATTCTAAGGTTATCGTGTATACGGTAACTCGTAATTTGACACTTTCGCACCCCTGTCAAGGATTTCTGAGCGAAGAATCCGTAAAAGGTTGCGAGATGGAGGTTTTCAGATCGACGAAACGTGAGAATTTGACTGCGAAAAATCACGTTCAAACACTTTCGAATGAATCACTGTTTCGTTGGATTTCATTCTTCGCGTATCGAGTTTGTAAAGTTATCGATAAATTTAAATCGTCGTGTGATCTACGTATAGTTGTTGAACCCTCCGTATGGTGTTATTGATTTCGAACTCATCGTCTCGAAAGGTCCATACGAATAATCATTATGATATTTCGTACTCGAAGACGTTAAGTATCCTTTGAGTAATGCAATAAAAGTGTATCGCAACAACCGATAATTTAAATCGTGTCTAATTAACGAGTTGCGCAATTAGCGAGAAGGGTGTGTAAAATATTGAATTGTATTTTTTTTTTATATTATTCCAAGTAACATCGAATGACCTATTTTTTGTCTTGTTTGTTTCAGGTAAGCACTCGTTGTTTGATAAATGGAATCACGCGGTGTCCCTTGTCGTAAGTAACGTTTCAATACTAACAGATTTCGAAACTACGATAACGTTACGTTACACACGTTTCGCAAACCTTCGAATGTGAAGTTTGATTTTAAAATCCAATATCGAACGCTTTTTACATTGGTGCGAATTTTTTTGAAAGTTTACACTATTATACCTATCAATTTAACGACAATCTAGTTCGAGTTAAATTTGTGAAAATTATTACTCGATTATTCTAGATTCTAAATAATAAATTGCGAATCTCTTTGCGCAATACACAAGAAGCAGTCGATTAAATACAATCTCCATTATTTTTCCATGCTACGAAATTCACATTTTCCAAAAGGAGTACTTTCTAGCTACCAATCTTAATAGCTTCATTGATTCCTACTTCGTCGAAACCCACAAGTACACTCGAAAAGTATCATTTCTCTTATTCTCCGTGCCGCAAAGTTCAAACTTCTCAAAAAAAAAAGAAGATACTTCCTACGCACCAATGTCGAAAGCTTCATTGATTCCCGCTCCATCGTAAATTCTTCTCCGAGAAATTCGCAAGCAACGAACACTCGAAAAGTATCATTTCTCTTATTCTCCGTGCCACGGAGTTCAAACTTCTCGAGAAAGATACTCCCAGCGATCCCTGTCCAGTCGTAAATTTTCCCTCGGTGAAATCCGGTAAGCGAAGAAGCAATACACGATTAAATACCATTTCCCTTGTTTCGTCGTACCAGAGCGCTCGAGCTTCACGTGAACCGATACTTTCCACGAGCGGACGTAACGACTTCGCGGAACCCTGCCCAATCATAAATTATTCGTCGAGAGGGAATCCGTTCGATGGAGAAGCACCGTAATGCCAAACGGTAATACGCTTCTTTGTCGAGCGAGGTTGCAGCGTGTTGAAGTATCGCGAAAGGATCACCGTGTGAAAAAAGCTTCGAACGCGAGAAAATAAACCGATGGTAAACCGAACACGTAAGTCGAACGCGAATCGGTAGGCGATCGGAATGAATTTTAATTCGAAGATATAGCGGAAGTCGGATGGTAGGAGGAGTGTAAAAGAAAAAAATTGAATACGAGATAGGAAGGAGAAGGGTACGGTGGGACGGGTACCGACCGATGGAGAAGGACGCGGATAACGTTTCGTAATCGAATCGCGTTTCACGTGGGTGGAGGACACAGAAGGGAGATCGCAATCCCCCGGTCCTGTTCTCTGTTCAACGGGGGATGGTCAAGTCCGCTTTCACGGTCCATGCTGCGCTTCGTTTCGATTGCTCGACGCATCGATACTCGACATCAGCCATGCCCGTCTATTATTCGTTGCGGCCAATGGTCACCGGTATCACCGTACACCCGGTTATGATTTGTTACTCTGTTCCCGACGTGTGTTCCTGTACACGACGAACTTCTGCGTCCCCTCGACCACCCCCTGCCCCTTCGTCGCGCACCGTCGAGCTCGCCTCTTTCTCTACCAAGTCGACGGAAATCGTTCGAACCTATTGCTCGACAGCTAGGAGTACTTTTCCGCTCGGTGTTAACGAATAACGACTCTCGAACGAAAAGGTGTTTTCAACTCGGCTTGCCGGTTACCTGTACCGGTAACGCACGAAGCGAGTTGAAAGAAATAAAATGTACTTAGGTTTTCGAGAACGCGAACACCGTGGTAGCACTTTGTGCGATGGAGCATCGATTTTTTTCTAGACGATACGATCCAAAAAAAATAAATTGATAGGAATAAAATATACTTATGTAGGATTCGAGCGCGCGAGAAGAGGGTAACGACTTAAACGATCGCGAAGATCGAAGGAGATGAGCGTTGCTCTTCTTCTCGAGGAAAGTAGATCTTTGATAGAAGTAGACGATTCCAGAGAAACGAGGTTACGCGAGTTTGTTCATTGTTCGATTCTGCATTTTTCAATTTTTTTACCAATCGCTCCAATGACGCGTTACGATACAATTTGAAAGAGGCTTCGTCGTCGACTGCATTGTAGAAAAAGTAGTGCCACGGTTGATCTATTAAAAATATTAACGATCTCGTTGGCTTTTACGAACAGGCTTCGAGAGAATTTTCAATAATTTTGACCTTTCGACAGCGATATTTGGATTTATACGAATACGCGATATTCGCGCGAGCAGAAATTATACGAAGGCCTGTTAACCGACATAGACGGAGTGCTATGTTTAAAATCATTTCCATAGCTCGCGATAATAATGTCAATTAACTAAAATTATACAATTCTGACGATTTTCGATTAAACGTTACCGTGGGTGTTCCGTACCCTTCCTGTCGTGCACGTGTCCACGTGCATTTGAATAATTGTCAATTAATTTTACATTTCGATCCACCGTACGCCTATTCCCAATTATTCGTTAAATTATTTGTTTAAAATAATCTTCTCTTCGGGTATCATCGAAGACAATAACTCACAAAAGGGAGAACGTGGTAGTTCCGAATAAATATATTTCGAGTCGAAAGATCGCTCGAATCGACCGTGCAATAAATTTTATCACTCCGCGGGTAATATTTAATTTTAATAATATTAATTATTGCCGTGCGAATTATTGCGAACGATGATTTTCTATTTTACGTCCGCGTAAACAAATGGAATATGAAATCTATAGCTCGGCGTCGTATCGTGTGCGATGTTATTCGGAATATTCGGTTGGTCCATTTAATGCGTTTCGGTTGTACATAATTAAAAGCATACGCTACGGTAAATAAAATTTCTACAAACGTGGCGCGGTCTGTGGTTTCCCAACCGAACGATGGCAGCGTACCGCTTTAAGGGTAATAACCGGGTTGTTGGATCGAAAACTAGTCACTCTTGCAATTCACCTCTACGAGGTTCGTTAATTATCTTTTTGCTCCGATTCACGACGCGCTGAAAATTAAAAAAAAAAAGAACGAGCAAACGATCGATCGAAAAAATATCAATTTTATTTAAACGTCTCCCTATTTCTCTAATCGTTGTTGACCCCTCGAAAGCACTTGGAAGAAAACTACCAACCGAATACGAATAATTATGAGAAGCTTCGAAACGTTGTTGCGCGTTAGCTGGGGGCTACGAGATTCCAGCATGGTCTAATTACATTCAAACGGTGATTACCATCCCCTGCGATCTCTTTTCGAGCGGGTTTACGCGCAAATGGCGAACGTAACGCGTGCACCGATTTACACGAATTCAGTTGTAGCGCAAGCAGGCAGCCCCCCGGCGAAAATCCATAGAACAGAGAATGGAGGGGGGAGGGGAGACGAGAGAGACCGTAGAGATTGTACGTATAACGCGAGGCTATAAAGAATATGAGATCGAAAAAGGTATAAGAATGGCCTTTTCGCACCGCCCACGGTATACTGTATAATCCTCCGATTCTCCCATTATCCTCTTGTTTCTCTGCTCGTGGTTGCAATTTATTATATTCCCTTTTCTCCCCTCTCTCTCTCTGACTCCGTTGTTTCCCTTGCTCCCCCTCCAAAGTCGCCTTTCGTGCTCGCTCTCCCCTTCTCTGAAAACGCGAGTCTCGTTTCGACCCTCGCGTGCGAGAAGGGGACAGAAATGAAGGAGAGAGAGAAAGAGAGGGAGAGAGAGAGAGACACACAGAGTAAGAGAGCAAGAGAGAGAGCGAGAAAGAGAGGATCGTTGCCGGGGTGCGCTACAGGTGTCGACGAGATACAGGTGTTGCTAGGATAGCTGTTACTGCCGAGGAGGGTAGAGAAGGCTACCGCACCGCTTTCAGCCCTTCGTTTCCTCTCCTCGCGTTCCCAGCGTCGACCCCAACGAGACTCGCGACCGAAACTTTCGGAGATTGCAGGGCTTCGGAAAGACTTTCGTGCGAGAGGGAGAGAGGAATCGAGTTCGTCACCGCAACGCGTGTGAAAGAGACAGAAAGAGAAAGAGAGAGAGAGAGAGAAATAGAGGAGGTGTAAACTGAATTAACGGCGACGTCGTCGATTCGTTTCCGGCGCGTGTTTATTAACCGTACCGATTCGACCGAGTCGCGGGAATGACGACGGAAATTCTGATTCGAATCGCGGCGTTTGTAGTTACGACCGGTTGCTTTCAATCTAGGCGGGATTTCTGTTTACCGAACTCGGTCCGTGTCACGCGGCTCAACAAGTTAAACAAGATCTCTGGACTCGGTTCGACGTCGTTGCTTGTTAACCTTCCGTGGTGTTGATACTTTTGAGCGACGTCGGACGAGGACACCTGCCGGCCAGGTTACAAACGTTTACGATAGCCCAGTTACGTGGATTCGTCCTCGTCGGTGGCTTTTCTGCTTCTCGAGGAATTAAGTTTCATCGTTGGACACAGCTCGACGAGTTAAATAAGATCCTCGGTTTAACGTCGGTCTTTGGACGACCAGGGCACAGTGTTGCTACTTTCGAACAACATCGATCGATCTCTGCTATCTAGGCTACAAGTGTAGACGATAGTTCACTTGCGTGGATTCGTCAGTCGCTCCTCTGGTTCTGGAGGAATTAAGTTTCGTCGTTGGACACAACTCGACGAGTTAAACGAGATCCTGGTCTTTGGACGATCAGAGTACAGTGTTGCTACTTTTGAACAACATCGATCGATCTCTGCTATCTAGGCTACAAGTGTAGACGATAGTTCACTTGCGTGGATTCGTCAGTCGCTCCTCTGGTTCTGGAGGAATTAAGTTTCGTCGTTGGATACAACTCGACGATTTAAATGAGATCCTGGTCTTTGGACGATCAGAGTACAGTGTTGCTACTTTTGAACAACATCGATCGATCTCTCCTACCTACAATTATAGACGATAGTTCAGTTGCGTGGATTTGTCAGTCGCTCTTCTTCGAAGGAATTAAGTTTCATCGTTGGACACAGCTCGACGAGTAAAAGAAGATCTCTAAACTAGGTTCGAAGTCAATCTTCGTCATCCTTCTACGGTCTTGATACTTTTGAACAATATCGGACGATATCTACTAGACTACAAGCATATGCTATATTCCAATCGTCTGGACTCATGCTCGTCGCACGCTTCTCCTATAGTCGAGCCTTTACGTCGAGGGATTGAGCTCCTTGGGCCGTGTGTACATATTTCTGTTGACCGAAGTCGTTTCGTCTAGTACAACATATTAAATAAGATCTCTGTACTCGCTTCGACGACGGTCTTCGGACAACAAGGGTACAGTGTAGCCACTTTTGAACAACATCGAACGACCTCTGCTACCTAGGCTACAGGTGTAGACGACAGTTCGTCGCCTGGACTCGTTCTCGTCGGTCGTTCATCCGTACTCAGGACTCTACTTCAAGGAACTAAACTTCTCGGGCTATCCGCATGCTGACTACCTCGGAAGCTTTTAGCTGTACACAACCGAAAAGGTATGACTGTAATTTACGACCAGTTGCAAAGAATATTCCTAAACTGAAACTTCTCTCGTAGAACAGAACTTTCCTATGTTCTCTTGCAAATTCACTCCAAAATTTATCGTTCTTGGCTCGCACAAACCGTTCGTGAAGTACGATCAGTTAATTTTATACAATATCTCCCAAACTCTATCGTCCGATGTCTCGTGACTCTACTTGTATATTTTCTTCGATCAAGTTGTCGATTGTACTTGTTCGAATACTTTGATCTGTGTACGCCAACCGGATCATCGCAGTCCACAATTCCTCCGCTTTCCTCGAACTCTTAAATGTAAAAAACGATAAATTACACGACCAAAGTGCGAATGATGAAATTCGCCACCAACGAACGATACGACCTACGGTTGCAGACTGTTTCCAAGTACCGGGTAATACTCGGTTCGCGGAATTGATTGTAAGAATAATCAGTTGGCAATATTGAAAACAAATTACCCTCGCATTGGCGACGTTCTCGTCGCAGACGAGCGCGAATTCCCAGTGAAATCGAGCCTCCGGCACGAGATTTTCACGAGCGGATAAATTGGACGACGAAATTGGCAGCAGGGGTGATGGTTGCTCGATGGGGGAGAATCGAATCGCAGAAAAGCGGGCGCGTAAGGGACGAAATGTCGCTAGGGCTGACGCTATAATTGCCACGTGATGTATTGCCAAAGGCGTTCTAACCCTCTGCGAAAAAGTTCCCGATTTCGTTTTTTTCTCGTTCCTCCCTGCCGCGTTTATCGGGGGCGCATTGACTTACGATTTCTATCCCGTAAGAACGGGAGACCTATTCGAAATGGAGTTGCCTCGGTGTATCTGTACCATCGTGTGTTCCACGACAAATACATACGTTTCGAAATACCGATCCGTCGAAATTTATCGAAGATTTCGATTAAAACGTTGAACAGCTCCGTTCTTCAGCAGATCGAGAGAAAAAGTTGGAAGATAAATATTTCCGATCGAAGTGGTGCCGTTTTCTTAATTCTTAAAGTTTTTACTTCGTGACGGTTCAATCGATGGTTGCACTAATTTAGAAGACTACTCCAGTTTATTGGAAATTGTACACATCGTTTGTATTCTTTATCGAGAAGTTATACTCTGTATTGAGGAAAAGGTCGACAAATTTGATTCGAAGAATATTACGTCTCGTTGAACTGCGTTACGGGAGGTACGTATCCGCGAAGTTACGATCCAATTGGATTATTCTATCGTAGCAAAAAAGGAATGATTACGAAGCCACGATTCTCGTCCGAAAATGGTCGTCCCTTAAGGAAACCTTTGTAGCGCGGCGAGCGCTCGTACAGGACCGCCAAGTTTCCTCAACGTCAAACTCAATAGAAGAAGCTAAACCAATTCTGATGCTCGTTACCGGAAGTCCACGGAACGCGAACGACCACCGCGCGAAGATAAGCCACCGCAGGAAAGAGGACACGAAAACGAAACTGTTGAACGGGACTTCTGTTGCCCGACATTTTCACAAAGGAGGGCCACCCAACCCCGAGATTTTCCTTCTATAAAACACCAGCTTCGTATATCCCGCGAGATTGGATTCTCTAGTCGTTCGTCCTTGTCTATGTCGTTCTTTCGTCAGCGACGAGTGCATGGATCGCAACGACACATTCTACGGCCTCCTACTTGACGTTAACGAAGCTCATCCAGTAATAAAAATCTTCATAAAACAGTCGAGGGGTTGGTCAGGTACGAAGATGGCCTCTAGAAAAGAAAACAACTCGCCCAACGTGTGACACGAGTATGCCATTCGCGAGAATTTCGCTGTTTCGAATTTTTCTTTCTCTCTGTCTCGTCGCGATAAAAAATTAACTGTACGAAACATTCGAGATTTTCACGCGCCAAATATTTAGTTACAGCGTTCGATGTTTCTAAATTAAATCGTTTCGATATAGCACAATGCTGTTTGACTCAATTTTACCCGGTACAGACGAAACATCCCCATCATTATCTCTGTTTACTCCAAGTGAACCACTAATGGGATCAAGTTTGAAGCATCTATGAAAATGACAATTTTCCACATTCATCGTCACACTGTTGGACCGGTATCGATACGAGTCCGAGCCACGAACTCGTCCCGTCTACTTTTAATTATCGCGTAATTGGAATTTTTCAAAAGTCGTTCGAACGACGTATAATTGAAATCGGTCCGAACGAGGTCGTGTTTGGACTCGTTCTCCTCGCGAAAATCTCGTCGGTGCATCGACCACGCGTCTTTGTACAATAAAAAAAATACAAGAACTATAATTACCATCGATTCGCTCGTTGTTCCATCTCGGATATTCTATTTCTTCGTCGATGGTTTCGAGTCATAGTTCGGTTCTAGAAATAAAAAAAAAGCTCGATTTCTGGAAAACCCTTCCCTCGTTCGCACGAAAACGAACCCTATATTCTCTCAGTTCGCCACTATTCCCTGCGGTTCGAACACGCGATTCTTAAGAGCGTCTTATCGATGGACGATTTAAAAAAAAATTGGGGCGTCACCGGTGCGATTGTGGTGTTAACGATGTTGTCGGTGTGTCTTTCGATATTAATCGCAAGCGACGATACAATTTTTCACGTGTTCGATCCACCTGATCCGCGCGGATAATACTCGAGAAGCGCTAAGTAAAGAAAACGAGGTAGGGCGAGCGTGGGGAGGGAAGAGAAAAGTGTACTCGAGAATGGAGGGGGGTGGGGATGGAGAAATATATTGGCCGACGAGGATCCCTTCTGAGCGGACAGCGAGGAGGCAAAAGGAACTTTTCTATCACCGGCTCTCACGGCAATACAATTAAAAAGATTGCGGAAGTTTGCAGTGCGAGTGGCCGAACGCGCGCGGACCGGCCTAACTTCGCGCTCGCTAGGTAAAAGGAAACGTCTTCCGGTTTGCTTCTTAGTCGAGCGGGGCGACTGTTTGTTTGTCTTCCAATCGGTGAACAGGAAGCTCGGATCCTCGCGCCGAAGGGACCACGCGGCCCGGGTACCTTCTTACGCTTCTAACCTCGTAATGCTTTCTCAGCCGTTTGTTCGCCTCGCCACTCGGCGAAACTTTCGTTTCGCGGCAATTCACCCTTTCGAGGGTTCTCTGCATTCCTTAATAGGCTCCAACGAGCCCAGCCACCCTTTATCCGCGTACAAGTGATTACGGAAACTTTTTATCGAGAACGCTGCCGGATATTGTATTCTCGGAGTCTTAAAGTATCGTTACCAGGCGATGTTTCGGTTTCTTTTTTCTCTTAATAAAAAAAAATAAAATTTTTCATACGAGGAGCTCGGTGAATCGTTTCGAATCTTGTAATTTTCTTCGTAGATAAAACCAGAAGAAATTATACAGGGAACTTTGTATGGAAAAATGTTGCCGGATATTGTATTCGCGGACTTTCAAAGTATCGCAATTCATTCGTTCGAGACGTTTCACGTTTTCTTTTTTCTTTTTTTTTTTGATCAAAATTTGATTTTTGATACGGGAAATTTCGGAGGAATTTTCGCACCAGGGAACGATTTTTCATTCGATGCGAGATATTTGAGGAAAGTGGAGAGAAAAGATTTGTCGAAAAGGGTGCAGATAGGTGAAAGTTTGAAGGTAAAAATGAAAAAGATCGGAATACTTTGATTTATTCTCTGCGTTGCTTGCGGATTCTCGTTTCAATCAATCGAGGAACGATCGAAGGGGAGTATTTACTTCGTTACCGGGAATTCGGTGCAGACACGACGAAAGAAATTGTAATCGTAAACAAAGTTTTGAATACGTTCACTGTGAAATATTTCTAGCGCGCTCGGGATTTCCATGGACCAATATTTTCGCGGAACATTTTGTTTCCGGCGTCACGCTTCCACGAGAGGATTCTAAATTTTCAAGAAACCCTCTTTCATATTTAAATGCGCGCCTTGCATGGAATCACCCGGTCCGTCGAACACGTGACAGCTGCGACATATTTCAGAATGAAACTGCACTCCCGATGTATGCGGAGGACCGACTTATTCATCTTCCTTAGACATCTTGCGATAACGATGCGACCACGCGTACGTCCCTCACTCGATGAACGAGGAACGAAGCTTCCGCGCGTTTATTACACGAATTATTACAGTTAACGATGCACCATTTCGCACTATGGCTCTGCCTGCGACCAACGATGTAAAATTTCACCCGAATGGTCGTGCAACGAAAATATATAATTACAATTTTCCCCGTCCCCGGCGACACGATTCCTAGAAATTCTTCCGCGCGGAATATTTTCGAATAGTTTTCCCGCGTTGCGTCGAACACGTTATTACGAAACAAATACGAAACGGGTGAAATGTTTCCCGATGATACCGTGCGATATCGCAACAAATTACGGTGACGTTACGTCATTCGTTTTTACTCGTTCGTAGCGCGCTTCTTGGAATCAGGTCGAATCTTCCAACGATCGTGGAACACGGGCAAGCACCATTTTCTACAAACGTACCTACCACTCTCGCTTTGTTCCAGCATTATGTTGAAGGCTTCAAAGAACGTGCTCGATGCATCATAAAATTAAATTTTCATCCCGTATATTTCACTAGAAACGGAAAATGGAAACTTCTAGCGTGGCGTTGGTACACACACAAAAGAAAATCCCCGCCTCTATTTAACGATATAATTACTTACCCCTCCCCGGCGAACAAAGCAAAATTTATTATAACACGGATACGCGTTCCGTGGATGGAACACAATCTTTAGCCTCCACCCACCCCTACCTCCCACCTACACCCCCACCCCCTACCGTAGTATTCAAAGCACGAACCGTGCAATTACTGCGAACTAATTTCGTCGAAATATTAATCTCGTCTTATTCCGTGGCTCTCGAAAACCGTTTTCCAAGCTGTCGGTCGAATTGAAACGAAATCTCGCGGCGATTTCATTTATCCCTATTACCGGGAGCCGCGTAATATTCGTCTTCCGCGGAAACGACGTTCATGAACCGATAATACGGGAACGTCGCCGTCCGGAAAGCCGCGGAGTAAAATATGAGGCGTATCATTGCTAATATTTTTCTCCTGGAAATGCTCACGGTCTCCCGTTGCAAGGAGAAGAAGAAGAGCCACGGCCGGAGGCGATAACTCACTTCCTGGAGAATCCTTAAGGGCGCCTCGTCGAAGTCGGAACGGAAACAGAGAAAGGAAAAGGGGGTGGGGAGGGGAGGGGAGGGCCGGGAGAATAACTCAAATTTATGAGGTGCAGAGCCAGACCAAATTCACGTTCGTACCGTTGCCTACGAGTCCACTTACACTCGACCAGTCCCGAATGGTTCCCTGAATTCGCGGCCTGTTCGCCGATAGCTCATACGATGCGTTAATCTATCGACTTCGACCTCCGACATCCGCCTTATTTCGACCGTTATCGATTCGAGAACACCGAAGTCGTCTTTAATTTCACGCAACCGAGTCGACCGGTTTATTTCTTCGGAGAATTTTGTCATCGAGAGGATCCGCGATATTCTAGAATGGAATTAGACCCTCGTAGGCAATCGCTATCCCGGTACCAATTGTAACCGCGCGACACGAGTTAATTGAACCGCGGTGGGAAATTATTGGTTCGTATAAATTAACGAACGAGCAAGGAAATATCTTTTCGAAATCACGAGGGTTGTTCGAGGTGGATGAAGGTTTATCTTCGTTTATCGGTGATGGAACATTAGTAGAACGTGATAAAATTGGTTTGGAAAATGAATTTATCGGTACATATGCACAGAAACTTTAGTATTTTCTGGGTTTTACGAAACTGTATAGTATAATATTGTTGATGAACGATGGTTTACTATATATGCATTTAAAAGGCAAGGCTAAAATAGAATCGAATGGTTCGCTAAATTCTTGAAATAAGAAATTAAAAAGTGAATCTTTCCTTGGCAAAAATTTAAGAAAATAATGGAACTTCCGTAACGAGTAAGAGATTACCAAAGCATTGAATACGATATTCCACTTCTGTAGAACTGAATAGTTATCGTGGTAACAACTATGAAGTTATTCGTCAGAAAATCACGTCTCTTTCGTTTATTCTGTCCTCTGACTTTAGAAAAGCTGGCTACCTACAGTCCAAGTAAAATCACAAAATCAACCGACCATTTAAATCCCTCGAGTAGCTATTCCCAGTGCTCCATCTTTCATCTCACCTCATTGAATCGTTCTTCGCGCGACTCGCAGCGTCTAAAGTGGCCTTGAGCAACCAATTCGACCCGGATGCGGCTGTAAAATATTGCAACAATACGCATAATTTTACTTTTGGAACGTATCACCTACACAAATTGCAAAAAGAAAATAATAGCACGTTCGAAAGTCGATCCAATTCGATTTTCGAGATTCTATTTTCTGGATACAACGTTTGTTTTCAAAGAGAACGCTCGTCGAGTGTCTCGAAAACATCGCTGGGAACGAATTCTCGAATTTTCGCGAAGGAATCGGCCAAAAAAACTGCGCGCGGACACTCTCCCAGCGATCGTGGTGAAACAGCGAAACCGGGAATATCGAGACAGCCATGAATTATCGCGGGAAAATCGAATCGAGCAAATTTCAATCTGCGATTTATTGCGTAAGCGGGCAGCTTCGCGAAACCATTTCTGAAACGAACAACAACAGGAGACAGATAGTAGATTTTACGTAACAATATTTCGCAGGAGACAGCGTACCGGGCGAGCTGATGAAATTTCGCGAAAATGTGATTTTGTAATATGCATAATGAAGCAAAAATAATTTCCTCCCCTCCCCCCCAATCCTCCCTTTCCGCTTTCTGCTTTATTTTCAACCGTTGACCAGCCCTATTTTTGTTCGAGTTTATCGAATATTATGGTCGTATATTTCTTCGTGAAATATTCAACTACTATTTTCGTCGGCGTCCATTAAATCGGCTATTCCCGATTCCAAATTAAATATTTAATTGGCTTAACGTCAGCCAAGCAAATGTTGGAAACGTGTCAAGGCAATTGTCCAAATATATTTGTCCACTACCGGCGGAATTATTGCGTTTGGAAAGGTGGCACGGGATTTGTTGAATGAAATGGCCTTCGTTCGTCAACAGTGGGGACGACGATTCTACGCGAACGTGTTGCAATCTCGCAATTTGTTTATCCGCGACCGAGAGTAGACTGGAATCGACGTATGTTTAATATTGTATCTTACGCGGCGAAACAATCTCTTTGCGGAGCTTTCTACAACCGATTGCTGTAATAAAAAAAAAAAAAACTTCTCAGAAATAAGAAATACAATTCTTTCGATATTGTTACACGCGTAACTTCTGAACGATTCGTGTACGTTACATAGAACACGGTACACGGTCTGATTACTTCTAAAATTTTCACGCAGCCGTAGCTTGTCGCTAGAGCTTGCGGCTATAAATCCCCGAGTCCCACGCTTCTTGGAAATTCGGTTTGAAAAGTATTAAGGAAGTCAACTTCGGAAGTATCCATACATAAATCACCATACTTTTCCTCTTCCGTATCATCCAAGAATTTTATGACGCGGTAAAAATTAATCCCTCGCAGCTATATTTCCACACCGAAGCCGCGCGTCGTCTTCCAAAACTTTTCTTCTCATTTCAATACTTAACTATTATCCCCGTCTGCTCCCTTCTCCTCCGTGTTTCTACACTCGACTCATCATTGCGAAAAAAATTCTTCGCGGTTGTTGCGACGCGAGATATCGTTCAACGTTCGCGAACTATCGTTAAACGATAGTTGGGCGCGGTACTTTCGTTAAATTTGCTTTAAACTATAGCTCACGGTACGTATTTCACATAGTTACGTATTTCGTTCGCTAAAAGACACCCAGAGACCTCCCCGATTGTTTTTATCGCGCAAATGGGTGAAAAATCAACGATTAAAATTTTTAGGTACACGGTGTTCGACTGTGGTGCAATGTCGCTGCATATTCGTTGGTTGCAGATTTTTAATTCTACGATAAAATGTATTTTCTTGTACTATAATGCTCAGAATACTGAAATGTATTCTCTCGTACTATGATGCTCAGAATACTGAAATGTATTCACTCGTACTGTGATGCTCAGAATACTGAAATGTATTTTCTTATACTATGATGCTCAGAATACTGAAATGTATTCACTCGTACTATGATGCTCAGAATACTGAAATGTATTCTCTCCTACTACAATGCTCAGAATACTTTCTTTTACTCGTATATACTCAATTGGGCGCTCAGAATACAACAAAATATTCCCTTACATTACAATGCTCCGAATACGGAAACGTTTTCCCTTGCAGTATGATGCTCAGAGTACTGAAATGTATTCTCTTGTACAATAATGTTCGGAATACTTTTTTTTCTTACTCGAGCAAACTCAATTAGGTGCGCGAGGGCATGTAATACCTTGTTATCGTCCCAAGGATCGCGTGTCGCATCGGTCAAGGGGAAATGCGAGCGAGAAGATCGAGGAAAAAGAGGGAGAATATTGGAAGAAAAACAGACAAGGTTTCAAGGTGGTAATTTATACACATGACCGTCGACCAGCGCGAACACCGTCGAATCTGCAATGTCTGTATCGGAGCTGATTCTACTAAATATTTTAAACGGTTCCAAATGCATCCAACCGACGAGGGTTTGCGTCGCAACGATGTGCAATAATTTATACGGCGAACTACTTAACCCTTTCTCTACAACAGGCGACTATAGTCCCTCTCCAGGAGACATAATTCGCACACGATGAACGACTATAGTCACTCGTCACGATTCTCTTCGTATATTTGTTTCGAGCTTGCGGATACTCGATTAAAGTAAGATTCAGTATTCGATTAAAATAAATTTAAATTAAATTAATTTTAAAATTAAATTACAAATTTCTTCCCAAATCTCGCTCCAAAGAAAAGTTAGTTCTCTTCAAGTACCATTGCAGAAGCAAGCTTTCTGTATATATATAAACTTTTCGCGCGACACCAGCTTCAGCGTAAAAACATATACCAGACAGAACCATCGCAGCGAAATCGTCGATCTTTAAGATTCTCCATCGAAGCGAGAAAATCGATTCGAAGAATCCCGAGATTCTTATCGGTACGTTCGCGCGTAGAACGGTAGTACACCTAAACTTTTCGCGCGTCGGGGAATGTTCCACCGGTGAATATCGCGTCTCGAAGACTCTCCACAGAAGCGAGAAAATCGATTCGTGGAAACCAAAAATTTGTATCCGTACGTAGACACACGTATCCGCGCTCGTACTCGAAAACCTTCGCGTCTATGCCCGCCGCGAGTTATCGATCGGCCGTGACTTTAGACCGTGGCTTTAGGAGCGATTCACTCGGAAGTTAGAGGCGACATTAGCGTGACAGGCCCGAAAGCACTCGTTGGAGCGGGACGGTGGCGAGGTGGGGTTTGCATCAAGAGAGAAAAACGTTGAGGGGAAGTGGAGACGAATAAGGTGGACGATGGAAGAATGGGACGCGCGCTGCAAAGGGCTCGTGTTTGTAACACTCTTTACTTAAGCGATGCTCCGCTTCGACATACGGCACTGTCGCATGCTGAATACTTCATGGTTCGTATCCAACGGAACGGGAGCGCGTGTGTTTGCAGGCCGGCCCTGGAAGGACACGATTATCCTTTTACGGTACCGGGAAACGAGGTCGACGTACGTTGAATAAACCATTCCCCACGGACAAAGAAAATGAAAACGCGGAAAGGACGATCGGGCGCGGTTTGCATCTTCGACTCGTCGATCGATGAGACGCGGAATAGAGACGCGACGAATCCACGAGTTACGTTAGCGAATCGCGATCAGGAGTGAGAGATCGTGTTATCGCGTGGTGGACAAGCGATTACACGTGTTTTAAGGTTTGTAATGTACAGTTTATCGTAATATGCCTTTGTCTACGATATTCGTGGACAATTGTCAAAATAGACAGTTGACGGTACTGGTAAATTTGTTTGCCTTTTCTTCGTTTACTTTAGAGATACATGTGTGATCAATGATAGAAATAGTAATGCATTTACTTGAAACATTTATTTAGAGACTCTATCGGTTGCTCGTTACGTGTTTAACTTTTGAGAATATTTTCCTAGAGAGTGATGCTTAATTATTTTGCCATCTCGCGATGACTACGTCTCGTAAAACACAAGATATCAGTCAATTCTCACACCTAGTTACCGGCGCGATGTCGATAACTGAATTATTGTCGCTGCGGGGCTATTCTCGCGATAATCGTCGAAGAAGCTCGAACGCGAAAAGTCGGAAAGTACCGTGTGGATGATATCTCGTATCGAGAACGAATAAAGAACAGTCACGGTAACAAGCAGCGTCGTTCGGTGAACGAGAAAAACGGTAATAGAGGGGAAAAAATTGATGCAATTTACACGCAGGAAAGATGCGAGAGAGTATTTATGTTATCGGAGAGTATTTTTTTTTTGCGTTCATAGGGATTTTACGCTACGAGTTTCGCGATAATTTCGTTTACATGGATCTTCTTTGGTACGATATCGATTCTTATCGGTTTGAAAATCAACCGTTTCTGAATCGTTAAATGGAAGTTTTTTTTTTTTTTTTGTTTAATATTCGATGCGTTCGTTTCAATATCCGTGTCTAGAAGCGTCACCGGTGTTAAGCACACCTGTATCGAACCGACGTTGACAGAATCTAACTCGTACGTCAATCAACCTCGTGCTACTTGTTAAAACGACACGCTGGAACTGTTACGGATTCGTTAAACCGTATCGAGTGCGAAACTTAATCCTTCCCGGCTCGTATCCAGACGCGGTAAACGTTGTTTATTTCTTTAAACGCATATCGCGTTATTTCGTCGCATATTTAACGAGATTGCCGACGAAAATGAAAAATATAAAACGCGGCTCGGTGTTACGAACCGTTGTCGCGTACGAGTATTGTTTATGTTTCCTCTCGCGAACGAGCCAGGCTTTTTTGATAATTTAATGCCGAAAGTGAGTTCACTGTGTCGATCGTCTACGTTACGTGTATATTTACAGTATGCACGTAGTACAGTGAGCTGGTATATAAAAGAGTTATCGCTGCTTCAATTCTACCGTTCGCTTTGATTTCTACCTGAATTCTGTATGGCTATTTGCTATGTGTTCTACATGACTATTCACTGTGGGTTCTGTACGATTGTTTGCTATGAATTCTATATAACTATTCGCATGTGAGTTCTACCCAAGTTCTGTCTATTGTCGAATCGAGCAAAAGGTACACTGGAATCTGAACGTTGGAATTTTCTAAATAATCTATTCTATCGAGTGCTGGTAGAAATTTTATTCGCGGACTGATTAAAGTATAACTACCCAACAGTACTTGAAATTTCAGAAACCGATTAGTTCATATATACTGTCTTCTATAATATTTTATTCGAACCTTTCAAAATATAATTTTTGAACTTTAACCGTTCTTCGACTCATCGAACCAATTAATTTCACGACTTTTATAGTTGCACTTACGGGAAAATCGCATCGAATATGATTGCAAATTTTATAGTCTAGATGCGTGTTCGATGTTTGGTCGATGCATTCAAACGGTCGCTCCTTTACAATATTTATTTCGTCGAAATAAATGCATTATAAGCAACGATGAATGATAAATTCCGCGTGCCTCGTTAATCGATATAAATGTTAAGGTACTGGCAAATAATAGCAAGAATGGCAAATGGCAGAGGAATCAAGCAGCGTTTAACTCAACAAATCATAAACCAGAAGTGCGCACAATTCGAGCGCTGATAAATACGCGCAAGCGCGAAACGTCTGACATTTATCGCGAAATTTACGCGCCATGTTATCTTCGTAACACCCTTTTTTTCCCGTGTGTAGTTTCACGCTGCGAAATTTCGAACCGGTGACGCTATTGTAATCTCAAACGGTTCCCACTTTGGAAAATGGTCGAGCCTCAAAATGCTCGAAAACTGGTTTTCGAAACGTTTACATATCCCGACGCAAGTTTCCCGCGTATTCCGTGCTCCGATTTATCGAACGTTCCAAAAATCGTTTTCTTTTCGTTTGGGAGTACAGATATTTCGTTATTCCTTAGGACTCCTTTCAACGTGAAACTTTATCAACAAATGCATCGAAATTGCATCGAAATTGCATGGAAATCCTTCTCGCAACAGAACTGTGAAATCGATCTTGAAACCCAATTAACAGATTTCTATCCAAGACATATCGTAACGTAAGCATTTGAAAATTCGTAAAGTCTAAAAAGTACGAAAGTTGAATGAAATTCAAAAATTTCCCATAAAAACCGTCGTTGAAACATTCTTTGGCAATACTACCTCTATAAAAGATGCTTCACCGTAACTACATAAAACAGACACCCAATGCATCGAATCAAGACCGGATCGAAACTTGGTCAAACTGTTCGATGATTTGAAAAATCCCAACACCGAGGAGGAAAACTACGCGACCGGTTGTCGCGTGTAAAAACGCAAGGAACCGGGTAATATTTATCGAAATCCCTCGTTAGAAGTTCGACTTAACTTCTAATCGAGTCCCGGGACAAGAGAGACACGCGTTATCCTGTCCCGCGTAACTCGTTTATCGACACGGTGTTCTCTCCCGGGTTGACACGTCCGTGGAAGGGGGCAGATGGTCGGTGCGGGGGTGGGGTAGGGGGCAGAGTGCACGGTATCGGAAACTCTTCGTCCACCGGGTGCCCGTGGCACGGTCTCAACGGACGAAACCAGAAGTAATGGTATTAAGAAGCCCCTGAAGGCTAGAGACTGCAGCCGCCTAACTGTTGGCTCCTTCCACCTTGGCTCTGTTTGACCCCTCCATCCACCCGCCCCTTTCTCTCACCCTACGCGGGAACGAGCAACGAAATCACAACGCGTTTGTACGTTCACGTGCGACAATGACGACTTCTCTAGCGCGAACATTGTTGCTGTCCGGGCTCTAACCAGATCCGACTCCCTGTCCGATTCAAGCCCGCGTGTATCATCCGATAAGACGATCTTATAGGGGTTGAGAATCAGATTCCTCCCGATCGAGTTGTACACGTCGAAGAGAATCATCCCCGTTACGGACGCGAGCGTCGACGTCGAGGATAATCGCCCTCGGTCGACCGTACCGGGCTTCGAGCGACGCCATTAAATTTAACGAAGAGGACTCTCCCTTCGTAACCATCGGCTGCAGATTTTTTCTTTTTTTTTTTTTTCAAAAAGCAAAGACGCGACCCGAGGAACTATACCTAGAGGAAACCAACGGGGTTGAAACGTTTGGAGTAGACTTCGCGGGGTTTGGGTTAGCTTCTATCCCCCGAAGACGCAAATGGTGGATATTCTTGAGCATCCTGGTTGTAAATGTTTACCACGTTGTGTAGAATCGTTGGAGAGTTGTCACGTACAGGGTGGATCGTGTAACTCGAACGATTGAAATTTTTTAAAGGGGGATGAATACAAATTTCTCTCATCGCGGATGATACGATTTAGAAGGACCTTAGAAAGTTTAATGCTTTGTATGTATTTTTCTACGCGAGTTTTCGAGCTTATTTTTAATCTTCTTTATGAGCGTAATTTTGTCATTTGTTTTGCACTTTGCTAGCGGATATCGAGACGAATCCAACGAGCTGAGAACCAACCGTTTCTTTTGTGTGATTTGAAAAAGTTGAAGGTGACCTTGGAAACTTAAAATACAAAATTATACAAAACATTAAACGTCGTTACCTTGGAAGGTCCTTCGAAACGATTCATGACGAACGAAATTTTGATTTCGGTCGAGTGGTAGTTCGCACAACAATTTTTAACAAGTATTTTTAGAAAAAAGAGAAATAAATACAATAGAAGGAATAAATATGAAAAATAATAAAAAAACAGGTGACGATCAAACGAGTTAGAAAAGAACATTACCCCTTACGTCTTCCTTACCAGTGCAAGACACCATTATCGTTGAAACGTGCTTTCAATCGCGTCGTTTCATTAATATCCATATTATTCGACGAATGTCGAGTTCACGGAAACGGATAAAATTGGCAAATTTTTGGCGCGCAGTAAACCGTAGCGGTAGCAACCCCTACGCAGCACGTACTACAGTATTGCAGTTTACGACCACTTTGTGTAAATTGGTGGTAAAGTTAGCGTCTTAATATACATTGGTTAAACTGTTCACCGAAGTTTGCGAACAGACGAAGCGCGATGCTCGCTACCGGGTCGGTCCACTTTGCGGAGCCATTTCGAAGTCCATAATTAATCTCATCCTACAAAACCATGGCAAAACGGTTAGCACAGCGAATTAATGCGAGACGACAATTTCACCGTGGTGTGGCTCGCGTTAATCGTCGTCTAACGTTGTTCCACTCGTTACGTTGAAAAGAACGCGTAAAATTTTCGTACCGCGAACCACGCGATTGTGGGACCTCCATCGCGATAATTCGTATAATTCGCGTTACTCGTTGCGCAATCTCCACCGTGGAATTGACACGGTTGGGTGGTGTGCCGCTGTTTACACTCCTTTACAAATTGTCGTTCAACGTGAACTTTTCTTTTTTCGCCGTATCTTTATCACAATTCGTTTAAGCGCGTCACGCATTCGCGGCGAAACGCGTAAAGTTTACGTATAATTGGCAATTAAGGGTGTTAGCCGGCGCGCTTAATGGGAGCTCTCCCCCCCTCTAACTGTTCTCGCGTTAATTTAACGCCGTCGGATGTGGATTTTCGTTTCGAACAAATGGAAAAAGAAAAAAGAAATACGTACACAAATTTCGTACGAATCTCACCGCGTGGAAACACGAGAAAACCGACGGTGTACTTTCGAGGAGATAGAAATCGTACGAATTGAATCTGAGAAGGTTCGATAAAAGTGAACGCGTTGCTCGGTGAAAATCGTTCGCTACGATTATCGTGCATACGTGCGTCACCATCGACCGATCCTCGATATTACGCAACCGTTCGCGCGCGCACAAAGAGAGCGCAATTAAAATACGTATCGCGTAACGAGCGAACCGTAGATCCGCGAGACGAAAATTTTCATTTACCCCTGGATCTCGTCGGTTTTATGAATTTACCGCCGTCTCGCGACAAAGGGTGAAATTTCCGCTGTCGTTGATTTCCCTCATAGATCGTAAACCTCCACCCCTACCGGCGACCGCGAACGCTGTAACTTTTATATCGAGGGTATTGCAGGCGGGTCGGTGCGGGGTACGAGGCACCGCGAGCAAACACTAAAAAAGAAATTCACGCGGGCGTGTGTACCGTCGTTTTCGTAATTGGATCGAGAACTGTCACCGATGCGCGGCTCTGGAAAGTGAGAGGGAAACAGGTGCTACTTAAACGCGAACACGTGACACACGGGGTTGTATCGTCTTTTACGATGTTTCTCAAATTCACTGCTCGGTTTTCGTTCTCCTTCTTTTCTCTCTCTCTTTCTTTTTTCTTTCACCACCCCGACGGAACCGTCCCCCATCGTCGAGGACGATGTCGAGGGATCGTCGTGGAAAAACGCGACTCGAGACGAGAGAGAAAACACACGGATGACGATGCCTTCGACCGACAAAGTTTCATTAATTCTCGTCGGAATTTCAGTCGAAAGCCAATCGGAAAACGATATCCGATAACGTAAATCTTCCCGTGCACGCTACCTGGCATGCTGTGCGCGCGAGCGCGGACAAGCATCGAAAGACACGCGAATTCGTCCGGCTCGTTGAATATTCTGAGACCGTACGTGGAAAAGATGGACGACGGAGGGTGTGTGTATGTGTGTGTGTGTGGGTGGGCGCGTTACGAACGATGCACGAAATCAAACGTTCCACGGAACTCCTGGACATCACGTAACGCCGATATTGGCGGCGGAACGGCCGAAGAAATCCGTGGGAAGAAACGCAACGATTCGTCGGCGTGCAAACAGGATTAAATCGTGTACGCGCGATTACGGATAAATAATTCGTCGCGATACCGTGTTTCGTGATTTCCGAACGCTCGCCACCGAGCACGATCTTAAAAAGTCGCGTCGCGTGGATTTTATTACGTTTCTCGTAAACGACGAAACGGTAGCATCGTTTAATTGTTTCGAGTTTAATTGTTCGGTATCGAGGGCGAGCCGGGGATGCTACAGTTCGAATACGAGAAGATCGCGTTCGAGGTCATTGCGCAAAGACAGGTGAGAGGGAACGTGAGTGCAAACTCTTCCTGCGCGTATTATACATAGTCTCTACAATACTACAATACGTTACAGGTATTCTTTTACTCAGCTAAGGGTTGATCGAACGAGTAACATATAAATATTGATACAATATACGCAAATATATGCGTGTGTATTCTTTTGATACTAATTTGGAAAATTGAAAGAAAATTCTCGACGACCTTTCGTAAACTTTGGATACTTTTTCCAAACGGTGAATCTTGATGAATTAAATCGAACTCGTAAATGAAAGTATCGTTGTTGAAATTACTCCACGTGATATTATTGTTGTCGGTGAAAATTAGCGTGGTGTTGTCGATCGAGAGTAGGCGTGGAATAATATTTCCTTCGTCTGGATCCTATGCGTAGGTCGCGGGTAAACGTTAATCGGCTCGCGAGATTTCCTCCCGAGAAACATGGAATAACAAACGCACGGTACTCGCGCGACACTCGAAACGACTCTCCATCGAAATTCCAGGGTTCGTCCCGAGTGGAGCGAACACGTAAGCTTATGCCGCGTGCTCAACGACGGCTGTGCTCGTGCCTGGCACGTCGTCGGTCACGAACTCGCTATCTACCCGCATGAAACAGCCCTAACCGGAGAAAGGAGGAGAGAAACGTGGCCCCCGAGGCGGAGCTCGCGTTTCGCAAATGGACCTTCGATCGTCGCCGATAAATAAACAATACCTACCCCTCGTCGCGAGTCTTGCGCGAGTCGACGCTATTTTTTCTCTCTTTTTTTTCTTTTTTTTGCGCGCGCGTTTCGTTTATTTTTTCTTTCCCCCCTCGAGGCGAGCGGAAGCGACCACGCGATCGAAAACGCGTGGAAATTACGTCGAACGATTTCGATTACGCGCGAACAGTCATCTTGTGCGCAAACAGAGCTACATCTGACCCAGTTTACGTTTCGAAACTCTAAACGAATACGCTGTTTATCGTGCCTCTTTCATATAATTGCCACTCGTTTCGATACTTCGTACAATGTATCGCCGCTAATTAATAGACGGAGGGGAACAGATTTGCTAAAATATCAACGTCCCTCGATCGATCTAAATTTGTTCCCGGTTGAACACGACGCGAAACCGTCGCCGAGAATAATTAATTAAACGGAAGAACGATTTCTAAAGGCGGTTTTATTTTTCACGCGGTGGAAGACTTCCACGTTCGAGGTAATTGGTTGCATTCGGGACCCTGTTTCGGACGATGGAAACGACGACTTATCGCGAATTATTTCGTTAAGAGTCTCTGGGTCGGAAATTGTAATTTTTGTCGATGCAACAACCGAGTATTTCAATCTGTAATTTTTCGTCTGTATTTATATATCTTTGAAGAAGATACGTACATTTTTACACGATAAAAGTATTAATATATAAAAAGTTACTAGTTGCATCATGAAATTTGAGTATATCTGCATTGTTCCATGCTTATCGAGATAATACCCATTTCGTTGATCAGAAAGAAGTAATTGGAAATAAGTTTCGCTCTGTAAAGTCGTCTTTGTGTATCGGAATTGTTAACAGAAGTAAACTACATAAAAATGCCAGAGGAAGGTACGACGAATACCGATTTCTCGAGAAATTGTTCAATTTTCATTCATTATTGTACTACGAGAGATATCTTTATAAATCCGGTATCTGCTACAAAAATACTACATTACGCAACACTGACGTCCTCGGAATATTTTTCTTCCCGTGACACTCTTCGGTTAAACGGTGTACGAATAATCGGGTGTTCGTATAATCGAGCTCCCATCGTAA
Organism: Ptiloglossa arizonensis; assembly: GCF_051014685.1. Taxonomy (NCBI): domain Eukaryota; kingdom Metazoa; phylum Arthropoda; class Insecta; order Hymenoptera; family Colletidae; genus Ptiloglossa; species Ptiloglossa arizonensis. The sequence goes on from NC_135056.1 coordinate 11,724,324, forward strand.
CGAATAACGCATAGTAACCGATCCTCCGTCGTGTCACCTGTCGTTTATTAAAATCCAGCCACCGATTCTCCTTCCATTCCGCGTTAGAGAAAAAAACGCTCGAGCTCCGTGGCAATTAGTGGCGAAAGAATATGGTAATGCGGGTCACGCGGTGCCAGCTGCGAGACGAAGGTGACACTGGCTCGTTATAGAATTCTTATGTATCAGGTCTTGAAATATGAGCCCGGTTTACCCGTCTCCCTTCAGGAGTCCGCTGTGCCCAGCGACGATATTAAATCGCTGTGCACTGGCTGACAATCCTCCCCACCGTCTCGAACCACCGGCGTGTTTCCCCTGCTTAAACGAAGTCAGATCTTTAATAATGGATTCGCGGGAAAGCTGTCTCGTTCGCGTCTACCCTGGCCACGTTCCGCAACAATGTCGAAACGTACAAAAGATCCGAACGGGAATGTAAATTAAACTTATCGCGACGAATCCTCGCGCGACCGAACAGGTAAAAAATGAATGCTCTCGGAATGTTTCTTTTCCGTCGAGAAATTTCGTGTACCTACTGTGTGGAACCGAAGGTCGATTTTCACGAATTTTTATTACGAAATATTGAAAAGCGAGTACGATACATCCATCACCGTGAGGCGTGTCTCTAATCGAGACTTCGCGTGGAGACGATTGTAGTTTTTATGGGAAGGTGTTTGCTTTTAATTTTGTAGCGCTCGATTGATATTACACGCTTTGATTTGAGAGTTGGGAAACGAGAAAGTGTTGTAGTGTTGGTTGGAATATTTTTTTCTTATTACCTGATCATGTTCAAATAATAATACATATAATAATACACTGATGGTAGCTAAATGGTTAACAAGTCGTCTAATAATTTTCGTGTCGAAGTTTTAAGGTATCAACTTTTCGCAAAATAGTGGCTTCAATTATTGACGTTTAAATGGTTAAAGGGGTTGTCTTTCTCTCGCAAGAAAATGACCGGAAATCTTCCAATCGGACTCACGAGTTTAAGATCAAGTACCAACGTTGATCAATCGTAGAAAGAGTTTGAGCGAATCTCTAAGAGCGTTAGAAACGTTAGGTAGTCTCTATCGTTGAAAAAATGATTCAAAGAACGAGGACGTGGCTCGGAAGAACCCATCGCCGAAAGCATGCGTATCTTCTGAAAGTTCATCCACGGTGTAGCCCTCGTCAAACGGCCCCTATTTCACGACTCGGTCGGTCAAGTTTCCCCGTTGCTGTCGGCGCGAAAATCCGAAAATCGCGCTTATCGTCCCCCTCTGCCCTCCACCCTTCGAGCAGCCCCCTTCGAGAATCTCTTTCACGGCCGTAGCGAACGAGAAATACCCGTTTCGTCGGAAGTTCCTCTCGCGGCTCGGCTTCAAACGCTCGTGTAAACTTTTAGAATTACGTTGGAATAATTAGTCGAGGGCTTGATTACCAGGCAGGGTGGCGCGTGGACGTTGCTCGTTCCAGCAGTGACCGAACGAGGGGTTCCGATCCGCCCTCGTCTCGCCCCTCGGTCTCTCCCACGCTCCCTACGGTGTGTCCCTTTTTGCCTTTCCCCGGGACTTAGCTTTTATTTTTTTCACGAAAGTAATCCCCGCGTGAAAAACCGTCCCTTTCGCACGGGAGCGGGAGCGGGAGCGGGCGCGGGCGCGCGAGGATTTCTTATTCCCGTTGAACAACGGGTGTACCTTCGAGCTATCGATCCGACATCGAACGACAGCCACGGGGACGTGTATTGATAGCCGTGGCGGGTGGCTTGTTTGCTCGAAACATCGAATTTTCTGCGAAGGTTTACCGCGCGCCCTTCGTGTCGACGAAGAAGTCGGAGTCGGCTTACGTGTCGCTGAATAAACGGATCAACCCTCCCGCGCTCGCTTCTCTTTGCGAGCTACTTAAGTTCTCTGCCTCCTCCACCCGCCCGCTGCCCTCCTCTCTCTTTCTCTCTCTCTATCTATCTCTCTCTCTCTCGTTGGTTCTTCTTGCCAGCGACGCCAGAGCCCTTCCGTCTCGCCTTTCCGCATCATTATTCGTGGAGATGCTCGCAGGAAGGCAGAACCGCATCAATGTTGAGGGAATTTTACGAGGGAGACGCGTTGCTGCGCGGAAACATCGTTGTCGGGATTAGCGAGTGGCCCGTTTGAGCGATTCCACCCTCCCGATTCGCCTAACTCGCTCGCTCGCTCGTTCGTTCTCTCGCGAAAAAGAACCAAAGGATGTTTGCGGATATTCGAGCGCCGGGTCGAGGTCTCGCTAGTCGCCGCGTGTCGTTTTTACGCCCGCCTTGGGAAACCCCGATGTCATTCGACGCACCACCCTTCTTCTCTTAAACAATGGAAAGCTCGCGGGAAGAAACGTCGAGGAATTAACGAGCGTATCGTGAACCTTTCCAACCAGTGGACCTTCCGTCCGAAAAATTCTACGATCGGATCACGTTCGATATCGACGAACATCTTGGTAAAATTTTCTTGGAACGGAAATGGGTTCCAGGGTCGTACGGAGTAACATTTTTGTTTTATTTCTTTTTTAACGGGGCAGAGAAGTACGAGATTTTATTCAGTTTCTTTTTTAGCGGAGACGATGCAGGAAAGTTTGTCGAATTCTTTTACGTAGAAATTCATTTTATAATTTACTCGAAACATTTCTCGAAGTTTTTGCAAACGATGGATGTGTATTGGAAGAATTGGAGAATTGCGGTAACTATTGTCAAGTTTGATGTAACAGTCGATCTGTATAATTGGACACGTTGACTAAGATGTATTCTAAGGAGAAAGAAAGATCAATCTCTGAAGTAGTTGCACCCTGTATCGGGTCAGACGTTACAGTCGGCCAGAAGAATGTCTACAAAGACATATATAAATGGAATGTATTCTACGGAGAATAATAGACCTTCCTTGAGTCTTGTATCGAATCGGACGTTATAGTCGATCAATGCCATTGTTATTTCTCTCCCCTACTAATAATACCCATATCACCGTCAATGTTCGCGAACATCGATACAATTCGACGTAACGAGTAGCGAAAAGACACTTTGGCCGTATTCTATTCTAGGTGGAAAGATCAATCTCCAAAGGACTCGTATCCTATACGAGGTCAAACGTTACAGTCGGTCAGAAAAATGTCTACCAGGACGTGCACCAGTAGAATGCATTCTACGGAGAACAATAGAGCTTCGTTGCGTCTTGTATCGGGTCAGACGTCACAGTCGATCGATATCGAGGAAAATGACTCTCGCCGTTCACATTCTACTTACGCTCAATACCAGATTTCCCTTAATCCCGAGGCGATTCTTTCTTGCTGTTGGTGGCGCTACGAATCGCGCATCTACGGAATCCGCGTCACTCGGGGACTCAACCGGAAACGAAGATTGGATTACGGATGATTATACGTCGAACAAAAGGGGCTGGGTGAAATCAAGGGGCACAGGCGGGGGGAAGATCGACTGTTGCCACCGTGGTGAGCTCGAACACTGCTGGCTTCGATAATTAACGACTCGGAACGAGTTGCATTCGGTTCGCGTTCGTTCCTTAAAAAGTTTCCCCTCTCCGTTGGCCCGAGCATCGTTCGGTTTGCAGCGCGCGGCGCGAGTGCAGGTAACCAGAACTCCGGTTCGGATCTCTTATTTCCCGTTTTCCCGGCGAAAGGAAAGGAAAAAAAGAGCCGTGTTCCGATGAAAAAGCCCGGGCGAAACTCCGCCACGCCGTGAGTTTACCTTTCAAGTCGGAGCGATGAAGTCGGCGGAAGAGAAATGGAGGACAAGAGCGGAATGGAGAAAGAAAGGGGAGTAAAACGACTTCCGCACGCAGATGTGGAAACCCGACTCCAACGGCTCGGTGCTCAAAAATGAATTTAAGCCGAACGATGCGATGCCTGCACGGAGCACCTTGCGCCCGGAAACTTTCGCGGAAAATTATACGAGATGCGCGTACACTTTCCGCCTAACGTGGCCAGACGCCACATCTACTCGTTTTTTGTTTCCCTTTTCCCTCTGCCCCTGTCGAAAGAGGAAAGAATCACGGACGCCCCGGTAGGGAGGGAGGGAGGGAGGGAGGACTCCCGGTGCTCCGTTCTATTTAATTCTCGGATGCACCTGCAACTAGACGAATTTTCGTTCGTCGCGCAGGATTTTAACCTGGACTGCCGCTACTCGCGCGCGAAATGTTTGGACAGGTTGTTCCAGAGGACAGAATTACGAAAAAGAATTTTACGTTTCGCGCGGTGTACCAGCGATTCGCGGTTTTCGTGGGAAACTGTGTCACGTGAACGGTATCGGTTCGAAGTGAGAACTATAAATACAAGGGTCGTTGTCAATTTTCTTCGATGAGTGTGAATCTTCCAAAATTGAAGAACGTTGATATTTGTATGAGCAAATCGAGGAAATTGAAAAGGAACTTTCTTCGCGGAAAGAAATCGTAAAGTAGAACTCGATAAACGATTAAAAGGTAACGTGTCTCTATTCGTCGTTGGTAGTTGCAGAATATTTTTTCTAAACGTTCCCTTCTCTCTGGAGAAATTCTTAAAATTCGATATTCATTTTAGATCACTTATTACCGTTCGCATAATATATTTTGCGTCTATCGTTAATGAACAAAAATACATAATTGCTCGTTCGACCTCAATTATCGCGTTAAATGTTTCACGAACAAAACAAAACGAACAAAATGTTTCACGATCTTGATCGAATGAAATAAATTGGGTCCACGATGGGAAAATTTCGCGAAATCCGATTGGTGGTAAATATTTCGACAAAATCGAGCACCAAGATACGAACGGAACGTCGAGGAAAGAACGGTGCCACGGTGGGTACGAAATATTTCGATTGCAGCGTTAAATCGAATCGCGTGCATTTATTTTTTTCCTTTCGAAAACACGGACTGAAATTTGTGCTACCCGCGGCTGAAATTAAAGAGGAACAGGGAAGTAAATAATTAAGCGAAATAGCAATTAAACGCGGGTCCGCAATACTCCATTAAAACCGCGCCACGCGGTGAACTTCTTTCATTTCTTTATTTCGTACTTCACAATTATTATGTTTTTCAGCGCCGCGATTGGAAAAATTCTAATTGGCGCACCTCTCAAATTAATCCAGCCGACGTTTCCCACTGTCGCTGCGATTTATTATTATTCCGGGTCCGCGAGCGCTCGGCTCGCGGCTTACAAGCCGAACTCCTGGCTCGCTTCGTCATCGACAACCGCCCCGTACCACCCCACCCGGCCCCCTGATAATTATTATTTCTAATTATTAACGACAAAAAGAAGAGAAATCGGTACACCGACCGAATAAATTTCCAACGGACGCGATATTTAGCACCGACCCGGCCTCTTCGCTTGTAATTAAGCGCCGTGGAATTTTCGTGTCCGCAATGCCCGCAGCTCCATTATTCCCGCGTTTCGTCCAATCAATCGAGTTGTACCGGCCAATTATAATTCCTGTAAACGTACCACGACCTACCAGCGCGGTATAAAGAAACGAAAAACAATCGAGGGAACAAGGAGCTCCATTACCCGAACGAATTTACCAGCGCGGACTAAGCGTTCGTTCTCGCAGCCTTGGAGAAATCGGGCCGAAAGAAATCGATCGAACCCGATAACCAGAATGCTGGGGAAACGTTATTGCTCGTTTCACGATGAAACGTTACTGGAAATCGAGAGAGAAAAAAATAATTCCAAAGACAATACTCGCCCGCGATCGACGACGAGGAACGTTTCGACGTGGTCCTCGACCCTCCCGAAAAGATGCTTTTCGTTCGATGGAAATGGAAACACTTCGCTCTTTAATTGTACAAACACTAATTCGGCCGAACGACGCGAAAATTTCATTCGATTAACGCTAATGGACTTCAAAGTCCGTGTTGACGCACGAATCGTTCGAGGAATCGGCCGACCCGTGAAAACACGTTGAGGGAAAGCTCGTCACGACCGAGGACGCGAGAGTCGATAATTAACGATCGACCGTTCGTTTCGTTCGAGAAGCTGAACGAACGAGGACCTCGGAACGTTCGTTTCTAACTGTTCCGAACACCGTCTGATAAATAGGAACGCTTGAGATTCCTGGACGATCGGAGACCACGTGCACGCCGCTCGCAATTACGCCGCCTAGTTTATCGTTGTAACGAAGAGTCGTTTTGGAATCTCGAGACAGTCGGGAAAGGGCGTTTCCTCTACCGTTTAAGAATTTCCTCGAATATTCCCGTGAAAAATTAACGAAAATTACCGGGAAAATAAAGCCAATCGTTTTTATCGTTACAACGTAATTGTTCGAGTTTACCGTAGAATACCATTGGACTTCGAATGTAATAATACTTCAAGATCACGTTTAGATATCACGAAGCGTGCATTTGATCGCAATTATATATTATAATATAATAATACATATTAGAAACTATTCGAATCGTTATTCTAGAGTTACGTGATTCAAGGGTTGGAATCGTATTGTTAAATATAAACGATGCATTAACCCGTGTGTCGTGAATAAAAAATTGGTCGTCTAGCTACCGTTGCAACGATAAAGGATAACCTTTATTACGTTAATTCGAAGTAAAGGGGAGACGTGGACAGCTCATCGATTGTCCAGTTGATTAATATTTTGAGCAAAGTCCAACGAGGCAACGTAAATAACTTCACATCTTCGAGATGCTTTATCGAGGACAGAACGAGAAGTCGTCAGTGAATCTTCGAGCACCGATCGAATTATTCCATGTTGTAGGATAAAGTTGAATCGAGAGAATTTCAAAAATTTGAAGAAGAATTTTTATAGAAAAATTTAGATACAATTTCTTGAACGAGATACTCGACGAGGATGGAAAATATCGAACCGTAACGTTGGGAATAAACTTTATACGAGGTAACATTGATATACATTTATTGAAAATATTCGTCCTGGAACAAGTTGGTCACTGCATCATTCATTCGTTTTTACATTCGAATAGATTAGATTTGAATTCCCGTGAAAACTTTCTTTCCAGGCTTGTTCGAATCTAGTAAAATGTATTCAAATTTTTCTACTTTAATACGACAACAGAATTCCGATATTACAATATCGTGGACTCGAATCGAAATCGGTTTTTCGGCACTCTCGATGCGGAAGTGACGATATTCCACACCGGTGAGAATCTTTCTCTTCGTATCCGATCGCTAATCTTCGACTGTGCACATAGCTCGTCATGTACACAGTGTAACTCGTCTCTGTTCCGTTTGACTTGGATCTTATCCTATTAGCACCTAACAACGTTTCGAGTAATCCCGAGCAAAGAGGTGGCAGCGCCGAAATTCTCGTTTCGTCAACGGGTTACATCAAAAGTGTGTCGCTAACCGAATTCGCTTGATTGTGCTCGCGAGACGTCGTCCTGGATGTTTCGTCTGAAATTATTCGCCCTCGTGTAATATTTACAACTGCGGGACAGCTCCGACGGACAATTTCCAAAACACGAAATTAGCTTCGCTGTTATACAGCCTCGTTCAAACTACGGGAGTCTGGATTTTGCACGGCGCGTTCACTGAGAAATGTCAATAATACGTCCACTTTCTATTTACGTCTAGCGTTCGCTCTTCAATGTTACAATACTCGAAGAAATATAACATTTAAAATGGAATATTCCTCGGTATTGTTCGACCATTTGACGTAATTAAATTTGTCGAGCTTTGAGTCGTCGAACGATCCGTAATTGCTCCGAAATAAAGTTAAATTTGTAGTTTCCCAAGTTTCTTTCGTTATTCTTAAATTCTCTTTATTATTTTTACCGATTACTGCAATAATATTCGCAAATATTTGTAATACAAGTAAAATGAAACTTCTGTAAGTAGAAGCGAGAATTTTTTATTTTAATCGAAATAAATACTTTGATAAATATTCATATTCGATCCTTACCAGGGATTTCTTCTGTACAGGAAAAGCGATCGTTAATTCGTAGGAATGTATAAATGATTACAGTTCGCAAGAAAATAATACGAGTCGAGTAATATCGTTAAGTAATATCGATTGAATAGGAATGGAACGACACAGTTTAAAATGTGGAACGTTTCTATGTATCGGAAATCATTCGTTTCGTTTGCTGATCAATTTTTCAGTGCTCGACACATTCTGGGCAGGTTCTATTTTTATCCAGTCGCATTTTACCTACTGGTTTATGTATCGATGGTGTCGATATCGAGGTTGAATCCCTAATAGCGTTTCAATTTCTTATAACGGAAACAACGGACGAAAACTCGCAAAGATCGAACGACACGAACGATTTCTATGGATTATTTAACAACGGAATCGGAATCTTTCGAAAGGTCCATTGCAACCAGCACTTATTTTTAATCGCGACCAGAGAAGTTGCAGTGTAAACCGCTGCTGCAACGAGACAACGTGCGGTCGCATTCGGCACGCTTCAGTTTGAATGTTACCAACAAGTTAAACTGGGAATTACTGCCCCATTCACCGTGCTCGCTGCATCCGGTGACTTTCGTTTGTTCAGCGAATTGAAAAAACCTCCACGAGGACAACACTACCAGTAATTAAACGAGCCGAAACGAGCCGCGTAACGATGCATTAAAGAAACTCCTTTCCGCTTCTTTCGAGAATGAAATTAAAATCCCAATTTGTAGGCAAATCGAGCGCACGAACTGTAAACTAATCGTGTATTCGAAAATGTAAGATTCTCTAACGAAATTTGAATTGTCCAAAATTATCTTTTCTCTTTGTACTTGAATTTCTCAAAAATTATACTTATAACTTCCTTTCCTCAATTACGAACTTTTATACTCTGAAGGGCTCCTAAGAATCTAAACGTTAGTCCAAGAAACTAGGAAATAAACTACGCGTTATGCCTCGAATTTTTATTTCAATTGCTGTTGTTACTGTCAAAGTAAGTCACGGCGTCTTTGAAAGACAGTCCCAACAATTTCGAGCAGCGAAGTCGTACACCATTATGCAGGTTCTTCCGTGTTGCTCGACCCCTCCTTGGGAGTGAAACGTTCGAGTAAACGGGGACAAACGTTCAAAAATCGTAGGAAAACGCGAACGACACCGAGCCGGGTGAAAAGCAGCGTGTCGGAATCAGAGGCGAGGCCGAAGCGGGAGTCCGGAATCCCTCGAACAGCGGAGATTTAATACAGCTCGCTGCATACTAAATCTGCAGGGACAGAAGTGCCGTGGTCGCGATAGGGCGCGACGCGAAACGCGAAATGGCCGTGGCGAGAGGAAAATTCATCGAAATCCCCTAGCCTGCTGGCTCGCTTTTACCCTCGATCGTCCGTAAAGGCGACCGGGTTGGGGGTGAAAAAAAAAGAGAAAAGGAAAAAAGACGAGAGAAAGTGAGCGAAAAGGGAGCGCGAGCGAGAGGGAGAGCATTCTTTGGAAATCCTAGAGCTGCTTCTGTAACAGCGCTTCTGTTACCAGAGGGGTAAATCGGTATCGTTTCGTTTAAATCCACGTCGTTTTACGAGCCGACGACGACGATGCAGAAAGAACGAAAAAAAAAAAAGGAAAAAGGAGAAGAAGTACGAAGAGAGAGTAAAAAAAAAGGAGAGAAACCTTTCACGAGACGGGCAGGCCGAGCGTGAGCGCGCACCTCCGGTAGCGGTGTTTATTTTAGAATGCTTCGTTCGTCTCTGTAAATGCAATTACGGTCTTCCTGCGGGAATCGATTATCGCATTAGGTTATCTCGTCGACGCATCGGCTTCTTGAACGGCGGGATTTAAATAGAATCGTTTTCGGCCGGTAGAGGCACGCGAATGTAAACAGTGAACGCCGTGAATACGATATTAGCGCAGCACGGATTTGCGTTTTGGTTACCTTTAGCGGGAATAAATATGGACGCGCATCCATCCCACCGTGAAAACGGAAAAGAATCTTTACCGTTCCAATCAAATTGATTTCATCATTTTTGCACCGTTCGTCCCTTCCACTGAATGAGATTTTAGCGGAATTTTTATGCTGGTATTGTCATTTTGTGTTTCGAAAAAATTCTTCTGTATTTCTTCATATTATCGATCCTTTTTCGTACGTTTTAGAAAGGAACATTGTTCTGTAACGTTAACGTTTCATTGTGTGTAAAATACGTGTCTCTGTGTCGCGTTCTACGTTTTAGAATATATTGTTAGTTTATTCACGCGTGTATTGTTCGTATTTTGTTAATGTCACCGCGAAGAACCGTTCCGGAATCGGTATCACTTCGCACGATATCTCTCGAATCTTTCTATCGTAAGGGAGTATCTCTTCCAATATGTGGAAATAAATTTTTATACTCGACAGCGTGAATCGAAGTGTATACCTTGCAAATTCGTGTCGTTCTGTGTAACAGTCTCGTGAAAAGAATTTCAATGTAGCTTACATCGAAAGTTATACGGCAAGAGGTATGTCTGGTCATAGGCTGACCATAGACTGACCACAGACCACTGTCGTTCTTTCCAAACTCCCTTGCAATAACACGCGTGAGCAGGTTTTGCAATATTTATCATTCTTTGAACGTTCTTCGAAATTACCAGATTTAATATTAATTATCAAGCTTCGAACCTGCTCCCTTCTTACACTGGTATTTGAACAAAGAATTCATAGAGAAATCCTGAACGTATCGATGAAAAACTTCTTACGACGGAATGTGAATTTTCGTTCGAAATGTTTCTACCTTGAAATCTCAAAATTCTTCCAAAACTTGCATTTTCGTAATATATTGAGGCGCAAAGAATTTAAATGAAAGAAATTTATTCATCATCTTTCGAATAAAAGGCAAATTCAAAAAATCCTTAGTAAAAAGTCCAAGTATCGTGCCAACTCGTACTAAAAGATAACGCTACAATTTTTGTCTAATTCGACTAATCTCAACAACGCTTCGAACATCGTGCAATCTCTAATCTCGACCAAAAAAGAAGAGAACATTTTGGTTGTATCTACGTAAATTTTTCGACGATAAAAATTCGTTTATTCGAACGAAGATTTATTCTTCGATATTTCTCGCATATTACACGAGGTTAAGAAACAAAAGCGCAAGGAGACGAAATCGTATCGCGATAGCGCATTAGAAATAGCGCAGAGTGCCGTGTGCAAACGATGGAAACATCGGCACGCCTTTAACAGTATTACATAAACGAACGATATTTAACGCGCGTTCGTTCGACAACAACAAGCAACGAGCTAACCCTCGGTTGTTTCCCAGGGTTTTCGACGCCCGCGAACGTACATTTCTCGCAGATAACGTTGACTACGTCCCATTAATTAGACGCCTCCAGTTCCCGTAATATTTATGCTCGGCAAGTTTCTTACAAATGTCAGGGAAGGCCAAATGCAAAAAGTCCGCATAAAGGGTACACTCTTGACCCAGTTCCCGGCGCCCTTTTAAATTAGTTTGCCAAACAAGAAAGCCAGCTCGAGCCCCGAGCTGCGGAGGGTGGAGAAAGGTGCCGCGGGAAATGATACGAGGTGTGTCTGCGAACAGGGAACGCCCCGTGGTATAAAGGACAGGGCTCGTAAGACAGCAATCTACAACACGGTCCACGGAGAGCTGTAACGCCACTAGAATCGAACTTGTAATAAGGTACACCTCGCCCACTCACCAGAAGTCGATTGCTCCGCAGGGAACACGGCAACCCTCCATCGCGTCTTTCTCTCCTTCCTACCATAACCTTTCGGTATTGTTCGTTCGTGAGTCTCTCCAACGCGCATGGAAACCGGGGAACCCGGAGAAATTACAGCGTCATTTCGAATCCCATTATGTAAAATCATTTTGCTCTATTAATTCTCCTCGGCCGCGGAATTCCTATCCAAGTGAACGAACGTAACGGTCGAAAGGGCGAAATCGTTTAATGCGATGAAATATAGGCCACCGGAGGAACGAGAGAGAGAGAGAGAGAGAGAGAGAGAGATGCTTTCGTGAAATTCGAAACTGTTTACGGACTGCTTGGATTTTTCCTTGTCTACGAACGTTGCCCGATCTCTTTTAAAACGATTGCTAATTAAACAGCGAAACGATGGATTTCAAGTCACATCGTTCTTTTTGGATATTTCATCGATGATTAAATATAGTTTTGTAGAATATCTTGGAAAAGATGTAGGTCAATTTTTGACGGAAGCACAGATTCTAATTGGGAAATATTGTAGTTAAAATATTAGTATTGGTTAATTGATTTTCTTAGCTGTACGAATAAAAATAAATTATCGTTCTACACTTCTTTCGTGAAACACTTCAGATAAGAATCGAAGTAAATTTTAATAAAGAAACACGGAATTTAGGTGTGGATTGTCATTGGTTCCGACGATAAACGTCGAAAAGATTAAATTACAATAAATAGCAGTGTGCACCGGAGCCAGTGTGTTACCCGTTCGTATCTCGCAAGTAGTTACGTGCAATCATTAGTCGGACGTGTGCACTCGCTGGTAAGGAGGCCGATAATTCAAACAAACGTTTATGGCCTACTTTTCTTGCCGCGTTTAGAGTTTCAAGCGAAGCTGTATCGTAGTTACAAGGAAATATGCGAGAGCCAAGCGGCGCGATGAAGTTTTAAACTCTCGAGACTTCGTCGGCCGGCAGCGAGGAAAAATCACCGGTAACTTGCTCATTGTATTTGAAAATACAATACCCGGCCATTTGCTAACATTGTTGCAAACGTTGGTCGAGAACTCGCGGAATCGTAAGACGATTATCCGTTTAACGAATAACGGCACTCGATATTTGTTTCTAGTCGGGTAATTCGGTCACAGCTTTCGTTAATTTCGCTCTTAATGCTGTTAAATAATTGTTTTGTAAAATTTCACCGTGCGAACGGACCGCCGTATTCCGCTGTTGGCGGATTCGTTGTATCGTTCGCGATAATCGCCGGCCCCTCAATAATTCGGGGCTCGAAACGTTATATTTTCGAACGTGTATTTTTAATGAGCCACGTGTGTTCGGGCAATCTGCGCGCATCGGCCGGTATCGAAACTGATATACATAATATCGTGCGCGAAATCCTCGAAATTGCACGGCGATTTAAATACACCTCTATAAATAAAATAACGCCGTACGAGCGCTCAGTATTATAAAGATACGCATCGGTATTTATTCATAGACGACGCGATCGATCGCAATTATCGCGCGGATGCAGCGTTCATAGATGGATATAATTTATCGTGGTGGGGGATCGATGGTGAAACGTTGTCGCTGATCGTCGCTTAACGAATATAATAAGTATCGGATGTCCAAGGACGAGAAGAGAACCGGGCGAAACGGTCGCGCGAGGAAAATTAACATCGATTCGACTCGTCGAAGCCAGAGGGTGATTCCATCGAACGACTCGAGGTCGTCGGCTAGTACATTGGGGAAGGGTTTCGCTGTTCCAACCCCCGAGGATATTACACGGCGTGGCGTGGCGCGGCGTGGCGCGGCGTGGCGCGGCGCGAGGCAAAGGAGCAGAAAAGTTGAAATAATTCCGCGTCGGGAAACGTGGCGCAATCTCCTTTGTTTAACGGAACACGCCACGATGAACTAAATATTGAAATGATCAAAGGGATCGGTAGTGGGGCGCCGAGCGAGCTACCGTTTCAGAATTTATATTGTTTCATTTCCAGTGTTTATTTTTAATTACACCCGTTTGAAGAACCGCCGCGTTAATCGCGAAATTCTTGATCCATTCGAGTTCGAAACCTACTGCTCTCTTTTTTTCTTTCTTTTTTTTTTTTGCGCCTCCTTTCTTTTCCTCTTCCAGCCCCCGTAGCAAACGCAAACATTCTTGCCCAATAGCCCGAAGGAGACGTTAATTTTGCGCGAAAGAATTAAAGCGTCTGCTTTGATGTTTCCCGCGTACGTGTACGAGATTCGCGTTTACGTCCACCGAACGAAGAAATTGCCGTTGTAAAACCGTTCGAGCAACAATTTCGTCACTTTGTTCGCAAATACAACCGACAACCGTACCGTTCGATTCCGATGAAAATCGATTTCACGACGAACGGGATAACTTGGAGGCCAAACAAGAGTCCAAACGCGCGAGAGTGCGTTAATCGCTTTCTTCGAGGAGGGTCGAATAATTTTTAGAGACGAACCGTCCGGATTACAATTTTTTTTTTTTTCAAATCAATAGTTCGCGCGGAGTTTCGCCCTCGTTTCACGTTCCACGTGTATCGATTCGGTCTGGATGTCTATTTGTACTCGCAGTGTGCCGCCCACGGTTACGTTAGAATCTTCACGAGATACGTCATCGAATTCGATCGCGTAGTGGCGGCGTACAATGCACGAGAACGCTCGAGAATCTCGTCCAATCGACGCTAGAGTTGTTCGCAGTGCGCTCGAAACATTTGGAACGGATGAATCCGCGAGGATCGGGGAAAAAACCGCGCAGACTTTGATTCAATTGGCAGAACCGGGTTCGGTGCATACCCGGCACGTGTGCCGCGACGAAAATGTAATACGAACGAAATAATGAAAAAACATACACTTTGTGAAAAACAGCGGGGGAGTAAAAGACTTGGCGATGGGGAAGGGTCCCTGGTGTCAGTCTTGTCTTACGCTGTGACGCCTCTTCTGTTTTCATTAAAAGCTTCACTCCGTCTCTCTCTCTCTCTCTCACTGTCCCCCACCCTCCCACCTCCCTCCTTCTCTCTTCCCGTCTCGCTCTTTGGTCCCTCTTTCTTTCGTCGTATAATATTACTTTTTCTTTTGAAAGTAAAAATGGAACGAACGTCGTCTAAGAGACTCAATTCTTTGCTATGTTTCGTGTGACTTTCAAAGCAACAGGACGTGAGTTATTTCGATGAATAATCGTCATCTCCGAGGTACTCGCCCCGTTCTCGATGCGTTTCTTCGTTTCTGAAGGATCGACTTGCCTCGCTGTTACTTGTTTTTCTTCTCTCTGCGAGAGAGGGGGGAAGAAAGGAGGGAAAGAAAGGGAGAAAAAGAGGGTGGACAATTCCCACAACAGAACGATCGGGTTTTGAATTATTCTTTGTCGAAGGAGACGCGACCGTCTACGAAACTTACACGTGACTGCTTTCTCGTTAGCTTCAACAGAGCGGGCCTCCAGGAGCAAGCTGTTAGTCGGTCTTTTTTTTTTTTTTTTCGTTTTCAATCCCCGTTCCCCGTGTTCCGCTCGCGAAACAGTTAACGATATTCAAACAAACCCTCCTGCGTCGAGAGCTGACGAGCCTCGAATCCAGACGATAGCGCGGATAAAAGTACCAACGCGTCTGGTATCAATGTCCAGCCGAATAATAAACACGACGATTCTCGAGTGCGATGGAGGACAATTTTTTTGTTGATAGCCCGAAGTAGATATTTTTTTCACCCTGTCGACGGTTCGAGCACATGTTTTTTTCTCGCGCGTAACAAAAGTTTAGAATCGTCGACGTTGTTCTGCCGTATTGTGCGAACCGGTTGATCAGTTTTATACCTTCCTTCGTTTCCTTTAAAACACTTTGTTCGATATATACGTGTTTCCATATTACAGAGAAATCGATATATTTTACATATTTACCATCGAGCGAACGAAGCAACGAATCAAAGTAACGATCACTCAACAATCAAACCGAATTACACGAATCTCGAGCGTTAGAGAATTAGATTCACAAATAGAACAAAATCGAACTACCCTCGAGCACCAAATCGGACTCAATAAAAGACATTTTCGCGTACCCTTACCGATCAAACGTCGCGACTACGATCGACGAAACGCGGCACAGGATTCGATGCACCCCTATGAAATACGTTTCCTTTAAATTTGTTCTTTCTCTGTTTTTTTTACGTTTACGTTTTACGTTTCGCGAGTCGTAATCGCGACATAAATTTTATCGCCGCATTCGCGATTACGGGCGAACAAAACGGCGGTAAAATCCGAACGAAATACTCGATGTACCGTAATAAATACAGATTATACCGTCAAGAGTATACGGAAGAAACTTTTTACCCGACGATTAATTTGAATTCACTTCGCCGGGTATCTCGTCCCCCTCCCCTCCCTCCCCACGTTACGCGGCTATCTTCCGTTCACGGTGACCACATACTCGAACGACTAAATCAACGCCACCGTTACCCCCACCACGCGGCGTAGCTCTTCTCGGGCACGCCCCTCCGATGTTACTTTCACCGTGAAACGTATTACGTAAGACTCGGTAAACGGAATTACGCCGCGTTGACAGATGCAAACGGGATGAAACTCCGGTTCTACCCCTCCTTTTTCCCTCCCCTCCCCCCACCACTGTCCCGGTGCGTCGCGTCGTTGCCCGCGAACGAAGTCCATCGACTGTTAATCGCATAATCTAATATTTACCACCGCCTCGGTTCTCCCCAGCGGCAACCGCGGCTTACGGCACGGTTTTTCCCCCACTCCTCGGTTCTTCTCCCGGCGCGGTTCCCCCCACTCTCGGGATCGGTCGCCGCCCCCCATTCTCCGAGGAACAATTCCGATCCGTTTTCACGTGCTGCGTGGCCGCTACTTCTATCGTCTCCGATCCTGGCGGTCCTTTCGCAGGAAGCAGCAAGGAACAAAGCGGGGGACGAACTCGCAGGACGGCAGGGGGTAAAGGTAATCCCTATTGTTTCTCCTGTCCCATAAATCCTACTAGCCGCGTCGCCTTCCCGCCTCCTGCGCTTCTACGTTCCCGCTCGCACTTCAGTTACCGACAACACACCCCCGACCATCACCACCGCCGCTGCTACCATCCCTCCTCCCCTTCCACCCCCACCTGCTACAACTCCAGCTATTCTCAATCCCCTTGCTACGCCTTTCTCGGCGGTGTGCTTCGTAAATCTCGGTCCGGCCGTGCTTTACGACACACACGTACTTCCTGGAAGAATACAAGCGATCCTATCTCCGTTTCGGAAGGACTTCAACCCCTTCCACGTTGGACCGCGCTCGAGAGGGTTCGGTTCACGTTCGATCTATCGGACGTTGGGCTTGGGTCTCTTTTGGGACTTCCTGGTTACGCGAATCGCGAACACCGTTGATTTATCGCGGCCAATCGCTACACCGCGATCCGTGAACGTTGCGTTTAAGGGTAGTTTTGCGCTCGGATGCGTCCCCGTGATAAGGGGGCACCGTCGGGAATTTATAATTGAAAACGAGGCGATCGATCGGTTTTAACTTTGTCGTGTTTACCGGCTATTGTCGAGCTGCTCGTACATTTTTGCACATTCACGGAGTTGATCCTTTTTTTTGTTTTAATAATTCTCGGAATTAAATCGTCGGTGGACGATAACGGGTGAGATGAATCGTCGAGACCTTTTTTTCGTTGAGTATAAATTTGTTCGTGGAACAAAGAAAGAAATTTAAAATTAACGGGATGGAATCGCGTTTGAGAGAAATTTAAGCGGGATTTGAAACTCGCGAGTTCTGAAATCGAGAGAGGAAGCTTTCCAAGATTTGTCACGCACATATACTGGTCGGTACGTTCGATAATTTTTTATTAAACAGTTGTTAACGAACAGCATGAAAGTATAATGTAATCGAGTATGCAGATTAGATTGCAATTTTGTTAAGTACGAGTTTGCTCGTCCGTGGTACAAGAATAAACGAAGAAATGTGAAATTAACATTTCGCATTAAATTAACGGTTGGACGTCGCGAAAGCGAAAGAGAAAACTTTCTCGCACGTATTCACCGACATGTATAAATTTACCTACGTTAATACTTTTAATAATTATTTAACAAACAGTGGTCGAGGAATTAATTCCAACCGAGTCCAGCCTTTAAGGTACCTACCCTCGATGTATTTTCTGGACAATTTTCCGTCCACCTCGAATGTCCTCGAATCAAGATTTCTCGAAACGCGTGACTCGAATCTCGCTATCTGCAGAGGCCGAGCGCCTTTCAAAAATTCGTGGCGCTACCCTAAGTTATACACGGCGTTTCTACAACGGTGTTTACGAGCCATAAAGATTTCAGAGGGGTACTTGAGACTCCTGACACGCAGACGGGGTTGTTTCTCCGGTAATATCGACTGAGGGCGACAACTAATTTACGACACTAATCTCTGTTCCCTCGTCGTACACACCGCGAGTACATTCGACCGTGTATTCGTCGGAATTATGCAACAAAGTATCCCCCACTTATTTTAGTTTTGACGGTTCGTGACGGTTGCTCGATCAATAAGCACTAACGTCCAAAGTGTTATTTTTATTCCTCGATATCGCTTATTTATCGGTCCCGTTGGAACGTTCCGTTCCGTACCGAACGAACGAAACGGTTGAAACCGGTGAACGCTCGCGCTGCAAAACGGCGAAGTGTCACGACATAAAAAAAAAAAAAAAAAAGAAATCTCAATTTCGGTCAATCCCGTCGTTTTCGTATCGCACCGCCATTCGCAACGGTTTCGAGCTTTAACAATCCGCGAACGGTATTTTTGTCACCTTGGCTCGAAAACGGAGAACAATTTCTGAACCGGCCATTAGTATTTCGTTAAAAATGCAACGGTAAACATGTCACACGCGGTGAAGTGCATTTGCCGCATTGGTTTATTCACGAGTCGCGAAAGGAACGCGTGACAAACCGCCGCGATCAAGAATTTGTTCTACTTCGCTAAATTTAACACTGGAAAACTTTAAACCGTCCCTCTGTCGTTCCTCCCTCGTATATATGTGTGTGTGTCGCGTTGCCCGAAACGATGTGAAAGATTGATAACATCGGTGAAATAAATCTATCGTTAGCCGGGATCGCGCAGCGTTTCCGAGCGTCTGACTCCCGAGCGCCGCCAAAACGGGTTTCCAATAAGCTCGCGCAATAACTGCAACGCGGGTGAAACGCGTCGAATTAATTCCGTGGCTCTGCCCCCATGGAGGCGTGCGCTAATTAACACGTTTTTATTGAAATTGCAGATCGAGGACGCTATGCTGATGTTCGACAAGCAGACCAACAGGCACAGAGGTGAGTTCGAAATTTGTGATTTTCTCGGGGGCCGGTTTCTACCGTGCCCTCCACCGCCCCCTCCCCTCTGCCCCACCACCATCAGCCGTGGCGATACAATAATTCGACGGCCGGTAATGACTGTTTAATCACCGATGATCGTTAAAACGCGAGCCGGAGTTGCTGACTGAGCGCAACCGAAATTTTCGGTGCGCGTTGGCGCACACGTGGCGCGGTGGAGGGGGGCACGGGGGGCGGGGGCGCCACCCCATCGCGCGCAAATATGTTGAAAATATGGTCGAGACTATTCTATTTAGCGAGTCAATAATACCGGCCGTTTCGCTCGCGGAGATCGCGAATCGGGTAATTAACGAGCTGGCTCGAAACTATAATTAGTGATTACGGTAATACGCGACGCCAATGCGCCAACGTCGGTACGGTCGAAGATAAATAACATTAATTTGACGCTGCGATCAATCGGGACGTTAATCACGGCCGGTGATTGCGCGATTCAACGTTGCAGACCCGTGCTTCTTGCGATTTTCGATCGTTCGCTCGTCGTCGCCACCTTCGTGTTCTCGACTCGATGGCGGCACCGCAACACGACAGAATTCGGCCCCCCTTTACAATGAAATTTCAATCATTTCTGGGGCTCTTTTACCTGCAGGAACAACGGGATAAAGTTTTCAAAATCTTCGAGAGAAGAGAGATCGAATTTGATATTTGGGAAGAGACAATTGGTTTTATTTGTAATTGGAATTGGGAAAAGATTTGGCCATTGCTTCTGGTTACGCTGTTGTATACTTGACCTCTTTGGGCCTGATTGTACGGGTATATATTATGGATTTTATGGTTGTTTTTGGGTAGAAAAGTATTCATTTCTCCGTCGAAGAAGATTACAAATATTTGATTAAAGATTAAGGATCGAAAGCTTTCCTCGATTATCCGAGATATGAAAATTTCAAAGGAGGTAATTTTTGTATTCGACTATATTTATCAAAATAAAAATAACTCAAGAATGCTTCGTTTGATCAGAGGAAGATATTCAGGACCGAAGAGGTTCGAGGGGGCTGTATAATTATAAAATTAAATCTTACAGGAATGTATTATCCGACGACTTTAATAAGATCCCCAAAGGGAGTGGCCTAGCTAAGGAGGCGGAGCTAAGTCTGTCACCTACTGCTATACTCAACTTACCGTTTATCGTCTTATATTCTTAAAAACCAAGTGAATCGTTTTCGACCCCGTGAATCTTATTTACGTTCTCGGATAATACAACATCGTCGAGTGCAAATATCTTCGACAATTTACCGAAGATTTCACTCGGAATACAAAGCCTCGTACGAACGTACGACTCGCTCCGAATACTCGATTCATACTTCTCGAAATAATTCATATCGCATGTCCTGTGAATCGTCTGTTCACCATACGGGTTACGAGGCATTGATGCAACGGAACCCATCATTTTTTAACAGGAAACATCGATTTCTCTCCATCGAATGTTTCCTCGAGGAAGCATCGAGGAACAAACGTACGAAATTCGAACCGACCTTGGCGTTCGTTCGAAAAAAAAAAAAAAAAAAAGAGTGAAACAGAAATAGAAGATGAAAGATGCGTTATGCTAATTTTATACGTTCCGTTTTGGATTCTAATCGAGCCAGGATGAATTCACGTTTTCGTACTTTCCCCGCGAATGGAATTCCACCGGTCGTTTATACACGTACGCGGACGGTATGTAAATGCTCGTTCCGCTTCGATTCTTGGCACGCGTCGTTTCTTTTATTCTTTATGTTAATCGCACCTGAATAAAAGCCCGCGGTAACCGGCCACCACGGTCGTCTATTGTTACGCGTGACGCGATCGGCTGAAATTCAAAGCCGCCTTGTAGTTTTTGCGGCTCTTCGACGCCTACGTAGTCGTCTGATAACGCTCGTGTCAAGAAATTCCTCTCGTCCACGACTGGCAGGGGACTTCCCTACCGTGTTATCGTTCGATCGCTCGAAAACGCGTTGAAAACTTTCTGCTGGCGACGAAACACCCTAAACACGTTTCGAGGTCGTGTATAATATGATAAACAATTGCGTCGTCTCTGTGGTGAATTAACCAATCTCGATCATATTGAAGGTACGAACTAATAGCTAGGTATACACTGGGGCTCTTTCCGTGATAGAAATGTATTCTGTATGGAAAAAATCTTAATTAGTGCAACGCGAAAGAATTTTTATCGTTTCGTGTATTTTATCGCATCATTATCTCATGTTCTCCGTTAGAGGGTAACGGAGGAATTACTCTTGTATATTGAGAGGATATAATGAGAGAAAAATATTATAAATCTTTTGAAACTTAATGTAGACCGTGTTATCAATAATCGTTGAGTAGGATCATGCGTTTTGTAGGATTCGTGGTGTCTCAAGGGAACAACCATGTAACACAAAATATCGTATTAAGCTGATGTCGATGGGAAGATTTCTACAATCTTGATCGCTTGGGTTGATATTATTTTCTAAAAATTAAAATTCAAAGGAGCTTTTTTCCATATTACAGCTATTAGATACCGTAAAAGGGTACAACCGTAACAAAAAATATCGTATTAAGCTGATGTCGATGGGAAGGTTTCTACAATCTTGATCGCTTGGGTTGATATTATTTTTTAAAAATTAAAGTTCAAAGGATCTTTTTTCCATATTACAGCCGGAAAAGAGTTTCCTCGATCTCTTGAACAAAAATGGAAACAGAGTGACGAGTTTGGAGACTCGAAGGGTTGAAACGGTTTCGAAAATAACTTCGGTTATTTATAACCGGGGTCGATAATAACTAAACGGTTTCAAACTGTCGTATATCGATTCTGATTGAAACAGTTACGAGAACCGAAAAAATGTCAGATATATCGGTTCTGTAACTTTTATTTCTCGGAGCTGTATCGATCACGGTTCTCAGTTCTTATTGCATTTCTTAAAACGTTGATACGTATATGGAACGTTTTAAGTAGTGTGTTAAATATTTCAAAGATATTTAAAAAATTCATCCTTGGAAATTATTTGTAGACATTTCAATTATTCACGACTTTGTCCCAATTTCGTCTTATAATTAATACACGGTTAATGTTGCGAGAACACTGTTGGCAAATGGAATCGTCTGTTTCGTACAGGAATATACAAATCGCGTATCAATATTATGTAGTACCGAACCGTCATCAATATCGAACCGAAAAATAACAGAACCGATATAATAGCATATCAACTTATAGAATCCGCATAATAACAATTATAAAATCGATAAAATATCCGTTTCTTCGAAACCGACTATATTCGTAACATAGTGACAACAATTTTTCGGTTCTCGTGACCGTTTCGAGAGCCGAGATCGATGTTGTAACTGTTCTCGAGCCCGGTCCCAAACCCCTACCACGAATGGAGTAAACGAGAAACGTACCGAGCCGAGGATCGATCCTTCGTGTTCCCTCGAAAGTTTAATTTCTTGCTGCGGCACGACCAGTTTCCGACCCACCGCACTGTACATGGCCGAAAGCGCTCATAACAGAAGTGACGGACAACCGGTTCGGTTACGAGAGCCGTGTACATCGGGGGCGCACGAGAGATCCGCTAAAGTCAAATAGAAGCAGTTACAGCGACGCTTCGCGAAATGAGATCGTTCGATCGGAATACGACCGAGGGACTGGGTACACTCGACCTCGGGATGAATGAAATATCAGACTGCTAATGTAATATATACCCCGGCTCGAGTCTCTCTCTCTCGCCTCCGTCTACAGTGAGAAAAGAGAGACACAGAGAGACAGAACAAGAGAGAGAGAGAGAGAGAGAGAGAGAGAAATACGAATGGCAAGGGTCTCGCTGTCACGAGCTTGGATCCATTCACGTCGTTGCTTCAATGGGGTCGATAATCGTCAGCGATCGAGTTACCCCACCCGACCGATAATCGGGAGTCTCTCTATCTTTTTTAACGGTATCCTACCTCGTCTCGTCCACCCCCCAACCCCACCCACCGTCTGCCCCCCGTCTCTTCAATCCCCCTCGATTTCCATCCCTTCTGCTCTTCAGTAGAGTGCCTGCCGGGTCTCAGTGATAGATTCTAATATCGCTTATGAAAAATAGGGGCAAATGGGATATGAAAGCTGGCTCCCTTCAATGCCACAGGGGTTTCCCGCTGCCTCGAGGGGTGGAAAAAGGAGGGTTCGAGAGCCCGCGGAGTTAGCGGGAGAACGGGACGCAGCGACGGGGAAGAGAGAGGAGGAATCAGAGAAAGAGAGAAATAGAGAGAGAGAGAGAGATGTGTTGCTCGTCTCAGCAAACGGACGACAGCGACGAAAGGAGTAGGTGAAATAGCGGTGTACCTCTGGCGAAGAAAGAGGAGGAGAGATTCAACGCGGAGGAGGGGAGGGTGTGGAGGTGGTAGTCGGTGGTGAAGGAGGAAAGGGGGAATGGAAGAAAGAGGAGCGAACACCGCCAAGGAAGGAGAGAGACGCGGAAGGCTCTTTCAAAGCGGCGCGTAATCTCTCTCGCGATGACATCCAATACCATCCCCGTCGGACGAGTCTGCGAATCTCAAACCTCGAACATCACTGCTCTCCGGCAGATTTCACAATATGGTACTTCCATAGCCGGTCTGTGACCCCTAAGGGGATTATTGTCGGATTTTCTGTGAACGTTGCGCGAGCAACTTCGGCCGCAATCAACGAGACACCGATGGATCTTACTCGCTGCTGGCCACCGGTTTCCTCGTCCCTCTCGTGCACCAGTCCCGATGTCTACCAGTTGCACCGTCTCACGGTCGCATACCAGGTCCACCCGGTGCATCATCCGCCACGAGTATCCAGAGGTGTTCTTTTTTCGAAGCGTGACGGTGATCGTCGATGCATTTGGAGGTTTTTGGAAGGTAATTCCCCGAGGAGGTACGAAGTCTTTCCGAGCGTGTACTCGTCACGAGTACGATGACGAGTCAATGGCGGCGAAGAGTAGGTAAACGGTTAGGAAGTGGAACGAGAGTTTCTTTATCGGCATTAGTTAATGATTGTCTTGTGGAAGAATTGTATGGTAATTTTTGAAGAGGAATCTTCAATCCGTAGACAGGAGTCCTCGAGTATTGTTCACGAAGCCTTCTCGACAAATTGTATCTTCGAAACTATTGGTTTGGAAAGTCATTTCGTTTTCCAAAATGGGGGATATATAATTTAATACAATGTTTATATATTCTAAAGAAATCGTGTTTCATTCTCACCAATAAAACGAAATGACTTTCCGAACAACCCAATATAGTTATGTCGATCGTTGATGCGTACATGGGGCGCGTATTGGGTAAAAATTGCGCGTAACAATTAAATAATGCCTGTGATAATTAAATCTATCCTTTTCCTTCTCGGTCCTCGGTTTTCCCAAGTTCAAATGTCTCGATGCAACACCATTGCGTAATAATTCTCGAAGAGGAGAACCTTCGATAGGTAGAGTTCCTCAGTATTATTTACCAAGTCTCGCTGACAAATCGTGTCCTCGAAACTGTAACCGTTTTAATTCTAAATAGTCACGTAGAACATGTATCGGGTGCAAATTACGCGTAACAATGTCAATATATTTATCTAATAACTTCCTTGATGTTGAAGCAGAAGTGTACGATAATTCTCGAAAAGGAATCTTTATTAACCCTTTTCACTCGAGGCTTCTTTGTTACCAGAAACCGACGCCTCGAGAAAATCCTTCAAGTCGTGAAATGAATCCGGAATGGAACATTTGTACATACTCCGCACACATGCGTTTACACTCTACAAGAACGTAATATTTAAATTCCAATTTGAATTCCAAACCACGAAATTTTTCCAAATCGAAAATAGTACAGTGAATTAGACGGCGACCGAGGATCTCCTCACGAGTCCAAAGGGTTAAATCTTCAATCGTCCTCGAGTGTCGTTTCCAAAGATTCCCTAAGAATTGTTCTCCTCCGGTAAATTGCACAAAGTACGTTCACGATATCGGTAATTAAACCTATCCTTTTCGTTCCTCAATTTTCTCAACTTGAAACGTCTCGAAGTTCCCCCGACATCGTTGCGTAATAATTCTCGAATGCCCGTAGAGTTTCCCAAGTATTATTTACCGAGTTTGGCAACTCGTGTCCTCGAAAGCGTACCAGTTTCAATCGTAAATAGATGGGACGTGGCCAGGTTATTTGGTTCGAGTTACGCCTAGCGATGCTTACGATAATTAAATCTATTCTCATGGTCCATATCTCGAACGCGAGAGTATCCGCACAAAGACAACCCCCGAAGGAAAGAGCGCGTTCCGGCCATTTCATAACGGGTTGGAATATTCCCACGCGAGGTTGCACAGTTTCCCGGCGAGCGTGCGAGTAACACGGCAAGCCAAAAAGTGACTTCCTTTACACCGAGCCGAAGTGTAAAACGTACGTCGATCGGGGAATAAAGGGCGGATAGAGATCCTTTGCCGTGAGCGAGATCGTTCCTTTGATAGTCGACAACGACGGGGGTGTGTGGGCGTGGGCTAGGCGGTGGGACGGTGGTGGCTTCAAGGTCGTAACGTCCTCTAACCCAGATTCGATTTCGATCTGCGAGGATCGAGCGGTACGACGGGCACGGGCGCGGAACAACGAGCAGGGTGTACGGGCAGGGGGCGGGACAGGAGGGTGGGTTGGAGGGGTGCCGCTCGTGGAATTACAAAGAGAGATCCTTGTCGATGTTCGAGGCGACCTCTTTACGTCCAAATCCCCGAAGAAGTTGCCTCCGTGAAAGAAGAATCCGAGCGTTTCCGGACAATTTCGAGTCCCGCAGCGAGCTATGATTTCCACGCGGATGGGCAAGCTGCAATTGCAGCAAAGCGTGTCTTCTCTCTAGCGTGGCAGCCGGCGAAGAGGCGCGACTATAGCTCGAGGCGCGATTATCCAAGCTTCGCTGGCCAAAGGATTTTCTCTTCGTGAGCTCCACCCTTACGCGCGCGCGGCGCGAGAGGAGAGCTACGGGGGAGATCGGGGACGATGGGGGACGAAGGGGAACGGTGTGTGGGGGGCACCTATAAGGCTGAGCACAAGCCACGGTCCGTAGCCTCGCTTCTCGGCTCGTACAGACACACGTCGGGCTCGTTCGCGTGTATTTGCACACGGAGGCGCGCGTTTATATACTCCATGGGGTGGTAAGGGGGTCGAGGGGCCCATGTGTTTGCGCGTGTACCTTGTCATAAATTGCTGGCACATTGCTCCAGCACGGAACGTATGTGTTCCTGTACGCCCCCAGGACACCCGTTTCTCTCTATCGCTTTCGAGGTCTCTTTCTCCTTCTCTCTCACTCTCTCTCTCCCTCTCTCCCTCTCTTTCTTTCTCTCTCTCTTTCGATCTCTCTCTCTCTCTGTCCTTCCTGATTGCCTACCGGCGGTGCTTCCAAAAGAAGGACTCGTTTACTCATGCGTGAACACGCGTCAAAAGGACGTCCACCTTCAATCGTTCATTGAATCCCGGTTCGTGCATCGCCGGGCGATCGAGGATCGGGAGAAGATTCGATCTGGCCCCGGGGAAAATTGTGCTCGAAGTAACCACGTTCCACGGAGTCGATCGACGATTTTCCTTCGAACGAGAATTCCCCCCTTCCAAACCACCCGTTCGCCGTCCCACTCAGGTTCGCCTCTTAGGATTACGCACTTAAATTCCCGGAAAATTGTTTGCGGTCTTGGCTGGCCGTTTATCTACGAACGTTTCGAACCGACGGTTTTCGATCTTCGATAATCGAATATGAGCATAATTTTCTAATAGTTTTCCGCGGGGAAACTGGTCTCGGAATTTTCCATCTTTGCGTTGGAGAAGAAAAAATTCTAGCCAAAGATCTCCTTCTGGGATGCAATTTTTCCTCCGTATCGGCTTTTCGTATTTTTAGCTCAGAGAAGAGCTACAGCTCGTCTCAGGTTCCAGAGTCATCCTGTATAGTAACCGAGAGAGCATACGTTGGCTAATTGAAAGTTCCTCCACGGTATTTGATAACCTCGACCCAAAGAAATCTGTCCTCCAGTAATCAAAGCACTGTAAATTTTCTTCTTCTCTTCCAAAGAGATCACTTTTCCCACATTCGAGCCACCAATCGAATCGTTCTTTCATTATCCACCCGAAACGGTACCCTAATCTTTCGAAAAGAATCCATAGCCAAAGTTCACCGGTTCTCGAAACCAGCTCGGACATTTTCGCTCGGCTCGGTCATGAACAACCCGAGCTGGATTTCCAACCTCGCACCTAGCCGAGGTCAAACGGTCCCTCGAAGAATCAGCGCGCGGGCCCTCCTCCTCCTCCTCCTCCTCCTGCTGACAATCTAATCGCGACAGACGAACCGCGTCACAAAGTCTCGACTTAACGAACCACGGAAATTCCCCCAGTCTCCTACCATAGGGCGGTGTGTGTTTGTGTGTATGTGCGGGTGGATGCAATTACCCGGGGCGGGGTTAGGTTTCCTCTCCGGTGGACAAGGAGAATCTCTCTCTCTCTCTCTCTCTCCTCTCTCTCTCTCTTTCGCTCTCTCTCTGCCCCCGCTCGCGGAAGACGGAGAACTCGTGGAAGCTACCGCCGGCGCTCGCTCGCTCGCTGTCGCGGCGACCGGATATGTTATGCCGGGTTTGACGTAATCCTGGGAGCCCCGGAGAGCTAGCGCTCGGACGGGCACGGAACTCGAGGAAAGGGTGGGGAGTCGTTTCCGCGGCCGAGTCGTCCGGGTGGGGGTAGAGAAATTCGCGCTCCGTGGAGTCGGGTGGGCGGAGTGGGGGACAACTCGCGTGGCGCGCGGTAAACCGTACCCGCCAACTTCGGCACGTATGCACGCTGCGAGCCCCCCCTTAACCGCTCGCCTCCCCGCGCCCAACGCTATCCCGTTTCTCCGGCTCGAATAGTTCCGCTCGACCCGCCGAACTTCCTTGCCGGATCGGTCCGAAATAGTTTCGAAGCTGTTTCTAGCACTCGGTTCGGTTGTCCGCCGTTCAAGCCGCCCCCGCTCCACCCCCTCCTTGTGTTCCATCGTTGCACGGCTCTGTGAACGGCGCCACGGGCCTCCACTGTAACTTCTAAGATCACCTACCACCAACACCGCGCGCCAGCCGTTCGCCGCGGAATCGCCGCTCCGAGCCGCTTCTAGCCGAGCGGAAACCCGAGATTGATTTCCACGGAGTTCCGCGTTGTCGGTTCCCGATTGGTAATTGCACCGACTTGCGATCGATAGCCACCACCCCCCTCTCGCCCTCGCCCTCTCTTTGTGTTCCCGTTTGAAAGGCACGCGTAACCTACGGAAACGTTTCGCGCGGATTTTGTACTCGCGAGCGGACAACGTGACACGTCGGTGTGTTTGAGAAATTTTCGTGGGTGGGGACACGAGCACGTGGACGTTGGGTTACTTTTGGAGGCGGAGTTCGCGTATCGGGGAGAAAGTTCGCCAACGGGGACATATTCGATGAGGGGGACTCTAAGATTTTTGAAGATTGAACGTTTGGTGGGCAGGAGTCTGAGATTTTTGAATGTTGGAAATTTGAGTAATGGAATCTTTGAAATTTTTCAAGATTGGGATGTTTTGTAAGGGATTGAACGTTTCGAAGATTCGAGTTAAGGGTAGTTTACAACGAAACGTAATTCTTCCTTCGGAGACTGTTTTCCAGACCCATGTTTACCGAAAAGAGCGCTAGGAATACCCAAAATTTGGGCCATCCGTTTTGAAATACCCCGAACAGAATTCTCTTATTTAACGAATCTTCCGTCCTCCTGGTTAATCAAATCGAAAGTTACTCACGCGTCCGATTTATTCTCGTCCACGAGCGCAACTTAACAGCTTCTCCGAACTAACGGTGGAATTACTTCGTATCGCGGGAAACATCGATACCTCGATAAACGTAACGTTCGAATTTTCGCGAGAAATCGACGAAAAATTTCCGAAACGAGGCTGGATGCACTCGAAACGTGCACAAACACGCGGAACGTCACGTGAACGTCACAGGTACGTCAGAGGGTTGAATTATGGAGGGTTAAAAATTTCCGGTATTCGTCGAAGCGTGTTGAAAAGTTTTCCCCCGTGGTGCACAGGGTTGATGCGAGCTCTCATGAAAATATCGTGTCTTTTATGAAGGATCTCGCGTCGCGGAAAATTTTTCCCTCTCAGTCGGGGTTTCAGTCGGTCAAAGAAACTCTCGAGGCATCGCCTTTTGGGAGCAGGCACCAACGCCTGGCGAGTATCTGCCTCCGAGCGGAGTATCAGAATAGGGTTTTGCGCGTCGTTGCAACTTTCGAAAACTCCGCCGTGGAAGTCGCCCAGCCACTGCTTGGAAACTTCTGAACGATGGATGGTTCCAGGTCGTGGATGTTACGTAAAGGATCAGGGTCGCTTACCATCGCCATCCAATTCAGCCTAAATATGTCGCTAGCTCCTATACCCATCCCCCTCCCCCACGACGTTCCCGTTTTACCCCGGGTCTCTGAGAATTATCGACGATTTCCTATTTCGAGATCCGACGTCAGGCAGCTGAGCACGCCGGGGACGGACTCGACTTATCGGTCAACGCGAACAAGGCACGAAGTTGGTTTATCTGACCGTGATTCGGAGCTGACTCCTTGGAATTTGTCAGGCGATAGAACCCCGCGATAGGGAGCGAAATCGAGGAATAAACTTCGTCGATTTACCGTAGACGGTAAACTCTGTACAATGCACACTTGAACGGGCTTGAAATTTATACAATTTAAATATTTCTTAAAAGAATAAGAGTAACCCTCGTTCGAGCGCATCGTCGATACGGAGAAAGGTAGATCGAGTTTTTGACAACGTACGAGTGTGAACGTTGTTGCGATTACGACTCCAGCGTGTGAAAATTGCAATACCGAGTGTAAACTTTACGCGCGCGTAGGAATTATCGAAAGGATGACAGAGGTATTACGTAATTTCTAATTGCGAAGTGAATAGGTTTTTATTTGATTTATCATCACTCGATTCTCAATTCGTTCCAATTCTTTCGAAGCATGGATGTATCTTTAAATAGATACACAAACAGCGGTGCTTTCCAATTTATATAGAAGCTACAAAAATACCTCGGAATCGAGTCCACGTGTATCAACGATTCTATCGTGAATTTTTGAACACTCTGTACACCGATATTACCAACGTTGATACGTACTTGATCATCGTTGCCGTTGATTAATATTGTCTTCGCGGCTTAACTTATAATTTAATTTGGAACTTAATGAACTCCCAATCGCTCTTGGTACGTTAAACTTGACTCGAGAACGAAATTTAAGCGGTGACGTAGCAACGAGGAACGGTTATTTGTCTCGTGAAAAATGTTGAGCACACCTGTACGGTATTAGTGGAAAGTAGCAAACTTGGTGTGGACTCGATTAACATTGTTCCAGAATGCAACTGTATTTTAAAATCGAATTCTAAATTTACAATCATTAAAGCGTTTCGCGAAAGATTGCGCAATTTGGTTACTTGGATACCTGGTTATTTTCAAAGTACCTTAAGAATAACATCTCCCTGAAAAGATCTTTTCGCCCGGATTACGAAAATATATCTCCCATTTCTTTTACCTCGTTTCGTGTATTTCTGGAACGAGTTCGACGCTTTCGTGCAGCAACTGCGAGAAACAAAACATGATTTCATAATTAAAACTATAATTCGCCCAATATACAATCGAGCCTTGGATCACGATTAAAAATATACCTACCGATGACGCACACTCGCACTATCATCGTGCCTATCCAAAGAACCAACATAATACATACGAATATAATTTCAAAAGGATAGAAACCATAAATCGTCGCACAAAATTGCATTTCGTTGCAACGATCCATAAATTATTGCTTCAAAATTCTACTTTCCGAGTGAATCGTCTAACAGCAAAATTTAACATTCAAATCCAAAAAGCTGAGAAAGTCTCGCAACGATAATCGAATCGTCGAAGACGTTCAAAAATCGTTTCCGAGTTTACACAAGACTGTTCGCTAAGTCGACCAAAAACCGCGATACGACGAGCGATTTCGAAATCACAGCGCTCGAAAAATGAGCTTCCAGGGTCGATTCCGCCCCGAGGGCTGTTACCACGACCAGAAGAATCGGTTTCGCATCGAGAGAACAATCCCGCGAATTATATTATCCATTATATATACATAAGAGACACCACCCGCTCCACCTTGGTAAGAATTGATCCTCGCGTTTCCATGTCGACGATCGGGGTCTCCGTGATTTCCTTAAATCCGGATCCACGGGCGAGATAGCGGATCTTTATCAGGGAGATAGCGAACGACGACGACGACGACGACTCTCGGCTGCGACATCCACCATGCATAACATAAGCCGGACGGTTTTTCGGTATAAAGGAAAAACCGATGCTCGGATAGGGAGAGGCGTTCTTTCCATTCTATTATGGGAATCTCGGAACGGCGCATCGACACGCTCCAATTGTCACCTGCATTACGACCGTCCGCCATGCTATATTCGAAGTAGAGAATCCTCGCGGCGGCGGCGGCGGTGACGGCGGCGGTGGCGGCGGAGGCAGCAGGAGAGCAAGAGATTCTGAAATATTGAAACGCACAAGACAGCCCCGGCACTTTTCTTTCCTACCGTTTCCCCCTCCAACTCACCCGTTCCAATCTCGCGCTTTTCTTTCCACCGTTATCCCTACCCACTCGTAACCCCTTCCACCCAGCCTTCTTCCTTTCTCCCTTTCTTGCCGAGCTATAGCGATTTAACCAACTGCCAGACGCAGCGCGTGTTTCGCGCGCGATTGCATCGAAGCCTCGGTCCGCCATTGATACAAAATCCAAGGAGATACGGCTGTTTAAGTTTCTCCCTTAATCCTCGCGGTATAAATTCCGCGTATAGACGGCGAGAACGCTCGTATAATACGCGCCGCGCGAATAGTTCGAGACGTAGACGTTCGAGCGTCGATCTGCTTTACTTGGTAGCATCGATCATATCGGTATTCGATTCTTTCGGTGATCTGTATTTTCGAGAAGCGTTTCCATCCACTGGTGGAATATTTTTCGTCTGATTGTGGACAACGTCGAATACTTTACTTCGCGTAAACACGTTCGCCGCGCTCGTGGCGCCCGATTCGGTAAACGCGTATACCAATTACGAGACGTGTACACACTCTCGTGGGATGCGAAAAGGTGAAGGTTATCTCGGAATTTTACGTCTTCTTTTGCTTTCGTTCGCGAGATGTTGGTATTCAAGGTTGTTCCGGAATTTTACCGTCTCCTCTGTTTAAGAATTTATGTTTCTTTCGAGGAGGGTTGAAACGAAAAGTCGAGGATAACCGAAGTTTGATCTTTACGACCGAGTAAGATATTCGTATAACGTGTACGCTTCTGGTATTTGTCCTGAGAGTGTATCGTAGTTTCGGAGATAGAAATAAGTAACGAATGCCCGAACTAGCTGGAATGTTTTCAGTTGCGCGAAGAATCAGTATAGGATCGTTACCGATAATCGTAATTTCGATCTTTAAGTCTATCGAGAGTGTGTTCGAAGCGCGAAAAGAGAGGAAAATATGTAAATTACCCTCGTAATGCAATGTTTGCTTAATCAATTACGCGGGTTATTCAAATTTTAACGAGTTACGCTCCGAGAACGTATTTTTTCGATCAATTTTAACGACGTAATTCACGGTACGGGCAAAGTGGATGCAATTTTTCGATCGAGAACGAGCATCGAACGACCGACACCGCGGTTTTTTTTTTAGCATTAATAGAAAAATAAATTCAAAAGAAATTTTATTCGAGGAGATAAAATAAAAATCAAATTTAAACACACGGAAACTATTTTGCATCGTAACAAAAAGGTTCGATATTCGATAGATATACGTTATAAAATATGTATGTAAACAGTCAGCGATAGATTTTTTACCGAGTGCCGGAAAATGTCCACCGATCCGATTAAAAAGTGCGAAAAATTGACAAACTTTCGAATAGTTCGTTCATACGCTATTCATTTTATTACCGAAGTTCCACGGATGCCATTTAATATTTCATCGCAACACTGTACCAACATGTCCGTTTGCGTGGATTTTGGTTACCAAAATTTGATTTCCCACTCCCGACAATCACGGGGAAAAAGCGAAGCAATTTACAACGCGATTGTTTCGCGAATGTTCTGCACACTATTTAATTCAACATTGTGTAGTTACAAATAACGTTTGCACACTTTGCGTGATAAATGGATTATCGATTATGAATTACGAAACGAGCGAAAAACAACGTTCGTTCGACGCGTTCTTTTTTTTTCGTCCATATTGTTAGAAGCGTGCATAACTTTCAATCCTTTGCATCCAGCATTATGTGCTACTCTTTACCGATATTACGATATCTGTTTGTTTCCTTAAGCCTATGTTTCTTAACCTAAATAATGAACAAATATCTGTCTCTCGAATTGATTAAACAAGCTTTTATCGTCAAAAAAAGAAACTAGCCGGACTAGCCAAAAAACAATTATCTCTTTCTTTTTCCTTCAATACTCAATCATAATTATCAAACCCGAAAGAGTGTCGAATTATTTCCCGTGCCTAACAGACATTTCGTCAATCTCCCCCAACACTAAGTATCTTTTAAATCGCACTATTTCATCCGAAAGATGGCAGGGGGTAGTAGATAATTAAAGAAAAAAATAATCTAGTATCAGATAATTAAACCAAAAGATATTATACTCGAACGTGGCTAATAAAGAAAATTAAATAATCGAGAAACGATGGAGCCCTACGCACACCCTTAACAATCTCACTCGGACTTTTTCAAAACATTGTTAATCGATCCTCTTTCGATTTTCGGAAGATTTCCTCTTGGAATCTCCCCGAGTGGCATCTCTCGTGGTATTCCTCGTGTAGGTTCTAACGCGGATGAAATCGCGTCGATTTCTATTTTTCACGCCCCCCTCATCCGAGTCTCATCCGCGCCTTAACAGAATTCCTCCCAGTCCCTTGGTGTACCCTGCCCCTCCGCAGTAGCCGCGCACAGCCACGCATATTTATTATCGAATCTGCTCCGTTTCCCAAATAATCCACGATCCGACGGACGTAAACGTATTTCCTCCCTGGTTCCCGGTTCTTTCCATCCTTAAATCGTCCTCCATCCACCGCCTCGCCCTTTGGGTCGGCTCGCGCGGAGCACCGGTAGCGCGAGTTTCTCGCGCGATTGAATTGAGCCGCTCCGGCTGCAATTTCGTGGACCCGGACTGGATCGAAGCTACCTCACGAATTTCCGCCCCTATCTATTGGCGCTCTTTCAACGGGGATAAAAGGAGGATCGCGGGGAGTGAGGGCTTGCGAAAGAACCGACTACGGAGTGAGAGCGAGAGCTCGAGAAAGAACCGACTACGGAGCGAGAGCAAGAGCTTGAGAAAGAACCGACTTTCGAGCGAGAAAGAGCGAGAGCTTGAGGAAGAACCGACTTGGGAGTGAGAGAGAGAGAGAGCTTGAGAAAGAACCGACTTGGGAGCGAGAGAGAGTGAGAGCTTGAGAGAGAACCGACTTCGGAGTGATAGAGAGAGAGAGCTTGAGAAAGAATCGACTCCAGAGTGAGAGTGAGAGCTTGGGAAAGAACCGACTACAGAGTGAGAGTGAGAGCTTGAGAAAGAACCGACTTCAGAGTGATAGAGAGAGAGAGCTTGAGAAAGAACCGACTTGGGAGTGAAAGACAGAGAGAGAGAGAGAGCTTGAGAAAGAACCGACTCCAGAGTGAGAGTGAGAGCCTGAAAAAGAACCGACTTGAGAGTGAAAGAGAGAGAGAGAGCTCGAGAAAGAACCGACTCCAGAGTGAGAGTGAGAGCTCGCGAAATAACCGACTCCAGAGTGAGCGAGAGAGAGAAGAAGGAATCTGGACGGCGAACTGTTGAACCGGGTAGAGGGGACGTAAGAGAACTACTCCGGAGAGAAGTGGATGAAAGGAAGGGACGAAGGAAGAGGAAGCGAAGGGCGAAGGAAAAAGCAGCGTGGGGCGTCGATTTCTCAGTGTAGCGAGAAGAAAGAGACGAGTGGATCGGTTCGAGCCCGGTGGCTGCGCCCAGACCTCCGTAAGGTCGCGCGAAGTGTCTCTCGCGCGGCTCCGTCCTTTTCTTCGTCCTCCTGCCGCTTCCTCCGGCACGGCCTCCGCCTCTTCTTCGTCGTCCGTAGGTACATCCGTCTGTGTTCGCGGCGCTATCCAGAATGCTGATCTCATCCGAGCCAACTTGACCCCTTCGTCTCGTTCGTGCTTCGGCGAGCTTAATCCATCGTCGAGGTGTCCTCCTTCTTCCTAACCGTTCCCCCGTTTCCCTGCCTCCTCCGTATGCCTCGCCTCCGGAAAATCTTCCCATCCAGAGGGGAGAATTTAAAATTCAAACGTAAGTGGCCCTCTCGAGTCGTCGTCGTCGTCGTCGCCGTCACCGTCGTCGTCGTCGTCGTCGTCGTAGTCGTAGTTATCCTCCTCGTAGTCGTCGTAGTCGACGACGTCGTCCTGCTTCGCGCAATTCCTCTTTCCTAACCTCCCCTCGCACCCTCCCTTTTCATCCCCCTTCCGCAGCCCGTCGCCTGGCACCCTCGAGGCGTGGTCGTTCCAGATGCATGCATTTCGAGCTGCAGGCCCTGCAGGTCGCGCGCCCGGCTCACTTACCGTGGCCGGGGAAAAAATGTCGCCACGTTGAAAAAGAAGGAATACCTGGGAAACCGAGGGAAATACCGCTGGTAGCGACGACGACGACGACAACGACGACCAAGGCGCCGGGGCGCCGGGCGAAGCCACCGTCGTCGAGAAACACGCCGACCGAGCGCCTGGATCAACGAAATTTCTTTAAATAATTCAGGGACCCGGTCGTTCGGCGAAGGCGTTGAAATCGGTGTCGAAAGATCGCGAAACGGAGCACCGTGGATCGCATCGACGAAGCAGCTGCGACACTCTTGTTAAGCCGGGAACGATAAATATTCATTGGCAAATACACCAGCCTTCGGTGTGTGCGTTTCAATTGCGCCCGGCGGGTCGAAAAGCGACGGGGATGACCAACGTCTGTTCCCTGGCTTTCCAGAGAACTATTGTTCGCGAAAGTTTGGTAAATCGTCGCTGCACCGACGTGTATTACATCTCGAGCGGGAAAGATTCGAATCGCGACGTACTTGAGATCTTTTTCGCTGTCTGTTCGTTGACGCTTCGTTTCAGCGTGTGTAGATATCGTAATGTGGTTGTTGTCAGTGTTTCGAGAGACCTTTGAATTTACAGTTTTCGAATTTACAGGTAGGAAATTAGGTTCGCGATTGGTGCGATCGGTCGCGACATCCTGCTGCACACAATGGCGCCGATAAAATGTTATTGTCGGAACTTTGATCGTCGACGCGGTGTAAGCGGCGATTCCATGAATCGGGATTCCTAATTGAGGGTTCTCCGTCGATATCGGAAGGGAATGGTTGTTACGATGGGACAGATATGGAAATTGGCAGGGAAACACTGTCTCGTAGCGATTGAAAAATTATAAATGACACGTTGGGGGAATGCTCGTTGAGTTTACGATGCGTCTCGGGAAGGGATACTCGAGTTCACGGTACACCTTATCCCGGTAAGCGAAACTCCAAGTCCCTCGAAACCTAATTTCACAATTTTCCTGGCCATGAACAACCCGTACGATAATAACAAATACAGAAACTGGAAGAGAGAAACGGTGATTTAAAATTACATACGCCATGCCGGAGAAATACACGTTGAGTTTACGATACACCTTATCCCAGCTCCTGTAAACGAAACTCCGAGTCTCCCCGAAACCTAATCTCACAATTTTCCTGGCCATGAACAACCGTACGATAATAACAAATACGGAAACTAAAAAAAGGGAAACATCGCGCCAGGGTAATTGAAAAATTACAAAGGTTACGTCGAAGGAAGTCCCTTCCCTCGAGTTTACGATACCCCAATCCCGGTTAAGCGGACCACCGAGTTCCTCGAAACCTAATTTCGGAATTTTCCTGCCCATGAACAACCATACCGACGATAATAACAAATACAGAAACCAGTAGAGAGAAACGTTGATTTAAAATTGCGTACGCTACGTCGGAGAAATCACTCGTTCGGTTTACGATACACCGTAACGAAACTCGAGTACCTTGGGAACCTAATTTCGGAATTTTCCTTGCCACGAGCAACCGAAACGACGATACCGAGGGAGGAACTCGTCGCGCAAATTCTGAATCTCGAAAGCGGGAAATAAGACTCGGCCGTGTCGTAAAGTCATCGACCGTGACGCGTATCCTTTATACCAAGACTTGAGAAAGGACGACGGCCATGGTGCTTCAACGGTCGACCATTTCCGCTCGTATCTGGAGCAGAAATCGCGCGGTCGGTCGTCATTACCGTTATCGGCGGCTGAATGCGCGCCGCGGCGAGAGGACCTCGAGATGTTTCCAAGTATAATCGAGGTGCGGGGTGGCGGTCGATTAGCGACAGTACAGGTGAATGGAATTACTCGCATTGACTCGAAGCATCTCACTTTTGTCCGTCGTATCCGGCGGAGGGCCGCGTCTTAAGCGTCGCTTCCGTGGGCCTGGATATCGAGTTCTCGGTACCTCGAGCCCGTCGAATCGATGAATCGATCGAGCCAACCCGAGCCGGACTTTTAAAGGCGGCTCTTTCATCGAGTTAGAGGCGTCCTCCGAGCGGAGACTCGATCATGCTTCGCAGACCCGAGACATATGGCGCGCTTCATGCACGATGAACATACGGAAGTATCGATCCGGGCGCGCGTATTACTCCGTAGGACTTTAAAGCCGCCCGAAACTTTCGGGAACTCTCTGCCACGATGGACCACGACTGCTCCAAAATGTTCCTACGAAACGTATCGAGATTTCGAAACGGGCTGTAGTTGGAAATTGTGATCTAAGATTTGCATAGACGCTGAAGTATTTTCTTCCGGAGGTGCTTCAGTTCGATGCAAAATTTGCGAGAAGGAATCGAAACTTAGATATGGGAGATATTCTTTTGAATGATCTAGCACTCGAAAATTAAAATGTTTGGATTGTATCCAGATTGTAGAATGGGAGAGAGATTGTCTCAGAGAGATTCTTAATTTTGCACTTCGTCGAAAAGTATCTCGAGCGCAAGATACCTTACGAAGGTTCTACAAATCCATACTCAAACTCTGAGCGTTACCTGAAGAAAAGAAAAATTCTACCAGGCGAGTTTCAGTAACCGAAAGATCCAAGGGAAACGCATTCTCGTTTGGAATTCGTCTCGCGAACCACTGACTTGAACACCACAAAGTTAATTGTAATCAATCCCGCGCAACAACGCAAACAACACGAACGTTCGCGAACAGCTCCAGGTTCTCGAAGAAGTCCCGGTGTTCGCCGCGAGTGCGCAATTAATTGCAAAAGTACACGATGGAATTACCGTTCGATGCAACGTGTAAACTATCTACGCGATAATCCCAGGTTGTACTCCCCGGTGCGCACGTCCCGCGCGTGACCGTGTGCATCGACTCCACGAAATTCACAAGTGACGATCGCGGCAACGTTTTCCCCGGTCACGAGCTACGTATTCGTCCCGTCTAATATTTCACGAGTCGCGGGGCAGACGGGAAAGAGGGGAAGTGTCATTCAATTTCCAACGGGGACCAGGAACGAAGAACGCTACAAAAATCCAACTTCTCGTGCTCCACCATCCCCGCCCCCCTCTATATCTCCCCGCCGCCCCCGTCACTCGTAAACAAACGAACCCCGTAGAGATGGTCCCGTGATTCCGCGCACTCGGCGCGTCGCGATAAAATTACGAATTTGCTCGATTCTCTCTTTCTCTCTCTCTCTTGTTTTCTCGCTCTCTGACCCCCTTCGGTCCTCCTCGTCAGCTCGCGCGCCATGCGCGAGCCTCGTAATTTCACGCGCCGGGGGTATGACGGCGCGATTTCGAATTCCGAACTCTATTTGACTCTCTCGAACACCCTGCCAATGATTGGCGCACTTAACCGATCGCATTTCGCATTTAAACGCCTCGCTGTCAAACGCCCGAACATACGAGGCCCCCTCCAGTCGTCCCCCGTCCTGCGTGCACTTCTCTCCCACCAGGTTCGTTTCAACGCTGGCCTCTGTTGATCGAAGGGTAGCTAGAACGCTCGGGTCGCGCGTCTCTGTGCGCCCGCAGCGTGTTTAACGTCGAAGCGAGGGAAAGAGTCA
The DNA here is from genome assembly GCF_051014685.1 of Ptiloglossa arizonensis. Taxonomy (NCBI): domain Eukaryota; kingdom Metazoa; phylum Arthropoda; class Insecta; order Hymenoptera; family Colletidae; genus Ptiloglossa; species Ptiloglossa arizonensis. The sequence continues at coordinate 11,763,251 of NC_135056.1, forward strand.
GGAGGCGAGGAGGCCACGATCGTCGATGGTGTTGCGCCGCGCCGCGCCGCGCCGCGCCGGAAATTGAACGCGCCCGCCGCGAGTGTTATATTACTTTCCAGAGCGTCGAACGTGAACGATTTCGTGAATCGTACGCCCGCGCGTACCGAGACCACCCCGTCGAACTCCACGCGAGGTGGAAGCTTCTAATGAAATATTATCGCTCCGAAATGGTAATGCGTCTTAAAAAGCTATTACGATCAGGTGGAAGACTGGCGCGTAGACGAAGATTTCCACGAGAAACGAACGCGTTTGTATATTTTGGGACAGAGTCACCGTTGACGATGCTCCAATCCGGATATATTCCATCTTTCCGCTTTATTGCTATTCAAAATGGGGTATAATTGTAACAAAGTACATATTTTTACCAAACGTTACTGAACGTTTCTACTCTGGTTTTTCGTGATTTTTGATACACGAGGTATTCGATTACTAAGCAAGTACGGCGCAAGGGGGACGTAATAAAACTTAGAAAGGATGAAAACTGAAAGTAAATTACTGTACCGTTGAGAACGGGTGAAAGAAGTTATCTAGAGTCGTTGTTGATCATTCAACGAAGAATTATAGTAGAAAATACTTTTTTAACGCCTTTCGAGACAACGTTACTCACCACTGTCCACGTGAAACACCAACGGGTCGTTCACGACCCCCACGCTACCGAATCCACGACAGAAACATCGGCTTACCGACCACAAGGAGTTGAAATAAAATAATCTCGAGTCCAGAAGTTGGTGCAATTTCGCGTAGAAGCAAGTAGCGCGCAAACGCGCCCCGATCCGTGAAGTAACATTAATATACTCGAGAATATCTCGCATCAGGACAATTACGGTAAAGGGTGCAAGAGGCTGGCGCGAAAACGCTGCGAGCGAACGCGACCTCCAAGAATATTAATACCGCGACGCTGAGATAGAGAAACAGACGGGTAGATACACAGATGGATGGATAGACAGAGAGAGAAACAGTCCTGCCGCGGCGAAAGAAAACTCGCCAACCGCCGCGAAATATATATTTCTTCTTTTTTTTTTTTTTTCCATGGAACAGACACGCGATACGCCGCGGATCCCGCATTGTTCCTGGCCAAGACAACGGGGATGAGGAGCGAGCCAGGGGGCGCGTTTCCTCGAAAATTTCTTGAATTGATCATTGTGCGCCCAGGCGTGGGCGAAAATTCTCTGCCGCGAGACGGTAGACTCTCTCTCTCTCAAAAAAAAAAAAAAATAGAGCGAAAGAGCGAGAGCGGAAAAAAAAAGACGAAGACGCGTATCCGCGAGCGTCTATATCAGCGAACGACTCCATTATAGAGGGAGCGCATGGAGCCGCGCGCGGCCCATTATTCCCGTCGTCGGCGCGGAATCATATATGCGGGCGTATTCGAAATACGGGGGATGAATGGGGTAGGGAAAGCCAGCGGCGTGAGCTCTGGAGTAGCAATAACTCGGAGATTAAAACAGAATTAAAAAAGTGTACTGGATAGGGGGAACGGTGGGGGTTGGGGGGTGGATAGGTGGATGGGTGGGTTCGAGTTGGTGGTGTATCTGTGTCAAGCGGCAGACAGGCCGCGGAGAGTCGTCCGTTGTCGAGGTATCGAAGTTACCTCGCGCACGGTGGATGAAAAACACGAGGAAAAAAGAAAGAGAAGAATGGAGATACACGCGCGCGGAAACCGAGAGAGGTGAAACAAAAAGTGGAGAAGAAGAAGAAGAAAGAGGTGGAGGTGGAGGAGGAGGAGGAGAAGAAACGGGATAAATAAGCGCAATGTTGCGTCCGTTTTCTCTCGGCTGCCCTTCGCCACTTCGCTCGGCGCCGCGCGGATCGCGAGCTTCCATTGCGCGTGGATCACGACTCTCGTCGCTTCCGCGATAAACAATGTACCGTTGAGACGAAGATAGACCGCGCACAAAGGCCCTCGGTGAATCGTTAATTAATTTCCTGATTATTCGCTGATCCAATTTCGCGATACACGCGCGGCGAGCGGCGTGTACTTGGAAACGACATCGGTTGGAGAGGAGTGCTCCGTTCCGTGTTCTCGGCGGTGGTATCGGAGCGGGGTTTGCGATTTTATCAATTCGTTATCGTCGTAGGATTCTTTTGTCGTTTGGTTACGCTCGCGAGCTGATTAGAGGCGGCGGGGAGCCCGTTTCCCGCGCGCTGATCCGATGCGCGGCCGGTCTGCTCGCCATCGATCGTTAAACAGAACTCGCCGGCGGGTTAACGCGAACGAAATAAATTGAATCTCTCGAACGGAACACACCGCGCCGGGGATATATACGGTTATTGTCCTCGAGTGTCAACCCCGTAACCGCGAGGCGTAAGAGTTTCGGGGGCCGCGCGCGGATTCGGTGTCACAGCTTTGTGTTTTACAAACACCGCTCGAATTTCACCCCCGTTGCGCGGAGACACTCTCGAATCGCGAAATTTCCACGACGACGAGTGGAAATTGTTTAAACGATACCTTGAACGATCAATTTCGCATCGATGGCGTCGGGGGACTTTCCATGAAACGTGTCGCGGTGGGTTTTTTTTTATTCGAATGAATTGCACTACGATTTTCCGTTTTGTGAGAAATATTCGGCACGGTGCGACAAATGTAGAAATTAGAAGAGAAAGACGGCTCCGTGGTGTTTGCAAAATTACATATACTGTATCGTGGGAACGCTCGTTGGGTTATCGATGCGTCTTGGGAAAATTTCGAAGACTTCCAAACCCAACTTTCATATTTTCTCGAACGTGGATAAGAGAAGCGACGATGATAAATAATAGAATGGAATAATGTAAAGTAGACGAGAAATATCGATGTTTCGGTGAGAAGAAGTAGAAAATTGTTTCTCAAGAGTCTCGAATGAAACGGGACAAAACTGTCTTGATGGAAGACAGAGTTTCCTTTTGATAGCCAATGTTCGCATTATTATTCGATACGAGCAACATTTACAATCTCGAACTCTTTATTGTAGTCACTTGTAGCAGTAACTGTTCGCTAAAAAGGGGAGTACGTTAAAGTTCCTTTGGAGCGGTATCGTTCTCGAATAAACGTCGAACAAATATTCCAGTCGAATACTTCAAATACTTTCTAAATGGCCGTTTAAATATTCTCGCGGAGCAAAAACAAATCGTATTATTCCCAGTACTCGATACTCCTTAAATTCGAGGCTCACGTTGAGTCTTTTCAGTATCGTATTTCACGATTTCGAACGCCTCGTTAAAACCCAGAGACCCTCGATTTTCAGTATCGAAGCTCGCTATAGGCCGGTCGAAATAGATCGATCACTCGTTCGCCTCGTTCTACGGAAGGATGACAACGTCCTGAGTAGTCCTGAGTACTACCTAACAGGTTCCGACGAGACCTCGCCGAGCCTGCTGGAAGCAATATGCGATAGCTGCTCAATCATTTTCAGCTTAGAGAGCGCCATCGCCGTGGAACCAGATTTCCTGATATGCGATCTTTTACAATGCGGTGACAGCGCCATGCTCAGCATCCAACGTTCCTTGTTCGCGGTTAGAACAACATGACCCGGAATTGAAAAATACGAAATCGAGGATAAACAACGTTGTGTGGGTTATCCAGGTGTTACGTGTGCCTTTGGGCGTACTTCAAAATACGTCAAAGCGGATAAAATTTAATATACAATAAGTAACTCGAGATTCTTAATCAGAGTCCGGAGAGTATTGATATCAACGATGATACAAAATTTCTGATTTACAAAGAACTATCATTTAGTTACTGCGAAACTACATTCCCATGTGACAGATTGTGAATTAATTGAACTATCATTTTGAAACAAATTTTGGAATATGCAAATAATTCACTCCCGTCTTAAATAATTCGTATTTGTACAAATTTAAAAATGTTCCTTTAAATTGATTAAATATTGGTCATTTCTGAATAAGGAATTAATAATGTCATAGAAATCTTGCACTTATTCCTGCAAGTGTCTCTTCTAGGAAGAAAAATTAGAAAAATATTTCCTCGAAGATCTACCTGTACTTATGTATCATTTCAAAGTCGCGATGAATATTGGAAAGATTCTACCTTGAGAATACTGCAATCGCATCGTACAGAATTCTTTTTGGACCACATTTTATATTTATAGAACTATTTAAGCATTTAAAGCATATATTATATCCGTTGAACGTTTCCACTTAAATATCTTTCCCGTGTTTCGTTCGATTTTCTAAATAAATATTCCGTAATTTCCTGCACATTGTGCAACGATAAGTGCTTTTAAACCTCGCTTGTTCCAGTTTCATTATCCGCGAGATGTTCGTAAACATTTATCGTTATCCCCGTTCCCAACGAACGCGTAAACTCGAAACGCGGTATAGGTTTTCGGTACACCCGGTACACCGCAGTATCAAGAAAAATCTTTTCGCGTTGTTGCGAGTTACTGCTGCGAGGTCGTGCCAGTTTCTAGCTAAGCGTGGCGATTATCCTCCTCTTTTATTTCGTTCCCATGGCAACAACCAGCGCGCAGTTACAAAACGAGAGACTTTCGCATTTGTAATGCACGGCATAATTTTTAAAACCGCTTAAAGCTCACACGTGTGCTCTTAAGTTTTTAATGCAATTTTCTAAATCTTACGAGTCGTCGTGGGTTCGCTTTAATTAAATTTATTACTTTATTCAACTTCGGTATACGAGGCGCGGCGCACCGAAAATTCCACAACGATGACATCCGCGAACGTATAATATTTCCACTCGTTAAACATCGTTCAAGAATTAAATTCAACAATTAAAATTTACCTCCGGTGCCGCGCAATAAATAGATTTTCCGAAACTCTCCGGAACTAGAAACAATATCCTTTGACGATGCACCGTGCACTTGACAGTGCAAGTCTCGATCGGTTGCCCAAAATACGTTTCAATTGGTTCCGTATTAATTAAAACTACATCGTTTAATTCTCCATACATTCGAAATTTAAAATCGCGAAAAATAAACGACACTTGTACTCCTATTCGCGTCGAGACGAATCTCCGAGAGTCCGTGAACCGATTCGAGTCGTTCGTTCGCGAAAGAAGCGAATTCCGTGTTCGCGATACTCCCATATACCGTACCAACGTTTCGTTCACGATCGTCGGTTCCTCGAGCCACGTTCGATTTTTAAAAGTACGGTGGTAGCAGCGGCGACGGGGACGAAATCAGAGGCATATTCGAGGTGCATATTCAAATCGACTTCCGATACGGACGACCTTGATTCTTCCGTCGATTCCGGGGGCGCAATAAAACTTTCGTCGCCGAGAAATTCGCGAAGTCGCGGGAAACTCGACGGGATTGCGCGAAGATCGGGACGAAAGTAATGGGCGAAGTTGGATATTCAAAAAGTCAGGTCGCGGAGGTAAATTTGATTTCCGACTGCACACGATCGTAGGTCAGCAGTTTTTTTCTCCTCGAATATATATGTATATATACGTATATATATACACACCTCTCTCTCTCCATCCCTCTCTCAGTCTCTCTCTCTCTCGGCTTTCTCTCGGGGAGCAGCTAGGCCAGAAGTTGCGCAAACTCGTCAAGGGTCGTATTTGCTGGAAGGGCGGGTATTGCGAGTGACAGCTGGCTGTTCATTATTCCTGGATTACTTGACTGCTACGCCGGGATGGAGAACTGGCAGAGAGAGAGACGGAAAGAATGGCGGATCGAGAGAAAAACAGTGGGAAGGGAAACGAGGACCGACGAACGCGAAACGTCGCGCGTAGAACGAGGAGGAACTGCTATTCCTCTGGTAACATCGAAAACCGTGCTTACCACTCAGCAAAATAGAGCCACGTTTTGTTAGGCTGTCATTAAATGTTCTCGGTCCTAAAGATTTTCCATACATTTCTTCCGTGTTTCTTTCCGCGCTCTCGTCCCGTGTTTTCCCTCTTTCGGAACGGTTTCGCGTGCGTTAAAGCGAGAGAAAGGACAGGTCTGGAATTACTTCTACAACGGAGGAGTTTAAATTTACAGGGCTTACGGGTCACCCAATAAAGCGCAGCTTTTTTTCGACCCGTAATCCCTTGGCCTCGATTCCATTCTCCTCTGTGAGGTTTTGCGGCGCTACGTTGCGTCTTATGAGCCGTAAAATGACACCGATAGATCGATTCCGACGCCCTTTGCACTTTAACCCACTTTCGTCGGTGTCCTTCGACTGTTAGCGGATTTAATAACAAAAGTCCGGAGGGGAGTGGAAGTCGCTCCTTCGAAATGAAATTTTTTAACAAATCCGTACACGCGCGTAGAAAGAACGCGGTTTGTTTCGTACGAAAGTTTGGATTTTTAATTCGAATTCCTTTAGGTGTACGAAAGTTGATTTGGAATATCCGGTAATCGAATTTCATCGAGAAATATTGCAAAAGATATTCAGCAACACGAGTCAGTTTAACATTCTTTTCTTTCTTTCGCGTTTCACGTGGTTTATTCAATTTTTTCCCCCGATTTTGTTATACTTCTTCGCTGGAAACGGAATATCTTCGAAACTTTACAATTTCCCTCCCGACCATGGATCACGTAATATCGCAAATCTCGGTTTTATTCGCTACTACACGGTGTATCTACTCGCTGGTCATCTTAAATGTATACTCCCTCTTTTATCTTTTTCGTTTAACCGGAGTTTCGATAAAACCTACAACTTTGTATGAACCGGACTGCACTTGACTTTTATTCCCGTGGAAAATCTACCGTAGTTAACGGAAGAAGATCGTGAACAGTCGTAACACTCCAACGTCTGTTCCAGAAGTAGATATATTGTAACTGAAAGACCAGTTCCAAGAGTTCTCGAACACTCGTAAATACAAGGTATCGTAATAAATGTATCATGGGAGTCTGTATCTCACGCCCATAAGTACCCTCGACACTGGGTTCTACGCGTCGCCCGTATATATTCTATTCGAAAAAATCTTCAGAACCAATTTCTATAAGTGTATTCAAAAAAAAAAAAGAAACTTCTACTTCACAAAATGAATCGCGTATTTCCCCGGTACTGGCTCAGCGTTTCAAAATTCCTCCATTAAAAACCGAGTGCAGAAACAAATTTACGAGCATGGAAGAAATTCGTTCGCAAGAAGAATCCTTCAAACACCGACCACAATGTCATCGAAATCGAGTCGATCGAGCGAACTCGTCGAATCTTCGGAACCAATTTCACCGGGCAAAAAAAAAAGAAAAAAAAGAAATACTACCCTCCGGAATAAATCATCTATTTTCCCCGGTGCAGGTTTACGACGCACGTTCGAGTATTCTCGCGAGCGGCCAATGACGGGGCAGGGAACGATTCAATGACCGTCGGGCCCGCGTTCGTAAAACGCGGACGTTTCCTCGGGACCCGTCGCGCTAAGCTCGCTTTTATACGCGGGAACATCTCGTTACACGGCTCAATGGGCGAAACTGTTCGCCGATAGAGCCCGGGGGTTTTACGACGGCTCGTAAACCATCACGCGGTCCCGGCTAAATACTTAGTACCGGCTTTAGCGTTCGTCGCCATTGTCCACGAGTGTCGTTTAACCGCGGGATAGAGACACCGTGTTACGTTTTAATTACGCTGGATGTCGCTTTACGGTTCACGGCGGCCCACCACGGGCCCCCGTTCGTCCGCCTGGAGACGAACTTCTGCGTTACGAGCGTTCGCGGATGATCGTGACGTCCGTGCAGTGTCCCTATATCCCCCCACCCTTCCTACAACGGTCCGTATCTGCGCGCGACGTCCGCTGGGACCCTTGGCTAAATTACGCTCGGAGGGTACATATTAAATTCGGGCGAAGAACTCGCGCGTGCCCGGCAACGCTCGGAATGGATGTTAAGGTCGCGACGTATCCCAACGGGGATAGAAGGGGACAGCAGGGTGAAAGGGTGGGGAGAGGGTAGCTTTTAAATCAACACGCGTCTCCGCGTTTCACGATACGCAGCCTCGTTTCTTTTCTCGCCGTTCTACCTGCCAGCTACGATTTTAATAAGGCTTGATTACAGGCTTTACGACGTCTGGCCGCGACGTCACGCTCCCTTCTCCTTCTTCCCTCCCTTCTACCCCTTCGTTCTCTCTCTCTCTCTCTCCCCGCTCGATGGCCCTCCGCGCACGAGGACGAAATTCAAGTGCGCCGTGGCCACGAGTAATTAAGTTTGCGAGTGGTTGCGCCGGTGGCCACCGTCGCGGAAAGATGTCATCCGTTTCGCGTTTTCGAAGCGCGACGTCGTCGATGCGAAACGATATTGTCGTCAATGGAGATTTCGAAACGTGGAGGGTACAATTTTCGCCCAGCCTTTGAACAGATATATATATAATTCACCTTACCGTAATGTCGAATTAAATTTCTTTTTCGTGGGAAGGTGCGTTTTTGAAGTACAACGTCGTCGATGGGGAACGATATTGTCGTCAATGGAGATTTCGAAACGGGGAGGGTACAATTTTCGCCCAGCCTTTGAACAGATATATATATAATTCACCTTACCGTAATGTCGAATTAAATTTCTTTTTCGTGGGAAGGTGCGTTTTTCAAGTACAACGTCATCGATGGGAAAGGATATTGTCACTATTTGTGAAACGTTAAAATAATGATATCAAATATTGAATCATGTGTTCGTATGTCGTCACATCGAACAGGCAGACCCAAATGCGTTTTATTTATAGAAATTGCGCCGCTCGAAACAACGAAGCGGTTCTGTTCTCGAATAATTCAAAAAAGTCAATTAAATGCACACGTATCGCGGACGAAAGGGTTTTTAATATCTCCGATATCGCATCGAGTCATTCAAGGTAGTAATCCTCTTACTCTTCCAAGTAGGGTATTATCGAACTGCATTATTTAATCCACTTTCTCCGCTATTTATGCAAACTTTCCGTTCGATACGAATTTTCGAACCGAATTTTTCCCACATTCGGTACGAATTGTTTCTCCGCGATCGAAAACTCGGATTCGAAGCTTCGATCGACTTTCTGAAAATTCCCGTAACATCGTTAACATTCCACCGACACGATCGTACCTCGCGCCGTTACGTTATTACAAAATTACATAAAACTCGTAGCACTCGTTCGTGTCCGGTGTAAGGTTCCGGACAATTTGTTCCCTGTTTAATTAAATTCGTCTCGCGCGCTAATCGATTTCGAGTGATCAAGCTACGCGTGTTCAGGAGTGGAATTACGGGACATATGAGAGACTACTGAATAGAGAACGTTGCCGTAATTCTGGCCGTCATGAAATAATCCCATTTGCCTCGCTCAATGCAGAGAACGCTCGTTTCAGAGAAGCGGCCACTATGCGTAAATTCACTCGCTCGCTTTTCTTGGAGTGCGTGACTCCATTCACCGAGCGGCGAGAGCCACGAAAATAGGCGCACCAAAGGCCTTCAATCTCCGAACAAAAATGAATCTTCCATTTCATTCGGTATCCACGGTAATAGGATTACGTACCGGCGAGCCCGATTCTTACGATAGAGAAATATTTATTATCGCCGCGGATTCGCGACTTCGATTCTTTTCAGCGGGCCAAAAGTAATCGAACGTTAATATTCGCGAACGGGCGAGTCGTCGACTCTGTAACGCGATAGAAATGGAAACCCCGCGCGAAATAAAGAACGTTTTTTTCGTAGGAAAGGTTCGATTGCCCGCTTCTCGCGAGAAGGTGTCACAGAGTCGCGCGTGGATGCGCTCGACAGCGAAGGAACTCCGTTTAAAATATTTATACGAAACTTATCGACGACGGGCTTCTTCCAAGAATATGTCGTTGCTCGTAAAAGTAGTTATAAAATTTTTTTTTTTCACCCCGTGCGAGAAAAGTTTCGCTCCCGGCAAAGGGGAAATAAATTTTTTATTTTTCTTCACCGCGAGTTTCGCCCGGAGAATCGCTCGGACGTTTCTACGAATTGCCGTGCCCTGTAAAAGAATAATACGCCGAAGAATTGGCTCTCGAATGGACTAAAAAGCTTCCTGTATCTCCCGCGAATCTATACTTTTTTACGTCGCGAAATATCCAAAGAGAATCGTCCCCGACAAAACGGCAGAGGAGGGCCGGGTGAACTTAAAAGCGAATCGAACTACGGAACTGCATCGAGAGTTACGTAATAATATTTACTCGTCGAACTTGGGCTCTCTGGAATTTACACAAACGGGTACACGGTTATTAACGATTTTCTCTAATCGAGGAACAAAGTGTTCAACGTCGACCGAAAGTGAAACTTTAACGCTTCCCGAACTCGGTTCCGGTTACTTAAGGATCGTAAAGACGGAGTACACGATTCTATGGCCGACACATTTCGGCTTTCAAGACCTTCAACGAACATTCTACGATTCGTCCAATTGCTAACTAAAACGTTTCTATCGAGATTCCTCTACGTTTCGTTTGTATTCGATCCTCAACGAAGAAACGCGTTTAAATAATACCCGAGAAAAATTACCAGCCACGAATAGACACCAGGTGAAAGAAACTCGCGTTATTTTCGCGTTTATCGTCAGACACACCACCGGAGATAAACAAACGAAACCCGTTCAACGGTATAATAACAATAATAATAATTTCCACGATCGAAAGAAATAATTACCTCCGCGCAGTGCGTCGAGTGTGCTCGATTAATCCGGTCGAGTTAATCGGGAATCGAAAAGTTTCACGGGCAGATTAGCCTAACGCGTATCGACGAAAACAAAGGGACATTAAAAGCACTTGATGCATTCTCGCGCTCGCGGCCGCTCACGGATTTGCATAATATCAATATAGGTAGGTCGCGGGGATATAATCCTCGCAGTGGTCGGCTTCAAAATATCACGGGCCGCGTACAGCACGGTACAATCCCATTTCTTCAATTTGCATATTAAATACGCATCCGAGCTACCTGCTCCTTTCTAAGCCCGGCCGTGTAGTATTTATATGCGTATCCATGATTCATTCCCGGACTTCGCGCGTTCATTTTCCTGCGGCCGCGTATACAAACTCGCCCGGACCTCGCGCAAGGGGACAGAGCTGCGTTATTAATGCAATTAGTTAAGAAGTCAATTAGCGTCGCCTCGGATATTTCGATTCGGAGAGTGTTCCACCTCCACCTTCCACGTTCCCCTACGCTTTTCCGCGTACGGATCCAACCACCGACTCCCCCGAAACGAAATTCTCGACCAATTAATTTGTTCGCGAATTTCGAACCGCCGCGTCGGGAAGCACGGATACGATTATCGCCACGATTCCGTGGAAGTTACGAACGAGAACCGTTTCGTAGGTGAAATATTCCTAGGCGATTCAAGCAAGCGTGTCTCGAGACCGCGAGACGAACTGGGGCGTATTTCTTTTGCAGAATTTTGTAACCGAAAGATTTGGAAAGGACGAGCGGTGAACGAAAAATCAGGAGGAGGTGACTCTTGACAATGTTTCGTTTAATTTGTTTTGAGATTGTTGATCGTCTTATATCGGTGAGCGCAATAGAAGAGCACTGGTTTTCTATAAAATATAGAATCCTAGATAATACAAAGTTTATTGTTCTAGCTCGTGTGCACTGTCCTAAGCGAAGATAGCAGGATTTGATTTGTTTCGCTTAAATAACCATCGAACGTATCACGTTCGTTCGAAAAGGACAACGGTTATTTCTCCCGAAGTGTTTTAATTTTCCGACGATCGCGCGAATTTATTTCCTCACTCGTTTAATCGTGTATTCTCCGCGTGTACGTTTTGTTCCGTGATGTTTACAGTACGTTTCGGATTTATTCTTGTTCCTCTTGACGTTTATAACGTTATTAAGGTTTGCGTATTATAACAGATTAATTTACGTACCGGATTCGTCACGCGGATCGTAAAAGAGACGTTGAAGCGTAATCTTCTTTGCTCGTATCGGCCACTTCCTCACGTGTAATTAAAAGTATTTTATTTCAATAAATCCGTGGACAAATATTGCACGTTTACGGAGATCCTCTTGCTACTACGCTTTACGATTCGCGATCTATCAATGTATATACTTTATCCAATATATTATCATATGTTTCAAGGGTCCGAACGATCGCGTTTAAGAGCCGTTGATTAAGTTTAAAATTGAAGAAAGATTGTACACCCTTGTTACAACGTATTTAAACTATTATTGAAAGAATTCAGAAACAGTCGCAAAGCCGAGAAACGAGGAAAGGAACGAAGTTTCCACCAACGCGAGTTTCTAAGAATCCGATGGCCTCGAATCGATGAAAAATTCAAAATTCTTCGAATTATTCAGCTTCGTCGTTCGACATCCATGCGAAACGGATGATCGGATGTTCTCGAAAGCGTTTATTAACCGCTATAAAATACACGGGGATAGACGGCCGATATAAAAATTTAATCTTCGCTGCTCGAATGATTCCCGGAGCTTTCCGCGATTCACTTGAGTTCCATGTCGTTCCCGACGCTTCGGTTTTCTCTCGTTGGAAAAGAAACAGGGATGGAAGGAGCGGTGGTGGAAAAGAGTCAAAGGAGACACAGCAAGAGAGGAGGAAACGGGGCTGTCGTGTCAGGAAGAAATGAAGACAGCGCTATCAGTTACAGAACACCGTCTGCACGGAAGCAATTCATTCCGCTTCACTGTTCAACCCTTATGCGTCCAACGTTTTCCTCCATCTTTCTGATCTTATACCTCGACGACTTTTGATCTTACACGTTCCTCACCTGCTTCCCACGCGGCGCAAGAAACTCAAAGAACGTTGGGGGGATGATATTAACGATACCGTCGGGAAACCAAGTTATTCTCGAGATAACTTTCGGAACGTCTGGACGCGGTATCCACGTTCGACGCGATTTTTATTTAAGCGATACACGCGACGTTGATCCAATGGACGTCGTTTCAGAGCCAGACGTCCGACACGGTTCTCGATCGCGAATCGAAACCGATCTCCCGCGCGCGGTCAATGCATAAATTAACATCGAAGTGGAAACCCGAGGTAACACGAAATTCTAAAAGATAAAATTAATATCAATGTTCGAGAATAATTCACGTTCGAGAACGACACGAGGCAACAGTAACGTATGAAAACACCGCGGATTGATAATTAACGCAGCTTGTATCGCGAATTTATTCGTTGTCTTAATTATGTTGCATCGCGGTTTGCTCTCTGCTGCTTGGAAATTGTAAATATTCTGTATCATTGAACCATGTTAAAACAAGGCAATGAATAACGCGAGAGTAATGTACAAATTGTTGGTAAATGCCGATAATTAACATTAATAATAACAATACTGACGATAATATCGACTTTATTACGTCGCAGATCAAATAATACTACTTGGGTAGTTGGAACATTCACGGAGGAGTAACATAAACTGTAGTTAATGAACGAAACTCGGCATTGACTACCAACAGCCGATGTTTGTTCTTAGTCTCGGTCGAAATTAGCCCAATTAAATTTAATCCATTTTGATCGTTTTTCGTGGAAGATCCCGTTTCGAACATTTTTCGGTACAATCGTTTGGCAGATAAGAATAAAAAGAATATTAGCTTTCACAATCTTGGTAAGAGATATTGTACGAATAAAGTAATTTCAAAAATACATCGATGGTGTTAACGTAACAATTGTACCTTAATAATTAAGGTACTGATACAATAATATTTAATACTATTCCACGAATAAAGGTATTGGTGCTTCCAAGATCGAAAAAGTTCTAATAAGTGGTAACGAGGAAATTAACGACCGAAATTGCACGTACCGGTTAATGGTAACAGAATTTTCGCACGCGGTTCATAGTGAAATATTTCAGTACACTGCACCGCGAAAACTCGCGCCACGAAATTCGTTTAAATTAACACCAAGTTCGTGCACGATAATAAGTCCTAGCCACGTGACAAGTATTTCGTCCTATCGTTCGAGAGTTAATATCCCAGCGTCCCGTTCGAAATTCCCGGGCTGAAATGCGACGTGTCGGCGAGGGAATATATACGGGGTGCCTGATAAATACACGCTACAAACGATCGTCCTACGTTGAGAAATGAATGGAGAATATAAAATAAAATTGTTCGAATATTCGTCGAGTACACTCGACTGATACTTCTCAATGCTCTATCTGCGTGCCAAGTGTCTTAAAAATCGGAGACATTTTGAGGTTAGATTTAAAAACATCTCTGCTGCACCTGATCCCCTCCAAACATGTGTCTTTCTTTATTTTTATTTGAATTACAAATGTATCTCCTGTACATTAAAAACGTTAAATTAATAGAAAGTATTCCTAATGTTTCGAAAACGACCAACAAACTGTTACATTTATCTCTTACTCGCGCAATATCAAATATTCCAAACAGACACGGAAAGTCCACCCTCCCACCCCATATTTTTTCATTTCCGTACAATACACGCGTACTCTGGCCCCCGAAAAAACGTTCGAAATCGTCTCTCTCTCGAAAAACAAAGTTCCCTTGTATCGAAAAAATTGTACTCCATATATTTTCGATTCTCTCCCGGACGGAACGGACCTAGGTTCCTCCCGGCCGTGACACCCTGTATACATATATATTTTTTTTTTGTTCTCACCTCGCTTGTACGCGGACACCATTGGTCCCCCGAGAGCCGTAAAACGACATCTCCATATTTAACCCCTGGACCAGCCGGCTGAAATCGGCGGAGCACAATATACAGTACGTAATCGTCGTTACGATGCACTTAAAACGCGGGTACTCGTCACCGCCGCCAATGGAATTACAAAAGCGTGATCGGCCTTAATCCCGCCGGCTCGTAACTCATAATACCGGTTTTACGAGCGTCTACACGACCCCGTACGGTCGTATTAAGAGCCAAATTCGCGCCCGAGGGGCTGCATTAACCGTAAAGAGTAATTCCGCGGACCGCAATGGCAATCCGTCTTAACCGGGGCGACGACGCTCGAGAGCGAAGGGAAACCGTCCGCTCGATGCACCGACGCCGGAATTGTAATATTCATCCACCGCGGTATATGGCCGCGGCGTCCGTAACGCGTCATTAAGGACGCAAGCGGCGTTTTAATTAGCAATTCCGAACGACCACGGTGAAAGAAAGCCGGTTGTAACAGGTCCCAGTGGGAGGCGCCGTTAACCGCGGACAAGATTTCGTCAGCTGTTAAAGTTACATCGTCGATATATAGTAAATGGTTCCGTACAGAGACTGCCTTTTGGACGTGTGGTTTATGCGAACGCCGGCCACCGGTTAGGATTTCGAAAGATTAGAAGGTGATTCAAAATACGCGACAGGAGTGAACGGGGAACGGTAGCGATTCTTCTTGGAAGAATATAATATTTCGAAAGGTTGGGATGTGTGCAGGGTGATTCAAAATACGTGATAGGATTAAACGGGGAATTATAGTGGAGTGATTCTTCTTGGAAGAATGTAATATTTCGAAAGCAAAGGCGTGAAAATGTACAGGGTGATTCAAAGTATGCAGTAGGATTAAATGGGAAATTATAGTGGAGTGATTCTTCTTGTAGAGAAGTAATTTTTGAACAAGATAAGACGCGAAGGTGTACAGGGTGATCCAAAGTACACAATAGGATTAAATGGGGAATTATAGTGGAGTGATTCTTCTTGGAGGAAAAGTAATGTTTCGAAAGGCTAATGCGCGAAGGTGTATAGAGTGATTCAAAGTATGCATTAGGATTAAATGGGGAATATATTGTGGAGTGATCCTTCTTCGAGAAAAAGTAATATTTCGAAAAGATGAGGCGCGAAGGTGTATAGAGTGATTCAAAGTATGTAATAGGATTAAATGGAGAATTATAGTGGAGTGATTCTTCTTGGAGAAAAAGTAATGTTTCGAAAGGTTAATGCGCGAAAGTGTACAGGGTGATTCAAAGTATGCAATAGGATTAAATGGGGAATTATAGTAGAGTGATTCTTCTTGGAGAAAAAGTATGTTTTCGAAAAGATGAGGCTTAAAGGTGTACAGGGTGATCAAAAGTACACGATAGGATCATATAGGAGACAATATTTTAATAATAGTTTTCTGGAGTATGAGCTTCCGTTTTCGAGATCGTTATATTTAAAAATATATTTAGATATGTATATCTCAATTCCGTGCATAAATTTCGGGGCTGTCCATTGCGTTGCAAGTTATAATTTAATTGGGCAAAATGGGAGAAACTCCGGTAATTTCGCGATACTATGAAACTTTGTTTCCTTCCTCGAAGAATTAAAGTAGGAATACGTGCGGGCTAAATTTCCTCGTAAGTGAACCATTGTTCAGGTTGCTGCAATTGTTGTATTCTCGTCACACTTGCTCCATTAAACTTCTCAGGGCACGTATAATTTTGTACCGATATATCTACGTTGAGATCGACGCTCCCAAGGTTATTCTTAATATTGTAACCGAAAAGTGTTTAAATGTTCCATCTATACGTCCGATATGCCTAAAGAAGTAACTGGTCACAAAAATTGTGACACAAAAATCTTCAAATATTTCGTCTACGCACAAACCTCAATTTCATCGAGTGAAATTAAAGGTTCACGATCCTCCCGTAGAAAATTCCGTCACCGTTTAAAGTGACCGCAAACGCGGAACGTTCGCGCGATCCATTCCCGCGCAAAGAAAACGACATCCACGGAAAACGAAACCGTGTACCAGAGCTTCTAATATTAACCCAATTCGTTTCCGTTTCGCGATATATTAGGGCAGAGGGAGCCACGAAGGGAGTCGATTTTGCATATCAAAGTGCGTGTCGCGAAACGGTACAAAGCGTCGCCGCGAGATGGTTGGTTTCTCCGTTGGAAACTCACGACTTTAATTATCCCGACTAATTACGCGAATTAACTCAAATTAACCCCTAACCCGTTTGACCCGTCGTTCTCTGCCGGAGTCCCACTCCCGCCAGTAATCCGGACACGTTGCACACTGATTACCAACGATCGGTTAGCTCTCGCCTATGCTCGCCGCAAGCTGCAAGTCAAAACGCCAAGCTTTGAAGTTCTGTCGCATTAACTTTCCCCGCCCACGCCCCTCGGCCGCCTCTACCACCCACAATCCCCTCTCTCTGTCCCGTTTCGCCTCCGCTACCCTTCGTGGCCGAGCGTGCGAAGGGTGGAGATCAAGACCCAAGCTCTCTGATTACTACGGAGAAGAGGGAACAAGGGAATGTTACTTAATACTTGTAATTGTTGTTTTCTGATTAATGTTTTCCATTTAGGAAGCTCGCTGGAACTTCGGTTAGGGAGAGACACCACTGTTGGAAAGAACAAACGGAGGAGGTATTCGGTTCCAGCACGAAACGTTAAACACGTAAAGGCACGTTAGGTTTTGGAAAGATCGTAACGTTCCGAGGGGGGGAGAACACGATCCTCCCATTGCTAGAAACGAGGTTAGGATTAAACGCTTTCGAGACTCTTCCTCGAGTCTTGAACGGATTTCTATTCAAATTCTTACCGATGGTGTTCCAAAGATTATTGCACAGTGGTACGTTGAACTTGTTTCTCCATCAGTTGGAACGTTACGAAACATTGTATTACACGGTTTAAAAAATCAAGAGAATTTTAATTCTGTGCGAAACGAAAAGTATAATGGTGCAGCACGTGTGGCTTCGAAAGAAAAATTTGAAACATCGGCTCAAATATTTCTTCCAACGGTATTGTAACCCGGTAATTATCGAGTATATGAATTACACACTTGGTAGAATATTAATGGAGGATAATAAATCATTAACGCGTATATTAGGTTAATCCTCTTTTTAAATTCAATTATCGAGTAAAAGTAGATATGCGCTTTTAAGGGATCCGGTTCATAGAATAAAATATCAATTTCTCTGTCAACTTTGACCACGGACGGTAAAGTTACTTTTTTTTTTTATTCAACTTGTAATCCAATCGCGGACTGAAACTGGACCAAACTGAATTCTCGTCCGCTGACTCTATAGTTCGAATTAACGAAGGTTACCTGTTCTACTGTGACGATATTTCCAGGGACAGTATATCGGGGCATGATAGAACATCTCACGAGCGATCGATGGTATCGAAAAAATGTTTCTACGAATATCGTTTAACATCGAGTGTGTGGGTGAAAAAATTATCTATACCGTATAATCTCCCATTTTGTACGAAACATATTTTTAATATCTTTGATTTTTCGTAAGATATTCCACCGTATCGAGATACAAAAAATACGCTGTACATTATCAATTAATCGTATTCACTTTGACGTGTAATGTTTGATCTCTCGAAAACCTTGCTATCATCTATCGGTGACTCCAGTGGAGAATTTTCGATTCGAGTTTCGAACTAGTTTCGGTTTCGGTCGATTGACTGCTCCATGGATTGAAAATACAATTTTCGTGACGAATGCGATCGGTTGAAATTGTTGACTGGAACTGCGGTATTATTGGTTTCGAAGTCGGGAATCCATCTGGAGGTCGCGAGAAATTTATGACACCGAGGCCTGTGTACCGCCTCGAGTGGTATACCTGACTCAAGTCTCAAACTATTGTTACGTTTTTCAAGGGACGTTGCTTCGAGGGCGTCTGGACACCGAGTGTTTGGGAAATATTTACAGAGGCTTGCAGACCCGGTCTCAAATTACACCACGACACCTTGGAACGCTTTGTTGCCAGTTTCTCAATAATGGGAATAATGGAGGAACTTAAGTAGACCATTATAAGAATTCAAATTTTAGTTTAAAATTAAACAATCCAATTTACCGGAAACCGTGATTGGAATTTCAAGATTTATAATACGAATATCAACAGCAGAAGATCTTTCTCGCGGACAAAATTCGACACCGAATTCCATTCAAACAATCCAGAACCATTCGTTCGTTCTCGTACAACGTGCGTCCATACCGATAATTATTACAACGAAACGTTGCAAAGGACCGGACGTTATTCGTAAAGAATATTTACAAAACGAGTCTCGTAAATACATACCTCCAACGTGTATCGTCCAACCTCCCCTGCCCCCGCTTCTCCAGAACTTCGAACGTCCATCGGACGTGTTCCGTGTGTTTCGGGTGTACGCTCGGTCGCCTCTCGTTTTTCCTGGAAATTACAGTGGTCGATTTGAACAGTGGCCGTGATTCACGAAAGACAAGTGCGCGCGCACGAAGAAGGGAGATATTAAACAAAAGGTTCCCGGAACGGTTTCCTTCCGCGCTGCCCGATAAATCGGACAAACTGCGGCTCGTCTTTCGTCGTGGAACGCTCCGATGCCGCTCGTTATTAAAATTAAATTGCATTATTAACGCTTCGCGAACGATTTCCGACGGTTTGTACGGCAATTTGCGAGCGAGAGCGTCCGTGGAAATTCGAAAAGGGATTACCCGCTCCCTGCCGCGGCAGCTCGAGCCACCCTACCACCACCACCGCCGCCAACCCCGCCGCCCCTGCTCATCGTCCCGCGCTACTTCGCGGGCCAAGGGATTTATACAATTAATTCTCTAATTTGTCGCGCTCACGTCGGATTTCGTCGGCAATAGATTTTCATCGATCGTCAAACCGTTTCGTTTCCATCGTCGTTCCTCTTTGCGCCCTCACCGTGTGTATCCACGAAACCCCCGTTCGTCCAGCCCCTCTCGCGCGTTCTACTCAATGTTCATACCTCATCATTATTTTCGCCCCGGTTAACCGCCGTTAATATCCGCGATACGATTTTAATTAATAAATCGACGGCTACACCCACCGCCCCGGCCCTTCCGAGCCCCCGAGGTTACCGATTTTCTTCCTCCCTTTTCTTTTTTTTTTTTTTTCCCCCGGTCGACTCCTCTTCCGCGCCGATGAGTCGGAAAAAACCGAGGGCGCACGAAACGGGAACGAACGCCACCGAGCCGTCTTCCGAGACGAATCCTCAGACCTTCCGAACGGTGCACCGAATGTATTTCGCTCTCGAGACCCCGATGTCTATTAGAAGAATTCCCGGCGTAGTGCTCGTAGAGATTCTATTCAACGGGAATCTCGACCCCCCTCAGTCAATGGGTCAGTTTCCCTGGAACTGCGAAGTGCAATTAAAAGTCGGTATTCAACGGGATCTTGAACCGTATTCATTTAAATCCGGGAACCTTCGTTTAAGCCTGAAACAGTATTAATTAAAAGCTCGCGCGGTGAACCGGGACCTCCGTTATGCGAACCATCTGGAACGTTCCGTTAACCGAACCGTGGAGATTGTCTTCGCGATCCGTCTTACGGAAATATTTCTCCGCGAGGCTGGGGAAACTAATTATTTGTCGAAACTCGGCGTCGAGCGATGCGACGAGGGGATGAAACATTTTTGGGTACTTAGAAGGTAGCTGTTACCGTGTACGTTGGAATCTTCATTTATTGTATTGGGTTGTTCGGAAAGTCGTTTCGTTTTTTCTTTTTTTTTTTTTGATGAAAATGAAACACGTTTTTTTCAGAGAGTGTAAATATTTTATTAAATTATACATTGTCCGTTTTGGAAAACGAAATGACTTTCCGAACGATCCAATATATATTTGTACGATTTGCAAACGGGTCAATATTTGAAATTTCGAACGATTTATCGTTTTGTGGATACATCTCGCGGGGGTAGAAAATTAATTATCGTAGGACTTCGGTATTGCACAAAGCTTATTTTTCGTACGATTACGTCGAAAAAAATGGTAAAACGTCGAGAAAATTGCCCTTGCTATATTTTTAGAAATTTTCCATGTTCCATGTATCCGTAAAAATTTCGAGGCGCGACCCTGTCAAAAATTTCGTACGATTCCCCGTATTGTTGTACACGTGGGCCCCACGGTTTCCAAGCGATTATCGCTAATTGTAACGCGTTTAAAATATATCGCGGCCAGGTGACATTTACGAACGAATAAAAGACAGACTGGCTGATCGCTCTCGTCGTTCGCGATAACAACTGCCAGGTTAATTTCTCGCTGGTGAAAAAGGGGACCGTGACGCGAATCGTACCCAATTCGTCGAAAAACAAAACAAAAAGGCTGTGAAGTTCATTTCCTTGTTAGCGCACGCCCACAGCATTCGTTCGGTATTATTCGTTATTTCAATCCTCCTGTAATACGTCGAGTTTCAAGTTTAATTAACTTTCCGATACACCGTAATCGATTGCCCTCCGTTAAATTAATAGAATCAATAGTACTCGCGGCAGCGATCCAACCAACCCCTCCCCCCTTCCTCGCCCCGTTCCGCCCTCTACTGTTCGCTTTTATACGGACAGGGTACGTTCCGATACACGCGTATGTATACAGTAATGTATCGGCACGGCGCGGCCGGAAACAATCGCGCGGCATGAAAAACAGTTGACCCGATTAAAACGGGATCAGGCGTTTCCCTCGTTTCCCCGGGAACGATCCACAAGTGCCATTCATCTCCGGCCTCGTAAGAATGAGAGTAACGATAACAATGATAATAACACGAACGACCAGTAAGGATATCAGGAAAATGAGCAGGCCATCGATCGTCGGCCAGCAGTTCCCGGCAACGAATTTCTATTTGAAACGATCAATCTTTCTCTCTTTTTCTCCCTTTCTCTCTTTCTCTATCTCCTCCTTTCTCTCCATCTGTCTCTATCTTTTTTTCTATTTTCTTCTCTCGTTGTCACTCATTTCTCCTCCCTTTTCTCCATTTCCTTCTTTATTTCTATCCCACCCCTTTTTTTCCATTTCCTTCTCCCTTTGTCTTTCACTCTCTCTTGTATCTGTTTTCTCGTTTCCATCCCCCTCGCTCTATTTCTTTCTACGTTTTCTTCACTTTCTCCCTCTCACTATCTTTCTCTTTGTTTTCTTCTCCTTTTCCCTCTCACTATCTTTTTCCTTTGTTTTCTTCTCTCGTTTTCTCTCTTTCTCTCTTTGTTTATCTTTTTCTTCCTCTCTATCTATCTCTATCTTTTTTCCCATTTTCTTCTCTCATTGTCACTCATTCCCTCTTTCCTCCATTTCCTTCTTTACTTCTATTCCTCCCCTTTTTTTCCGTTTCCCTCTCTCGTTGTCTCTCACTCTCTCTTGTATCTGTTTTCTCGTTTCCTTCTCCCTTTGTCTCTCACTCTCTCTTGTATCCGTTTTCTCGTTTCCTTCCCCCTCGCTCTATTTCTCTCTACGTTTTCTTCTCTTTCTCCCTTTCACTATCCCTTTCGTTGTTTCCTTCTCCTTTTCCCTCTCACTATCTTTTTCCTTTGCTTTCTTCTCTCGTTTTCTCTCTTTTCTCTCTGTTTTCTTCCCTTCCTCTCTCTCTCTCTCTCTTTCACTCGAGTGGCTCTTTTATGGTCCAGCGCGGCAGAACCGGCGAACAAAAAAAGCAAATGATAAGAACGACGATTAAGAAGGTAGGAAACGCGACTCCTCGGACTCGCTCGGGAGTTCAATTAACGTTAACCGTTTGATATTTGCTCGGCGACGAGTGCAAAATAGCGAAACAAAGGTACTCACTGTAACCCAGTTTCCTTGAGCGGCACTCGCCGGGTCCTTCTTGGAACGAGAATGTCGTCTTTTGAAGTGCGCAGATTTGTGGCTAATTCGCACTGTGTGTCGAGCCGTGCTTCAAACTTTGTACCCGTGTACTTCCGACTTGCTCGCGGAAACACGGTTTCTAGGTAACGCGGGGAACTCCCGTTCAAGAACGGGAAAAGACGAAAGGTTGCACCGTGGTAACGGTGAAAGTGTAACCGATATCCTTGCCTCCAGAAATCGGCATCCGGGAATCGGTTTGTCCACCGATTTTGGGAACTGGTTTCTCGACTGGAGTTGTGGGCTACTTTTAGATCAATACGTATCTCGTGAAGACGCAAAAGTGGACAAACTCGTGCAAAATAATTTAGAAATGAATCAAAAGACATGAAAAAAATTAATAAAGAATCCAAAAGTGGAATCGAAACGTCGAAGCGTCGTTTTAAATAAAGTATCTTCCAAACCATCGTTCGAAAGCCAATACTCGCTTCTCTCTCGGAACTTCGTCGACGCGAATGTATACAAATTACGAATTTGTGTATTTTTTAAAAAATTTTCCTATAAAATGCGAGCATAAACTTGAGAGACGAATTCAACGCGCTAAAGGGAGGAAAAAACTACGTATAAATATATGCCCGATATGACCTGGTTTCCCAGTTACAACCGTTTCTCTGTTTCAGTAGTTCGTACGATAAACCGAGCTCTTCCTTCAATCGTTTGTAAGTAACGTTTCTGGTCTCGCGTATGACCTTGTTGTCTGAGAGTTGCCCCAAATACAAGTATAATACTTTTGAACCGAAAGGGGTGTCTACGATAAGACGAGGTTCAGAAGCTTGCATTCCAAGATATTTTCAAAGATACTTTCACTTCGAACGATTTCTACGAAGATGGTCGAGCAATTGATGTAATATGGCTGCAATTGGAAGCTAAGATCTTATCAAGCATACATATATATAAACTTTCTTTCTCATTTCAGTGCCCTGAATTAGCCTCTAATTACGTCTACATATTTTGGAACACCCTATATATCCTCCCTTAATTTACGCACCCCTTCATTAGCGACTGCTGGTGTTGCTACTGTCCGTGCACGAGAAAAAGGCTAACGAGTGTTAGCCAAGGGTGGGAGCCATAAAACTGGTGAACCGAAGTGGGGATGTAACCACTCTTCTCGCAGACGAGCAATATCAAATAGAAGATATTTATACAGTGTCTCGAAAAGTTGTCCTCGCTATCCTCGACGAATTGCAACCAAATGCACGCGATAATAGAAAACCTGGTAAATCGTAAACTAGATCATATAAACGCTCACTGGCCTTTTTCTCACTAAGGAACAGTACATATCGATAAATTCCACACAAATAACGCTCCCTCCCTCGTACCCTTCGATTCCAAAGTCGTCCCTCGAGGACCCAAAGCAACACAAATTCTGGTTATCGGTCGAAGGTCGAGATCTCCGATCCCGACGTGTTCGTTCGATAACCGCTTGCGAATCTTTCCCCCGATTCGAGACTCGTTTCGAGGCCCACGGTAATTATTTCGGCGGCTAGGATATCCGTCCGAAGGATGGAAAAATAATTTGATTTGTGGCGCGAGGGTACGCCGAGTACCCCTGTTAAAATAGTAGAATAATCATATTCCACGCGATTCCGTCTAGCATTAGCGATTCTTTGAGCGAGTAATGAAGGAATTTAAATATTTCTCCCGCAGCCGGTTCTCTCTCCATCCCTCTAGCCACTTGAACCTCGTCCACGGTCCACGTTCAACGGGCGGGCGTGAGTTTCCAAGTCAATTACCGGGTCCAACCACCGTCCTACGCTCCGCGGCCGCTTTATTAAAACAATTCGCCGATTCTGCCCGGTCTCCCGCTCTTCGTTCCACGGATTCGTAACCGCGATCTCACGGAAACGCGGGATTCGTTTCTTCGTCCGTGTACCCCGCTCCGTCTCGCCCGGCCTTTGTCTTCGACACTGATTTCCGCGCCGCGGCTCGAATTGTTATTACAACGTAATTTCGAGACGGTACCGCGAGATTTTTGCCGCACCGTGGGTAGATAATTGCCAGCGGAAATTGAAGCCGCGTATTTAACGCGATGACTGTCGTCGCCCCGTCATGGCTGGAAACCACTTGGCCGTGATGCCGCATAAAAATGTGTATGCACTCGCCCATGAATATACATGATGCGTACAGGGGTTAGTCGCTAGGAATACATTAATACCTGAAATCGGTCTTTTTTTTTCTTCTTTTTTTTTTATTCTTGGGTCGCGGGAGAGAACTCGTCTCGAGGAAACGTACGTTCTATTTTCCGCTCGGTTTTCGCGCGTCGAGTCGCAGTTTGTGAATCTCTTCCTCGAGTCTAGAAAGAAACAAACGTCGATACGATACGATTTTGTTTCTTAAAGATTTTCATCGGGCGAGCACGAATGTGTTTCATCAATAAGGAAGAATACATTCGAGATGTTCTCGGAACCTCTCGTGAGAAAATTGATCCCTGTTCGAAGTGTCTCGATGAACTGCATATGCATTTACTTCTCGAGGATTCGCTCGTGAGATAAAAGACGAGGAACTTGTCCACGGAGTAAAATTATAGCGGTCTTCCTGGGAAATTAAAATTACTTTCTCGTCGAACGTGCCGGGTGAGTTTCTCGCTCGAATATCGTTGTCGTGGGTGACAGACGATGGTGTATTATCGTCGTTTCT
Source organism: Ptiloglossa arizonensis (assembly GCF_051014685.1). Lineage (NCBI taxonomy): Eukaryota > Metazoa > Arthropoda > Insecta > Hymenoptera > Colletidae > Ptiloglossa > Ptiloglossa arizonensis. The sequence continues at coordinate 11,788,239 of NC_135056.1, forward strand.
AACGAATATTCGAAAGCTTTTAGAGGAATTCGTAGCCGAAGAGGAAATGGAAACAGATCGTGACGAATAAATTGCATTGACCCCTGTGCAACGTGGATACAGCTTGAAATTATTTGGAATTTTCAGGATTTAAACACTCGTGGTTCCATATTGGTCGACGGTTGCGCAAAAGTGCTATAATTGCGACTGTTATCGAATTATCGATCATCCCGAGGAGCTTTTTGTAATCGATTACTCGGCAAATGGAATTAATCCTTGATTTTCCTCCGTTGGGAATCGAGAAACGTACAACGTGATCGCGGAACAATGGACGATGTATTTATGGACAAAATTTACGTACAGAGCGAAGAGTTTGCAATTAAGAAACACGAGAAGGAAGCGGTTTCTCTCGTGATTTAATTTCCGATAGTTTATTTCGTCGGGTGTTTCGTTCCCGCGGTATAACCTACGGAAACGATAATTTGTATTACTTATCGACGCATCGAGGAGTAGAAACTTATTCCGATGGTCGTTCAATTTCTCTCGAAGCGAGAGAAGGTCGATGTTCCCCGCGGGGAATGCTTCCTTCGTTGCCGAAGAATAAAAGGAAAAGAAAAAAAACGTGTTACCCTTTAATGCGAAAATTTCCCGTAGATCTCGAGACCTTTAAAAGTTTCTGAAAGCGTCAAGGAGGTTCGACATTCTTCGGCGGCATTAACGATGTTAAAAATGCTACTCTGTTATCGTACTCGCACCATAATGGAGTCAATTATTCTTTTCAACGTTTTCCCGTTTTCGCGTTGTGTCCCTTAATAGCGAGATTGTAAATCTTTAAAGTCTCCTGCCCCTCGAAGTATCTTTTCACAGAGATTATCCGATGAAAAGCTCATCGTTCTATCGCAAAAATTTTATTACCGCCGTAATTGTATCATCCGTCTTCACGATCGTGAGATTTAGGAAGAGAATAGATTTCGAGCGAAATTTTGCCGTAGTACATTGAACATGAAGCGAAAAGAATTGCAAAGACAATTGGAAATGGTAAAATTTAAACGAGACTTTATTCTATCTCCGGTTGACTCGGTCGAGTAACTGTTTCGTGACAAAATTCGTATTTACGTAGAATATAGTCCGATAGGAGGATGCTTTGGTTTGCTTCTTTTGGAAACGTTAACTAGTATGTACAATACAGAGAGGACAGAAGTATTACAAAACGTCTAAAACATCTAAAACGTATCTTTGTACAAAATTAGATCCTCTAACTCGAAAGTGTAACTCAATATCGAAAGTATTGTTCGCGAGAGACGGAACGTGGAGTTTGTTAAGAAAGAAAAGAATGAAACGAGTAAAAAAAAAAAAGAAAAATAGAAGTAAATTAACCGACTCGGTTCGCAATAACGCGAACTCGGGATAACGAATACGCGTGTCTCGCTCTCGAGGAAGTTTCCAAATCGACCGTGATTTCGCGACACGAACGGACTTCGCATGTTTTCGACGACCGCGCGAACATAAACCACGTCGTTCCGAGAAATCTTGGATAGCGAAACGGAGGGTGCACGCGTTACGATTATTATAAGGTGGAACGCGGGAAGCGGTGAGCAATTTCTCAACTCGATTCCGGGTATCGTGGGCCACAACGGTGGGGAAAGTCGCGGGTGAGGTCGCTTGTAAGTCGATGGAACGAATACAGTGATCTTTGGGGATATTTGGGTAAAAAATTGAACGTTATTTGTAATTTTTGTTTCGTCAGAGAAACAATTCCACCGATAAGTAAGAAATTGAATGTCATTTGTAATTTTTGTCACGTCAGAGAAAGAATTCCGTCGATAAGTAAAAAATTGAATGTCATTTGTAATTTTTGTTTCGTCGAAGAAACAATTCCGCCGATTAGTAAAAAATAGAATGTCATTTGTAATTTTTGTTTTGTCAGAGAAACAATTTCACCGATAAGTAAAAAATTGAATGTCATTTGTATTATAATTGGCGACGGCAGAATCGTGAGTACAATCGCTCCTAAGTATTATAGATAGAACAAATCTAGCGATCTTACAGGTGTATTTAGGCAAAACATTGAGTCCTCGTTATTATTTCTTTTCTATGAAGAATAATTCCAAGTTACGGGCAAGGCTGCAGCGATAGTCAAAGAAACGAATACAACAATCGGGCAACAAAAGTCCAATTGTTCCTTCGAAATAACCAAACTACCCCCTTAAGTTACTTTCTAAAATTCTGTAAAACGATATCCTCGATGGATAATAGTCTATAATTTTTTCTCTTGATAATCGTCTATACAGGGACACGTGTACCCTATCTATTCATCTTGGTACACCCTTAAAGCTTCAGCTCCCCAAAAAGATATCTCAACGAGTCGACCCTAAATTATCACCGCCCTGCAGTCAACGCCTATCGTCCCGACACCCTGCAATTTTTACAAGATCGTTGTATTCGTTCCATCGACCACGAACGAACGAAGTCCGCGTGAGTCGTAGCGGTCAGGAACGTGACAGCCAAAGCTGGCACGTGGATTAAAATCACAGGACCGTGGTAATTTCGCCTGACGTACGCTCCACGTGCACGAAGTTCAGCGAACACGGTATGACGCGATGGGCACCGCGAAATGCAAAAATAGTTAACACCCTATCGAACCCGTGGAACGTACACGACTACGGATTTCAATTTTTTGCCGATAAGCCGGCTGACAATCAACCGGGACGCGCGAGGTATTTTCAGCAACGCGCCTGGTCTTAGATCGGTGCAATGGAAAAACTTTTGTTGCGCGTTTTAACCAATTGCGTTAAATGTTTTTTGGTCTTTGTCCCACCAGTATCGAATTAATCTAGTGGAAAAGATTCGACGTAAATTTCCACCTCCAGCTGCCCGCCATTTGAGAAATTTTAAAGTAAGTCAACAACTGGCCATAATCACTCGCAATTATTAACGAATCACCTTTGAAACAACACTGTAATATCTTTAGAAATTCTCTCAATTGTTAATTCAAAGATACCTAGAATAGTCTGAATTTTTTAACACAAAGTCACGTACAAAGTATCGATACTGAATGTAGTATCGGATTAAAAGTTTCCTATGAACCCATCGTATGCTATACTAACTCAGTGAATAAACACATCACTTTTGTCAATCGGTTACGAATTTCTCCGTTCTGCGGGCGACGAACGGTATACAACACAAGTATCAAAGTTTCCACTTTGAAAGCACTTCTGGTGAACATATTTCGAAAAATTCCAATTCTCGTAAAATACACCTACGATATACGCTAAACCTCGTGTAAATAAACAGACGATTCGTTCGCGAATCGTCGCGTAACGATCGGTTCGGTTTTCCCAAGGCGGGGTCTCGCGTATCGATATCGTGTACCCTAACACGAGACGGACGATAAATCGATTTTTTCGACTGTCACACACAACTCGTGGAACGAAGTCCGCCGCGATTTGCGCTTTAATGGGAATCGATCTGACAGGAGAACCCGATTGGAACCCGTCCGAGGAATCACGCGATGGATTTCACGGTGGATGTTGGCTATCCTATCGCATTACGATTAATATTTCAATAGGAAATAGCCCGGGCTATACCCTGACCCTAGGTGGAGACGACCCATCCTTCCACACCGCTGCCCTTTCGCGAAGCCACCAACGTGAAACCGCGTGTACGTTAATTGCCTCATTGAATATGAAACGCGCATCGATTTGCATGATGCCGATTGAAATTCAATATTATCGCCCCGGTCAGTGCGGGAAGCGGTGTAGACGGGAGGTGGGGCGCGGGGACGATCGGGTTCGTAAAGGTGGATGACAATTGGCGGGACCCCGATGAAGAACTCGATCGAAGGTAGTCGTTATTCCAACGGGGGGAAAAACAACCCCGACGAGAATGGAATTGATTGAATTCTGAACGGGAGGTCGCCGTGCGTTCCGTCGTACGAACCGCACGTACAGACTGCCCGAGTTTCGTTGGAAAATCGCGCGACACGTGAAAATTGCAACCCCCTCCTAGGAACCGTCAACCGTTCTCGAATCGTTCCGGATGCGACCATCTTCGCTGGATATAACCACGGTTTTTACCACCGTGAGAGTTGTTCAATTGATTGGAATAATTTCACTCCGATCGGGATTAGACGGGACCTTGCGTACGCTTCTAATATCATTTCTTGAGAAATTACAGTACTTGTATCGAGGTATCTATTAATTTCTCGAGAAATTATTTTGGGATATATTTGCGAGACTATTGAAGGAAGTTTTGTATTTTGGGCAGGGAAATTGGGAGTTTTGTATAATTTCTGCTTTTTGACCTATTAAGAGACATTTTTTCGACATAGTAAGGTTTTCTGGAATTTGTACAGGTGGATATGAATCTTTTGGTAGGTACGAATTTTAGTGTAACTTTATATTTTCATCTCGAGACTATATTCAATTTTTAACCGAATTGGTTCGCGAATGACTGTGCTTATCTCTCGTTGCTCTTAATAAATCTTGAAGGAAATTCAATTTTCTATGAAACAGTGAAATGAATATTTTCCCTATCTTCCGCGGTGAAGAAGAAATTAAACGAAATATTATTCATTGCGTAACCGAACCGGTTTTTGTTTTTCTTGATTTTTTTTTCTGCGTGGAAATAATTAAATTGGAGCGAACAATAGTAGGTGTACACCTCGCGTAAAGTAACGTGACGAGATATACGTCGTTTCCTCGAATCAATGATTATTTTCCTCGATTCGGTACACGATGAGGTACAAAATAAGATGGAATAACGTTTAATAAAGTGGTGGCCTTTGAACGTGCAAATTTCCATTTTCGATGTTAATTTTCCTACCTTTGCAAACCGCACGGAAAAAGTATTCCAGATATTGACATAATCCTGGTACAGACGACAGTCGGGCATTTACTTTATACATATACAAAGGCGCAAGTCACTCGGTCCAGTAATTTCTAGGTTATCAGTGTCGCCAGTTCGAAAAACTTCACTTTGAGAAAAACGCGTTTGAAGTCCTCCGTGCAACTACAAGCTGCATAACGATCGTTCTATGGCCCTTGCTTCGCTGGGACGAGTACCTTTCTCGTACTTTTTTCGAGCAACAAGTACACCGTGAAAGTAGAAAAAACAATCAAGAATAAATCCTTGCGAACTTCGTAGCTATCAAAACTTCGAACCTCTTTCAATTTTACAAATATCGTCTTATCACATATTATCACTTATTCCATACACATTTTCAACTTTATTCAATCGTGAACATGGAGAAAATACCCCTTGAGTTTTGTCGAATTATTAACAAACTATAATAATTGTTTTTCTCGGTCCCATATTTCACGACGTTCCGTCCAGAATTGGCGAGGAAAAAAAGCTCGGTTTTCTTGGACGCAATTAGTGCGATCGCCTAGTTTTCTTCCTGTTACCTATTGCACCTCCCTCCGTCTATTTGTAACACAAATTGTCCTCGACGTTTCCTTACTTTCCCTCTTCCTTGAACGATAAGGGTGATTAAAAATTGCGTGGCAAGCCAAACTCGTGAAACGACGTCGGAAGAAGTCTCTTTAATCAAAGTCGGAAGACGTTAATTGCGGATCGAGCAGATTTATCTCCGAACCAGCTCTGGTCGTCCATCGTGGGATTTTTCACTTACAAACAAGTTTCGTATTTATTATTACGTGCCTCCTTCCGATTGAAATCACCTCCATCGAAAGATTTGAAATATCGACGATTTTCTATAGAATTCGACGAATTGTTTCAATTATTTCCGATTGAAATGTACCAACGGACGACGAACGATAAACAATCTAATTAGGTGTTCGTTGAATCTTACTTTGAAAACCACTTTCCGTCAACAGCAGATATTTTCAAAATAATCGTCGCTCGAGGTACAATGATTTAATCCAGATTCTTATTAACATTTATATAATGAGAACGTTGGAGAAATTAATATCCCTTTACCAGGTTTCGTTCAAACGATCCATCAATCTGAATGTAATTGCATCGCAAAACGAAAATCGATACTCGATTATAAATGAACCTTTACGGTCGCTATAATTATTTGACCATTGCTCTTGCGAGAATAATCAGAGAAAACACTATTCTTGTAATATATTCATTGAGCTTTTATTTCACTTCGTTGTCCTTAACGATAAAATACATTCTACATATCGATAAACGTAATTGAACGACAAGCACGATTTCCTCCGAGTTTTTAATATTCATCGCGCTTATTATTTAATTATGTTTATTCGTTTCTGGAACGCATTCGAAAACGTTTGGAATATAAATTCTCGATGTCGTGCTCGCAGAAAATAAAAAGCAGGAAAGATTCTAACAAAACTTTTTCGTCTGACGATCGAAAATCGCTTTGAGGAATTAATTTTTGGCTCGAATTCCGTTTCGAAGCTCTCCGTTACCAACTATAAAAAATCGAAACTATCGGTGGCCAACTGTCGTTCGTAATTCGCTTACCGAGCGAACGTTGCGCGAAGCAGTTCGTCTCTTTAACCCACGATTCAAGCTAAATGGTCTATGCGTAAGCTATTCAGATTAGGGGGCATAATTTATTTGATTACGCATATTAACCGGTTGAATTGTCGCTATCGTTGACATCTCGATCGGCCACCGGACGTTAATAAATAACATGCGATCGTGCGTTGCACGTGCACGCGGTCTACGTGCATCTGACCAATTACGGTTCCCAGTGTACATGCACATTAAGCTCGCAACGTGTTGCACGTAGAACAGGCTTCAAGATCGTAACCACCCTTATCGTACGCACGTTCGTGTGGAATATTAAACCTAATGTGCGTGTTCACGCGCCTCCACCTTGATAACAACCGTTTCCTCGACGCTCGTGCCACGAACGCGGGACAAGAATCGTCCACAGGCGTTTCTAAATCCGCTTGGCTCGGTGTCTTCGATGAACACGAACACGACTGGAGCCGAGTTATTCGATAACGATTAAAAATTGTACATCAAGAGTCTCATTAGGGTGTAACGTTAACTAAAGTAACGTTAGAGCTTCTCACGCGATCTACGAAGGTCTAGAACTGGATTAATAAAAGATTGAACTCTCGAGAAAGTTGACACGTTACTAATTAGTAGCAACAACGATCGTCAGATATACGATAGTATCGTTTGCAAAGAATCAGTTCTTAGAAACGTTTGAAAAACACTCCTCCAGGAATACAATCGACCGCTCCTTTAAGAGAGAAATGGGGTTGATCCTAATTGGAAAAACCTGAGGCAAACTCAGAGATCTCCCGGGACAAGAGAATCTTGTTAAATGAATATTTATAGCCAAAAATGCTATTCTTCGTTCGGAGAAAAAAATTACGTCAGACTTCGTTTATCAATATCCATAAGCCCGTGCCAGTGTTTCGATATCCAGAGACTATTACTCTCCAATCATAATCAACGCTTCGGTACTGTGATCAACCATGCTGTAAAATGTTACACCAGAGTTTTGGCGGGAAGACTTCCACAAAGTCGTCGAAATTTCCAGCATCATTTATAAACACAAAACGTATACCGAGGAAGGCACTCGATCGCGTTCAAAATGATTAAGGGTGCCACCCCCTCGCCCCCTCTCCCACCACCCTCTCAACCACATAATTAATCACGCTCGAGGCACTTCGAACCACTAGCACATCGGATGTCCCGGAACTTTCTGTCTTTTATTAAAAAAGTTGCTCTTCTCGAAGATGCACTCGAGAATCCGCCGAGTGAATTTATCTATATGTTAATACCGACCTTAATGATGGGAACGTGACTTCCGGCTGTATCTCGTGGAACGGTCGCTGCATCTGTTCGAAGTTGGTTCAACGCGAGAAAGCTCTTTTCTGTTTCACGACGAGACATTACTGACTTAATTATCGCGGATTCGCCGCGCACCCTTATCGTGTTTCGAACCGTGTGACTGGAAGGGGTGGATTGTTTATTAAAATCCTCAGCCAGTCGGCGCGTAGAATTCCGCGCGCAACTTCTCGCGAATTCAAATATTGGCAATGATTACGTCCCGGTTCGTCGCGAACCGGTTAAATAAATATATCGTTTGCCTACCGTGTTAATAAAACGCGCGCCTGTCGATATTACCGTGAAAATATACAAGTTCGGAACTCGGCGGAGATATTAGAAATCCGTGACACGACGTAATCGAAAACGTCGAAGTTCCCGCGAGCTGCTCGAAACGTTATTTACCCGGCGTAGTGTAAACCCGATGTTCGAATCTATGAACATACGCGAGACGATACGGCACAGAGACGACGATTCGAACTTCGATTCGCATCGACGTTTCTTTCTCGATCGATTTTTCCCCGTTTGAGAAACTTTCGATAATTAAGAACGATTAACTCGGGACTTTCGTAACGACAGAAACGTCTCGTTTGACGAGGTAAAGTCGAACTGAAAGTGTATATACCGCGCGTGGAGGGTTACCGTATGTCTTACGTCTAGAGAAATTACTTTTGCAATGATTTTTCAGCGTTCACTGGTTCTAAGACCGTTATTCTGTAACGTACCGTGCAATGACGCGAATGCAATGACGCGAATGCAATGACGCGAATGCAATGACGCGAATGCAATGTCTTTACGGATTAACGTAAGAGAGGATCGAGGTACGCTCGCAAGGAATACTCGATAAGAAAAACTCAAAGTCTCTGAAAATGTAAGACACGGAGAATTGAAAAGGCACTCGTTCAATGGGCCCTTTGAATACAAAGTATACCGTACGAAATACTTAACGATAACGAGATATTTCAGATAACAATTGTTATCGACTCGACCAATGTCTTGCGCGTGTTTCCTGTACGGAAGTATTGGTAAAGTCCTAATTTGCCGAAGTTACGAAAAATAAGTGGAAAAGTCTAACCGCGGTATTGAGATTATTATTCCGTTTATAGAGTATTCCATTACAGTTGTATTAACGAAAGTTGTACAATTGATTGACTATGAAATATAATAATGTAAATGAGTACAGAATACATCGTACAGATGTTTATTCGATTAAAGGTATCGCTTTGTAATTGGAAAAAAATAGTCTGAGAAGAGATCGAATAACGTGGATACGTGACAGAAGAAGACACCGGTCTCTCGAGTTGTCGCAGGAAACCAAGTGTCGAGTCAAAGTAGCCTCTCGAGTGCAAATTATTAAAATATTAGTGTCGCGATGCGTAGAAAAATGTCTGATATCGTACATCAGAGAAATCACGTCCCAATCGTGAACTCGGTGGTTGTACCAATCCTGAACAACGTTCTGAAGCCACTTCGATGGAGCAGATAAACGCGATTGATTAGGTATCGTCGCTTCCTATCGAACAAAGGGGAACGGGGGACATTAGTCATGCGGGTACACCTGCCTATGCCTCTCAGAATTCCGTGGTAAATCGTATACAATATCGACCAAACTCGGTTGCCAAATTACCTCGACATTTTTACTTGGAGTCCCGCCAGACCTTCGTCAACGACTACGGTACACTCTTCTCCTATTTTTTTTTTTTTTTTTTTTTCTTACAACAATTACAACATAAATATCAGAAGGCAGCCATAGCAGCGGTTTAAATTACAGACGGCATAGAAATCCGCTGTTCCTTATTCGCAACGAGTCGCGAAAACGCTCGAGGACGCTCGCGATCGAAAGTTCGTGGAAAATTTTAAATACTTGTTCGATATGTTTTGTCGTTCTTTCCATTGTAAAAAAAAAATACTGTGACACTTCAAGTTTGAACAACTGTAAATATAGAAACGAGTCGACAGATCTGCATGAAACTTCACGTATGTTTGTCAAATAGTAGTACCATCTTTTGAAAAATGAAACGACGAACCTGACAGCTTCATTTCTTATCGAACGACAAAATTCATCGAGCTACCCATTATATTGGGTTGTTCGGAAAGTAATTTCGTTTCTTTTGGTGAAAATGAAACACGATTTTTTTAGAGTGTATTTTATTAAATTATACATTATCCACTTTGGAAAACGAAATTACTTTCCGAACGACCCAATAGTTACAGCAATGACGACGTACAACGACACGAGGATTACATCGAGGACGATCGAGGGAAAGTCCGCTGACGATTACAGAATACGAAACACGATTAAGTGGTACGAAGATCGCGAGGAAATCGCTGTATTGTAATTTATCGTTGATCGATTATGATAATTTCCCCGACTCGCGTGCAGGTCGTGTTCCGACCGGTAAGTGTGGCGTGATTATTATTGCGGTTAATATATGCTCTCATGGTCCAATACCGTTCGAAACAATTAGAGAATCGCGTCTCTGAACAATCGAGAAGGATGAAGCAAACACGAGGGATATTTGTCTATTGGTATTGTTTACACGATATTTTCACCGAACGTCTGACTGATATCACATTGAAGCATTTAAGGTAATCGCGTGCAACTGTGTAATCGTTTCTTTCATTTTGGTTACCATTGGCAACTGTGACTGGTATAAAAGGATGGTAAATTGTGCTCGCGAAAATACATCGTACATATCTTTCAACGATAACTCGTAAAGTAAAAATCGCTATAATACAACAGAACCTCGATTAATCGAGGTTCGATTATTTAAATCCTGGATTATCCGCGGTCTCGATTAACCGAGATTTTTTCTACGAATGAAATTTATTCTCTTCAGTAAAATGAAAATTTTATAACTGCATCGAAATCCCTCGGTATCTAAGATAATTATTTCTACGATCGCCAAAGCGCGTGACAAGATTCTGAGCAGACTATCGTCGAATCGTTAACCTTTGTAAACATGAAATTCTAAAACACAAAGATTCAGAATCGAAGTGGATAGCGCCGAGAAATTTTACAATCGATTGAAACCGTTTCTCGATCGAGCCAGTTAATCGAAGCCCTACCTTCTATTTCCAACCGTGGACTTGCCAAACAATCGCGAATCCTCCAATCATCTCGTACGTGTATTATTACATTTCCGTTCCCGCTTCGATTCTAACGTTCGAAATCGTCGAGGCCTTGGACGTATCGATAAACGTTAAACGAGCGTGCAAATCGCTCGAGAAGAATGGTAATATCCATTCCGCGGACGATCAAAGGAATGCTTGCGATGGCGACGAGGGCGCGAAAGTTATGAGAACACTTCGGTCTCAGCCAGTACCCCATTCACAAGGTATAACGCGTGGATGGAGGTATCAGCATCGACCGTTGCTGTTTCAGCTGTTTACAAGTACCACCAGCCACCCTTCGCCCCCTTTTGACCTGGTCTACCGTACCGTTAAGCCACAGAGCAAAGGATTAGGTCTACAGCGCGGAAGTCTCGTCCCCCTTCCTCTTCCTCCAACCATTCCCCTCTACACCGATCCCATACCCCCGGCTGTCTTTATCTCTTCGTCGCCTGTTCCACTACTCCCACGCATGAGCCACGAATAAAGGCCAACACGAACAGTCACACGTGCAAGCTGATGATGCAAATTCAAAGTCGCGCGCAAAGATGGCGACCACGGTCTGACTTTGGCAAAGCACCAAGTCATTCTCGCGGGACGAGCTAATTGGATGAAGGAGAATCCTTTGATAATTAACGCAGCACACGGTGCCCCGGATGCCTGTCAACCTTTTTCGCCAAAGCGTCTCGCATTTTCGAGGAAATACGACGCGAAAAGGCACCGGGGCCCTGCGCGGAGCAACCACGATGGATAATAGAGGGTATGGCGTCTGGGCAAAATAACAGCGTCTTTTACCGATCGTATCGATGGTAAAACAATTGGTGAAAAAGTATTATGCGTTCTTTTATACTTGGGAATTGTATCGAGTCGACCGAGGTGTCTGAACAGTACACGATAAGTGTTGGGGAAACGTTGGTGAAAGAATATTTTATGTTCTATTATACTTGGGACTTGTATCGAGTAGACTGAGATTTTTGAACAGTACACGATAAGTGTTGGGGAAACGTTGGTGAAAGAATATTTTATGTTCTATTATACTTGGGACTTGTATCGAGTAGACTGAGATTTTTTAACAGTACACGATAAGTGTTGGGAAAACGTTGCTGAAAGAATATTCTATGTTCTATTATACTTAGGACTTATATCGAGTATACCGAGGTGTCTGAGAAGTACACGATAAGTGCTCGAATTTAGACGCTGATTGTGTCGAATATTACACCGAACATAGCAGATATTGAATGAGTTACAATTTCCCTACTCCGTGTGAACCACTTGAGGAATAGGCGTTATTATATAACGCGACCGTGAAATAACGATCGGACGGTTAATTACGTGAATGTAACTTGTTGGTTGAAAATCCGAATACACCGGCGAAGGAAAGTGGACGTGGAACGCGTAGCTGGAAAGTTTCTAACGAAGTAGAGGTCGATAGTGTGGAGGGAGTAATAAGTTAGAAGCTAACGAGCTCGTGTATGACAGACAGCACAGCGGTCTTAGTTCCACTGGATCCTAATCTAAACTTTCGAAAACGATGTTTTCAAGTTTATTAATAGTCACGTTCGAAGCTGTTCGGATCTCGTGTCACGCTCTCCCTCCTCTCCTACGTCCCTGTGCGAACACGGCGAAAAATTGACGACCTTAATTACTCCCCGCGCTGCGAATGATGGATGTGGATGGAAGAGAAGTATTTCATACGAAGCAAACGCGCGCCATGTTAACGTTTTAATGCCCCGACGGTAACGAATGAAACTAATCGACCGACACTCGCCCCGATTACGTATCTAACGTGTATCGTTAACAGCGAAACGTTTCGATGAACACGCTGTGAGTAGATTTAACGAAATAACGAGAGTTTCGACAAAACTCGACCGCTCGTATTTTGATAACCATCGTTGCTCTCCTAAATGTTTCCTTATGCTTACGTACAACCACGTTCGCCCGGTAAAATCATTAATACCGAGGTTCTAATAATAAGGCGGTATTTCTAAAACCCGATGTACACGACAAACGTCATTGGTACGATTCTAATTACGTTCAACGAAATTCACGAATTTTAGTTCGCCACGTCGGAAATATTTCGGGTGAAATAAATCGGACGTCTGTCCAACAACTACCGATACTACTTAAAACGGTCGTACAGCGTATAGCAGTCTTCCCTGCAAAAGTAATACTTTTTATACTTTAATTGATATCCTTTTACGTTTGCTTGCTCGTATGGAAATATCGCGACAAGTAATTTGCGTTAGAGATGAAAATCTTCGTACGAAAGTGAATAGAATACACGGATTACACGTTCGATTTGTATAATGTTTCCCTCACGAGGTAACACACTTTAAATATTCAGCGGTTACGCGCATGCTAGACAATGGCGCCTTCGTTGTTTGTCCGCACGGACCTCAAACCGTGTTTCGATGGAACACACATTACATCGTGTGTAACGAAGTCATTTAACCCAATGCTAATAACATATTTGCCTTGTTAAGCGACAAACTGTTGCGTTATGGTTGTTCCGTGGCCTCCAGACACTCTTCCCTGTGTTGACCCGTATTTCTCAATTACAGGTGCAATGCAGTACCTTTGTTCTTAACTTCTTTTCAGATTCGATGAAGTATTGTTTGCATCGTGCGGAGATCTAAAATTGAGGTCGAGACGTCTTCTTTGTCTATTTTTTAAACATTGCAAAGAATACATTTCGAATCGCTCAAATCGAATCTAACAACAATCGTCAAGCAACGACGCACCAAAACTCGAATAGGGTGCTTTTCCTGGGTACTTTTCCGATTTTCTGGGTACTTTTCTTTTATCTATTTCTCTACGTATCGCAAGCAACAACACACCGAAACTCAATTAGACGTTCGTGAATTCTCTTTCTTTACTTATTTTTTAAATATCAAAAGCAACACTTCCGCTCAAACCGAGTGCAACAATAGTTATCAAGCAACAACACACCGAACTCGACCAGACGTTCGTGAAATCTCTTTTTTTACTTATTTTTTAAATATCATAAGCAACATTTTTCGTCCGAGTGCAACAACAGTTATCAAACAACAACACACGAAAAGCCGATCAGAGTTTCCGCTCAACACCGAGTGCAACAACGGTTGCCGAGCAACGAGACACCGAAACTCGATTACTCGCTCGTAAATGCAGGGTTTCCTCGTCAAGCACGGTTAGTCGGGTTACTGCAAAACGTCAATGCGTTCCTTATCGGGACGTCAGACGACCACTAATCCCCGTTCGCTGTTATCGGCCGCAGTTCGCGTTATCTTTGTCCCTGGCTTCTGTTACCCTCGTGCGAATAGATGACAGCAGCCGTTGAGGAGGGGAGAGGTGAGAGGGGCGGGCTCAGGAATCGTTAACGTATCGTTAACTCGTTCGATATCTGGCCACCGGTTTAAGCTCGCCTTCCTAGGCACTGTCGTCATTATTGGAACCCCCTCACCTCCCCTCTCCCGTTCTATCTCGTGGAGCTTCTCGCGCGCGAGTCTCTCGTCCGTTGAACGACACGTTCATCCAGGACATGTCAGTGGGTCAGACGATTGCATACGAACGAGCGGAGCGGGTGTTTGCTCGTTAGTGCGAACCGGGTTAAAACTACCGTGAACCGAGTCGAAAAAAAATGGTGATTTCCTAACTTCGGGAACTGCGGGAATGAATTTCAAACGGTATTAGAGCGTAGAACGGGGAAAAGCGTCGGGTCTTTCAGCGTTTTCCGACCCGTATTTGAAGTCCCAGCGATTCCGTTCGGCGTTAATTGTGACGGAGCTTTTTTGCGACGGCGGGGAGGACTTTTCGATCGGCGCGACCTCGACTACTGCTTCGGAGCTCTCTCCCTGTTCGGGAAAGAAATTCCTTCGAAAAAAAGAAGAACTCGAGATACACGAGCGATATGAAACTAACGTTCAATCTACCGACTGCCTTACAATCTGGAACGGATCTACGATTGTGTTCCCGTTGCTACCAATTATCGTTACAATCCGTAGTTACAACGCCTACTTACAACACGGAAACCCGTAACCGTACAGTATCTACGCGTAAAACTCTATTGTTCCACGTACGTGTACATAAGTTATCAGCCGCATTGTCCGTTGGTCGAGTCACGGTCTTCCATCGAACCGTGAACGTTACAAGGAACGTCCACGGAACTTTCCGTCGAAACCTTTCCAGTTAGCGGGGTGGGATAATACCCGAGATCACGTAGGAGAGTCCCGTGCCCGTTCAAGGCTGCGGTATAGTATTAGCCAAGGTCGCCGGGAGCCACCGCGAAAGGACTTGATCGCGCGAGGACTCACGAACATGTCGGCCGGTGAGGATCCTCCGCATCAGCGTATTCTCGAGCCCCAATTTAGAGTAGCCAAGAGAACGAACGAAGGAGGATGCCTGGAGGGAAGTTTCGGGCAAAAGGCTTCGTTATCCACTGACAAGGCACTTCGCGTCCCGACCGGTCCTTTCTCATCTCTCTCCTTTCTCAACCAGCCAGCACCCTGCCCACCCACTTCGTCCCCCGCGCCGTCTCCTTGCCTAGCTAACCTCATCGGGATACATAGAGCGATGCTTCCTAAAACCTAACCCAGTTTCCTCTGTGGTCGACGCCAGTATGCTAATCCGCTACAACGTTCAGGCATCTATTGAAACCGCAGCTTCCTCGTGCATCACGGACTGACGGAGTTCCTCTAACCATGGCATCTCCTGCAACAATGATCTATGTAGCCCGACCAGTTTCCGTGTTGGTGCGCAGCGGAGGGCCGTTAGATCAGGTCCGGACGTTAATTGCTACTACCAATCAGCGACGGAGCACCAGCTGCCTGCTTGCTCGTGGGGTGCTAAGGGCTGGTCGGTCCCTGCCAACCAGTTCTGCTTCCCCCCGGTGTTTCTCTCACCTCACCGTTGGCGCTGTCCTACGCCTGCGTTGCGAAATTCGCTCCCGTCTTCCAGAGTGTGAATCGATTAAGAGGGGGAGATGTATTTGTCCACATGACTGAATCGCCTGATTGACGGAGCACGATCACAGAACAGACTGACTACGTAGCGACGGTGTTACTCGTTCCGGAATGGGATGCCATTTAGCTATCAATTATCGCATACCTTTCGAACGATCACCCCTTTGTGGTGTGTCTGTACCCGATATGTTTCTCGAAACTCCCACGGCATTCCTCGAAAGGCACCGTACCCTTTTCCAAGAGGTAGGTATCGAAATTGTCTCGCTCGAGGCGCGAAAATTGAGATCGGCGGTGATCGATAAGCGAGACACGGGTAGAGAATTGTTTTTTGGGGGAGAGCGAGAGACAGAATTGAAAGCGATCGATCGAAGAGGCACTAACAATAAGTAGGGATGAGTCGGAGAAACTTTATCGATATTCGAGACGTTACCGTATTGGAGCATTCTGTCCCAAAACAGGGACTTTTTAGATTTTTATGAAATTTGGACACGTTGTAGCTTTTAGAGACATTCGAACGTGTCTTAAAGGATTTAGTTTTTGTAGAAACCCAGGATTTTCGACAAAAATGAGGTATTACACGCAAAGTAAAAATGTTGGAAAGTTCTAATTGATCCTCAAAAATAGAAGAGAGATCCTCAAATGTAGTGGTATGTAATTTATTAATTGCTTGTGGTTCTAAGTAGATGACTTTTCTATCTAAAAAAATGATTAATTTAATTTTGGCTTTTTTAAGTAAAAAATGCAACTTCTACCTGTACTGTGTAAATTATAAAAGCTAAAGAAATGTTAAATTAATGTATCTAATAAGCAATTATTACTTCCCATGCCTTATAACATAAAGAAACGTCTTTTCTTCGATTCTCGATGAAAATTAATTTCTACAGGCAAATTAATCATTTATAATACATAAATAAGATGTATATTGTGAGATTAATATTAGTATCATGCATAAATATTAATAACAATCGCATTCAGGAATAGACATTCTCTAAAACTGTTCTCTTGGCTACTCTTGACCACTCTTGACCTCTCTTGATCACTCTTAATCACTCTTGACCACTCTTGACCACTCTTGACCACTCTTGACCACTCTTGATCACTCTTTACCACTCTTGATCACTCTTGACCACTCTTGACCGCTCTTGACCACTCTTGACCACTCTTGACCAGTGTTGACCAGTGCTGACTAACATCATTTTGGGTACGTAGACCCTCCATGGACTACCATGGATGCCATTTGATTCTTTGGTAACTGGTGTTGACCACTGATAGCCAGTAGTAAGTACTGGTGACCATTCTCTAATTTCTTTGTTTGCTTCATTCATCTTATTTGTTCAGACATATCTGTATTTATTCTCTGATTTTAATTTGTACTTGTTTACTCATGTTTATTTTCTCTGTTACTACATAAATGTATTTAACTATTAACACACATATACTGTGTTAATAGCTATTTACTCAATATATCTATAGAAATGTCACTCGAGAGAAGAATACAAAAGAGCGTGAAAGTGCACTTTTGTGCACTTTTCCGAGTAAGAGTACAACTTTCCAATTACAAGTTTTCTTTTTCGTTGGATGCTCTCGAATATAGTAAAGAATTACATCAGGATTAAAATAGCACCAAATTGAATTTATTCAGTGCACTAATTTTTGAGCTGTCGACGAAAAACAAAATAGACTTTCGTATCACTATCTTCTCACTGTTTACCTACGCGAACGTTTCGCTAAAAATAATACGCGTTCGTATTAACCCTTTGCCGCTTACAATTAATTCGTAACCTATAAATACCATTGTTCACGTACCATTGGTCACGTCGAGACCCTTTGGGAACTAAAAGATCAAGGGAGACCGCGAATCCACGCAACAAATTCGATCAATACCCGAGGCATTACCATATTTAACTCTTTGTTTCGGTCGAAATATTCTTTACCGTAACTGGGGACCCGGCACCTTTGTTCCACGAAGCTACTTACCGCTCTTTGTTCCGAGTTCTGAGAATCCAGCGATCGTCGTAATCGCGCTTAGGTGTGGACACTTTAATTTGGGCAATTCGGAACGCGAGAACGGTAATGCGGGGTCTAATTGCCGCGTTCGATCGGGGCTAACCGTGGAGGGCTGGGAGGAGAAGATTTCCTCCGTCGATCAGCAGTCAGAGGGGCGCAGTCGTTACGAAATCTCAATTAAAACTCGATAACAATTTTCGCAAAGTTACGTTAATGCCCGCTCGACGATCAACCGTTCCCAGACTTACGGCAGTTTATTTTATTCCCGGAAACTTCGGCCCTCATTACCCGGGACCGTTTTTCATCCGCGGCGACGCAGCGAAACGAGTTTCGGGACAATACTTCGCGGAACAATCAAGAGATTCTTTCTTTAGAAACTCGAAACTTGTCCCAGGAATTACAGCGGCGATTCTGAAGCGTTGTCTTGGTCGCCTTTGTTTTTGCTACCTCGTTGAATAAGTCGGGATAAAACGTAACGAGTTTGCACGTCATAAATGGACACGCATAAATTTTCCTGCCCGCGCGCCCGCCCCGACCCTTCGGGGGGGAAACATTCTCGTCTCGGCGGGGAAATTTCAGCCCTGTTCCCTCCCCGTGTGCAAAAATCTCGACTCTCGTGATTGCGTTTAAAGGACCGTGGCGAATTACGGCTGGAAGTTTTGCCCTCTCACCGTAAACGGATGCACGTGCTGCATCGAAAGTGGACGATTTCTCGATCGAGCGAGATCGAAATGGTCCCTTCGTTCTTTTTAATCGTGATCGACGCGATGAACGTCGAAAATGTCTCGGGAATGATGGGACTGAACAAATTTACCGGCAGTTTTAGAAAATTTTTAGCATTTCTCGATGCTTGTGTGTATTAAGCTTCTCGACTGAGAGCGTGCACAACGTATTGTGGGCACGAACGTATTTGCAAATAATTGCAAAGTATATGGGCGTAATTTGAAAGCCGAATTCAGCGTGTTAAAATAAGGGAAAAAGTTTGTAACGTACAGCCTATACGACCTTGTTCCCTACTTACAACCATTTTTGTCGAATGAGCTCTTTCTTGAGCTCTTTCTACGTCGAAGCATTCCATCCATGTATTCGTAAAAGTTATCAGCTACCTTAAACAATACTTGGTGTTTTTTAACAGATGAGGTCTATATGATTTATTCAAATCAAAGATATCCATTTCGAACAATTTTTGCGGCGATAGTCGAACCACTGGTGTAATGAAAAAGCAGCTGTTATTTGAAAACAAGGTCGTGCTAGACGTAAAAAAGTTTGCATACTTTTCTTCTTCTAACGTGCTGAATTTGCCTCTAAAGTTGTTCTCATATATTTTAAGATACCTTGTACAATTCGACCAGTGACGATTCATATTCTGAAAAGATCGTCATGGAATGTAAATGTGGGAAAAATTATTGCGCAATGGGGTAAGATTTATAGAAAGTTTGAAAGGAACAGCGTCTTTTATCGAGTTAGCGCGTAAATTATCGAACGTCGATACTTGGAAGCTCGTAGCCATCGAGTCTTCCTCGTCCGCGTACAGTTTCTGAGAAATACTCGTCGTAGTTTCCAACGAACATTCCGCTCTACAATACCGAACTTACGTCTTCCCTAGAACCAATCAGAAACAAGAGTACTCCGACTCTCATATACCCTCGCGTATGAACTCACATCTTGATCACTTTCTCCAATTACAACCAGATTGGATCCATCAGAGCCGTGCTGAAGTCCGCCAAGGTTTTCCCAATCGATTTAACACTGGTTCTGATTCGTTGAATCTTTCTTCGCGGTTAACTTATCATCGCTAACAGTTTCAAAAGACACCCCTATCGTCGCAAGGAATTAATTTCCAAGAACTCTGAATCTTTTTCAACAATCGAATTTCTCAGATCCCAGAAACAAATCTGCTACATTCTAAAACAAATATAGGAGCAAAAATTGAAAATAACGATGCACCTCGATCGAAACAAATCAATGCGAGCATACGATAGAAAATTGAATCGCATCGTAAATTACTCTCGTTTCTCCTAACAAACCGAAACAATTCAATCCCAATACATCTTGTACCCCGAGTACATCACAGATCTACAATAAATTCCAAAACTATTCGATCACAAATTGGAAAAAAATGATATCCTCCATCGGTAATAAAAGAAATCCAGTTGCATCGTAAATTGCTCCTGTTTTTCGATCGATCGAAAACCTCAGCGCGACGTAGATTACTCCTGTTTTTCAATCAGCGGAGAACCCCGTTAACAAACCGAGGCAACTTAATTCCGTACATCTGGAACTTGCGGGCCGAGTATCTACTCGGGGCTGTTGCGTAAATTCATCCCCGCCATAAGTCATGTTCCGACGATACATACTCGTACACGGGGCGAGCCGAACTTCTCGTTTCGAAACGCGAACTTCCCAGAAGCGGCTGTAGTAATCTGTCGGGCTCTCATTAACGCCCACAGAGAACATCTACACCCCCCCCCCTCCTCTCCTTCCTCACTCCCCCGGAGTCCTTCACCGAGCTCGTCCTACGCTCCGTGATCATTGTCGAGATCGGGCGAGGAAATTTCACGGGCACCGGAACCCCAGGAAGCCAGAAAGTTTGTTGCTTCTGCTCTCTCTCTTCTAATCGCCTCCGAAACCCCCCTCGTGCCCGTTTCCTCGGCCACATTTCGAAGAATCGAGCGCGACTCGGATCCCGACATTGCCTCCCAGCCCACCCACCGCCATCCACCCCACCGCCCCCCCGCCTTAATGGAAATCCAAAGTTATCGCGCGAGCAGCCCGTTATCCTATCACCGGGCGCCCGAGCTTTCGCCAATGACTTTCGAGTTTCGAACGTCGGATTAGATTAGATCCGGGTTGAGTAATTGGCGATTAATAACACGCTCGCCTGGATATAGGTATAACGTTAGACGTAGGCCATCGGTATTGTAATTAGGGGCCTCCGACGGGCACACCGTCGGAGTATCCGAGCCTTCTGGAGCGCTATCGCATCCATCACGTGCCACCTGGCGATTAATACAGGAAAGTTCGGATGCTTATCCGAGTTACATTTACCATCGATAAGACATTAGACCACCTGAAGCGTGGCGTGAGCCCTGGAAATTTCACCCTCGAGAGAGGGTTGGATACTGGGGTGTTGGCCGTTTCGCGTATTCCTCAACCGGGAATCCTTTCGGGGAATTTTTTCGATAACTTCGATCTCGCGTCAGTTAGGGAGGAACGTTCCGAACAACTGTTGGGAAAACTTGAATCCAGCTGGATCGCGTTGACCAGCGAGTTAAGAGAGACGGTAATTGATCTTGGCTCGGCGATGTTTTTTATATGGAAGCTATCGATACGATTGCTGTATCGATCTCGGTTTATCTTTGGAACATCGCTGTCTCGGGAGAACGTTACTCGCCATCGGTCGCGGGTGGATTTCCTGGGGAAGTAATACTATCGAGTGGTTTTGCGGTGAATGTGGCGCGAGTGTGTACTCTGAATGGTAATTTCTAAATATTAGGTTCCGATATTTTCGTTCCGGTGGTAGACAATCCACCGATAACTGTTCGCGAAGACAGCGACGGTATTTGTGATGTTTCTCGAGATCGATTTCTCATTGGACAGACAATCTTCGTAATCGTAACTTTTCAAATACAAATCGATCGGGGTGAAGTTACTCGAGACTTTTATTCTAATCGAATAAACGATTTGTTACGACCCACACGTATAATTTACACAGGTATCATTCGAATCACATTTACGTGCGAGGTAACAGAACGAATCGTTGGAGTATCACGTAAGCGATGGATTAAAATCGTGATTCTCTCAGTGTGAACGTGTACTTCGAATTACTCGAATTCCGCGCTTCGTTCGCTCGTAAACATTTCGAGTTTAGTCGGTTCTCGCGACTGGTGCGCGATTAGCCTGTCAATTGTGAAAACAGTTGGCTGAATGGTAATCGACGCAATAATCTCGAAACGAGACTTCTCGGTATCAAATGGCTACGCGAAGTTATTAAATGATCAACCAGTGGGTTAACCGAACATTTGCTGGAGGATAGGTCGGGATAGCATCTTCTTGGTCGTTTATATGGGATTTCAAGAGAGATTTAGAGAGCGCCGTATCGCTTTCAGTTTCGGGTCCCATTATTGCTGATATACTGAGAGATTAAGCGCACATGTTACGTACATCGAGCCGCAATATAATGTATAATAATAAAACGCTTCTGTTCCGCAGCAAGATGTGAACTTCGTGCCGGTTGGCTTGCTACGATGTTGCGGGAAATGTATCGCCTAAAATAAATTCACTTGTCCGCGCCCAGTATTGTTGGAAGCGTGAACGCGAAGTTATATTTTATTCTCGGGAACCGTGACTTTGGAACGAGTACGACATAAATATTTCGGTTACCTCGATGATCGTGTTTGAAAATTATGAAGACCATTCTGTCTTCGTTTTCGTCCTCAAGTGTTTAAATATCCTCTTGCATTTTACAACGTGTAACACGGAATAATGGAAATCCAGATTCTACGGATGTTATACGTTCGTAAATTGTTGCGAAACAAGCGCATTACTTTCACGGAACAGAATTGTTAACGGATTACGATATATTTGTAAATATATATGTATATATACATATGCATACTTATTTGTTACACGAGAAGTAGGGTAACGTATTTCTAACAGCCCTCTCGAACTTCACACAACGAGCAGCGTTAATGTAACGCGACGCAATTTGTAATTGAATATTTGTAATTAAGGTACTAGCGAAATGTACAAATGTAAATGTACGTGTGACACAGAATCCACGAATGCTCCAGTTCCGAGATTAACACTAAAATCGATAGATTTAAATCAGTGCTACACGGAAAGGGCATCGTGTAATTAATATGTCTGCAATGAGAACGCGCGCTACAGGACAATTTAATCTTGAATTAATGTATAATGAACGACTCTCGGAATATTTATCGGTATTTACACGTATACGGAGGATTGTATTTTCAGAATTGAATCGCAGAAAATGTAGAGATCTTGACTCGGTTGCGTTTCACTGCGCGTTACGTTAGGTAACGCGCGTAACTTTATTCGATTTCACACCGTGACAGTAATTTCAAGTAGCGGCGCGCTACTTTCGTATCGCTTCCAAAAAATGTCGGTCATCAAACTTGAATCGTAACCCGGGGTTTCCTCTCGATTCAACGAACGAACGTGAAGAGATCTTGAAAATTCACGAGCTCCCGTCTTAATGAAATGTCGATATTATTCCTTCGTGCAAAGAATCAGGTGGACGCCTCGATGAAAAAGGTATAATTTCAAACAAGCGAATGATCTGCTACCGTTTCGGTTCGTAAAGTTTCTAAGAAACGGTACGCGAATAACGCGATGGAAAGTTCAAGCAGCGTGGTGTATTCGTATTCCAATTTCCCGTAACGTCCACTTGCAAATTTCACGCGTTCGCGAAATATCGCGTACGTCGTCCATCGTTTTTAAATTGCGCCCAAAATGATTTTCAGCCGGGAGAATTAATTACGAACGACGACTTCAACGAAGGAATGCAAAGACTTTCGAGTTCGATTACGAATATTACTTTCGAATAGACGCCGAACAATATGGCGTCCGGGACTATACACTTCGTGCGAACTTCCACGACTGCCATCTGGTGGTGACTGTTAGAATTTGTGATCTCGCGCGTCATAACAGTCACGTAGGCGTGGCGCGATACAAGCTTCGAAACTTTTCGTACGCTCGAATGGAATCACTTCGATCGATCGTATCTTCTCCGATAATATTTTTCGAACGGTTGGAAATTTATCAACTGTTCGAAGAGCGTTCGGAAAAAAATTGCGTTCCGTTTGAAACGGAGTTCGAACACTCGAAAGCGATTTTACAATGAACGTGGTCGGTTTCTGTCTTCTCGCGAACGGAAATCCGTGAAAATAACAATCTATTACTATCGCGTTCTTGAAAAACAAACAGTGGAGAGGTAACGAATGTCTGAAAAGCAAGCAAAGCGTTCGTTATATTCACTGACAAAGCTCCATCGAATGCCCGCGTTTCAAAGCGAGAACTTCTTCGAGTAGCTTTTGAAAATTCTATGGAAACAGCCGCCGGTCCTCCCGTCGCTTGATCACTCACATCGAATTCTATTGTGACTTACTTATTCTATCCTCTGTCAAATTCAATGTTCGAGAGCGCAGAGAGACGAGAGATTCCGTTCGACTGAGTTACAGCTATAATCGGGCTGAAGAGGATTTCTCGTCGGGTCGCGCGCGAAGAATTCTGACGAGGTCAAACAATGCGATAGCGACACAAGTGGTCGGGGTAATTCGGTCGACACCTTTCTCGATCTCTGTCGGGGGCTAATTATGTGATTCGATGGTCCCCGATGAACTTCCGTATCCATTGGCAGATAAGAGATACGCGGTTCGTCAAAACACAATGAGTGTAATGACGACCTCGGCATATCGGCGGTGCTAATTAACGGGAGCAGCGTTAATGAGTGTCACCTAGATAGAAGTCGGGTTCTCCACGGATTCGACGACCGATCGAACGGTACTTTGGTTTCGCATTGTATCGATGTCCCTTAATTGGAGTGTTTTATCCGATACGAAATTCTCTAGGGAATGTTGTCAATTAAAATAAATCGTACGTTTTCGTTCGTTTCCACTTGCAATCTTCGGCCGAACAACGTCGAACGAGAAATAATTTTCACCGTTACGCGGAACGTATTTTCGTCCACTTTGCGCAACGTGTAACTCCAGGTAGCCAACTTTATCCAAAATTAATTTCAATCGCGACGCGGGTCCTTTAATTATATACACTTGTCGATTAATTGAATCGAAACACCGGGGGATAATTATTACAAGAGCCGGAGCGAACCATCGACCGACAACTTACCGGGTTTCCGGTTCGAAAACAAATTCTCCCTTTGAAGCGAACTGGGGAAGAAAACATCGTTCTTTCGCGGTATATATTAACGTAGATACGCTAATTTATTCAGAATCGGTTCCAATCGTGACACGAGCCCTCCAGTCGTATTCTCTTGTCAATTAACGGGATCGAAATATCGGATAATTATAATACTATGAGATTCAAAGGATCGAAAGACGACTCGTCGCGTATCCAACTCGAAATTAAATCCTCCCTTTGAAACAAATTGGGAAAAAAACATACTTCTTTCGCAAAGTGTGTTATCGTAGATGCACAAATTTTCTTAAAATTAATTTCAATCGTAACACCGGCTCTTTAATCGTATTTTCTTGATCGAATAGAAACGTTAAATAATTATCACGAGGTTGTCAACTCGAGACTAAATCCTCCCTTTGAAGCTAATTGGAGAAGAAAAATATATTACCGAGAATAGAAAAATTTGCTTAAAATTGATTTCAATCGCGATGCAAGTTCTTTAGTCCAACGATTACTCGTGCGATCGACGGAATCGCTAACGAGACGATTTTACGAGATACGAAGCGTACAATCGAAGGACAAGTGTATCGCGGTGTAAAATTGAATCAGCATTGTTGCAATTTATTTTCCAAGCGTCTTTGGCAACCGAGTTCGTGCTTATGCTCGAACTGGGATCGTGCACATTATCCCTTTTTCAGTAGCCAACCAGGGACCCGGTAAGCGCTAATTGACACCCGTCGGCTACGTTTTCCAGGCCGCAACCCTCGAATGGACGACATGACACGTCGACTCTCTCTCTTTTGCGAACGACCTTGTTTCATAACGTAACCTCGTTAACAATTTCAAAGCCGGGCGAAGTTAAGGTCGAGTTTTTTTTTTTTTTTTTTTTTTTTTTTTTTTTTTTTTTTTGTCCACGACAGTATAATGGTCAGCAGTCCACTCAATAGTTAATCCAGTATTCGTAACAGGTCTGTGTACACGCGGGGCGGCTCGAGCTTCGTTTACTCGGCTCTGAAATTTGACGAAAAACTTCGAAAACGTTTTTACGCGTTACAGCTGAAAGTTCAAATTTCATTGTCCCAGCAGTAAATAGTAACAACGTTTTCCACTCTTTCGCAGTGGGTTCAAACGGTGTTCGTTAAGTTTCTTCGAAACCGTAGTTCGCGTAGATTAGAGTGTTCGATTGTTCGACTTTCTTTCTTTTCTCTTTGTTCAACGGAAGAAAAAAGAATCGAGCGTAGATAGAGGGAAACGCAGTTCGTTCTACCTCCGATTCGAAATTATCGAAAAAATTCCCGAGTCGAAAGTTCCCCCTCGCGTGATCTATCTTTCATTAGTTTCGAAAGTAAGACGCAACTTCGGGGAACTCGGGCCCGGGACGTAAATTTAAATTTTTCGTGAAACGAGAAAGGGAAGAAGCTTGACCTTAATATCGAGCTCCGTAGGAAAATTAAGAAATATCGACCATTCGAAACTTTCACGGATACAATAGTTGTCTTCATTTATCATTATCACGAGCAGCCCTTTGTGCTTCCACCTCTCCCCATTGTTTTCCCTTGCTCGGTGGTTTACGCGGAATAGTTCACGATTAAAAATCAAGTTACCTCGTTCATCCACGTCTTTCGACGATATATTTCGCGCGAATTCCACGGAGAAGCGTTCCCCTAACAAAATGAAAATATTCCTAATAGCATAGTTTCCAATTTTCTAGAATTCTCATATCACTCGTAAAGATTAATGCTCGAAATCAATGCTTCCTGTAATTTCACCCGGTACACGATTGAAACGAATCGAGAAAACGATCCAAATCCAAACGTTTGAAATTATTTTTCAAGAACAATTCCTCGTTCGACTCAAGAAATTACCCGACTCGTTCTTTTCGCACTGTTCACGATACAGTTCCACACACTGTACCCACACTTTCTCCATTACTCGAAAACCATTATCGATAACCTGCACCGTTATTCAACTCGTCGATTCGGTTCCCAGACGATAACTCTCGACATCTCCGAAATAAATTCCCCCGTAACCGTGTTTCTCCGTTCTCCCCTTTGTTGGTCGATCGTCAATCCCCTTCGATTTCGAACCACCGTTCGACTGCCCCCGTCCGTCGATCGAAATTGCAATTATTATCGCCGGAATAAAACCAAATTGTATCTCGCGGAGGAAATCGGGCGCGACCGACGCGCGAAGATGATCGACGGTCGGACGACGAGGAGGACGAGGACGACGACGAGGAGGAGGACGAAGGATATCGGGACCGATTGCATTATCATCGATCCAACCGGGGGAGCGGCTAATCGTCGAGGCTTATCCATCTTCATTTCCCGGTGAAACTGTGACTAGCGTAACGCGAGTCGTGCGAGTAGTCGGACCGTTGGGAACATCGAACGCCCCCAAGATTCACGGAGCCGGCGATGATTGGCCGGCAGTTAATTTTTCATCGAATTTCGATCGACGTAGACGAAGGGGACCGAATTACCAGACGGTGTGGTCCCCGTTCGGTCGGGGGTCCCGCTCTCCGCGAGTACCACCGAACGAATCATTCGATTATCGAAATCGATTCGGAAATGACGACAAACCGGCTGGTCTCTCACCTTCGTGTCTGGACGAATGTTTTTTTCGAAATTTCCTCGTGATTACTTCGGCTCACGTGGCCTCCTTCGTTCGTTCCATCCAGCCACCCTCGCCCTCCCTTCCTACCCCTAACGTGAAAATGGGCTGGAACATCGGTCGACCGTGCAGACGACGTAACCGCGTATCAAATACGAAGTTACGCGCCATCACCGGGTATAAATTCGCTCCGCCTCGGTATCGAGTGGTGGCTTAATTTGATTGCTTTCTCCGCGAGGTGTGTTCGATTGCGCGAGCTAGCAGGTAACGTGTGGAACAAGCCGGCGAGGGGCAGGGTAACTTCGTTCCTTTTGTTTCCGAACACATCGCCGCGCGACGCTTGACATGTTTATAACGTCGCTCCCGCGGCGACGCGGTTCGCGAAAATCTAATTTAAGTAACGCGCGTGCATACGTCCGACCGATGACGTCATCCAACCCCCCAACCAACTCCCAACCCTCTTCTGCGCTTCTTCCCTCTTTTTCACCCTTTCTTGCCGGGTCCGTCGCGCGAAACTTCGGCGAGTTCCTCTTCGCTCCTCCTCGCCCCTACTCTGCGCGCATCGATCGGGACACTCGCTCCCGAAGTGTGTAATTCACGTCGTTAGTACCGAGTCAGTCATTAATTATGTCAAGAGTCCCGTCGCACGAGGATCCTCTCCCGTGGTCTCTCCTCGTACCCCGAAACGATGGCGGTTTCTACTTTTCTTCTTTCTTTTTTTCATTTCTCGATCGCCATGCTCGATACTCACGATTTTACGAAAATCCGCGCGAAACACTGCGAGAAATGTTACTAGTACGAACCAAGCTTCGGTTTACTCAGAGAGACACTATTCTGAGGTGTCAGAAAATGGATAAAGTTTGGAATTTTTTTTTTTATAAGAAAGTTTAGTCCTTTTCCTGAGAATACAAACGTAATTTTCAGCTTTCATTTACAGTAACGTGAAAGTAAGAATCGTACGAAGTGACGAAGTTATTACCGAAACTTCTGGTGGAACATTGTTTGTTGGCAAGAACTGGGAGGTTTGAAATAAAAAAATATTGTCGTATTCGTAAACTGGAAACTATTATCTAAAATGTAGCGTAGGATTTTTCAAAAATTTTCATTGTGGTAGAAATGGTCGAAGATTGAAGAAAAAGCAATCATTGTTACCCTCCCAAAAAAAAACAATTTTAAACGTATATAAAAAGACTAAATAATCGACATATTTCAATTAATAATATGTTCAATTATTTGCCGCTGCAACTTCGCCGAATGTTTGAATTTCGAAATATCTTCTCGACGTAACGTTCTACGCACTTCAAACTTGAAGTAAAATAAGAAAAAGGAAGGTTCGAGTTTCTTGACTCGTTAGTGTCAATCGACTCCTCTCGAAAGTTGCTTCGTCGTTATTAATTTAAAATAGTCGCGTATAAGATTCGAAGAAAGGTCGTAGCGTATAAACGAGCAATTATTTGAGCTTCGAACGTTCTATTGGACTTCCAGCCTCGCGGAAAGTTCCATTTGCGTCACAGACCATCCACGATCAACGACCAAGATTAATACGCGAGCGAATAATATTTTTATCCGTTGGAAAAATCAGTTCCGCCGATTCCGTGGGAGTTAACGTACGTCGGGGCAAAGAAAGACCATCTGCGCGATGAAAATTCGGACGGTCGCGGGTCGCAATTTCCTTGACCCACATTTTTCGAATTGAACGAATCAAAGATAGACTCGTAGGAAGGGACGAGAAAAATGGAACGAACGATTGATACTCGAAAAGTATTTCCTCCGTGAAGCACTTCGTTTCGCTGGCTGACCGTTTTAGCATCTAATCGCGATAACGGTCGACCGAATCGCGAGTGAAATCTCGTTGGAAAAGGAACAGTGTCGGAGTCGAATCGAGAATGACCGTGGAGATAGCACATATCCATAGTTACACGTCGAGTTTAATCATACTAAGTGCGCCACGTATCCCGTTTGGTCTTATCGGATTACAATCTATCCTTACAAAACTGCGAAACCGTTGGATCGGTATAAATGCCTCTATCCACGGAAATTCTCGGCCCGGTATCTACGATATTAACCGGAATTACGTAATTCCTCCCCAAGAATCGCGTTTGTTCTAATCCGCGTGTACGTATTTCGCGTGGCCTGGAAATACTCGGAAATCGAATTATTCGCTTCAACCGTAATTACAATTTCGTCGTACCGTTTACTTACAAGACGTTTTGTTTGTTTCAGGTAAATACTTTGACGATTCGAACGGTTTGTTCCCGGTTGGTGCACGTAAGTCGATTACATCGGTGATTTTCGTCGAGAGATTTTATTAGAGAGACCGTTGCACGATGAATTCGAAATTATTCGCAACTCGACGTGAAATCGTTGCAGAAATGGATTGCCAGGGTCGGATGAAAATTGATTGGGAAATTTCAAATGCAATATTTTCGCGAGGATAAAAAATATGTAAAGTGACTCGTCTCGTTGCGATCGAAACTCAATATTTTCCAGCAGCCCCGTCGCGTATTTTACTTTGCGCCCGAGTCTGCTTTTAATTTTAATACGCTACGTATAATTTCTCGTCTTAGAAATACGCTTCGAATTCGCCTCTGTAAATTACTTCGCGCGTGTCTTAAAATATTAACATTCCTTCTCGAAAGAAGATTTCTTCGACTCGCGTTCCCAGTCTATTTTTATGAAATTATTCTACAAAGATACCAACTCCCGGAGCAAACGTAACGCAAAAGCAACGTAATTCCAAAAGCAAGCAAATCCACCTTCGTCGTCAGACCGCGATCTCGCTGGTAACTACGGAATTCTTCGACCGATTTAATATTCGAGCATTTCGTTTCCTGTACTCGAACCGTTATTACCGGAGCACGGATATATTCAATATATTTGCACTATTCAAACATTCTAGCTCGGTACTACTGAAATATAGAATATCGTACTTGTATTATTTTAATAATTGCTCGATAGTTATTCTTGATTTTCGTCTTATTTCGAACCACAAAATTTCCCCGACCTAATTTATACCATGAATCACAGATCACCCAGTACACACCATATTCAAAATCTCTTACAGGGGAAACTTTGCAGAAATTTTGAAACACTTCAATTTTAATACTCGAGTATGCAACAAGGAATTCGTATTATTTACGTAACAAGCTTGTATGAAACATAGATAATTCCTTTATTAACATAAAAGATCATAATTGATTTCGGGTGATTACAAATAATTTTAGCCAAATAGTAATAATAATTTCGAACAAGATTGTAATAAACGTAAACAAAGCTTTTTCTCTACACCTTTCAAATATCGATACCATTTACACTACAGTATCTCCCTATCAATTTTGAACATTTTATAACACAAATTGATATTTTACTAAATACACAAATACAGACCACTAAATCCATTTCTCCTTACCGGGTACATTCATCGAGTAATACTGATAGAAATAAATTTCGGGTGAATCGAATACATATTTTAAGAAAGTTACTCGATACCAAAGTTCACATCTAACGGTGTACAAGAATTAAACAATCCTAAGAGAGTCCTAAGAATATCCAGATACCGTAGAACGACGATATCAAACCATACGGATATTCGAATTATTCCACGGTCGTTCGTAAGATCGGAGCGTGTTCGAATTCAAGGAATTTATATCACGAGGATAGAGTTATACCCTAAGCCGTACTCGGCGGGCAGAATTCGGTGTTCGTTTCGCTCCTTAGCCACTGATCTTCCGAACACTCGATAACGGGAACAGCAAGAAATTGCTACTGTCTCTATTGTACGGGTTAGTGGCGCGAGCGAACTGCACCGGCAAAACCTGATACATCCCTCTCGGCCGATAGCGGACTACCCCCTCTGTCTCGTTCTCAGATAAGACCGTACGCGTCGAAAAAGGGAAGGAACCAAGAGGTCGTCTTTGTCGTTCTCGTAAGCGGCTCAGAGGGAAACGGAGTTTTTCCCAGCGGGAAAGTGGCCGGTCGCCAGCGGCGAGCTTAGCTCGAACCTCGAGCGGAAATTTTTGGATTACGGGTCCCTTAACAACGGGATTTGTTCACCGAGCGAGCCTCGAAGGGTCGCGGGGAACCATCCACGATCGTGCCGCGTTCTCACCGATTTTTCACGCGGACGCGTTCGCGCGAGCCGTGCGTGCCTCGTGCGCGATGATAGCGCGCCACAAGGGACGTTTTCAGGACCCGTCCAATTTCTAAAAACTGTCGGGGCGGGGAGGGGCAGCCTCGAGCGGAACGTTGCCCTGAATTTATCGCCGGGGCCGTTTGGAAAATTTTGCCACGCTCACGGTACCGGCACCAACACTCTCGGTATCGTGATCGATACGCTCGCGACGTTTCCAACACGCCTGGAAAAATTTCTGTTCATTCTTCGAGCGCGAGAAGAAGACGTCTGGGTCCGAGAGAAGCATTTGCTCGAGAAAGGTTCGTTTAAAGTATACCCGCCTTAATGTTTCAAGGGACAAGATTCTTGGAAGGTGATCAAACTAATCGTAGTTTGTTCTATTTTGTAGAACCCACTGGTTCCCACTTACTTAATTTACGCGTTTAAAATTACTTCTACATCGTGGTCTACTGTATATTATACAATCTTTTTTATTACATCGGGGAATAATATTTTGCGAGACATTCAAAAGATACTACAGAGTCGAAACGTATATTTAAAAATATACATTTACGCAACTATAGCGATGTCTAGGGCATCGATGTTCGTCCCTATCTTTCGACTCGACCATCCAAGAGTATACACCTACGAAAACGAAAGCCAATTCTCCGAACTGCAAACCCCGTCCTGTCAAATTTCCAGTATCAGTTCGGTTTCAAGAAATAATTCTTTAATCGCGCCTCGCTTATCGACGATCAACCGTTTCGAACGTTAACCGAGGGCACCACTGTGTATCCCCCGATGTAATTGTCTTCGCGTTCGGAGCGTTGACAAATTTATCGTTCGAATTTCGCTCACGTTTCGGGAAATCTGTGCACCCTCGTCGACACGGACATCATCCCCCTCACGGTCGAAAAGGCGACATTACGTAGGCGTCTCGACACTTCCGAGCGATTCCGCAGTTCAGCAACTTTTCTTGCCTCTCACTGGCCGTCCACCCTTCCGGTTCCGTGGCATCGAAATCACGGCTGACTTGCGGCCAACTGTCTTTATTTATACCGAGCTTTCGAAAAATTCACCGGAAATACCGTACGCGGCCATCGTCCCGGGGAATCGTGTATTTGGAATCGATGCTCGAATTTCCTGTCACGGTGACGGAGACCTCGAACGCGAGATAAAAATGGTGACGTCTCTTGGCGCGCGTGTCAATAGAGATATTGACAAGAAGTAGCGACATCGTTGACAATGGAGAGCTCCGTTATTCTGGTGGCCCTGACGCGATATTTCCCCGACCCCGTTTTCTAGTCACGGTTTTACGTCTTGTTTCCGACTTCTCCGGGGCCATTGTTTACTTACAGTGGGACGTCCATTATCCGGGGCTAATAGGGAGACAAGACGTTTCCGATGAACGAATTTTTCGATAACCGGTTCAAGGGAACACGAATCGGGGATCCTTTTTCTTCTTGTTCTGTAACACGTTCGCGTTGCGAAAAATTTATATCTCGGGAAACAAAAGGTATCTCTGTGTCGGGACCGTTCCACACTCGTACTAGTTGTTACCACTACCTCGATTCCTCTCGATAATAAATTTTCGCGTAACTGACATTTTGGTTCGTCGACGTTCCACCGTATCGCAAAATTCAGTCCTCGTTGTTTCACGGTATTATAGAAATTCGTTACTTCCTTTCGTACGATCTTCTATATATTCATCCATTCATCGTTCTATATGTTTTTGTCATTTCGTACCGTTTCAAGGTATAATCTCGCTCTATTCTTCTCGTACGATACATTCTCAAAGAAAATTTCGACACGTAGAATACACTAGTAATCGGTAACGCGTGGAAAACTGCTCTCCTCGAATTTCATCTAACAGAAAATACGTAAAAGATTTCGCGGACGATATTAATAAACTCGAAATTGAGTACTCTGTAATTAACGCGCACTCGCAGAGAACGTTCCTCGAACCTTCGTTTCGAGCGAGAAGATCTCCCTCCGAAAATCCACTGCAAACGATCAGCACCGCGTTCTGAACTGATTACATTAACCCGATATCTATTTCGTTGTTATCTCCCCCGAGGAATCTCGTTTCGCGATAATATTTTTCGAGCATCCTCGCTAACCACGCCGCAGAAATGCACCGCAGATATTTTCGTCGCTCGTTGGATAAGTAAAAGAGAAAGAATCGTAATGAATCTTTATTATGGGGCTCGCTTATCAAGAGAGATGCCTTCATTGAGCTCTGGGGCACTGTTTGTCCTATCGTGGAACCTGCAGCCGCCGCTCCGTGTTACTCCGCGCAATAAAGCGAGGGTTGGCATAACAGCTGACTACTCGCATTATCCCTCGACTGTAATTCGCATACAAACCATAACTGAAAGTGGCGCGTTCGCTTCCCCCCTTGCACGACAAACATATTAAATGACGTTGGATTGGCCCGTGATACTGGGACCGATTACCGACCCTCTCCCGAACGATACAGACGTCGTTTCGTTTGATGGACTCCCGGGACATCGAATAGGCGAATCTGTGCCGCCCTGTTCTCGATTAAGGGGTGTACTTTACCGTGGTACCGTGAAAAAAAAATTGATTTCTATTTTTTTCTTTCATTTTCCGAAAATATACCTTCCCGAAAATATTTCTGCCAATGGATGTCGCCGGATTTGAAAAAATAACGAAGCTGCGAGTGTTCGAAGAAAATATCGGGTATTTCGCGAACACGGCTCGAGTCGCTTCGTCTTTAGAGTGTTGCCAGAAATTTTCGTTTCGATATTTTTGTACACTTTCGGTAGCGACGATCAGTCACGTTCCTACTGAACGTAATGCACGTTTATCCATTTTGGATGAGAAAAACCGCCAGAATCGTGGCAGCCGTGCCGGCATGCTCCATCGAAGGGGTATTGCTAAACTAGCTGTATCTTGGACAATTTTTCATATTTTTTCACGAAAGAAATAACGTATGTTCCTTGAACGTAGGTCGAAACTATTCCGTAAATATCGACGCTAAACTAGCTCTATCTTGGACAATTTTTCATATTTTTTCACGAAAGAAATAACGTATATTCTTTGAACATAGATTCAAACTATATCGTAAATATCGACACGGTAATATCGTTACGGATCTTGGAAAGAAAATTCAAACAGCGTCTAAAAAATTAATTTTCAAGACTCGGTGCAGGAGAGTGACTCTTCGTCGCGCGATTTTGTGTCTATTTTTCTTGTTTCCAATTGAAAGAACAAGACAAAAATATACGATCCTACGGTGAAAAGTCACCCGTATTCGTCGTGCCTAAGTGTCTCCGAATCGATCGTTTCGTTCGAAATTTTCCACGATCGATGACGATCGTTCGCGATTCTCGCTTGCCTCGATCCTTCCCTCGGTGCTGTTAGGGAAGAATTCCAAAAATTGAATTTCCGTGCTACGTACGCCTCCGCTCCGCGGTATGTTCACTAGTGAAACTGTTCGGCGGAACCGTCTCATTCGTGCGGAATTTCAGCTGAATTTTTTGAATAGTACGCGTACGCGGCGTTCTGACGAGACTTTTCGAAAATTCACGGAACAGGATCGACTTGCCTCGCGCTCTAATTAGCTCGAATTACTTGGGAATATATTATACAGCGAAGCGTTTCCGCGAATTTAAAAGTTGTCGCCGCGAATAATAGATCGCTCGTCTTTTGCACGCGCCGGCAGAAAAGTTGAGACTACTTTACTTTTTGTTATATTTTAGTGCATAATTGCTCGAAGGTAGTTCCAACGGTTCTGTTATTTTAATCCGTGTCTAGAAACGGACGGTATGGATTACATTACCGTATCCTGTCTCTGTACTCTTTGTTTTTGTTTTATAAATATCGGTGGAAGTTGACCCTTTCAAAACGTGTAGTCCACGATTGGAGAATACCGTCGAAAGTACACTTATTGTTGAACATTAGAAATATATTACTCGAGATACGATCGAAAAATTAATTCGAAGAATGTAATTGAAGAAAATTGTTAGAAAAAGAAAATTAAACGAAGATAAATTGACGAAAGGTTGTTCAACTTTATAGAGTTCTTTTTATTAGTATCCTTCGAGAGGTAATCGCATAATTCTAGGTCGTATGAATACGTTGGTGTCGTTGTATCGAAAAATTGAAAGAAGAAGAGAGAAGTAGTCAAATGTCTTTGGTCGTCCAAATCGATTTCCCTATTGCCGGGTTAATTAGGATTCATTAATTTTCATAACCCCGCAGCCGACTCTGCCTTGGACCGTCGGTACACTTGAATATAAATTACCCAACGCCGGTGCCAGCTGTTGAATGATTCGCCTAATGCCCCGTAAAATTCTGCGAACACTTTAACATCGCCCGTTACGATAGAAAAGTTTGGAAACCTCTGGCAACTCACCGGTGCAACAAGAGAATAGCTTCTCTAAATTGTAAATACTTTGCGAAAATGTTGGCACGGCGTGACGTGCGTGGAATGCATTAAAAACTAACGCGGTATAATGTTCACTTAGTCGTATACCGGGTGCCTGGCCAAACGCGATCGTATTAAATATCTCACTCTTTAAATCATCGAACAAAACGTTCAACGAGATTATTCGTTCGAAAGGACTGATATTTACATCGAAACATTCTTCTCGATGTTTCATCGATTCTTTTTTAACGTGGTTACATATGTTTACAATCGTAGCGCAATGGTCCAAGTTTGGACCTATTCGATCATCAACAACGTGATCTCTATGCAATCTTGAGAATTACATAAGGAAATAGAAGCAGAGAAATTAACGATGAAAATTTGTTTTAACAAATATAATGACGCTTACCATTGCTTATAACTCACGTTAGGGCAAATATTCGCAACTGTTTGTTACGAGTAAAAAACTTATTTAATAATATTGGTCAAGATTCGACCAATTGCACCTTCTGGAAACATAAGAAACTGGACGATCGTTCGCTCATTTTCCACGAAACTCCGCCGAAGTTGATTTCAAAACGATCGGATTAAGCGAGTCACCCCGTGTATCGTACTTGCAGAAAATGAAAAAGAAACTTCGACGTTTGCTCCGCTCGTTAAATCCCCATAATCGCTTTCGTCTTCTCGCTCCGCGAATCGAAACCGGGAACTTCGAGCCGGAACAACTGCTCTAAATTCCAAGTATATCGTTGCACCGGGTTGAATAAAATTACCGAGAACCGTGGTCTGCGGCGATGAATTTTCCAAACGGTGGCAAACGAACGTGTTAAATTCAAGAACATCGAAAAACTCGATCATCGGGCGAAAATCCATCGCACGATTCTCCGTTTGTACGTACCTCACTACCTACCTACCTACATGGAGACGTATCCCGTTTTCCTATCCGATTCTGTCAGATATCGAACAGATTGCACACTCCCCCAGGAAATTCCGTGAAAGTAAAAAAAGAAATCGCACACGGTGTCGATCGAGCGACCAGCTGCCATTTAATTCGTCCGAGGTGAGCAGAATTTCTCGAGGATCCCGATTAAAGGTCAGCTACGGGCAAACCGTGCGAGTAATTAGCTGAAAGCGACCTGGATATTCCTAGGCAGTACTTATTCTAAGCCACTTAAACAACGGTTTCGTACAGTCGCTGGCGGACCTTCCTGCGGTCCTGAGTAGGGATTCGAAGGTTTTTGGGAGTCGTGCCCGGATCCTGTAGGATTTAGTGCCGTGTACCATTCGCTGAAGTGTCCTTCGAGTCGGTTCCACGTATATCGCTGGGTGGACCGTATAGTAACGTCTCGTGTCAGCTCCGCATAATCCCGGGATCTGGAGGTGCCACGGTTAGGAAACACGATCGAACGTGCTTCCACCTCCTTCCTACCCTCATCCTTCCACCCAAGGCGGAAACGGTTCTGTGAACAAGGCGAAATACTGTCCGATCTCCAGCCCGAACATCTCTCCGGTTTATGTCATCTGGAATGGTCTCAGGCTTCTCATGGAGCTACCCGGTCCCCCGGAACTTTTCCACTCTTTTTTTCGGAAAATTCCCACGAGTTTTGCGGCTCCCTGTCACGCAGGTATTACAACGGGGAAACGGTTCGCACGCCGAACGTGTTCCACGGGAATGAATAAATCTGAGGATAAGTCGAGCTTGTTGGGCTTCGAAGATTCTCGTGGGACGCAAACGGAAGTTATTAGAGAGCATCCGATGTTCTATCTAGGATTTTTCGATTTTCAATTCACGACGAAGAAATTTCGATTTCGATGCACGGAGATGCATTGATTCTCGGTAAGGTGCATCGGGGATGCACGTGTCCTGGATAACGCAATTTAAAAATATTTTGAATCGAGCCCTTACTGTGGTTGATTTGTTAAGTAACGAATATACACGTTGTATAGAAAGTATCTTTTTTATTTTCTTTTTCTCGTTTTAAATTTTGTAGCTTCTTTCTTTTTTATTTAACTTTCTGATCACATTTAAGATCTTACGAAAGGTATATAACTTTGGTAATGACACGTGGAATGTATATTTCTATTAAGAGGAAACATCGAGAATGTTTGGATAATAGAACAACGTACGCAGCTAATAACGAATATTAAATCAAATTCACCGTACAACAGTTTATGAAACTAACAGTTGAACTAGAAACATTTGCGATAGAAATTACTTTCTCGGTGTAGAACGCGAACCAGCTCTGAATTCTGTATTAATTTTGGATAGATTTCGAAAGAAGTAATTAGAAAATCGTTTCGCCGCTGAAACACGTATATTCAATTAAGCAAATTCGATTTTGCAATTAGTCGAAGGACCTAATAGAAAACAGAGACGCGCTGGTTTATCGGAATCGCATTATCACTTTGAACGCGTTTAATTATAAGAGAGGCGAACAACGCGATTATGCGAGGCATTTAGCGTATACACACACGCGCAAACACAGACACACATGGGCATACACACGTGAGCGCGGGTTACACCGAAGGATCGTATTCGCGTTGCCAGTTTACAAAACTTTTTCGAGCAGTAAACGCGGTTTAACTTTCATATCGTTAATAAGGCAACGCCACTGTCAGGTTCTCGCGAAACGGCGCGATCTAACGGACCGTTAAACGAAATTAATTGCGAACGAACTATTAACCTTTCGCGATCGAAAGAATCGTGCAAGGTACTGGGTATCTCTGGTGATGGTATCGCGACCGAGAAGTAAACCATTCTGCGTGCGAAAAATAAATCGAAATCGTTGAATAAAATTTTCTCGTACGAGCTCATCGAGAAAAGCAATATCGAAAACTTATCGGAGCTGCGTGCACTCGAACGAGCTCCATCTTTTCACATCTGCAAGTAGGGCGATTGTAGAGTCGTTCGAGAAGTTGTCGCAGTCGAGGAACTGAATTACGACAACTTCTCAGGCGGATAGATTTTGTATCTCTCGCCTTGATAATATATTAAGGACGAGAGAAACCGTGAGAGCGAGTGAAGTATACTGCTATGAATTCTAAGTGGTCGAGGTAACGTTGTGACAACTTCTCGGGAAATATACACGAGTATTTGTATTTAGAAACATCTTAGAATAACAGAATCGCGGAAAGTTGTTCGATAAAAGAATATATATATATATATTTTTCATTCGTATGGATAGAAACGCACGAAGAATCGCTCTTTTCTCGGACACCTTGTACGTATCTCGTTAGCGGCGAACGAAATGTATATAGGAAGACGAAACGAACGTCGTTAAACGTCGGGATTGAAACCGTTAAAAATGGACGCGAGGGTTCCGAAAGAAAGAAATTGTGTCAAACCGCGAAATTTTTCGGCCGACGGAAGAAAGAGGTTTCAGGGCGAGAGCGGAAAAATGAGAACACGGTGGCTAAGCGAAACGGGCGATTGTTGTGTAGGTTTAACAACGTCGCACCAGCAAAATGAGCATCATCGACGTCAGAACCGACGTCGGCGACACCGGCGTCGACGACAAGTGGCATCAACGACGGCTTTTCCGGTCCTTTGAGCTGCTAACTTCCGCAGCTTCTAGGCATGCAAAAAAATGTTAATTTCCTGACAGCTTGCCACTCGTAGATCGCTGAAACGTTCATCTTGACATTTTCCACCGTTAGGAGGAATAATCCCCGCATTACTCGCCAATTTAATCATTTCACTACTGACGTTCAACGTCCGACGTTACATCGTGTTTCGCTACTTACAAATATCCGCGATTGCATCGACGCAGTCGAGTCACGTTCGAATCGCTCATTCAAACGAGAAATTCGGACTTTTAACGGTGGAAATGATTTAACGAGAGAAACGTAAATAAAAAGTCTACCGTAACACTTTTTCACGGGAGCTCCCGTTTCACGGAAAATCGAATCGGAGGATTTTTAGGGCACGCGCGTCATCCTTCGTTGCACCGTGCGCTATTGACACGTTAAGCGCCGTATCAGTTCTCTGTACTTGAGAATATCTCTGATATCCGTTCCAACCGTAAAAAATTGAAATATTCGATAACTTGTCGATGTACTTATCACTTTACAATAC
This sequence comes from Ptiloglossa arizonensis, assembly GCF_051014685.1. Classification (NCBI taxonomy): domain Eukaryota; kingdom Metazoa; phylum Arthropoda; class Insecta; order Hymenoptera; family Colletidae; genus Ptiloglossa; species Ptiloglossa arizonensis. The sequence goes on from NC_135056.1 coordinate 11,828,126, forward strand.
CGCTAACAAGAGTAACGCTATTTAAAAGCTTACAAGCATTAGAATTCGTATCTTGTGAGCTATTTAGAATACAGTTAAAACTTCAAAGCTCCCCAGAGACCACCCTAGTATTTGATACATTGATCCTTTAAAACGTACAATACAAATCATTAAAATTCACCGATTCAAGCAATCAGAAATTAACGCAGTGACACAGCAGAGTCTCGACAGACAGTTCTAGCGCCCCGAGAATTCTCCCCAAATTTTCTAACTAAATCTCCTCAAAGAACAGAGGACTTAATGGTGAAAAATTTCATCCCGCGTTTTCGATCGATTTTTTCACCGCGCACTCGCGGTATCGCGAGCTTCCGTTAACGGACACCGCGTACACGCTCCGAGAGTCGAATCAAATCCCCTTTCGTATCATCGAAAATGCATACAGGTTAAAACGCGCTTTCCTCGGAATCGGGGTCACGGTTTTCGGACAGGCGTCGCGATTCTCCTTAAATATTGAAAACGTTTCACCCCCGGTTGCGTTGTCGCGTTCCGCTTCCGTTGGTGATCGTTAGGCGCGACTCGTGCGGCTGAGGTTTAATCGTCGACGTTTCATCGTACGTCGAACGAGCGTCACGACGCGGCTCGATGCACGCGTAACGGAAACAGGGGATGGTCTCCTGTATGTATACGTGTGTCTGTGTATCCGTTTATACGTGTACTTGTACGCGCGTGCTCCAGATTCGCGACACGGACGTCCCGAAGGTGGCACGACCGAATTTCAATTTGGCTGAGCATTTCAGTCACGAGTAGCCCGCTGCTCGGGGACTGTTTCCTTCGAAGCCATGAATAATTCCGGCGTCTGAAGACGCTCGCGACGATGCAACAACCAACCCGTGTAATCCGCGCGACAAACATTTCCGCGCGCTTGGTATCGGTTAACGTGGTACGTTCAGCCGTATCTCACGAGCGACGTTCTCGTCCGGCGTGCGATCGGTGTCGTTCGCTCGTTCGCTCGAGATTTTAATTTATTCCGGAGTAAGCGCGATTTGTCGCGGTGCACGGCTCCTACCCCCTCCCCAGGGGAACGATCTCCGTCCGCGCGGAATTTAATAACACCGGCGAGCTTTTTTCCGGGATTTTTGCTCGCTCGTCTCTCCACGGTGAGTTCTGGACCGAAATATTTAACGAGACGCGGTACGCCCGCGATTCTCTCCGGCCTTCTTTACTCTTTTACGAGACCCCGCTACTCTATTCCCCAGAGTTATCACGGAACATCGATTGCCGGTTTCATTCGATGATTATCGTGCCATTAACTCCGCGGAGCTTGCCGGGTCGGAAAATTGTTTAGCGAGGTATCGTCGCGATTCGAAATCTGTGCAACGATCGCAACGTCGTTTAAATTTTGTTCGGATAGGTGAAATTTGTAAGCGTCGAGCAATCTTATGGCGACGGAATGGGGTGCACGTGTACAGTTGAACGAGAATGATAGGAGACGATTAAAATGATTTCTTTATGTGGATTAGAATGGTTGTTGGGATTTTTAGAAATATTGTAACGTGACGAATAAACTGTGCTTTGGAAATAATAATAATATTCTTAGAAAGTTTCTTTTTTCGTTGGAATTTTGTAAATAAATTTCAAAGAGCCGATTACTATGTTTTTTATCGGATCATCGAATATTTGTCTATCGACGATGTCCGTAGCAGATACAATCGATTACTCGGAAATTGATTATTTATTTCTTCGGGATTGAAATATAAAATGGATTATTATTATTATTGCAACGAGGGTGAGAAATATTCTCCGTCCCTTATAAATGCTTTATCGATTCGTATTGTAATATAGATAAAGAATAATAACCAGAATTATCCATTATCTTTCGTAGTGACGAGTGTCAAATATTGAACGAGACAGGAATGTCAATAATTGGGACACTTGCCTTACTTAACAATATTTTCTCCGGATAGGAAATTTGAAATGAATTTCATGAATTATTCGCTGTCGTATCCCGTGTCCGTCACGTGAGAAGAAAGAGTTACACGATTAACGTATCATTGCGAAATTACAGAGTTTTAATGAAAAATCACGCCCCGTTTCTTATAGAATTTTCTCCTCGAAACGTCTAGGTGTTTCAACACCGATGCATCGATGGAAATACAATTTGAAACGTGTCACGCTTTGAGATTGGAAACTCGTCGCCTGCGCAAGTACTTTGTAGCGCAGTACGGATTTTATTATTTTTTTTTTTTAATTTACGATACGTTGGCGATGTTGCTCCAATATTTACGAAACGCAGATTTTACAGGGGAAAGTTTAAGGAGCAGGGTGATATTTTTTGTCGCGCGACTACGTACGACTTTTACGCGCGCAAGATCAATCGAGCAAAGAAATAATTCAAAGAATAAATTCAGAGCGACAAAATCTCTTGTCGCTTCATCTCTACGCCACTGCTTATTGAGTTCTCATTGCAATTTTATAACCTAACGTCCTACCTTATTCGGATAACTTTCCGAACGAAATACCGTGTTCGACGGTTCGAAGAAAATCCAAGCCTCTATCAGAGCCGGTAAATTTCCCGTCAGCAAAAAGAAAGGAACCATAAATGTGCTATGTAGAAGAGATAGTGGAAGGTAAAGAGGAAAATAGACGACGCGGAAAATGGCGAGAAAAAGCGAAGAGTATTTGCACGTTAGTGACATAAACACAGATTAGAACAGAAATAAAAGAGCCAGCGAGCCTCTCTAAAAATCTGAAGAATATAGGTTAAGCACTTTATCCTGCTGAATTTGAAAGATTTTTAAATTAATAATAATCGCTTTCGCGCGGATGAATTATTTTCTGGATCTCGTCCGCTTTATCCTGTCACGCAAGGAGACATTTTTCTCGACCAATTGGCATCGAACAATTGGACCACCCTATGCCCATAATTGACTACATACCCTTGAAAACGAATCGGTGTAATTTACAATACAAACAGCTTTCGACGTAGTCCATTTTCTTAAAAAGAATCTACGTTATAGATAAAAAATTAAATTAAATTAAAACACCGGGAGATCAGTACTTAATTATAAATTCTTTGTAAATCGACTCGTCCAATTTTAAAAATTATCAGTACAATGTTTATAATACATATATTTAGCTTCTTTACGAAAATGTATACCTTAGAGGAAAATTTTACAAAACTTAGCGTCAAAGGTACAACACTTAACGATTACCGGTCCAATTTATTAACTACATTCAAATCCCTCGGTAAGGCACATTTTCCAAAAGAAATGTCCATTTCGGAGTAAAATTCCAAGAAAAATCGAAACGTTACAGGATTAATACAGCGCAACTCCAATGTGCAAGCCAACTCCGTGATGCGATGCAAAAAGTTAACCTTTCGTAGGATCGGGAGTTCGGTAAACAATCGTTCCAATTAAACGCACTCGTCTCGGTCCGCCAGCCGGTCTAACGTTAACAAAAAGCCAGACATCAAAGGCAATAATACCCTGTTTCACGGTTCTCTTTTTCGTCCATTTCGCGCGGAATCGTCGCCGCCATCACCACCACTACCACCACCATCGTCGTCGTCGTCGTCGTCGTCGTCGTCGTGAAAATTTTCTCTGTCGCGCAGGGATCAAAATTCGCGGAGCAAAACGAGGAAAATTAATTAGAAGGGTTAACAGCGCAGTAGCCGACCAATTTTTCCGCGAGCTCGCTCGCGCTCGTGCTCGCGCGTACACGCGGAGGAGGAAGAGGAACGGACAGGTTGGTCGTGCCCAATCGCGCTGATTCCAGCAGACGACGTAATCACTCCGTTTGTCAGCGGTGACGAATGAATGTCGCTAATTAGCGAATACTCTCCGAGGCACAGGCGCGAATACCAATTCGTCGAGGTAGGGGAACGGGGTTCGGTGGGGTGATGGGTGTGCAACCGCCGCCGCTGAAATACCACCGGCGCGATTTTAAAACGCGAAAAATCCGAGCGCGTCTGCGCCGAGAACGCGAACGGATTCGCCGCAGGAGTTACGCGAACGATATTGCGTGGGTGCGCGTCTCGAAACCCTGAAACCCCTTTCCCCACCGCAAGGGGTTGATTGGTGGAGAGCCATTTGTCAAGGAGAGGCAAGAAACGGGTGGAATTCCGGTTCGTTCGTCACTGGCTGCGCGGAGGGTTAATTGAAAGCATCCCCGAAGTGCCGGGCTATCGTATGGGCTTCGGTAAATCAATCGATACTAATACGCCCCCGTTTCTCCACCCTGAGTAAAACTTTGCACCACCAGACCACCACCACCGCCACCACCGCCCCCTCTTATCCTCTTCGCGACGTATTACGTATATTTTATGCAGACTGCGCCGAGTGGAAACGGTAACACTGTGGACAGAATCTGCTCCGAATTATTATTCGAACAATGGGGTCTTTGAGGACTTCCTGGCCCCGAGTTCTTGCAGCTAATACCGTTATTGGACTTCCGGAGTGCAGGTTATGCTTTCGGAAATGTCGTTCGGTCCCTTTAGGACCAAATATCGAGAGGAATTTTTTCAAACGATCGTGATACGGCGCGGGATGATCATTGGTGTTGAATTTTTTCAGAACCTGTAGGAGTTCGGAGAAATCGAGTAAGCTTTTCGGCGCTACCGTGTTCGGTGTTGAATCTTCTTTTGATTGTTCCCACTTCTTCGAAAGGGAGATTCCAAACGGTCACTGTTTCAGGGAATCTACTCCGGGCGATTCACTTCGCTTCCCTTAACTTTGATTCGCTTTGTAATCGTCGAAACACTCGGCGAGACTTCGCACAATGTAATTTCCACGGAGTTAACTTAAATAGAAAGGATTTATGAGCTTAAATACTGTATCTTGGGTCGGTGTCTCGCGTGAAACTCGAAACGAAAATAAGGCAACGGCAACGTTTCGAATAGTTAAATATTTGTCCCGCCTTTCGAGACTTCCTGCACAGTCGGGTTGTTCGACGTTATCCAATGAACAAACAATTTGGGAGTGTACGGTAACGTGCAAAATGAAAAGCTCGAGACGAAACGAAACGCATCTAGGTGCGCACAGCGTCGTGGAAATTATTCAAGAAATATACTACGGATGCGTATCTCGACGATGACACGATCGATGTCAATATTGCCGTAATTTGTTTATTTTTCAGACTATCGAACATCCCCGTCCACTTCCAGGGAAATTGACATTTTCAATTAACTTTGTTTACGCGTATTTCCGCTGACATAATTAACAAGTAACTGTATCGAAATATCGAAGCGCGAAATGTAATTGTCAACAAATAACAAAATGATAGAATAGCGTCGCGCGCTGTTTGCGTTTAAAAATATTCATATCAAAATTAACGATCGATTCTATCATCCACGAACAAACAATGTGCAACGATATTCCTCTTCGCGGATACGATTTATTTATTTATTTACTTATCGACGGGGGGGTAAACCCTTTGGAGGACATTTTTTTTTTAATTTCGACACTCTGTCGATAAATCCAAGTGTACGTTCAACTGAGCTAATAACGTTACGAATACGAATCGAGGAGAATGACTCCATCGAGAAGGTAACGCCAAGATCGTGTTTGTGGTTGGACCACGAGAGAAGTATATTATTCAATTTATGGGTAAACAATTCAATATTCTTTTCGCGCGAAAAACGGAAAAACCGAACGAGACTATACGAGATATTTAAATCGACGAAAACGTGCGTTGCTTGAACAAAGCTTTACGTTTCGTTTACGAACATATAAGGATTCTGCAGACACCACGGTGACCGATGTTCATCGCAGGGTGACTAACCGGAAACGGTGAAAGAAGACGAGCACGCGACAGTCGCGATACAGGCTCTGTCTGTACTGGCACTTTTATTCATTTCGTTCGTTTTACGAGCGATAAAATAACTGGCAGTCTCTAACGTCGCTAGACTGTGAACTCGTTGCGAAGAACCTGACCACATCTCTAAGGTCAAGTTCCGAAAGGTTCACTTGCTTCGTTCTCTTCCTGGCCACGTCTAGAATTTAGTATCCATATACACCGAACGACTCCGCCCTTTGTGCGATCCTTGCTAGAATATACGTATTGGATCGTCACGAGTTCGTGTCGCGGTGTGTTTATACTTCTCGCGTTACGTTTCATAAACAGAGAGACGAGACAGACACAAGGAGACTCGGGTGACTAAACTGTTGTGCTTCGGTTTGCTCGGTAGAAGTCATTCGAAATACACAGATCGTGATGTAAGAATTTTATATTTAACCATTTGGGCTCGAAGCTTTCTCGTTACAAGAAACTGGCGCTACGAGAAAATCTTTCAAATTGTGAAATTCATCTGGAATGGAACATTTTTCTTTCAATACTTGACATTCATACGTTTATATCTTACGAGAGTGTAATGTTTGAATTGTAATATGAATTCCACAGTCGCAAAGTTTTTCCAGATTGGAAAATGTACATTGACTGGTGACTCTCCTCTCGAGCTCAAAGGGTTAATACTCGGTAAAGTAATGAGTGAAATGCGTGTCCATTTTCGTAATCTCGTGTTGCACGAGTTTCGAAAAGAGAATAGGGCAATAACTGGGGCAAATAACATTTGTGTCGTTTATGGGGAACATTTGAAACAGATGGAAACGATGTTAAAGCTGGATGCATATTAGCTTCATAGGTAAGATTAAAATATTATTTTATATGCTAGAGAAATAAATGTCACGAACTTATAGGACGTCGATAGTATGGTATTGTTCGAAAGAAATTCAACCTCGAATATACGTTTCATTTCTTTCTATGTTTAATGTGTATTTCCGTGTTTCAATTCACTTGTTTTACGATTCAACAAATTGCGATCCTTTTTCTAATTTATAACACGAAAACTATGACGATAAGTATATCGCAATTAAATATGATTTCTTACGTAATAGAGTAGAAACTAATACTTGATCCTAGAATAACAAACATACAGAAAAACAAATTCTCATTGTTCGAGAATCAACTGTCCTCTACTCACGTACCTATTTTTTTAAATATCACTTTTCTATCGATAATTTACATTCAACGTATAATCTATCGAACAGGAACTCGGCACGAAAATAAAAAATACATTCAAAATAAATTCAAATAAATTCTTCTCCGACACGGATACTTAGAGTTGAATTATAAATATTTTTTCGAGTTGAATCGTCTTTCAATCGTCCGCAATAAATCGTGTTCGGTATTTACCGTATTCGATTACTCAGGTTGGATCGATCGCGTCGTCGAGGTCGTGTTTGATAATTTACTCTAGAAACGTTGAAAGCTCATCGGTAGGTATTATCGTGCTTAAAGGATCGCATCACCCAAAGGGATTGTTACCATCTTCGTCCCATCTCCCTCCCGAGTACATCAGCAGAGACGTTAACGACCACCCTTAACGTCACCTTAAGCCACGTTTTTAATCAGCACTCGTTTCCCCTGCTAACGGCGTGAATATCCATGGGGGTGAACGCAATTCTATAAGCGGTGCCACGTAAAAATGTTACCGGGTCTTGATAAAACTTCGTATTAATTACTGCAACAGGTGTTGTTTCCATTCGCTAACTTTATTCGCGTTTACAGGAGGCAACAAGTATCGCAGGAGATCTTCGCTCGCGCACAATTCGGGAAAAAATTTGTTCTCTGTCTTTATCGACGTAATACAGCCGTTCAAATAGACCGATAACAATCATTGTTCTTAAAATCGACGCGTTTCGATGATTACGACCACACGAGAAAGTGTACTTTCAAGTGCACGCAACATTTGCACAAGTGCAACATAATGCACCGTGAGATTTCAAGTATCACTCTCGAATTTTTCTCAATGATTCCTTTCTGCGTAATTAGTAAAATTCTCCTGAAACCATAATCGCAATATCGTGCACCTTACAAAAAATTCAAACTCTCCTAAATTTTCCTAATTTGTTCGAAACAATTGTTCGAAGACCTTCGAACATACTTCCAACCTCTTAAAACTCTTGCATCCGAACAACCATAGACGAAACGATTTATTATACGAGTGTATAATAAATATCGAACGACATATTTAACATTCTTTACCATTGTTCAAGCAATTCTACAGATTGTACAAAAATGATCGCTTCTGTGCCTTTTACGTTACCTGCACTCTCGAAAACGTAAATTCCACGTGATTGAACAACTTTACAATTGACACGCCTCTTCGATTTCACGCTCAGAATCGAACTTACACTCGCGCGATAAAAACGTTCCTATAACAACAAAAACAACAAGAAGAACAACATTGCCAAATTTCGATCGTAGCTCGTACAACGTTAACCAGAATTCCCGGTGGAACGCGTATTCCTCGACATCGTGGCTCGTCATTCTTAATCGCGAGTTCGCAGCGACACGACGCACAATGCGTAATAAGTACGAAGCCGGGAAATAGAAGGGCTGGGGCAAGGAGAGAGGGAGCGAGAGAGAGCGATAGAGGAAGGGCGGTGGAGGACACGGGGGACGGCATTGATTCGGCGGGCAATTAAGCTCGGATTACACTGGATAGGCCGTACTATATGCCCGGGGCTAAATGGATACACATAGCTGAGATTACTGCGGCCACTATGGCCTAATGTAATGCCGCCCTACGGGCTGTTACAACGATGCTGGTAGGAAGATGCTTACAAGAGAGGTCGACGGAGAAAGAGACGGGAGGGGGATGCAAGAATGGACTGGTATGGAAAGAGAGACAGAGAGAGGTACACAGAGAGATAGATAGATAGATAGAGAAAGAGAGAGAGAGAGAGAGAGACACCAAGAGAACAACAGACCTTTAGTTCGCGCGATATCGACGAACCGGTTGCAGCGTCCTTCTGTTCCAGGATGGCCATGGCTATCTTCGAAAACCTGGAATCCCGGTAGCTGGAATTATGCGACCGGTTTATTGCCGAGCACCAATCATAATCCCGGGCTCGAACGGTCCTGGTTTTAATCGTTTTCGATGGGACGAAAAACATCGCCGGAGCGCATCGGGCATCGTTGATTTACGTTGGGCACTGTAAAGGGTGGAAGTAGAGGGGCCAGGGGGAACATCGAGCCGTAATCTAGCAACGGTGGCGTAGTTACACCGATCGAGTAATTAATAATCGACGGTGCTTAGGCGCACGCTTTTATTCGATACTCCCTATAATTCTTTAATATGTACGGCCGTTTTATCGGCGAAACGGAAATTACCGCGGAACGGAAAAATGATCAACAACCACCACGTGTACACACACGCGCTTATATATATGTATATGTGTGTCTGTATACACGCGCAAATTGATAACGCAAATTACGTGAATTACGAGCCGGTATTAGCTCAGCAACGCTCGATGATCGCGAATAATAACGACGCCCGCGGTGCCCCCGATATTTTCACGGCTTAATATCTCGCGTCCCGGTGCTGTCCTTGCGGTCCCCGCGTGCCCCGAAATCATAAAGATAACGCGTTTGATGATTTTCCACGGTGCTGGCAATAAAATGATAAAGAAAGAAACCAAAGGGAGAACTTTCGAGGAGAGAACGAAGAAGAAAAGTAAGAGAGAGAGAGAGAGAGAGAGAGATCGGTGCATAGAGCCGATTACATCGATGGACACATTGTGCAGAGTAACGGGGGGCTGCGGGTAACGGCCGACGGCCATTCGTTTTATTGTGGCCACGTAGAGGAAGGATATCCGTATGACTTACAGCAGTCACGACGATAACACGAGAAAAATGACGACGAGCAGGGCAGACACGACAAAAAGGAAACAGGAAGACGAGCGAGGGTGAAACGGTTGGAGGAACGGGAAGGGTGGGGGGTGAACGAGGGCACCAGGGGGGAAGGTTAACTCGCGGCATCGGTCGACTTCGGAAGGCTCTGGAAAGCAGCAATGTGGGGCATAAACCGCTATCACGGACTATAACCATCCACGCCATAAACCTCAGCCTCGAGCCCGTAACGAGAATAATGCGTGCTGCTAGAGTATCCGCCTCTATTACGTTCGAAATCCCCCACGGAGCTGGCCCCCGACGCCCCTAACCGCCTCGAACGGAACCGCTTCCTCATCGTTCTCACGCACGTGATACTTCTTTCTTCGTTTTCCGCTTTCTTGCACCGCGCGATCATTATCCCGTTTCGATGGTTTTCTTTCCACTCGGTTCTCGCGCCGTGAATTTTCCCTCGGACGTACGGGAACGTTGCTCCGATCGGGGGGAGGAGGGGGGCAAATTAGAAATTAAACGGAAATCTCCGCGTAAGCTGAAAGTTACTCGCGCCGTGTGCATCGAAAGATGAGCTTCCGGGGAGAACTGCGAAGCGAACACTGTAAAGGACTATGAACGATTCGAGCTTTCGTTACTTGAAGTAATTGTGAACGAGATGGGGAAATCTTCTTGATTCTGGCTGATTGTAAACACACTAGGGTAGTATATTTTCTTGTATAAATTACATATATGATGTTGTAAAGTTTAGATTATAATATTTAGTTTATTATAATATGCAAGGATGTGTATTAAATAGGTTTTTATTTGTGTAATCAAACATTGACAGATACCACGAGAAAGGGATACATGTGTAACGTAAAAAGGATAAAATGTACGTCTATAGAAACTTTTTCCATTATTTTCGGACGCACGATCAACTTCTGGAGTGTATCCTACAAATCACAACCTAAAATTCTTCACACATCGGTTACTTTGATCACCGATTCGAGTCTCCCATTATACCAAACCGTGGAAAATTTGATCCCCACGAGAAGTACGCGAACGTTCGTCGTTACGAAACGAAACGCCACGGTATCGGTTCAATTTCGCGTGTTTTCGTATCCGTTAGGTATTAGGTCTCTTAGACAACAACCGCGTCCTTTCACGCTGCTCTCTATCCCCGATTGGCAAAACAGCGCAACGCGGTGGCGCTTCGAGTGAGCAACTCTCTTGTTCACCCTGTTCCCTCCCTCCTCCCTCCCGTTCGCTTTTCCTCTGAAAGACTAGAGACGATCGAGTGCAGGAAAGAAAAAAGGTAGAAAGAAATCCTCGCTACCCGCCGACCGATAATTGAACCCAGTGTTCGGCTCTCCCACCCCCTTTCACTTTCCAACTCCTTTACCACCCCTTGTCCCTTTTTCTTCTTTCTCCGTGGCCCCTGTTCGCCCCCGCCTCTCTCCGCCACCGGTCCGTAATCGAGTTATATGGCACTACGTTCGATTCGCGATTCGCTTCGTGAAAACCAGGAAGTTTTTCACCGGGCGAGACTCCGGTAATGCTCGGACGATAAAGGGCCGCTCGATGGCTAGGAGGAGGTTCCTGGCTCGTGAAGGGGGGTCGAAAGAGGGACGTGGAAAAGCACGAGGGTAATCTCGTGATGCTGCAGGAAAATACGCATACCGCGGATAACCTTCGCTGATAAATCCGATGAACCGGAGAGGGACGATCGATCACGTCGAGACGTCGCGCGAATTCGAAGACTCGATCCGGAATTCGAAGGTTCTCGATGTCCGTTTCTTCTGGAGGGAAATCGTGGGAAAATCGTGGAAACGGAAACGCGATACGTGTGGTTTACACGGGATTAAAATTTGAGAGCAGAGTTATTCGTTGGGAATTTTATCGAGACGTCAATGGTAATTCTTATCGTTAATTTAATCATTAACTTTGTTCGATACTTACTGCATCGGTAATCGCTGATCCGATAACGTGAACGTGAAATCGTCATTCGGTAATAATAAACCGTGTTGACACAAATCAGTGTCCACATTCCAAGCTGTTATTTTTAGTTTTTGATTCCAAAAGCGGCAAAGGAGAATGTTATTGAAACTTCGCAATATCTATCGCAAAGAATTTCAATTAAAGATTCCTTACGGTAGAAAACCGGAGTCGTCGGACAGTTAGCAATAATCTACCACGGTGATCGATAAAATCGAATATAATAGACACAAGGTGCGTAATTAAAGGCCTAGGGGGTTATTCTCTTCGTAAGAGGGTTTTATTCGGCTCCGATTTCGACAAAATTACAAGTGTCTCAATCGCGCTTCTCTCGCACTGTACATTCTCACGCGCATTCAATCGATTTTCGCGATCGAAAGTAATTGTATTTGTCTCGAGGATTCTTCCAGTCGTGATTCTGAATGAAAAGAACAGCACACATCCTTTCGTTGCTTCATAAAATAAAAAGAAATACGATGCGAAAAATTTGGAGATTTCGATGACTAAAATTAATTCTATAATATATATATTTTAAATATTTCTCTTATATCGTAACCGTTGTCATACAAGAATAACTATAAAGTGAGTTTCACCTCGTATATCTTTATTATCCGATTACGCCTCTTTCGTTTTTCGATGAAGCGGATATCGCGCCCCTGCTGCGTCCCTGTTCGAACGAGGCGGAATTTTTCGCGTCCCACTTTTCCGTCTTGGTCGTCTCGCTCGCGGCTCGAGTATCCCATTTCGCGACGACATCGACGACAAGTCAGGAAACGCTTGAACTTTTTAATGTAAAACGCAAGGCGCGATATTACCGGGTAAGACTACCGGGGCCACTCTTCCTCGGGGCTCGATACGATAAAACTTCGGCTGTAAATCAGAGCTCACCGGTGCACGGGACCTGGTTGAACTCGGATTCTCACATATTTTATTGTTTCATAATAAAACTTTTGCTACCGTCATCTCGATAGGAAAGCGAGGGAAACGGACCGACGACGACGCAGAAGAGGGGGGACGATAGGAACGATGAAAAACCGGGACGAAGAAAAAGGGTAAGGAGAGGTCCGACCCGATAAAGGGTCACGGTGATCGGGGGGTAGCCGGGGGAAGGGTTGAGGGGGTTTACGATCTTACAAATCTGACGGAAAGATACTCCGCTGATTTTCGTCCCTATTCAGCTCTTTTATGGAGATTCTATCCCGGCCGAGCGAAGGTGGAAAAGTTCGCGGGGCATTGCGCCGTCGATTTCCTCGTAAGAAAACGAATCGAGCGTGCGGAGGGAAACGCGAACTATCGGGAAACTGGCGGGACGCGTTGTTTTATCGGGGATCGGGGCGATTTATGAAACGGAAAATGCGAACGAAGCTGCACGGTTTTTAATTCCCGTGGAAAATTTTTACTGATTTATCGGGGCCGCGCGGCTTGAATTTATCGTTCCTACCGTTGTTTTCAAAACTTGTTGTCGAAGAACGGGCGACAGGGCGGAAAGGTTGCGCATATTTTTGTTTTTTGCGTTTTGCAGTCACGTAGCTGCGCGAACGGGAGGGAAACGCGTCTATTGTCGCAATGGGTGGGGAAAAGTTTTCGGAAAAAGTAGTACATTGCGCACGACGAAAGTATTCTTACTGTATGTACACTAGAGTAAATGTTCTTCGATTCCTGTACAATAATTGTATCGCGTTTCGAATTTTTAAGTAGGTCGAGATTCTTTACCAAGGATCCTTAAAAGACTCCGTAACCTTTTTATTAATGTATTAATTATTATCGCAGGGTTTTTGTTCTGACATCGATCCTATTGATCGTGACAAACCTGATAATACCACCACGGTTGCTCATATATTTCATTCGTTGTTTACGGTTTAGTACTCACTTTTACGAATTATCCAAGACGGATATAATAGTATCGAATGACTCGTTTAAATACAAGTACAACAGAGACGAAAAAATAAAGAAACCGAAGATGGTACCAACTTTTCCCTAGATTTTTAATTCCATCTAAAAAATCATCTCACTCGATTTCTTCCTTCATTTCTTCTCACCGATCGAGATCGGCGACGAAACACATAGACCACCATCGTGAAAACGTACATAAAGCTCCTCGAAGGATCTCAGCTCGTCGCGACAAGTATTAACAGATTCAAATCTCGCGTTACTCCTCATTTCGAATTTTCTCTTTCCGTTCTCGTTCGTTTCGTTTGGCGCGCTCGAACGACTTATTTCGCATTTGAACAAAAGACGCGTTCGGTTCACGGAATGGGACCGGAGCTCTCTGGTCCGATCCCGCCCTCTCTCTCTCTTTTTTTAATCGTTACGAGGAACCGTGCACCCGTACCAACGAATATAATCCCGGGCGAGCCGGTTCCCAATTTATTCACGGGCGAGGGGGCCCCGTGATTTTTCCCGGTTTCCCGCGACACAGAAATTAACAACCGAGCAATTCCGGTGTCGTTAAAAATTCAAGAATACTAAAGCCGCGGCCGGTCGCGTTCCTTTTCGTTCGTTACCGCGTTGCCACGGTTAAAATCCTTTTACGCCGGTGACGGAAGAACGCGGAACCGTTAAAACACGAAAGGAGTTTCCCTGTGTTCCAGGGTGGTTCAATTTGGCGCCCCGTTCCCCCCGCCTCGCACCCCACCCACCCATCCATCCGTTTCCCCCCACGGTTGGATTCGATCGCGCGCGCTACATACCGAAACCTACGAGGGTAGATATAGTATGTACGAACGTTGGACCTCTGCAGCCATCGCCTACCACACTCGCAGCAGACTTCGCTGTACCGGCGGTAGTAATTGCAGCGTAAACATTTCCCCGGGCGCTGATTGCGAGACTCATTATTTCGGCGAACCTCCAAATCGAGAATCGCGCTCGAGATTCGACGACTCGAAGACGCCGCGTCCCGGTATCTCCGACTACACCGCGCGAGCGGCTGTCGGCTTGATTAAGGGAGTGGGATGTCTCATTATTGCTCATAATCAACGCGCTACAATGGCAGGAAGCACGCCGTGGAGCGCGGAAGATATTTCGGAAAATTCCTACGACCCCGAACCCCTTACTCCGTATCCGGTGTTCGGTTGCTCGACATCTGTCGAGCCTCGCGCTTTTAACCATTTCGATGCTCGATAACGTCAAAGGAAACACGATTTCGAAGATTTCAAGACCGAGAGTGCTTGCACTTGTTTCTCGAGGATTCTTTTAGTTAGGATTCTGACGTAACGGGGGCTCGTATCAGGGGTTTTCTCTTCGTTGGTTGATCAGATTTTGGGATATTTAAACTGTTTTTTGTTTTTTGTTGTGATAAGGGGTTGTATTCTTTTCGGGGATGATTTTAATCGTGATTGTGATATTGATAGAGCGGTACGAGATCGTTTCGTTGCTTTGTAGAATAAAGGGAAGCACGATGAGATAAATTTGGAGATGAAATTAATTCTATGTGTTTTGAATATTCCTCTTGTTTTGCAAGAATGAGTATAGTGTGTTTCAGTGCGTATATTTTTATTATCCGATTGCATTTTAAAACAAGTTTCTAAACTTCTTCGAATCGTTCACAGATCTGGAGTAAGAATGACGATACACACTTTTCGGTTGTCTAGTAGAACACTCAACCCTTCACACTCGAGGCTTCTTTGCTACTAGAAACCAACGCCTCGAGAAAATCCGTTGAGTCGTAAAATGAGTCCAGAATGGAACATTTTTATATACTTCGCACACATGCGTTCACACTCTAGAAGAACGTAATATTTAAATTCCAATTTGAATTCCAAACCACGAAATTTTCCCACATCGAAAATAGTACTTTGAATTAGATGACGACCGAGGATCTCCTCTCGAGTCCAAAGAGTTAATAAATATTTCTCTTATGGAATACACGGTCCAAAATTACACTCTTAACAATAATACATTTCCTCGTTCTCGTCTCGTCGGTACAAACGTACACAAATTTCCGTAGATTTCGTCCGCAGTGCAATATTTATAAAATCCACAAAGTACACTCGCACCGATTCACCATCGTTCGAGGTCTCCGTTACAATTCGATCAGGTCTCGAATTCGATCCGTTTCCATTTCTCACCGCCGAAAATTCCACGTTCTGTCATTTCTTCGACCATTCGTCGAACAAAAATCTCAATAATCGTCCGATTGATCGGCCTCTCGAGGCGATCGTGCCCCTTCGAGCGTAATTCAAAGCGTTCAACGCGGAACGCGACAGTGTACGCGATTTCCTCGTGTTCCCCGCGAACGGAAGCGAGACAACGCCGCGGAATAGACGGAATCCAGACGAACAAGAGGCACAATTTCACTCACCGGTCCCCCCTTGCCGGTCTCTTATTCTGTTCATCGCATTTCCATACCTAACGCCCGACGTAACGCCAACATCGTCAGCGGCACTCGCCGCTGGAATATATCTCTCCCATTTTTTAACACGAATTTCCCGAGAGGTGGTCGAATTACCCACGGCGGCCGTATTTACCGTGCTTCCTCCGCGCTTTCGAGAGCACTCTCCGGCCCCCCGTAACCGTCCCCGGCTCCTCGGCCTCCGCCACCGTCGCTATCTTCCCGCGTCGGTGAATCACGAGACGCGAGCGCGTTCCGCGCGTCATAACGATCCGTCCGCGATAATAGAACGAGCGAAAGGGAAACCGGAAAGAAAAAGAGCAACGAACGCACCCTGGAGTGTGGAGCAGCGGAGGGGACGGAGGACCGGCCGTGAAGAGAGAGAGAGAGAGAGAAAAAAAATCGTGGATATCCATCAAGCGGCTAGTTGCGTTTCGACGTGAGCTAGAGGATCGTCCACGGTGGCGATGGTGGTCCGCTATTTTTCGAGGGTTCGTAGGGGGGCCCCCCGTCGGATAATAAATCGGCACAATTTCGTGGGTAGAAACGGGACCGGTGGCGCGGCTTACATACGAAATGTTCGTCTCGTACTCCTCCCCTACACCCCCGTAGTGCCCCCTCTTCTTTCGCTCTGACAAATACGATACACGGGTATCGTTTCGAGACGTCCTACCGGCACGAGGAAACCTTTTGGAAAAGAGTAGCTGGTGGCTCGATTCGACCGGACGATTCTCGAGCTGAGGGGTGCAGGGATGGCCTCTCACCCTCGATCGGCGAAACGAGGGCGCGAGAGGCTCGCTTCCGACTCGAGAGGGGGAGAGAAACGATGGCCGCTCCTAATAGAGAGGGATTTCGTTCAATTATATCTTATGGCGCCGTTCTCGACGGTAATGGCCGTGGCTGCCGCTCATCTCTGCCACGGTGGGCGCGATTTTCAACCCCCGGAGGGTGCCACGGCCCGAGAGGTCGACGGCTGCTAGGAACGGAAGACCTTACGACGAGCTCGGGGCGGTGGAGACCAGACGACAGGAAAGATGGAGATTTATCTCGAGCAGGTGGGCGCGATTTGACCGCACAATGCGATGTAAAATTTCGAGGCGAAGACAAAGGACCCGGACCAGCTACCGGGTCGAAAGTTTTCGTTAACCGAGCCGCAATCTACCGGCTGACGATAGGACAGAGGACGTCCCGCTCCGAACCGCTGCTGGCTCGAGATTCGACTCGCGAGCTGGCCCGACCGGTCGAAAGTTATAATTAATCGTTCCTCGTTCAACGACTCGTACCCTCCCCGTACAGAGAAGCGAGTTACGAAAAAACTGGCCGACTTTGTGCGACTCTCGCCGCGATTGAACGCGATCGAGTTCGTTTCTTTACCTCGGACTCGAGCAAAGTGTAAACTCGTGTCGAAAATGGGGCAATCTTCTCGGCTGGACAAATATATCTATAGGTAAATAACTTTCGATGCTTTCGAAAAATTAAGATTGATATTATATTGAGTTGTTCGGAAAGTCGTTTTGTTCTCCAAAATGGAGAATGTGTAATTTAATAAAATGTTTATACACTCTAAAAGAATCGTGTGTCATTTTCACCAAATGAACGAAATGTCTTTCCGAACAACCCAGTGGAATCAAATGTTTGGATGAAGGAAAGGTTACTTTTTGTGATAATTTTTTTGTCTTATTTAAACTTAGGGTGTTTGTAAAAATTTGAGAGGTATTGTACAATGAGTTATTCCCCCACTAAGTTTCGGATAGGGAAAATATCGTGTTCTTTTCTTTGGCAGGTAATATATCCCTGCTTTCCTTGAACGTAGAAGTGTCTTTGTTTAAGAATAGGTCTTTGTCTGAAAGTAGACAAGGACAGAAGAACAGTAAACGATGCTCCATCTTGTTAAAGATTAGAAACCCAAGTTTTATACGTCCAAAATCTTTCAGAGAGTAATGAAAACACTACGGTGAGTGACACACGGTTGTTGAATCAGAATTCCAGAAATCTGTTAGAAAATATAGAAAAATAATTATGCGCGATATATTGCTCGTAAATTGCTACTAGAAATGTATAATAGATTGTTTCATAGCTCTTTTCTGAGTGAAGATGCGTGGTTTAATAGAACCTACCGTCTTTTTACTATAATTTTCCACGGAAGCAACAACGCTTTTTTCTCAAAGAAAAGTTCTTTTCTAAATTACAGCATATTTTTTTCATGCACAAACCTATCCTTACTATCGTGTCGCGTGAAAATGTATTAAAATAAGGAGATTGGAAAATGTGTATCATTAATATTCTCCACCGATGACTGTCGAAATGGTTCTACTTTAATGAAATTTCGATTTGTTCGCTAGTTTTTACGTTAAAGTAATTTTAAGGATATACGTATTCCGTGAAAGTAGAAAATGATTTTGCTCATTTTCAATGACACTTTTCATAGAGCTTTCCCGTATGGGTAGCGATTTTTCGAGTTGCAGAAATTGCAATCGTAATTCACCGTCTTAGAAAATGCGCTCACGAATTTACAGGAAACAGAAAAGCACTGCACGAAAGTTTCCCAAAGTCTGAAGTACTTTCAAACACAATACCTTGTAACGTAAAGGGCTCGACAAGTGTATGGTCATATTTTAGGTAAAAGTTTCGATAAAATCCCAACATTCCCTTGGTTTATTAATCTTATGCCGAAGATTCTAGGTGAATAAAAGGACGGTGAAAAAGAAACAGAATATATTTGCGTTGAAGCGTTTTATTATACGAAATGGGCGATTTTGAATACACAATTCACTTAAATTAGCTTTAAAGCGTTCTTCCGTTTTAGTATATATTCAAAGTCTTTGGGTTAAAAGTGTTCCAAACGTATAAAACTCGTGTCTTTAACTTTCTAGTAGAATGAGGCTGGGAAAATACAGAAGCGTACAGTAACAGTTATTATAATAGCTTTTTTATATAAAAAGAGTATATTTCGAGGACACGATGGGTCGAGAAAGATCCGAGGAAGGTACTAAAATTAATATAGAGAGACCAGTTAATTTCAATTTTATAGTAGACCAACAATATAATGTGAGAGCAGTCGAGTTCGCGGGTCGGTTACCTGGAATATTCTGCTCCGTGACCTTTAAAGACTCACTGAGATGTTAATTATGAAATGCCCACTCTAGAAATTGCTTATTTTCTAGAGAAATTTTCCAAGAGTCGGAGCATAATTTTCGAGATTTTTAACCGATGCTCTCTGACCCGAAATTCGCAAAATTAAAATCTATTTACAATTTCCACGTTGCAAAAAACAACTGTGTTATCTAAAGGAAAATTTATTTCGAGAATCCGATCTTTCTCGAAGGAAACAAGAGAAGAACTCTCCACGGTCGTAATTTCGGAGATAAAAATGAATTTGCGAATATTCCGCAGAAACCTTCACGTCCTGTATATTTCAAAAATTTTCAAAACCGACAAAACGACGATTTGCATACTCGTCGTTTTACACAGTCTACGATATGTTTCAGTTTCGTAAAAATTTCTGACCTCGACTGTAAAAAGTGATCGATTTAGCACAGAACAACCCGTTAACTTTTTCAGGAACGAATTGCTTTCTACGAATTATATTAAAATTCTAACCGATGTCGAGTCACGACATCCACTCGCTATGCTGACGAATTATACAATAGAGAAATACAATTATCATTTCGCCTTCGATAACGGTATACGGAAAAAACGACTATATATATACAGAAAAAACAACTATATATAAACCTACATAAAATACTCCAAACAACAGGGTATCCAGTGCAGAATTTTTGAAACTGTGCAGATACACGCGTGTTCATTTCAAAGTAATGTATATATACATATATACTGTGTGAAGAATTCAGGACAAATTCATCGAGCGAAATGACAGTCGAAAAGCGTATCACAGAGTGTTGTGAACAAGTTTGGAATGCTCATTGTCACAGCCCTACATTCCTCACGAAACACGTTCCTCTTTACGTTCTTACTTTTCTGTTCAAAGAGTATCCAATTGAAAAATTCGATTCGTTCGAGGGAAAAGTTACAAATTTTCGCCCAAAAAAAAAAAAAGAAAAATTTTCCTCGAACTCACCCTCTGAGAAGAATCGTCGCATCGATGAGAGAGAGAATCGTTCAGGAACTCGTCGTCGTGACGGAACGCGTATTTCCGTCTCGGTTTTCTCGTTGTTCTTATTCTCGATTAAAAGGGAACTATAAACCGGCAAGATCGTTACCGGAATCACCGCGTGCGTTCGAAAAAAGTTTCGCGTTTCGAAACTTGTTTAGCGAAGCGGTAAGTTCGGCCGCGGGTTGCGCGGTTTAGTGATTCCTAAGTTCTTTCTCTTGGCTCGTTTGATCGTTAGCGATGAAACATTGAAGTTTCTCGACGTCGGATGAATGCATTCATAAAGCAGCTCGACTTAAAAGCACAGTTTCGCCTAATCTTCGTCTATCTCCCTCGGGTCTCCCCCGTCTCTCGCTTCCACTCTACCCCTTTCTGACGACTTAAGTACCTCAATTTGGTTCGTTCGTTTAATCTCCTTTGCACGCGAGGAGGGGCCGCGAGGAGGGTGGGTTAAGGTAGAGGGTGTGCGGGGGTGGGCGGTTGAAACTCGGCGAGAGAAGATGGTGGAGAAGCGCAGGACAGAGCCAGCCGGCTGATGCCGACGTAGAGCTGCACGCTAAGCGAATTGCAAAACGTGGTAAAGTGCAGTTTGCAGTTTCGCGTATCTCTGATGAAGTCTGTCAACTGTACGGCAAAAAGGAGCCGAGTCAGGCCAAGGAGCTTACATCTAATTAACTGTGATTAATTAAATCCCTTACGCGTTCTCGCTGTTTTCCGCGCGACCGTTGCGTAAGCATCGTGCTCACCGTGAACAAAGGAACTCTCCTTTTATCAACGGAACAACAACGAGGAGCGCGTGTAACGCGCATCGGGGAAATTGAGAAACGTTTGCGCACGAGGAAACGATTGGAGATCGTATTCGAAGATTGGGGACGATTGATAGGAAGAATCGAGCATCGATAGGGCTATCGAGATTAAAATTACTACGGAATTAAATGAAACATTGAAATTTCGCCAGAAGACCGAACTGTTACGTGTGCACCCAAAATTGAAATTTATTACACGTTTCGTTAGACGTGCGACCAACATTACTTTCTTACCAACTTTGTTACCAACAAAGGTGATCAATATTACGCTCGATTCCTCGCGAGTAGATCGAGAATCGAAAACCATTCGAGAGACTACACCGAGTTCCCTGCGAGGGGAATATCGAGCTTAAGAAAACCAGACCAGTCTCGAAATTAATCGTCGAAGCGAATCTTCGCGAGGTTGGCCAGCACGCGAAGACACTCGTCCATCGTTACGGAACACGGTACAGGTACGATTCGTAGCCGATATCTGTCCTCGTTTACTCAGCGCAAGGGGGTTCGAAAGTAATTAATCGGGCAGCTCCATTATCGACCATTATCGGGGCACGAAAGCCACGATGAAGCCAGAAGTTCGACGGGGCTCCGGTGTATATATAAAATAATGGAACGACATCGCTTAAAACTGGGCTAAACTACGGGGGAACTTCTTGCCCATCTCGTCCCCCCGCTCCACTCTTTCTCTCACCGTCTGCATCCTTCCTGCCCGTATAAAACTCCCATTAACGCCTTTATTAGCATTGATAATCCAACGAGAGTCCTACTTCGAGCGTGCCAAAGAATTCCTTCGAACCGAGAGAGGAATCGAAAACTTTTCGAACGTCTCGTTCGGTGAAACTTCCTCGTGGTTCCTCGCGATAACCGAACGCTCGTTGTCTCTCACTCTCTCTCTCTCTCTTTCTCTTTTTCTCTCTCTCTTGTAACGAGTCGACGATTTTAGCATAACATTGCCCGGTGGAATCCGATTATCGTTACCTTTGTTTGCAATTAACTTGTAAAGTAGGTAATTTTGTAGCCGGTTCGCGACGCTCGAGCGTGTACCCGGTGCTATCGGATCGAAACGTTATCGATTCGATCGAACGATTTTATCGGTGGTTAGACCGAAAACTCGCGCAACGATATAACTCACGAAGTTGAATATTCATGAAGAATTTTCATCGCGCACCCTCGCGCGCCGAACTAAATAACAGGAAACACGTGAACGCAATGCGAATGCTTGTCGGCCAATAAAATCGCACGGTGTATTTTTCTTTCTTTTTTTTTCCTTCTTTTTTTTTCGTTCCCTTTCCGCGCGTGGAAACGAAACAACGACGAGGATCGATTATCGTACGCGAAGTCGACGAAAACAACGGAACAGAATGATGTACGTGAACGAAGTTCGTTCCGGTGGTGCGGCCCGACGCGAAACAGCGGCACATCGGGTGGCACGGAAGTTTCGGCGCGGCCATTAGGAAGCGATGGCTCGCCGAGGGAGTTCGAACGCCTCGGAACCACAGTTCCGCGGTCGCCGCTGTAAATCAACAAGTTGATATCCTGTTACTTAACCCAACTGAGACCACATCGGACGATGGTGGAGGCCGGCGATTGCTTCCACCGGGCGGATAATGGTCGTGCGCCGACGACAAGATCAATTTTCGAATACGAATATCTCGGTTGGCATCTTTCCTGATCGAGAGCGTCTCTCGACGAGATCGAGCCTCGGTACGATTTAAGGCGACTCTCCACTTGGACCGGGGATGGTTCGGGTTATTGTATTGCTCGGACGGAACTCTCCGACAAGTTTTGCTGCGTGGCTGTGCTGGTGTGTTCTTACGAGTAGAAAGTAGAATAGGTGTTGTGTAAACGTAGGGGTGGAAATGAGAAAGTGTTATGTAAACGTAAGTTTGTGAATAGGAGTAGAAAGAAGGAAATATGTTCTGTGAACGTAGATTTGTGAATAGTGGTAGGAAGAAGGAAATACGTTGTGTGAACGTAGGTTTGTGAATATAGGTAGAAAGAAGGAAATACGTTGTGTAAACGTAGGTTTGTGAATAGGAGTAGAAATATAAACGTAGGTTTGTGAATAGAAGTAGAAAGAAGGAAATACGTTGTGTAAACGTAGGTTTGTGAATAGGAGTAGAAATATAAACGTAGGTTTGTGAATAGGAATAGAAAGAAGTAAATACGTTGTGTAAACGTAGGTTTGTGAACAGAAGTAAAAGGGTGATGTAGATGCAGGTCTACAAATAGAAGTAGAAAAGAGAAAATACATTCTATAAACACGGGCTTATAAATAGGAATAGAAAAGAGAACAGAATGTTATATAAACGTGAGCCCAGAAATGGAAATAAAACCGGGAAAAAGTGTTATATGAACGAAGGTTCGTAAATAGAAATAGAGGATAATGTTATACAAACATAGGTCCGTAAATACATCGTCGATAACTCGCAACGAAATTATGGAATGTGAACGGAATTAATTCGCTATTCTTGTGAAATGCAGATTAAATTAGATCGATACGGTTTACATAATCTGGATAAAATCGACACGATATTCTTGTAATATAATACTAAATGTAGCCCTCGAACGATGTTCTTGTATCGATGAAATTTATCCAATTTAGGTGAGCTGCATTCACTATTAGAAATTGTTAGCGATCAATGTAACGTCCGTTAATCACCTACCGTTAATAGAACGATTATTACGAATATTCGTAAGAATATCGTGTCGATCGATGTATCGAATAGGGCTATTAACGATAGATAATTAACGAACGTTATACCGATCGATAACAATCTCTAATAGTAAACACAGCTTGCCCAAATTGAATAAATTCCATCGATCTGTATTTACAATGTGCAATTGTAACAATGACAGACAACGAAAACAAAAAAATACAACGATGAGTCGATGAAGACCCGAGGACCCCATCAGAATTGAGCAAACAGGTCGAAGGATTGCGCTCTGTTCGGAAAATCGAGAGAGTTCGATGCAAGTAAGGACATAATCGTCCAAAAGGATCGCGTCGCGCTGATCTAGGAAAATTCAAGTAGGTCCTCTCCCTTAACGACCGATACTTCGGTAAAGTAAATTCGACCGATATTAAAACTTTCCGTATATTTTCAACGTAAACTTTTCCAACCATTCTATCCGACTTTTCGGCCAATTTTGATCCTCCGTCGAAACAATGTACGATATTGATCTAGAATACAACGGAACACAATGAAACCAGCTACGTATTGGTAAACACGTTACGATAAATGCGGCGGAATGTTCCAAAGAATTTTCTATTATCATCCGGCGTAACAATTGTCAAAAACATGTGCCCGCAATTGGGACATTTGCCGTGCGTTATTTCAATTCACGAGATATTTTCGCGTTTGTTCGTTCCCCGTTCACCGTGTATCGGTATTAACGGGATTGTATGGGTGTACTAACAATGGAGAGCTTCGTGAAATCATCCCGCATGTTTCGCGCCGTATTCACCTGTCAATCTGGCAACGCTGCGATCGTTGTGTGCAAATAATTACGTAATAATTACAGTAATACCGTTGTTATTGTAAACTGTATTCGGATTAACGACGGGGATTAATGGTTTCGGTTCGTTATGAAGATATTATGAACACGGTAACGAACACTGTGGGTGTATCCGCTGATCGTCGAAGATCAAAACGCGTCGATACGCAATGTGTGGGCGCGTGTGTGTGTGTGCGCGCGCGTGTGCACGCGCTCACCAATGGAAATACTACGGTAAACGTTCCCGAACGAGTTTTGATAAAAGTTGAAACCCGCGAGAGAGCGGAACAGCGCGATAATGTTTTAATCGATTATGGATAAAACTTTACGTTCGAGGAGCCCGTAAACGAGAACGTCCCAACTTGGGTCACTGGTAAACGCGTTTCTGACCTTTATTGGCCACTACCTCTCCGGATAAGCTCGAAGTTGCTCCACAATAATCGTTACAGGCTGACCTTTTTCAAAACTTCTTAAAAAACCATCACCGCCGACGACGAACGCAAGAATCGTATCACCGATGTCTGGTCGTTTCCTTCTCGTTCCACTTGATCGTCACACCGCGTCTAGATCGTCTCGAAACGTTTCAGTCACGCGTGCATCGAGTTCGGGGAAGCTGCTGTTATACCTTGATCGCGGATATCGCTGCGGATTATCTCAAACATTTTCGTAATATTAAAAGGAACTTTTCTCGCCGTAATATTGAAAGAAACTTTTTCCTCGTGATATTGAAACGAACTTTTTTTAGTTATTTCTCCGTTTATACGCAAAAAGGATAAATTGTTTTCATCGAAATAACTGTATAATTGGTGTCTGACCGTTCCCTATTCGTTCCACTTGATCGTGACAGCGCGTGTAGATTGTCTCGAAATATTTAAATCACGTATGCATCGAGTTCGAAAAAGGTACAATAATCACGGATATCGTTGCAGATTATATCAAACAGTCTCGTAATATTAAAAGCAAGCTTTTTCCGCGATATTTACTTGTTTCTACGTTTGTACGTAAAAAGAATAAATCGTTTTATACGGAACAGAGCCGTACCACTGATGTCTGACCATTCCCTTCTCGTTCCACTTGATCGTGACAGCGTGTGTACATCGTCTCGAAACGTTTGTTACGCGTGCATCGTGTTCGGGGAAGGTATAATAATCACGGGCATCGTTGCAGCTTATCTCGAACATTCTCGTAACGGAACGCTTTTGCAATATTAACGTCGAAGGAACTTTTCCCACGATATTAACTTTTTTCTAGGTATACACGCAAAAAGGATAATTCGTTTCGTTGAACATTCGAGAAATCGCGTGGCTCGTTTCGTTCAACGTTTATTATATCTTCCAGATACCGATGAAACATTGCTCCGTGTCCAGTCGATATATTTGCGGCTCGAACGCGATGTCAAACCGACAAAGGAAACTTTCGCGGCCGCGCCTCGATATTTATCGTTTTTAATTACGCATTCCGATATGCAAATCTTGCCCGAACTGGGACAGAAATACACTCGACGTGATTATGAAATAATACTCGGCGGTCTGACGTCCGCTAATTCGCAAACTCAATACCAGCGAACTTGAATCGAACGGAGTAGCGCAACGTGGACGAAGATATGGCCTAATTAAATTATTACTACGAGCTAATTACATCTTGCTCTCGGCCCATAAGCAGAAGTATCAGTTAAGACAATCGAGACGCGATAACGCGAGATCGTGGAATCTTCGTGTCGATGAATTTCATGAAAAATTTATACGTAAAGAAGAACGTGTTACGCGTTCTCGTCGGAGCAATCTTTCATTCTATTTACCTTACCTTTGCAAAACGATGGTCAGGGAGCTTGTGAAAATTCCAAGACTCGTATTTTTGTACCTACGGTATTCACGTACACTTATCGGACCCTCGAGATCTAAAATTTCATATCCGATTCAACGTACGGAGCTATCGCAAGTGAACACTATTCTTCGCGTACGCGCTCACGTGTCTCGAATATTAAGAAAGCGTATCGAAAGAAGATTTCACGCGGTCGGAGAGGAGTAATCGAAGCCTCGATACCGTAAATTAATTCTATCGGACGTTCGATCCGCTGGTTGCACGCGAAGAGGGTACGGTAGGCTTCGGTAGCTGATCGTCGGGTTTCATATTTTCTGATGAACCGTTTCAACGATAACGCGACTGGAAAATACCCGATGCCTCTGCAACGATAACAATTATGCACTCTAACGTGCCCGATGTAAAATTAACGTTGGCTTTCCCTGCATCATCACGCTGAAAGTTCGGTCAGGAACTCTGAATACGTCCGCTCCGGTAATCCGGCGCGAATCCCGGCGCTAGCAGCGTCAGAGTGAGCAAGTGCACCGGAAATTTGCGATCGCGAATTTGCGATTGGCGCGCTAACGAGCGCCTGGAAATTCTAACATTGCGAAATTCTATCTGCAACTAATCGAAGGATTGGGGATCGGCCCGCGAATCCCTCGTATCTGGCTTGCCGCAAAATCGGATCGCGGTTCATTCGTTTAATTCGCGCGACGGGAAACAACCAGGCGCCTCGATTTTCGGGAATTGAAACGCGAAAACGTGATTTTTAATTGACTTTACGTATATGTGTACATACGTGTACATATATGTATGTATGTATCTAGGTTATCGTTTCCGTTTTTAATCTAACGCGATACAGATGGCGGCTAACCGGTAACTACCCTTCGTATACTAATATCGATAAATCCTATGTTCGTCTTCATTGAGAACTTAATTGAACGATCCACGGTTCGATTTATTTTACGCTTTTATAGATTGAATCTCAGAAATCGTTGCAAGTGTAACTGAAATCTCTATAAATTATATGCAGATACTCTTGGATAACGAAAGACTGGCAACAATTTCGGAATATTTGAACAATCTACTTAGCACGTATCACGATGTCGAGAATTCGTAATGTATTATTATCGACGCACCGATGGAATTTTTGAAAACGAACCGATTCTATAATACAAAACACACGTCGATGAATTTATTTAACGACAGGAGAGAATGAAAATTAACGTTCCTGCGCACCGATCGGTGCATATTTTTCCCGAATGAAATTTATTCGGACAAAAATGCGCGAAGAAACGATCCGATGGAAGCAAACTCGTAGTGTATGTATTTATATGTATATACGTATAAATACACACGGTATTAATGTCCCAACGGTATTTGTTACCAGTCCACCCGCGCACGGAACAAAAATTCAATTATCATTCTATATTACGCGAACGCGTTCCGTTCGGTTCGTATAAAAATCAAACGTAAATTCACGTTTCGTTTCCCGTGCAACTCGTATTCGCAAGATGGCAACGCGATTCCCCTGTACGTACATACAGAACAGTTCGAGTATTCGTGTTTCTTCGTGATCGGTAACACCACGGCCGCGAACCAGTTTCAACCGGTGGACTCCGAAAGAGGCAATTAACGACTGGAATATCTATGAAGAAACTTTCCACCGATAGCCATCATCGGTTCCCGTATAGGATCGCAGTTTACACCGCTTGTTATTGCGTCCGAGTTGAAGAAAACACGGTCAGGAACGATGGTATCGCGCCACGCCGTGAGCACCGTTCCAGAAACTTTGGTCATCTTCGCTTTACCGAGAAGTGATTAGGTTTAGAGGAAGACGGTGGGGTAGAGAGCGGGATCGGCGAGGGTGGCGTACAAATTGGCTCTACACCCGTAGATCGTGGTCTTGATTTATTGGTATGCACTCCGATCGGTAATTGGGTTGCACGCACTAAACTGCTTAATCAATAACCAAGTACGATCATCAATCTATAATAATAACGACATTACATACGGAGACAATCCATACGACGTGAATAGTGACCTCCCCCTTCTCCTACCCCCATCTGTCCCGAATACAAACGCGATCGCGTCAGAGACTGTATAGTTATCGCTGCGAAACACGAGGAGACTGTTCGTAGGAACGCGACCGATCTCGAGAATGAAACGAACATTGTATCGAATCGAGTTCAATCTTTTCTGTACGATTAATGCTCGAGATATCGAGAACTTGGATTAAGATTGTGCAGAGAATACGGTGATCGGGTCAGGTACTGGACAGTTGTCGCTGAGAGACACGAAGACGTAACTCGAAGGAAACGATCGAGGAAATGAAACGAATAATATTGTATTAAATCGAGTTGAATTGTTTCTGTTCGACGAACGGCCGAGAACGCGTATTAAGATCGATCGTTACCTAAGAACGTTTCACGGAGACACGAGTAACGGAAATTTGATAACAGATTCCAATTTTTACGATCGCTCTTTTACTTCTCGAACTTTTCACCCGGTGCATAAAACACGGATCGCGTCTCGCGGTCGTTAAGTTCCCGACATCCGTGAAAGTTGTCCACCAACGGGATAACGTTTTCGAAAAATATCGGAGCAAATATTTTCCGGGCTCCGTCGTTAAACGGTTTCTCAAAACGGTATAATTATTCGAAGTAACGGCTCTCGGTTAAAGCACTCGCCATTATCTTGCACGGCTCCGCTCGAGGAGTCGTTTCTACGCAAACGGTTCTTGTATCAATTTTATGGTTAAAGTCTTTCAGCGTTTCGTTTCACTCGGCGGTTTTATTACGGGAAACGAGGATTCGTAAGTTTCGCGTTTTTAACTTCGATGAATTTCATCCTGTACGTCGTATCGCGACTCTCGACCGACAGAGTGGAATAGAAGCGACCCGGACTGTTCTTTTACAATTTTAAACCAATTTCGTAACGTACTCGTTACGCAGGATACGACGTACAAGTTGATCCGATGGAAATTCTAACGAAAATTTACACGATAAACCGACCCGAACCGAGGGTAAGTTCCGTTCCAGGGATTAAATCGTGCCACTAGCGAAAGTTATTTATCAACCTGGATAGCTTAATTGGTAAACGGCAAACTGTTTTCCATCGTAATCAATTTAACCTCCCGCCCCGTCTCCACCGGTCGCGCAACAAGATATTCACCCTAACGGTTTACGAGCCGGGTAGAAGTGTTCCTGAAATATTTTCCCTCGTTAAAAGGCACCGTGGTGGATGCCTGCCTGCTCTTCTCTTCCAATTCCTTACGAGTGTTCTTCTGAAAGATCG
This sequence comes from Ptiloglossa arizonensis, assembly GCF_051014685.1. Taxonomy (NCBI): domain Eukaryota; kingdom Metazoa; phylum Arthropoda; class Insecta; order Hymenoptera; family Colletidae; genus Ptiloglossa; species Ptiloglossa arizonensis. The sequence goes on from NC_135056.1 coordinate 11,857,611, forward strand.
GAAACACAGCTCGCGATCATCGGTGCCGCATTAAATCCGCTTCGACGTATAAATTTCATACAATTAGAAATTTAACGACGGATCTCCCCTGTTAGCTCGTTGCCGGGTGAACGGGGAAGGGGGCGGGTGGACGGTGGGGGGATGGGTCGAACATCAAAGTCCACGATCGTTTTGCATCGCGGGACCTCCGCGGTAGTTCATAAATGCGACGATACCGCTCCCAGTGGTCTGCGCGTCGCGGCCGCATTAACCGGGGACAAACAAACGTTCAGAGACATCGGCCACCTAACAGGAAGGGACGTTTAAAGTCGTGCAGGCGGCCAGGGTGGGTGGGGATGACAGAGGAGAACAGAGAACACCGGCGAGAAGGGAAAACAGAGACCGGCGAAGGTTTAAGCCATATCCATTTACAAGTTTCAAATCGTTCTGCCTGCCTGCCTTTTGAAAGAAACCTTTTACCATTCTCAATAGACGGTAAAATTCTGAAACGCGCTTAGCGGCAGCGTGGCTTTTAAACGTTAACATGGCCACTGGTACAATGGCGGGGTCGCATTATGCTCGAGTGTCGAGGGCTGGGAAGGACGAGGGGACCACGGTGAGGGAACGGGCGGGGTGCGGGCAAAGGGAGACGAGAAGGAGCACCGACGAGAACGAGAGGCGAGGCGAAAATGTCGAGAACGACCACGATGCTCGCGGAACAGAGAAGAATTGCTCTCTTCCGTCAACGCCTGCTGCTCGGAGCCATCAACTTCCATTTTTCCTCTCGTCAAGAGAATTTAACCCTAGAATGAAAGTCGCTAATACCTGCCCGACCGCCGACCGACGTCGTGAATTTTCGAAACGTCGTTTCGCGTTGTTTCACCGATCCAACTCGGCGACCAACGACGCTACGACCTCGCCACGCCAACGAGCAACCTTTCCCATCGGTTTCAAGCAACTTTCGCGTGTACACTCTATGCTCGCGAGAGACTCGGTGCTCTCGATCTCGTTACGTGGAATTTCTACTGCGATTCTTACTATCTTCAATTTTTCATTTTACGGAGAATATGAACTGCACTGTTCTCAAGATAGTTTGAAGATCGAACTCGATTTTCTGGGAAACCAAAACTTTCTATGGAAAACCTTCTTCCCCAATTTTGTATTTACCTTTACGCAAGAGATCCTTTCTAAATAGTTTCGTAAAGTGTTTCCAGTAAGGAACTTTTCCCTTGTGTGCATTTGTACACTCTACACTCGCGAGAGACTCGGTGCTATTGATCCAATTACGCAGAATTTCTATTGCAATTCTAATAATCCTCGACCGTAGGCAAAAGAGAATAATTTGTTTTCTTCGAAAGAAAATATTCTCAGGGTGAAACTCGTATCCCCGCAAAAACAGAACCGTCAATGATACAAATATCTTTCACGCTTTACATTTACCCGTTACGCGAGAAATCCTTCCTAGTTTCTAAAAATTCGCTCGATACACCCCTATACACCCGATTCAACGAAACACGGTTACCTCCCGCGAAAGTGACGTCCCTGGAAATATTTTTATTCGATGCGCTATCCTCTCTGATAAAGCTGGCTACAATTCTCCCGTCGGGATGCGGAGATGGCGGTGGAAAGGTAGCGGAGAATAGTCAGATAACGGGGACGGCTCTACAGTAATTTCACACCGGGTCGGACCGTTTATGGATCATTTAAGGAACTCTCGGGAGGTAAGAGGATAAGAGGACGCAGGAGGAGAGGGTAAAGGATATTTCGGGGTGTGTTTTTTATTGAAATGAGCGCATCTGGCGTCCAACGAGGGGTCGGACAGCTGAGAACGCACTTTTCCCTCCGCGCCGGTCCCTTTCTACCGTCCCCAGCCCCCATGGGGGCGTTCGGGGCGAGCAGTTACCTTGGTCGCGCGGGGGATACGGGGATTCCAGAGACCCCCGGAACGCTCGGCCCGCGGAAATAAATCCCCTTATGAAAATTCGAACTCGGAGCCACTTTTTCGTCGAAAATTTATCGGTCTCCTAGCAGATCGCTGACCGTGCCGACCTTATCGCGCACGGAGACCCCCTGAGTTATCTTCGGCCATCGTCGGGGCTCTAAAGACGCGTAACCCCTCGACCGGTCGTTCAATATGTTTCACGGTGAGACGGGAAGCGGAGAGGGCACGGTATCGCGACATAATCGCATTTCATCGAAGATAAAAGTAAACGTTAGCTCCGTGCCACCGCCGAAACGAGGATAATAATATTTCAGCGTACTCTCGCGAAGCCGTTATCGTCCACCCAAGACTCTGCGAAACGCGATTGTTTCGCGGTGACGTTGTTCCACGTGGACTTTTCCGAAACAATCGGGGACATTTTCGGTAGTTTTTCGGGACGTTTCGACGAATAGTCATCGACGCTCCGTATCGGTCGATACGCGAGAGATCCCCGCGACGACGTACGCCATCGGGGTCTTTAGCGAAGGAAATGAAATTTACGTAACAATGTAATTTCATTTCGCGCGCAGCCGAAAGCACCGTTTTACCCGGTGTCGGTCCTATTATATATTCATGCGATATTTCGCATACATCGTGTCGTATATCCGGGCCCGTGGCGCGGCCCGGCGCGGCGCGGCACGGCTCGGCGTGGCTCGGAGCGGCCGTCGACTTTATTCCCTGCGAAAAGTGACTGAAGAACGTGGCTCAGCGTGAACGGTCTGTCATAACTTTTTAATACCACCCGAAGGAGGACGACTTTGTAGTAAGCTGAAGGATATTAGAACCGTAGCTTTAAAAGACGAATAATATCGGGACGGTGAATACCATCCGCTGGTCCTTGTGTCCGGGCTTGTGTGCACGCTCGGTAGACTTCCAACAGGAAGTAGTTAAATGTTACCGGTGTCAGGGCACGGCCTTTGTGCCGGGGAGAGAGTGCTCGGGCTCCGTGGAGTTAGCTGACTGGCAGAGTACTATAAATTACATAAATGAAGTAAGCCCCTTCCTCGCTCAAACGGACGTCTTGCCAAGTTTATAACTTAATCACTCGTGCTTTTCATGGCTGCGGAGGAGCTTAAGGGTCGTGGCCCGGGGTACGGGTGGGAGGTACGGGTACAACGGGTAGATAGTGTAAGTTGCCGGGTAGAGGTGGCGGGCAACGAGAAGAAGGCGGCGACGGAATAAAAGGAACTCCTCCGCGGGCAAAGAATTGAATAAGACCGACGGAACGAAGAAACAAGCACGGATAATTGAATCGGAACGCGTTTTACTTTGCTGTTTTACTACCGTCGTTGTGCCCCTTTACGGCGGCGTTGCGTTACGCGGATAACGAACGGGAGATATCGATGATTAAATATAGTACAGTCTGGGGAATTTACGAAAGGGAAGGATACCAAGGAGCATGGAATGTCTGGATCACGATCGGTTAGTCGGGACGCGCGATCTTCGAGTCGGCGGAAGAGAGGTTTGTTGGGAACACTTGGTGGAAATAGTTTTTTATAGATTGTTACGCGAGAAACAGAGCATTTGGAAAAATTTGCACCTCTTAATTTTTGTTGCGAGGTACTTATAGTACGAGATAGAGTTTCATGAGTGCTCCGATAGTGTTTGACGAGTTTCCACGAGTGCTCTAATAGTATCTCGTGAGTTTCCATGAGTGCTCTAATAGCATCTCGTGAGTTTTCACGAGTGCTCTAATAGTATTTCACGAGTTTCCACGAGTGCTCTAATAGTATTTCACGAGTTTCCACGAGTGCTCTAATAGTATTTCACGAGTTTCCACGAGTGCTCCAATAGTATTTCATGAATTTTCACGAGTGTTCCACGTACGATAGTGATACTTTAATAAATCATTCGGAACGCACGATCTTCGTATCAGTGAAGGAAACGTTTCTAGAAAGTACGTGTGAAACTAATCTTAGTGGAAAGCTGCGCGAGAAACACAGTGTTAGAAAAATGTTCAAGTCCCGACTTCTTCCACGAGATAGTATTTTCATGGATACTCCAAGTAGAATACTTCGCGAAATATATAAAAAAAAAAAACACTCTCCTCTTCGTTCGCGCAAAGTGTTTTTATCTTCCATTTGGAGTTATTTATTATACCACACCAGGAATATCGTTTCGTTCCCTTGTAACACGATCTCGATACTTAGGCCAAGATTCTGTTCACGGAAACACTTCCCCTACCAGAATTAAACTTTCCGCGCAGAGAAATTCTCCACTTTCTATCTTTCAGCGTTTAATTTTCAAACATTCTTCCGTGCAACCCTATACTCGAAGTCTTCGAATAAAAACTGCCTCGAACCTACAAAACTCGTCTTTCGACTCGGTAAAGATCTAAAGAAAAATCCAGGTACGTTCGATCCGCAATCTCATTCGCTCCAAAAAACAGAACAAAACATTCTCCGACCACGTTCGATCGAAGAAGAGCGACTGAACGTCCCCAAACGTCGAGAAACGTCCGATGGATCCTAGAGTTCGATTCGGTCCGCTCGAACGGGGATCCTCTGTTCCGTCTATCGGCTGTAAATAAACAGAAGATGTAAATCGAGATCGATCGACGTTAATTGCACGAACAAACCGACCGAGAGGTTCCCAGTCGAGGCGCGTAGCCCTCCTCCGCTCTCCTGACTCGCGCGTTTCCTAATGTAATTTAATCCAGCGCACTCGTTCTATTTCCGGTGTAAAATTTAAGAGACGATGGGGGATGGTGCCGAGAGGGAGTGGCGAATCGTGAGGAATGCTCGAAGAATCGCGAGAGCCGTCGACTCGCATTCGACTCCGGTATCCATCGGCTGTGTTTAATTACGAGTCACCCGGCGTAGTTTCGCTCGCAGACTGCTTCAGCACGGAAGCACTAACTCCTGGTTATCTTAAGCGACATCGCGCACTGGATTCGTATAACTCGCGCCCGCGCCGGATAACTTGAGCCTGAATTACTACGCCGCGCGGGAGACACTGGAGGTTGGTGCTCGGTGGAAGGGGGCTTGGCACTCGTTGGAGTGGCTGGCGTTGGGTGCGTGGGGGGTTTTGGGGGGGAGAAGGGCGAGATTAAAATCACCTGGAGACCAATGCAAAGTTTTTAATAACCCTTGATGCTTGATTAAGTTATGACTCTTCGCCGGCTCGTCATCCCTCTTTCTCTTGTTCGTCTTCGAGCGAAATAAATTTCGAGCAGAAATGCTTAGACCGCGTTCGAGTGGAACGGGGCACCGTCACGGTGGGAAGGGGATCGGGAGGGAGGACCAGGGTTGAACGCGGCTGGAAAGGAAGCGAGACTCGTCCGACTACGTTGAATTAATGGAAGATCCGGCGGGATAGTTATCTCCGCGGGTGAACGCATGGAAGTTTACGTTAACTTGGACGTTTTTAAGCTTGGAGAATTATGGGGAATAAAGGGCATTCGTCCGGACTCGCAACGTGTTCAAAGTGTCGGTTTAAGATTCGTTCGGATCCGGTGAGTTTTCCAGCGAGGGATAAACCCCTCCCTCTCCTGTCCCTTATCGAGGAACAGTTGCGCGCGAATGTTTTCGAAACTCGGGGGCCATTTCATTTGGGGGACGGTTATTGAAATTGTCACGCTTATGGCACTCTAGTCGGTGTTTTCATTTCGAAACAGATAAATGTGGATGTTTTTGAAACTCTTTGCGTATTTAAACGTAACTCGTTTGCCCGAGTGGATGGAATTTCATCGGTCTGACCTTCGGGTTGTCGTGAACGAACGCTTAAAATCATCTCGTACGTTTTATATTTGAGAATGATATTCGAATTGATATTGGAAGTTGTACAGGCTGCATGAAACTTCGTTAAGAGACTGGTAGAGATAATACCGTTCAAGATATTTCGTTTGATACGTATTTTCTATTTAAATTAATGTTAGTATCAACATTGGACTTGTACAAGCTTTATGGAACTTCGTTAAGGAAGAATTGTTGAAATGGTATCGCTTCAAATATTTTACGTTGTAGTTTCTGGTTGGAAATGATACGGAAATTAATATTGAAAATCGTGGTAAGTTAAAATACCTATTATTATATATTAAATCGTCTATCGAGAATAAACGAATCGTGACCGTTTTTCTAATAGAATCTATCTATTAGATATCGGTAATTCTAAATTGTACCTTAAAAGCTTTAAATACTTGCGAATGGAAATAATACTATATTATTATCGAATAGGGGAACTACTTAACCAATACCTACTTCATCGACAAATGAACGGAATTTGACTCTCTGTCAAAGAAAGTCACCTAAATACGTTCTCAGTCTTTACTGACACGAAAAATATTCATGACAGAATATGAATAATTTTGAAGAACTATTTTCTTCTAACGTCTTGCTTCACCTTTTTTTAGGGTCACAAGGGACGTGTATATTTCTTGCACAGGTGGCCTCCTTTGGTCGAAACATCTTACACAACCGTAATGATTAAATAACGTTTCACTGTCGGTTTTGGTTCGCGAAATTGTCCACTCGTTATATTCGTACTTGTTTTTCGTACGTGGCTTTTATAGGTCATCTTTTCTCGTCGGGAAAACATACAGTGTCCCGTTTATTGGCCCGACTCAAATGGTTCCCGACAAAAGATAAGCGCGTTTCACGGTTCTCCGTGGCTTTAGAGCCAACTTCTTTCGCGGATTCGTGGAAACGTTCTACGACACGTCGCGTAATATTTGTAGAACACGCCTTTCGGTTACGGACACGTCAACTTTCGCAACTACTTGCGACGCAGTCGAGCGATTTTCACTCGCCACGGGAACAATTCTACGCGTTTGTTCTCCGGTTACTTCAATATTTTCTCTCGACTGCGCTTTCCCTGTCGCCTCCTCATCGAATTTTAAAACATTTCGTACACCACGCTCCGATTTGTTAATTCTTTTCGCCAATTTTATTGTCAGATTCTCTTCGTGCGAACGTTTCCTTTTCCCTTATGTTTCTTTTTCGTCTAACTCGACGAGTTAAATTTGTTCCGAAAAGGTAGAGAAGAAAACATTTCCTTCAGTTCTCAAAGCCACCCTCGACTTTTTATGCATAACAAATGCGAACGAGCGAAGAAATAAACATTCTTTCAAATTACAGAAATACGCGCGAAGAAGTTAAAGGTGTCATTGAAAATTTGCACGAAAAGGAAGACGTAGAAAAAAAAATCAAATATCGTCTCTCCTGGAAGCTTCTTCGAAATCTAAAAATAATTATTCGCGATAAGAAGAATTTTGATTCGACCACTGTGTATAAAAAAATTAAGTCCAGTCCGTATACGATATACAACAGGAACTGACCCACCACTTTTGGGTTAAGTTAGGACCGTACAATCGTCTAGATTCGTTTCAGAAAAATTCAGAGACTCTCGTTCGATTTTCAGCGAGCTTCGCGTACCTATGCCTCTACTTGTATTTCAGAAAGATCCCCAAGCACCGACAAATTGACCCGTTAACGTACACTCGGCCAAGAGGTTTCGCGTTCGGGCCAGATCGGGATATTTCCTTTCGCGCGCCATTGACCGTTTCGAATCCGTAATAAAGCGATCCGGGGGACACCGATAACCGATTAATACACGACACCTGTTCTTTCTGTTTCAGGCTTTGGCTTCGTCACGTTTCAAAGCGAGGACGTGGTCGACAAAGTCTGCGAGATTCATTTCCACGAAATCAACAACAAAATGGTGAGTCGCCGATCGGGTAACAAAGCCTGTTTGTCGAACAAGGAGAGCTAGAGATCCCCATCTCTCTCTCGCTCTCTCTCTCTCTCTCTCTTTAGTTCCCTCTCCCCACTACGTGCCCGCAGAGGTGGTATCAAACGGTATTTGCCTTCCGCTATCCGTCTGCGGATACGGCGTCGAGTGGAATTAATTTTCCGTATAATTGAGAAGGGCTGCCGTGGTTATTTGCATTTGACACGCACGCACGTGAGCACACGTACGCGCGCGTCCACGGCCGAGTAGATCATACACGGAAGACGAAAAGCGGGTTCCGGAGAGAGCCCGTCATAGTGGAGATCACACAGGTCCTATGGTAATAGACAGTTCTGTTTGTCGTCTACTCCCACCAAAATTCCGCTGACGTCGATCGAGGATTTACCGGATGCCACTTCTCGTTAACCATAAATCCATCGTCCAGACGCTCCCGATTCTGTCAATAACCTTTCCAACACCACCTGGTAAGGTATTAGCCACTTGCCGGATAAAACAGTATCCCTCGAACGATAATATTACGATCGATTACGCCGATTAACCGTACTCGGATCGTCCTTAACCGCGTGTATCAAAACCTAATAGAGATCCGTGTACACTCGTTGCCCGGGGATAGATTGAATTACCCGTGAATCGTTCGCCATGGGGATTCACCGACCCGTACACATCGGCCGGGACCGCTAACGGAAAACAATAAGGCGCGTTTCTCGTCAAAACAGCCGAACGTTACACAGGAATGTAACACCGCGATTCCTAAACGCACCGCAGTCCCTCCAACGTTTCCCGTTTTCACGAATCCGGGTCTTGGGAACCCGGATTAACGGATTAACCGGTTAGTAATCGGGTATACGGACGATACAGAGGCGATAACTGGAATACACGCATATTATCATTAACCGTGTCTCCACCTCGGGAAGAGGGTCTGAATTATGTTTCACCCAATGCTACCGTAGAGCGCGTAGTTTACGTTGATACGCTCAATTGCCCGCGAGGTTAACGCGTTAAATTACTAATACCGAGGTTTGTACTTCTCTGTCGCTTTGTATCGTTGATACGGTTCGACGAAAATAAATCGGCTTCTCGCTTAGAAAGATTTTAATAGTCAAGAGTCGGTAGAACGTTTAGTGTGTTTGAAAAGAGAGGAAAAAAAATTGCAAGCGAGATTGACGCGTTAAATTACCAATATCGAGGTTCGTGTTTTTTCGTCACTTTGTAATTGTTAATATGGACGAAAATTGATTCTCGTGAACAACGATTTTAGATAGTCGCGATAATCTGGAGTAGTTTGTTTCTGAAAAAAATTCCGTTGCATAATTGACTCTCGTGATCAACAATTTCAATAGTCGCGATAGTCTGGAGTAGTTTGTTTCTGAAAAAAAATTCCATTGCTTAACTGACTCTCGTGATCAATTTCAATAGTCGTGATACTCTGGAGTAATTCGTTTCTGAACAAAAAATTCCGTTGCATAATTGACCCTCGTGATCAACAATTTCAATAGTCGCGATAGTCGGGAGTAGTTTGTTTCCGAAAAGAAAAATCCTAGTGTATTCCGTTAATCGACGTTCAACGTTGACATCCTCGCGTTCCTGTATACCTGAGTGCTGAACTCGATCGGATAGTCAGGTACCTGTTAAAACCGATAAAATCGGTGCTGTGCACGACAAGCTTACGGGTTTCACCCGTTCTGTCTCCTATTACTATATACGATAATTGATACCGCGCTATGTACACCGTTCGGCATTAATTTCTCCCGTACGATGGTAATACAGCACGCCAATCGCACCCCCAGCTCATTGGACAAGCTTCTAATTGTCAGACGGTTGAATCGCTGGATGCCGTATTACAGGGCATTGTTCCTACTTCCTTGGTAACTACGGCGAATCCTCCGTGAATGGGTTATTGTAAGGAGAAAGGAAGATTAGTCCCAGGTTGAAGGTAATGGTATGTCACGAGTACGAGGAATGTCGCGGAGTAACGTTTGACTTCCAAGGACGGGTCTTCTTTTCTCCGTACGATACGAATAACAATACGTATTCAATGCGCAATAATTCGTTCGTTACGTTCGCGAGCTACTCCGAGATTTAAACGTCCTAGAGCTACCGACAATGCTTCGTGTTCTGTTTCCATAGCGATTCGCGCGACTCGTTAGATGATCCATACACAGTTGAGGTTTATGGAAGGTTTATCCGTGGATTGATCGACCGTTGACCAAACCCGCGAACAAATCACTGCAGAACCGCTGTGTAGGGCTTTAACCAAAAGCTTGCTGCATGTGTCGTGCTGTATTCCCCTCGATCGGCAGAAATTCACGAGGCGCGGTCTAGAAGGGGTGTACGCGTACGCAAACGCAACGTAAAGAGGGGGATAGAACCACACGATGACACGTCGTGGACAGCACCGAGAACGAACACATCCGACCAAGTGTCCTCTTCCTCAATTTTCGCGAAACTTTGCCAAAGTTCGAATTACAGTCGTTAATAAAAAAAAAAAAAGTGAACTTCAGGAAACAGGCAATCGTGGTATCCTTCAAATCGAGTTTGAGAATTTAACTTCAAGTGTCGGAGTTTGAGAAAAGGGGGAAAATGTGAACAATGTAGATTAATTAAGGGTCGAAGAGTCCACCGGCATTCTAAACTAATGCTTGCGAAAGTAAGCTTTATCTTTATCCCCGGGAGAAATAATAAGGGTCCATAAAAACAAATTTTAAGGCTCTTAAAAAGATTGAGAAAATAATCGTAAAAAATGAGAATATTAATACGTTGAGTACCTCGAGCCACGTTCTAGTTCAGGTCGTTCGAGCGCCTCGAAGGTTTGGACCGTTTCGATAATTTCGTATAAAAAAAAAAAATAAAAAAAAAGACCATCGTTAAATTACGTCTCACAGATGTCTGTAAAAAATACAACAATCTGGACCACGCGACCCGACTGGAAAGTCACGTGCAATCGCCGCTCAACGTGTTAAAGTTTGGACCGTGCACGGTAAAGGGGAGTTCGCAAGTTTGTTTTCCAAATACCCAAACTTTCACTTTTTACGACTACGATTCTCCCCTGGACTCTTCCAACGCGTACCCCTTATTTTCTCCGCTTTAAAAAGCAGTGCCGCCCCTAGAGATCGAGGAGCCCGCTATTCCTATACTAATCCAATTAAAAAGTTTTCAGGTCTTGGCCGGCATGGTCTGCAGCGTACGTTAAAAACCTATATTTTCCAGGAAACTACCAGATATACCTTGAAACAAACCGAATATCTCTGGTACAATTACGTTCCTTTATTTCATACAAAATGTGTCAGTGACCAACAGCCTGTCCAGATATTGTACACCCTAAATCGCTGACTGGGATCAGACAAAACAGAGACAAAACGGTACATACTAGACCTTCCCTGACTTCTCCCGGTCAGCGTTTCAGGGAGCAAAATCTAGCCACACTGGTAACCGACCGGTACAGTCGGAGCGTAGAACAGTATCACAGATTTCCTCGAGCACATTGCCGGTGCTATGGGCGGCGCTGCTAAAAAAAGTTCAATGAAAATATACGGGACGCTATACACTGTTTCCTGTTAGATCGGGGACACAACTGACGATCCGCTTAAATTTCAAGGTCGAGTGCAAGAAAGCACAACCGAAGGAAGTGATGCTCCCGGCAAACCTGGCGAAGACGCGAGCGGCCAACAGAAGCTCATACGGTGAGTTGGTGATGGTCGCGACACCCACCCCCACCACCTATCGTTACGCGCCGTATCCTCTTCCGACGGCCGCTGCCGCCGCTGCACACGCAGCTGCGGCAGCCTCCGCTGGTACTCCTCACCACCACTTGCTCGCCCCGATAGTCGCTACCGCCGCACCAAACGCGGCCGCTACCTACCAGTACGCCGCCAGCGCGACCGCACCTGCGGCCGCCGCCGCTGCAACCACCGCGGCCGTATACGACGTCAAGAGGGCACTCGCAGCTGCGGCTGCGGCCGCGGCCGCGGCCTCCTACAGGCCTCATCCGGTCGCGGCCGCAGCGGCCTCTAGGGCCGCCACTCTCACTTATTCCATGAGCGACCTGCTCGGCGTGCAGGGTCTCGACATGGGCGCCGTATACCATCCGATACCCACGATCGGACTATGACCGACGATACTCACGCCCCTCTCGCGGCCCCAGTAGTCAGGCCGCGCGATCGCCGGGGCAACGATCGGTTCCGCGTTTCGCTACGCAAGAATTCTTTTGTTTTCTTTTTTTTTTCCTTCTTTTTCATTTCTTCGATAGGTCGGATCCGGTTCGAACTTAGGAGGAAACACACGAGAACGGGAAAGTAATTGGGTGTTTTATTTGTCGCACGCGTGACAGTTTCGCTACCCAAATTTTTGTTCTCACGGTCACGTAGACTCGGTTCGAAGTTCGCGGACGGGTAGCGTAGAATGCGAAAACAGGGGGGCAATCGTAATTTTTATTTGCGCCGCGTATACGCGACAACAGGGACGTTTCATAGTCGTTTCAGCGTTTCGCTACCCAATTATTTTTCTCGGTCACGTAGATTCGGTTGAAACTTCGCGGACGAAGCGTAGAACACTTGGAGGTAATTGGTGTAATTGGAGGTGTTGTGCTCGGTACGAGTGTAGACAACGGTTGTTTTCACGTTTCGTTACGTAATGTTCTTTTTTAGTTGTTCCATGTCGGGTAGACACGGCTCGTATTGTGTAGACGAAGCGTAGAACACGAGAATAGACGCGTAGCTCGGATTCTTATTTTTGGCACGACCGCGCGGTAGATTCCTTTATTTTTGGTGTATCACGCCCCACTCGCGGACCCGCTGGTGTGCCGTGCAACGACCAGGGCAACGCTCTCGTTCTACAATTTTCGATTTTATTTCGATTCGTTCTTGTCGCGTTGAGTACCGTACGTTAGATCCGGTTCGAATAACGTAGACGGAGCGTAGAACAGTAAGTAGCGTAGCTGAAACTTTTATTTTTGGTACGATCCGCGCACGGGGGGGCACGGATCCGGACGTTCGTCGAACGTGCCAAGAAGGTACAAATTTCGCTAGCGTAGGTATTAGACAGTGTCTCTATTGGACGGAATTTTGACAAATCGATGCAAACGGTGGGGCTCAAGTTTCGTTCGATTCGCTCGCGGTGCTTCGAGACGATCGGTGTCCCGTTTCCTCGACTTCTCGTATTTTTCGGTGATCGATCGCGAATCACAACCGTCGCGGTACCAAAAATTTACGCGATCACGGGGGAGACCGCGCTCGGGTCCAAACCGACCCATCGTTTAACTTCGCGCAAGTATTTCGAATAAACGTTCCACGATTTCGTCGTACCTTCTTTAATCTCTAAGGAGAGCCGTATCTACGGTACAATCGAACGATGAGAAAGTCTCTGCGGGTCAGAAATGACCCACGCTTAAACGGGACACCGCGCGCCTAACCGCGGTTGAGTCGCGCACACATTCCTCGGGTTAGGACTTGTCGTCGCCTATCGTTTTCCAGAAAGTATTAGCGTAAACCGCATTCGCTGTTGATTTTCCACCGTGCGTAGAAAACAGATCGAAGACATATCGAGAAGTGCAATAAAATTAGACTAGAGAGAGACAGAACCATTCCTTTTATTCGTTAGATATCGAGCGCGGGGATTATCGATTCTCGCGAGGCTCGCTCGAGAAGCTCAGTTCGGTGAAAACTGTGATCGTAGATGAGAGAGAACGACGAGGAGAGATGACGATTAAGGGGGAGAGAAAAAAAAAAAAGAAAATACAAAACGAGGGAGAAGTAGGTATAAACAACCGGTAGCGTATCGTAGATCTGTTCGACGGAACTCGGTTTAGTCACCTATGGGGCCTCATTTGTCTCGTAGCCAAAGAGTAGGTTTTATTATAGCAACGAAACAAAACGCATCGCAAAAGACTGGTAGTGATTTTTCGATAGTCGATATTAGCACGGCGAACAGTAGGACAATAAGACGACGAAGTGTTCAAATTTAGGGAAAAGGGTTTAGACGCGAACCGGTTTCGTTACGAGCGACGCTCGGCAGCGCGCGGTAGTTGTCGGATACATCGAGGCAGCCGTCCCCACTCGCCCCCTCTGCTCCGATTAAACGCGGTTTAATTTCGTTTTCTCGTTAATTGGAACCTCCGATTATCCGATGAAATCGAATTCAGAATAATTGCCAATAATTAGACCGATGACGTTCGATTCGGTAGTCGTCGACGGTCCATTTCTCTTTGAACCGTCGACCGTAGGAAAATCGCTTTGAATTAAAATGTCGCCGTTATTTCCACCGTGAGAGAGGAAACGAGGGGGGGAGCGGAGGCTGTTGGAAACGAAGAAGTATGCAAAACAGAAGGTTACCGAGTAGAGTCGCCGGCGACGAGACGGTCGGTGTTTAGATTTTCTCTTTACCGGGAACGCGAACGAGAGAGATACGCGCGCGGAAAATTCCTGCCTCGAACCATTCGCGTTCGCGACAACACGTCAATTTACACACCGTAGTTAGTAGCGGACAAACTCGTAGCAAACTCGAACGACGAAGCTTTAAGGTAGCGCCACTCGCCCAGGTGTGACAAGGAGCCGCGTACGTTGATCGTCGGATACGAGTCTCGTCCTCGGTTATGTTCGGATTCGTCGCGGGGTACCCGGTTTGCTCGGTTTCCTGTACCCGCGTGGATGGAGGGGATGGGGCGCCCCTCGTCGAGATCGCAAGAATCTCGTCGTACGCGGACAATTAGAGTTGAAAAGAGCGCGACGGATTGGATCGGAAACGATTCCCAGGTAGCGGCGGGCGCCGTGTATCGGTTCCACTCTGGACGAAAAACGAGTTTCCGATTACGCGCGGCGACGACGATTCGCGTTTCGTGTGACTTGAAAGCGACGCGAATCGCGGTGTATGGTGAAGGCGGCTAGCGCGTCGTGTGCGCGCGGCAAATGGTCGGCTATAAGCATTTTCTCATTCGTCGCGCCTTTCAGAGTATTTTTCGCAATGAATTTCATGAAATTTCATAATGTCGAGAACAGAAATAAAAGAAAAGAAAAAAAAAAAAGAAAAAAGAACGAAAGAAAGAAAAATTTAAAAAAAAGAAATACACAAAGAACTCCGAACACGGTGTATACGCACCGTGTACGGTAGAGAGAGAAAAAAAAAAAAAATGCAAAAGAAACGACGCGGGGTCGGAGCTATCTATGCGTGTATAAACCGCGCCACCCGCGCGCGCGTCTATACACGCATACGTAGAGAGTACGCATATAATTAACGTACACATAATTATATGAATATACGTACCTTGAGAGCAACGGGACAAGATACGAATGAAAGAAAAAAAAAAATAATGAAAGAAAAGAAAAGAAAAAAAAAAGTGAAAAAATAAAGAGAAAAAAAAAGTAACGAAAAACCGATGATCCAATTCTAGATAACGGCAGACTATATACATATTATATATTGTTTTGTATCTATGTATTTGGTAAACGTCATATAGTATTTGATATTGATATCGATATATTTTGTGAGAGGCGCATTAAAACCTTCTAGTTTTTGTAATAGACCTACCAGATATACATATCGAAGCATATCTATATCTCTATCTTATACATATATCTAGGTAATTAGGTAAACGTTTATGTTGTTACAGACCTTAGTTTATTTAATGAGATTTTTTAGGTGATCTAGGTTCGAATTAGTTAGAGCGAATAATTTTTGACGAATTACTCTATACTATGTATACGTTCCTATCATTGAGACTACTAGTTAACTATAGCTTTTTGGGAAGTCACTATGATACCGTTAGTTTAGTATATACTTAGGTGTTTCTTCGTGGAAGGCCTCGAGCCTCTGGTTTTTCGATCGTTGTCCGTGAAATTCAATCATTCTCGTTGCAAAACACGGGTGCGACGATATTGAGAATGCAATCGAAAATCTCCGCGTAAAAAAATTTGTCAAGCAGCGACAAAATGGAGAAACGGTAGCGTTTTCCACGAAGAATGCATTCTATCAGCGGCTTCAAAGAGACCTATTACAATGTACCTATTACTTAACAAGCTACGTTACATAGTACGTTTATATTACGTTACTCGTAATATTATACCTCTCTATAGGGTATATACTAAATATATGTCGTGCGTATACCCGTCTATACCTTACACCCTATACCCCTCGGTAAACACCCCAACCAAAAACCCCCCACCCCCAAGACTACCTATTACTCGTTATATAGTATTTAACTCTTCTAAGCTATATAGTATCATTTACCTTAATAATAATGCGTGAGACGTGTGTCCTAGAAAGTACGTACTTTGCCCGAGAGGCTCAACAGTGTCAGTTTCGTAAGTAGACCAGATCTTAACATGCGGTTTATCTTTCTGTTCACCTTTGTAATGCTTTGTTGGGCCGGATTTTGGTTGTACGGGAAACGTAGCGTTGCGCATAGACAACAACAACAACGACAACAACAAGAACAACAGTAAACAAAAAAAAATTCAATAAATAATATAAATTAACGAATAAATAAGTAAATAAATAAAGAATAGAAAGTGCGCCTCCGTCGTAATCATTTTTTGGCGGGCGCGACGCAAGTACTTACGGAACGGAATTTAAAACGAAAAAAAAAAAAAAAGAAAAGAAAAAAAAAAACGTGAAAGAAAAAGTAAAATAGTAATAAAAGTAAAGAAAGAAAAAAAAAATAATAATAATACGAAAAGAAAATTAAATATTTGCGTTCCTTGGCAAATGTTTTATCGCAAACATTCTCTTTCTCTCTCTTCGGAAACATCCAGCGAGGAAGGATCAAAGAAATAGTCGTAAAATTCCGATAGAGTAACTCAATGGGATTCCACGTTGCCAAAGCTATCGATGTGACGTAAATGTTAATCGAGCGGCAACTCGATCGTAAACTCGAGCGGAACGAGCTTTATACGCTCCTCGAAACTGTAAGAGACTATTAATGTTAATGTCGTACGTAAACGTCTGCTTTACGTGAAATCGATTTGTTGCATCTGAGAAAGTACACGTATATTATTACTATTATTATTATTATTATTATTACGATTATTATTATTATTATTATTATTATATACATACATACTCGGATTAGCTATAATGTCAGCTATACACACATACGAAATACACACACGTTGCAATTATTTATATAAAATAAAATAAATGAATAAATATATATATATATATATATATTATATATATATAAATACACACACATAAATATTCTATATACACATATATACACATATGTATATATGTATATCTAACATACGAATCTATTTACGTATTATACACGAAATCGATATATCTATCAATATGACAGTAAGATTAATGGTATTTGAATAAACACGAGATAATGTTCGAAGCACATGCGAAGTTTTTCATTGTCGTTCGGACGGATTTTGGAAAGAGAGCAAAGTAGAAACGAACAGAAACGAAAACGATGTCACACGAAAGATAAAGTTGTTGCGTGCTTGACGTAATCAAAACCAGCCCGGTAGAAAGACATTAGGTACGGAATCACTAATACTATTAATATGTATCAGTGTATCTTAATGGCTAGAATAAATGCTCTTATACTTTTCCATCTGCGTATATTGTGAGAGCAGCGTCGATATGGACACTAGAATAGTGAATCAGTAGTGTAGTAATTGTGGTCGGTGTTTTTTTTCAATATTGTATCGTCGATCTAAATGTGGTAGTGGTGTCGATAATGTGTCACGTGTCACAACGAACGAAGCACGATACGACGTTTCCATTTTCATTTCGTTCTTAATGGAAGGGTCTCGAGCGCCCAAAAATTGGCAATTTCGCGTTACGTATCAACGTTGTCGCTCGTTACACCGGAATTACCTTTGCACGTGAAAGAATGTACAAAATTGCGTCTTCCTCGCGATCGCAGGACACATTACCGGCCCTTAGTCGATATCTAATAAGCTACATAGTCAGCCTAGCAATTATTACTTAACGGTAAATGATTAACCAATACCTTGAAGGCTACAATAACCATAGATCATAGGAGGGTTTATTTTGTCGTAGATTGGAAACACCTCGGCCGCGCGTAGTTACTAGTACCTTGTCACAGAATTTAGTCGATGCGCTACATAGTCGATGCGATATAAATCTATAAATAGTCAGAATCTTAGTTGTGTGGTCTTTTAAATTAGTATAAAATTATGAAATTTCATGGATGCCTTAATTTCTCTCTCTCTCTCTCTCTTTCTATTCTACTATTCTCCAGAGTCTTTCTTCTCTCTATGTTTTCCTTTCTCTCTGTCTAACCTAGAAGGCTTTTAATCCTGATTTCTTGTTTCAGTCTTTGTTTTTAATTCTTTTTTTTTTTTTTTTATTTTAATTTTTATTTACCCTTCTCTCATTGTTTGAACCTAGTCATCCGTTACACTCGAACCGTCTATTCCGACGAATTTCTGCAACGCTTTGCTTCATATTTAACTTGTCTCCATGTACATATCTTAATTGTCTACGCATTACCTTGGCCTGCACGAAGAAAAATATTGCGCAAGAAATTTTTTTTTTTAACACAGACGACGTTCGAACACTTTCCTCGTCCGTTCGCGATCACGTTTCGTACGTCATACATAAATCGCCCAATGCGTTTCTTCGTGCGTAGTTGCAGAAATTTCTATCGAGACTTGAAAGATCATTGCACTAACCGATATGAAAAGTAAATGGAGGGAAAAGAATGATACAGAAAAAAAAAAGAACAAATTTTAAACCGTATTGATCGATCCGAGCCCGGTATTAATGTGATCTGTTTTTCCTTATAGATTTTATGTGGTCCCTGGGAGCATTACCTGATGGTGAGTATGAAATATGCACGAACATGTACACCAAAACGACTTCAATGTCCAGTGACATGCCTACCGTTTCGTAACACATTTGACGTAAGACCATCGTTGTAATATTCATATACCGATCAATCACAAAGGAACCGGAAATTCCGTATTTGTTGGTAGCGCTGTTAGCTCGAGTCAGCGGGTTCATGCATGATTTACGTACGAATGACCGTATGGTCGTTTCATTTGTTAACCATGCAAATATCCACGATACGAAGATACGTTCGTTCGTTAACGTAATTATTTGTCTGATACGTAACTTGTCACGCGCTCTTTGACATACGCGCGAGAGGAATACGTAAATTGCATCAAAAACACGAATCGCGCCGGAATTAAATTAAAATATTAAAAGCAAACGCGTACAGGTTATTGACTATGCAAATCACGGGGATAGTAATTTTATCGTGTTCTTAATTGAAAATATTCTACCAAATATTACGGTACGTAATTAGGACATATTTCGTACATTATACTTTACACGAAACCGTTACGGAGAATCTACCAATGAAAAATATTATTTTTATTTGATCACTCTATTCGAATAACGCTTCGAAACCTGTACACCGCTTTGCACTCAAATTAGAAACTGATCGAAGAAATTATATCTAATCCATAGTACGATCGTTATACACAATTCTATTATTAAGACACTTATCGTATGTTCCTAACGTATGTTCGCAGCTTCGGGTTTTGTTCAATGAAACAGTGAAAGGATTTCTGTACAGGTTATCTCGCAATTCGTGTTAACGGAGAGAAAGTGAAAGATCAAATTTTTCTACCCGAGGTTTCGTTTTGCACTTGATACAAATTTCGATTAAACGGTATAGATCTCTGTTCTTTGTAGAAACGTCCTGAAATTAAAAACATACAAACCTTTGAACTACAGAGTTACAAAGTTTCTTGCACGAACTCTTTGGGGTACAGCTCGTGAAAGACTACAAACACCACCCAAATAACACAAATTATACTTGTATTCTCAGAAACTATATCTACACTTTGAATAATGAAATGATTAATCCATCGTGGTAAATATCCTTACTCACTTCCCAAGAGTTACTACACGAAGAACATTGATCTCTACCCGAGTGCACTCGACGAGTTCGTAAACTCGTGGAATAATTTTTAAAATCGATCCGGCCACGAATTGGGAGACATTCCGCGAAGTAACGAGCTCTTAGACGGCTCTGTGCTCGTCCCTCGAAAATTTCAGAGCCCGACCAACGAAAGTGCAGTACTTAACGAGACGTTCTGGTTTGTTCGCAGGTTTCCCAGCGGCGGCGTACGCGGCATACGCGGCAGGCCGTGGCTATTCTGGGTACCCTAGTTTCGGACTGCCCTACCCGACAGGTAACCACCTTAGCCTTAACCACCTTAACCACCATAATGCGGCCCACATCGCGCCCTTGAACCTGAACCTGAACCTCATACAGGCGCAGCCTGCCCCCCATCATAATCCGCCTACACCGACACCGCTCTTTTACCATCCCAATTTGGACCTCTACAACGCCATGCCTCTGTGAACTAACTATGTTGTAATTGATAACAACTCGACTCGAGCTATGCGCACACTCTAACCCGTTGCTACACCGCTAACTGTGCTCTCGCTGTCGCTGCCGTCGACCATCGTCGTCAGATCGATCCGAATCGACCGTGTACGCGCGGGTGTTGTCGGGCGTGCTGGTCGTGGCCATGGCTGATACCAGCCAGACCCGTCCTCTGAACAGAGACAGAGACGAGAATCTCGATGATTCTCTCTCTCGCTCGCTGGCGCTCGCTCGCGCGCACCGGGGGCTTTCGCCGAAGCCTTTTGTTTTCGAGAACCGGGTCTCTCCTCGGTCGAAACTTCCCCGAGCGAACAGGGGCTCCGTCGCGACGCGTATACGCGACGTGGAAAACTTTCCAAGATCACGACCCCCTCCCCACCGAGCGAACTCGCGTCCAGCCGGATTTTCGCGCGCTCGGTTCGAGACCGAACACACTTCCGATCTCCGACGATTCGCGGAGATACGCGCCTTTTTTTTTTTTTCTTTCTTCTTTTTTCTTTCTTCGTCACCCTCTTGTCGGTTCCAGGCGAATCTTTTCGTCGCGTGTGTCAGGAGGTCCGTTTTTTTATCGCCGAGCGGTTCCGTGCGACTAGACTACTCGGTTACTAGTAGTTGGTTCATTGCGAAACTGCTCGGTTACGAGTCGTTGATCGATATTTCGTGAAACTGCTCGGTTACGAGTCGTCGAACGATATTTTGTGAAACCTCTTGGTTACGAGATGTCGATCGACGTATCGCGAGACTGCTCGGTTACAAGTCGTCGATCGATACGTATGTGAAACCTCTCGGTTACGAGATGTCGATCGACGTATCGCGAGACTGCTCGGTTACGAGTCGTCGATCGATACGTTTGTGAAACTTCTAGGTTACGAGATGTCGATCGACGTATCGCAAGACTGTTCGGTTACGAGATATCGATCGACGTTTCGCGAGACTGTTCGGTTACGAGATATCGATCGACGTATCGCGAGACTGGTCGGTTACGAGTCGTCGATCGACGCGCCACGTAGCGAACGTTCGTCGAACGAACGGCGCGCGAGTCGTGGGCGCTCCGTGTCCCCCTCCCGCATGGTGGGGGGGACGGTGTACATTATTCGATCGTGCTCGCCCACGAGGTCCACGACAATCGAAAGGAAATTCCCGCCGGTGGGGGTTTCTCGATCGCGGCGGACCACCGACGGCGAGTCGCTCGATACGAACGAGCGGTGAACATTGTACAAAATCGCTATAAATTATCGTATCGGTACAATCTCGTCGAGTTAAGATTTAAGATAGCGGTTAAGAAGGTTTCGACCCTTAGGAAACTACCCCGTTCCGTATCTGATCGCCGCGCGAACGATTGGCCCGAGCGATCGATCGTGACCGGTCAAAGTGCATCGCGCGCGTATCGCGAGATTTATACGAATTCGCGAATTGTCGCTCGCGACGGGGTTCCTTTATCAACGGACGATGGGGGGCCGTCGGGAATTTCACCGGGTTTTTGCGACACGGTCGTGTTTCTTCGGAAACAATGATCGCGATCGAATTGTTTTGTACGACGTGGTAACGCTCGCGAGAACCGTCGACTTTGTCGTCGCTCAAAAATCTTTGGAGCTTTAGAAAAATTTGAGATAATCGAGAAATTTCGAGGAGCATCTTTTGATATTTCGCGGGACGAAAGGAATATACCATTGCACGTTTCGATGTATGAAAAGCTTGCCGGAAAATTAAAGAATATTCACATTTTTAATTAGAATCTCTGCAAGTTTGATATCCTTGCGGTTCATTTTCATTGCAAAAGTTTCTCGTTGGAATATTTGCCCGTTGGAATACAATTTATCGGAGTTTTGCAATTACAATTCTAGAAAGTAGGCATTAAAATATAGTGTCAGGGTACTTACCTATTAATTAGGTACGAGAACCATAGTCATTGAATTTTTATGTACCAGAGGTTAGGTACCAGCACTTGCGCAATAAAGTCGTCGAATGAAAATAAATAAGATATCAAAGCAATAGTTCGTTTGCCAAATAATCATCATTATAGTACAGTAGTCACCATTGTATAGATTTTATGGAATATGGTTAACAATAGCAGGTGGTGTAAGATTTTTGAGCGAGACTTTGATATATCATTCGTCTGGATACACGTAGAAAAATGGTTACAGAACGACAGAGCGACTCGTCCACCCATTTTCGTTCTCGTCCGTTCGTGGAAAGTTTTACGATACGGTGGATCCATAAAATTGATCACCTATCCGACCGTGCGTCAACATTGGGGAATATTATAACAAAGAAATAAATTTCGGAGCAATCTTTCGCCATATTCTCTCGTAAAAACATCTCTATCGAGTCGCAACGATTCCAAGAAAAATTCACACACGTTCTTAAAATTCGAAAATTCGCAACGAAACAAAACGTTAATGGTACGATCGGGGATCGTTCTCGGTGATAAATTTTCGAAAACTCACGATTATGTAATCGTTGAACGATTCTTCTCGTCTCTGGTCACGCGCGGAAAATGCACGCACGACGAAAAAACATTGGAAAATACGATTTACCGAATCGGGGGAAGATAACGAGCCGTTAACGTACGAGGGAAAGTTGGATCGTTAAACCGACTGTTTCTTAGCTCGATATCGGATTGCGTGCCTTCGACTATCGATAACAAACGGCTCGTGTCGTAGAATTTTCCTCGAAGGCGGCCCCCGCGACGCGAAACGTTCGAAAATTGTTCCCGCTAATCGATCGATCAATTTCAATTACTTTGTACCGAGCCCGAGCGGAACCGAACGACTCCGTATCGATCGTAGCACGATGGACATAAAAATTTCACCGACCGGTTCGAAGGAAAAGCACGATACGGAGCCCCGTTGGCGAATTTCCCGTCGTTATTAACCCCAGACCGGTACACGCGGCTTGTGTATTATCACTCGTTGAAATTCCGTTGAAATTTTAAGCGGTATAGAACGCGTCGCCGTGGCACGCGGAGCAAAATGATTCGATGGCGGTGAATCGGTGGGCGGTGGGTATCGAAACGCGAGTCGCTCGAGTTTTACCCGAAGATACGTTTAAATCGGGTACGGTCTATTAAATCGATCGTAATTTCGGATTAATTGCGCGCGGTCGCGGAACGGGGTAAAATGTCATTGTTAATATCGGGTAGGGGTAAACGGGAGCGTATCGATTGCAAACGATAGGCGAGGGAACCGCGCCGCGGTTGACCCTGCACGCATAGATATACACACATATACACTAGAGCAATTAATAGGAAACGTTTCGAAAATGAACGCATCCATGGCTTCGGGTATCGGCTGATCTAAATCGAAGCGGTTGATTGGAGGTAGTTGCGGGCAAACTTTTCGGGGTCAAGCACCCTTCGTGTTGAATTCGAACTCGAAATGAAAATCCGCGGTCCGATGATGGACGAAGAAGAACGAAAATAGAGTTTCGAGCGACGGTGGTGTTCGATCGGTGGATCCCGCCGACGGAATCACGCGCTCGTTGTACGCCTCGATCGGCTCGCGAAACGCAACGCGAACGAGCATCTACCCCCCTTATCCCCCACCGTTGCAATTCTATTCTTAAATTGTTCATTTTCGACTCTCGACTGCGAGTTTCTACGTTCGCGAATTTTTCAGTCGGTTCCATTGTTTCGTGCGTCTCGATCGGCCGGCGTTCTTTCCACGGGGAAGTGTAGAATCAATGAAATTGTCATTGGGTCGTCTTTGTTGCGAGTCAACGAAATTGTCGTCGTGTCATCTTTGGTCTAAAGGCAATGAAATTATTATCGTGTCGTCTGTTGTAAAGTCGAGAAAATTACTATTGAGTCGTCTGTTGTAAAGTCAATAAAATTACTGTTGAGTCGTCTGTTGTAAAGTCAACAAAATTATCAGCGAGTCGTTTGTTGTAAAATCAACAAAATTATCATTGAGTCGTCTTTGTTCCAAAGTCAACGAAATTATTATCCTATCGTCTATTGTAAAGTCAACAAAAAGTACAATCGCGTTGCCCTTGTTCGAAGGTCAACGAAATTATCCTCGCGTAATCTTTCTTGTAAAGTCGACAAAATTATTACGGCCTTGTCTTTCTTATAAAGTCGTCGAAGTCATCGCTTTTTTTTTATAAAGTCAAAGAAATTGTAATCGCGTCGTCGTTCGATGACTCGATATTTCGTTCCAATCGTGTCTTCTCAACATTCACGATGTTTCAAAAATGTCTATACTTCACAGAACGAATCTACGCGGCAATCCGAGTAAAGAACATCGTTCAAGTTCAACTGCAAATTTCGATGCATAATGTACACCGTGCGCGGGAGACCTTCTCGAGTATCGAACATACGTACACGTTGAACGCTCTTGGGCGTTCACCGCACACCGATCGATCTCCAGTCGAACGATTAATCGACCGTAACTCGAAAACCGGAGTACATCGAACGTACATTCGTGCCACGTTTTCGACTCGTCTTAGCGCGTAGATTCGTCCCTCGAACTTTCGAAACATCCTCCACGAGAGGAACAGAAACCTACGTATACAGAACTGATAAAAAAGAATTACGTTAAAAATACACTCGTATCGCTCCGATCAGCGTTCTTTCCACACGGAATCCCCCTTCCTCGAGGAAAGAATGCCCGAGTACGTTATACCGCGACCAGTGAACGCGAACACGAACGGCGTAGCGTCAAAAACGACAACCCCTCCCCCTTGGTGCACTAATCGCGTCCCCTGTGGGCTTTCGCATAACACTAGTTTCGGTGAAGCTTTCTTTTCGATCCCGTAACGTTTACCTTGCCCCCCACCCCCAGTTTTATCTGCTCTCTGCCGTTGCTCTTACACGTTTTTACCGTAGCCCCCCTTGTTCCCTTCTCTAGCGTCCATTTTTGGTCATTTGTCTGCCTCGCTCGTCTCTCTTCGCGAACTATCTCTCTCTCTCTCTCTCTCTCTATCTATCTATCTATCTATCTTTGCTCCTCGACCTCCTTCTTTGTTCAGCGAGATCCTCGTAGCGAGAGACACTTCGAGGGAAAAGTTTCAACTTGTTCGTACCCCCCTCTGCACTTGTGTGACCCCCCCACCCCCACCCCCTCTTAAGCCAGCGATACCGCTCCTCGCAAGCATGTGGAGCACGAAGATGAGCGAAACGATAGCGGACGAACTGCGACAGGTGTCCCGTGAACGTCACGGGGGGTGGCGGATGCCCCCCGGACGTAAATTAACGTCGAAAGGACGCAGTACGATCCGTTTCCAATCCCCCAGCCCCTCTGTCTGCCTCTCTCCGGGGCATTCAGTGGCCCAGGCGTCGATTCGACCGGGCCGCGACATCTTTTCGTCTCTCCTCTTCGAGGCAGCATCGATCCTTGCGGAACAATTCGCGCGGACGGGCGGGAAGAGAACTCATAAATAATGCACAATGTTTTTCGGACGTTGGACTCCATCCCTCCTGTGAAACGAATCCCCCCCGATCGCGTCCCTGCCCACGGTCCACCCCGAACCCCCTCGAAAAACGAAACCGTTCGACGAGCTTCCCTCTCCAGAGACATCGAAACCCCTCAGATGCTTCTCCACGGCGGTCGTTCCTCCAATTTCCCTCGCCGCCCGCTATTTAACGCATTCGAAATTGGAAAAAAGACAAGAGAAAAAAAGATCAGAAAAAAAGAAAAAATAAGAGAGAACAACCGAACACTTTTTGCCCGTGAGGAGGGGAGGGCGGGACCAAAAACCCCCGGCGCCTCCTCGTATACTCTTCGCTGCGTCTCACGCTGCGTACGGTTCACGAGGCATGGCGGTAGAAGGAAAAGTGGATAGCCACGATGATTGATCACCGTAAACGAAAACCTCTCCATCCTCCGTGGACAACCTTCACCACCCACCGTCACCGTTCCAAATCTAACCCGCACTCAGCTACCCCGGAGCTGTCCGTAACCCACTTCCAATGTCCGAAAAACATTCGTCGGTTAAACCACCCTCCGAACACGAGGGAGGGTCGGTTTCGACCTGTTTCGTGCCTCCACGAACGATGAATATTTCCTCGCGAGATCGAACCTCAGGGAAGGATTTACATACGGAACGGGAACTCTCATCAGTGTGCGCGGCCAACGTGGATAAGGGTGGGTTAGGGGTGCTCGCGAGTGTGTACGAAACCGTACTACGAAAACGTATTCTTACTATCACGGGGCCGCAATTTCGCGCGAACTCCGCTCGACTATGCGACCGTTATTTCGTTTCACGAATCGATTTGCGATGCGTCGCGCGATCGAGCGGAGCCGGGTACATCTCGCGCTTGAATCGAAGAAATCCGCTCGACATTTCACGAACGGACCGAGGTGCACGATTACACACGCTCGCGTTGCCGGTGTATTCGATATACGTTTAATTCTTCGACGTTCTTCGTTCGTGTAGCATCGATTTGGATTCTATACGTGGCGCACTTCAACCTTAACTGGTTCTTCGGAGTGCAAGCTCCTCGAAGAGGTGTGTACCATCTCGGAGGAGAGGTGTTCCGAAGGTGTGACGAAACTCGTGTTTGTAACGTTGTAACGATGACGGGGGTTTGAGAAATAAACGAGAAATCTTTGGGTCAGGAGTGTCCCAAATGTGTTGTTTTTAAGTGTAATAGGACGAAAGGGTTAGGGAAATACACGGAGAGGTCTTTGGGTAAAAATGTCCAGGAAGTATTGTAAACCGGGTTTTTCATTTTGAAATACGACGAAGGGACTGAGAATAATACACGAGCGTATCTGTTGTTATAGATTCAATTTTAGAAAAAGAATGTATCGCGAAGATGGGCCGAAAAGGACTCAGGGAACGCTTTAAGGTTAATTACCGTAGGTGGAAAATATTGGATAAATTAAAATACGCGTAAGGGGACTTTTGGGTTACACGACTCAACTTGAAATACAAGTTTAGGATCTCGAAACGAAAAATTGTCCACTTGAAGCTCGCAAACGTTCGCGATTTCTAATATCGGAAGACTACAGGAACAAACAACATCGAAATAGTGTTCCCCGCGGAAAGAGTACCAGTGTAATCTCGAATAAAGCGTTTGCACAGATCCAGAGGAAATTGTTTTTCGTCTCGGGTCCTAAATTTGTATTTACTGTACTCTATATATAAAAACTGATCGAATAATTTCGAAGCATTCTCTGCGAGTTGTCGCCATCTACGAATAGTCGAATTTACCATCGGTTGGTGGAATTTCCAGAATTTCTTATCGAATTTTCGCCACGATCGAGACCCGATTAATACGAAATCGATCGTTTTCGATGCACACGTCGATCCAACGAGTGTAGCTATCGGTGAACTTAACGATCCCGGCGTCGAAAACACGCTCGATCGTTCGTCGACGTCGTCCTTAAAGACGCCCGAAACTTGGCCCGATTCGAGTCGCGTTTCGGCATGAAACACCAGCCACGTCGAAACGACCGTGTTCCTCTCACCCGGTTAACGATTCGCGGGACAAGTTCGCGCGATTATCAATTTGGAGCGCAACTACTACACGGGGCACCGTTGCTCGCAGTTTCTCCGCAACGCGCCAGCTGCGCGTTCTTCGACGCCCTGATTCGTCGCCACCGTCTCGCTGATCCCGAAATCTCGAGACGAGAACCCCTTGTGCACGAGGAGAACGAAAAATTAGAAACTGTCCGTGCAAAAGAGAGAGAGAGAGAGTGAGTGAGAGAGAGAGAGAGAAAAGGTTTAGCTGAAAGAAACAAGAGGAACCAGTGAGACTAGGGACTCAGGGGGTTGGTGGTACTTTCAGGTGCCTTGGGACTACCGCACCTGTCGGCCGGAGACACGGCGCTGCACAGCTTCTCCGCGGAGTACAGAATCATTCCCGAATAACGAGCCCCCCGAACCCTCCCTCAGAAATTGCGGAAGAACCCCCGAGAAACCCCCGAAAAATCGAAACGGGGATCGCGGTGAAAGAGCGCGACGCGTGCGAGTGCGTGTGTACGAGGGGTCGTGGAGTCAGGGGGAAGAAACACGTGGAATGATTTCTCAGGGGGTGCACGAAAGGGGTGGAAACGGAGGTACTTGGATACTTGCTCGAGTTGCTCGAATACGAGGGTACACCGACAGGTATAATCATCTGTCGGGTGCCTGGTCTTGTCTTGTTCGTGTCGATGGACACGCGTTACGTCCAATCGCGATTTCGTGGAAATACCGTGGATTACGTTAGAGAAAGTGAAAGAGCGAGAGAGGGTGAGAGAAAGTGAGTAAACGAGTAAGCGAACGAGTGAGTAAGAGAGGGAGGAAGGGAAGATGGAAGGGTGTGGGTGAGTGAGAGACTGGGTGAGTGAATAAATGTGGAAGTGAATAAGTGGGTAAGTGAGTAAATGAATGAATAAGTGAGTAAGTTAGTAAGTGAGTAAATGAGAAAGTGAATAAGTGAATAAGTAACTAAATAAAGAATAAGCGAATTAGTGAATGAGTAAGTGACTAAATGACTAAACGAGTAAACGAGTAAACAAGTAAACGAGTAAGTAAGTGAGTACGTGAGTAAGTAACTAAATAAATGAGTAAGCGAATGAGTGAATGAGTAAGTGAATAAGTAATTAAATAAATGAGTAAGCGAATGAGTGAATGAGTAAGTGAGTAAGTAACTAAATAAATGAGTAAACGAGTAAACGAGTAATCGAGTAATGAGTAAATGAGTAAATGAGTAAACGAATAAGTGAGTAAGTGAGTAGGTGAACGAACAAGTGAGAGTGGAAGGAGGGGAGAAAGGGAGAGACTCGAGGAGCGAGTGAGCGCGAGAAACTTGACAGATCGCTTCTTTCTTCGTTCGCGGTAACAGCAAACTCGTCTTCGACATCGACTGGCTTTTAAGCGCGTCCTTCTTCCCCCGTGGCTAATAACGCGACCACACGGTTTCGTCGTGCTTCCTATACAGGGTCGATGCGGTGCCTACTATGAACAGGCCTAACGACGTCTTCTTCGAACGTAATCGTGACAACGAGTTTCCTTTTCTTTTTTTTTTCCACGACACCCCTCGCTCCGGTACTCTCGCACTCGAACCGGTCGCATCCAGCCGAGGAATTTTCAGCAAGGTCTCGCGAGACACTGGATCGGTAATCGGCTCGGAACATCCCTCTGCTCCGTTTCTCTCTTTGTTCGACCATCGGTGCCTGGTCGTCGCGCGCGTTCCGTACGATAGCGCTTCTCTTTTTTCTCTTCTCGGCCCCTTTACACGAGATCCGGCGAGACGTTGGACAGTTTCCTCGATAGAAACCCCCCGCGCGGCGTGAAAGAGTCTGAAAGGATGCGAGGTCCGGGATACACGCGATGTCGTGGTGTCCGCACGGGAAAATTGTACACCCTCGTTCGTAAGTATCAGGACATCCGGAATTTTTCGCGAGAAAGGCGCAGAAACCGTTCTTTTTTTTTTGGAGAAAAATACGATTCTCGTTGTACGCGTCGTATTTTCGTCCACGACTCTTTAGACGTGGTTTTTAAAATACCGTCTTCAAGAATTCGAAATATCGTTTTACAGAAAGAAAATTTCGACTTGTTTTCTATCACAGAGGTGACGTAACCCTTTCATATTTTCATTTTTGATAGATCTTTTGAGTAATAGTTTTTCACCACATAGAGCATCGAACGCGGAGAATATTCTTTGGAAGTTTCGAACAGTTTTGGATTTACTTTCGACAAGTGTCCCAATACTTCTGCACGAGGATGCACCTCGATCGCGAAACTTTCGAATACTTTTATTTATTCATCATCTGGATCCTGGAAGTTGTCAATATATTTGTCGCTCTTTCGAAGTAACGTATTTTCTTTTCTTTTCCTCACACCTCCTTCCGCGAATGGCGCGTGATATTTTTTGCGCTTGAGAGCAGTTTCGGATTATCCGAGATTACCCTGTACACAGTGAATCGATAAGAGCTGCCACGTGAAGTATCTCGTGATCGATCGATTCGATTAAGGAACGTTTCGTGCGAAATGCATTGTGTTCAAAGGGGGCCTATCGAACGATTGCCTTTTGAAACATTTTACGTCCCGTAGTTGCAGAGACATCAAGATCGTTGAAAAAACTCAAGATCGCCTCGGTACCTACGAAAATGTGCGATAGAAAAAATTGAAAGGGCGTTCTTTCGAATAGTAATAACAATTTTTATCGATTCACCCTGTGTAACTGCTCTTACGATTAGCGAATATTTGTTTCGAAATATCGTCGGTTGATTAAAATCGGATTAAATCGGTTTCAATTTTAAATACATATTAACCTAATACTCGTAATCTTCGGGCTAATTGAAATTTCTGCTTTCGACGGGCGGTAAATTAATGACCGTTTGCGATTCTCTAAATAAACAGCGGTAGAGCGCTTCGAATAAACGAAACTTCGCGCGGCTGTTCCTCGGTGCGTTTTTGAAAATCGATACGCTGGAAAATTCAGCTCGAAAGTTGCATTATTTTTCGGTCGAACGACGCATTTCAATTGTACGATATATCTTCGTCTCGATTTACGATCGATTCTTCTTTTTTTTCGGTCGTCAAGCATCGAATACGGTCCACTCCGATTGGAAGAGAACCGATTTCACGAGGATCGTGACGAGTTCGATCGATTCTTATTGCGAATCTTCGATTCTGCGATCGGATAAAATTTTCGCGACCTTTCGAGGAATTTCTTCGGTCACTCGACTCGTAATTTCGCGACGCGCGCGGAAATTCATTCTCGCGTATACTGTTCGAGCTCTACAGGTGTGTAGACTTAATTATAGTCTTACCTCGACGTACGATTTTTATTCGAAGAAATTACCTTCAAATGCTCTCACAACGAATCAAGTGGGCAACACTCGGTGCTTTGCATTCAAGAGCCAAGGAATTTTTTAATTTTCTCGTCGAACGTTTCAAGAATCAAATGGAGCAACTTTCGCTAACCGAGTTCGTTCTTAAACTCTTTGGGGATGGATTATTTCGAGATGAAGTACTATTTCGTGCGATCTATCGTACTCGCGATAACCTCATCGTGTTACGTCAGTGGGGAATTTGGTCTCGATATTAGTGGTCACGATATTTAAAATTGAACAATCAAGAAGAAGTATAAATAAGAAGAAACTAAGAAATGATACTACTGTTAATCGTATAGATTGTAACGTTTGTCCGTGTTTCAAAATTTACTACGCTAACATCAACGATTGAACGTCCTTAATCTCTTATACTACTTTCAATAAATAGAATCGATACAAGTTGCAAAAGAAGCAAACAGTTTCCGTATCGTAGTTATTTCACTAAGCGACCAAGGGGTTAACAAGTTGAATAAAACGATGCTGACGCAGCAAACTTACGTTTCTTTGAAGGGCTGAAAGAATCCAACCCCAACGCACAGTAAACTTTCAAATAACCGTTCCTATCGTTTGAGATGCTACAAAATAAAAAAAAGTATGCCAACGGGCTACCGAGTATTTCCATTTTTCACTCTACGATTCAAATGTCGAGGATATCCTTAACCGATTCAGACTTTAGCCGTTCCACGTTTCGCGTGGACGAGCTGCGGCACCGATGATTTTTCACATTTTCCTTCAACGTTCGGAAGATGGGGGTATAACTAGAAACTACGATCAAAAATTATTTCAAATTGGCAACTACGAGTCTTCTATCCTGACTTGGGTTACATTCAGCTTTCGACTGAAGACAATGACGTAGATCGTTAATTGTAACCAAGGTGAGGATACAAACACTAGCCTTCTTCTCGCGAATTAATTCCTTCAAAGTAAACGGATCGTACCCAGTAAACTATCGTCACGGTCAACGATATTATACGATTTCCAACGACTTTTCGAACGGGCCTCAGAACTGGACGAAACTCGTCCCAGAATCGAAACCAATTACGTATACACCGTGTCGCGTATTACCCGACACGCGTCCGTTACGTGCTCCTCTGTACGAAATCTTCGCCTTCGCCGATCGACGCGTTCCATCCGTCCGTGTATCGTCATTCGTCGTCCATCAGTACGCCGGCGGCCTATGGGTCCGCGATAGACTGGTTTTCAAGCGCGCGATCGATGAGAAGTGGGGAGGTCTCTGAAAATAGTCTTTCAAGCTTGGCGATATTTCCACGCGTACATCAATCCGATGTACGACCGGCTGTACGCGTGGTATACACACGCGTACAACGCGCACACGTCGGATCGAAGTCCCCGGTCCTTTCATTGGGGAGCCTGGCTCGTGCAGGCGCGCGCGGTGGGGGTACGCGTGAAGGGGTTTCGAGCCGCGTGAAAGGGTGGGGGTAGGGGAGGGGCATGAGGAGGGAAGGGGGGCTTGTACGAGCGGGAGAGGTGCACCGTCGTATTTCACAGTCATTACCGTAACGTGTTGCCGTGCGCGCTCGTTGCGCCACGCAATAAATCGTCGGTTACCGTTACCGTGGATGGCGCGCAAAGGAGGGTACGGGAGGGGAGGAGGAGGGAGAGGGACCGGCTCGGGTGTTATTGTGGCACCCCCTCCCCTCCCCCGCACCTTCCCTCGTCGTTCGTATCAACCCTCGAGCTACCCGCGCGACGCGCGGTCTCTTCATAACAATCGTAACCTCTTTTTCCTCTCTTTCACCCCTATCGCAGCTCTTCGGCGCGGAGCTCGAAGGAACCGTCGATTCGAAAGATCATCGTCACCGATCCGTCGTGTTTCGACGCTCTCTCGACCCTTCTTCTTCTTTCGTAACTCTATTTTTTATTTCAGCTTCTTAGCGGTCTGTTTACCACTGTTATTCGATTCTAACAATCGTCAGTTCTTGTTCTTTCACTCGACGCTCTCTCGATCCTTCCTCTTCTTTTGCAACAATATTTTTCGTTTCAGTGTTGCATCGTGATAGTTCGTTACGATGATTCGTTTACGATAGTCACTTGCCGTTTACCCCAACCGAAACTTTCGTTCGTTGAACACCGTTTCGATCGTACCCCCTCCCCAAAGTTACGAGTCCCCTCCATCGGTACACCTGTGAGTCTCCATCTTTGAAGAGGCCACCGATGAAGTCCCGCCGCGCGATTTTTGCCTACTTTAGGCCCACTCTGCGCGCGAAACACGCGCGCAACTCTCCCCATTGTGAGCTTTTTCGAGGACCGCGACCCCCCATCCGATGTACCATACATGTCGATACACAACGTTGTACATATGTTTCGCTCGTACGGGAGGAGGCCACGCGTCGTAATTTTATTCCTCGAGCTTCGCGTTGGGAACCCCAAGTATTCAAAGTTCGCGCGCGCGCGCGAACGATGGTCCGAGACAGCGTAGTCGTCGAGCGGATTGGTTGAATCTCGAGTCGAAGGAGCGGGGGAGGGCAGCTGGGCGTGGCGACTTTCGTTGCCTCCCACAATGCGGCGGAGTAGTAATGTAAATGTAGACATCGAAACGAAACTCATTTCTCGTATTACGTTGCTTCGATATAGACGGAATGTTTCTGTAACTAAACGTTGAAAACGTTTTGGAACATGCGTCAAACGAGATTGTCACCTCTCGTTCGATGTTACGTTCCCCACTCCGCTGCGCGGTGGGTGGTAGCGAAAGTCGCCCCGCCTAGCCACCTTCCCCCACTCCTTCGACTTGTAGGAGTTGACTAATCCGTCCGGCCACTCTGGTTCGATACCCTCGTCCACGTACGTGCTCGTCACGAATGCGTTCCGAGATAGCATGTATACACGAGGGTGATCGGAAAGCGGTCGCGCACCGCTTTCGAATCACCGTGTACATACGCGCGTTTATACGGTTACCAACGAAACTCGCTCGTAGATGCGCGGGCGTCTGCGTGATTGTGCCCCACGACGCGAGGGGCGTTGACTGTACCGCGTTGCATTTCGTAAAATGCAACATTTTTCAATCGATTACCGCTGCGCGAAGAATCAATTCGAGATGGTTCGTTGAAAGATTTTAGCTTTTGTTAGATGTAGCAAGATAGACTTGAACATTTCTGAAATAACGTTACTTGAAATATTAATACCGCTAACGATCATCGTTGCGAACCCATTACTCGATAGTTCCACTCGTTGATCATTGATCGGGTCACGTCTTGCCCGAGACTGCTCTAAAACCATGAATAATGAATATTTGAAAATTTACTTCGGTCGTAAAATTACGGATCGCTCTGAGGGACTTTTCTAAATTAGAGTGTTGCAAAAAAGTACCTTGGCTTGGTAATATTCCGTTGAATAATATGCACCAGCACGGAAGAAGTACATACAAACGAAACGTAAGAGAAAACTCGATGTATAGCTCGACCGGTAAGAAAAGATCCCTCGGGGAGTGGTCCGAGCATGGTGGGGTGACCGGTGGGAGGCGCGTAGCTATCGGGTGTGATCCGATAGCGTTCGAAAAATGTTGTTCTTACGGAGGGATCGTGTAATTGCGATTGAACGACGCGAAACCGAATGTATCGAATGTACACTTGGTTTTTTAAATGTGCACGATGCAATGCACGAGTACGGTCAACGATAACTCGACAACGCACTGGGATGCATTTTTCACTCGCACGCTCGAGCATGTACGGGTGATAATATACATACTTATATATATACATAAAGAATATATATATATACATGATTACTATAAATAAGAGAAAGAATTATATACATATAAATATAAATATATAAATATATAAATATATATATATATATATAAATATAAATATAAATATACGAAGGGAGCTATGTAAATTAATGTTGTTCATATTTGTTGAGATACGGATCGTATATAAATTGTCGATCGAATATTAATCATTTCTACGATGACGATCGACCGCCACCGATCAATACTTTTAAGTAACGCCTACTGCAATACACGGCGTTATTTGTTCGATCGGCCTTTCTAATTTTTTTACGGGAACACGACCGCCGATACTCTGTCACTTTTCATTGCTTCGTTGTAGTTTTTTTTTTTTTTTTTTTTCATTCCGTTTCTATATCGCACGGTGTTTCGGATGTCGAACAATCATTGTTGTCGCAAACAACGCGATATTGCGGCGCTTCTAATTACAAAGAACGATTTGACTGACAAGCCGGCTTTTGTTCGTCCGTGATTGGCCACGGCCATGTTTCCAAACACGCTCGCCAATCGGTTCGAAACGATCGCATTGTCTGGCCGTGAAGCTTTTTCATTTCCAGCGGGTATCTTTTGCAAGAAACACGTACTGTATACGTTCTCGATCGATGGGAGCGCGACGAATCGATGCGCGAAATCGTCGATTCCCATTTTCTCGCGAAACTTCGCTCCAGGAGCGTCGACTCGAGGTGCATCCGACACTTGGAAGCGTGCAACGTGAGTTAAAAAAAGAAAAATACGTCTCGCGCTTTTCGGCGGCTCGATACACGCTGCGAAATATCCCACGTTAAGTTGTTTCGATTTTCCACGGTGGATTTATGAATATTCCACGTTGTAAAGTATTCCCACGTTGGGCGGAATATTCGTCCGATCCACCGTGAAAAATCGGAATGACCCGCGTTAAGTGGAACATTTTTCCAATCGACCGTGAAAAATTGCAATAACTCTCCCGACGTTCCACGGTGGGACTGTCGATATCTCACCTCGCGATCGAACGAGGGTCTAATCGATCTGTTTCTTCGCTCTGGTCATTTTGCATCGTTCCGGGCGTTCGGCAACCGTGCCTCGAAAGTCTCGAACGACGATAAGCAGCTTCCCGTTTGTCGAGCCGAGAAACGAGATACGCTTCCGACGAAATAACATTCGCGCATCGACGAGTCGCGATTCTTCCACCGGAACAGCGTTGGGCAAGCGAGAAGCCGCGAAAGCGAGCGAGCACGATTTCTCCAAATCGCCGAAAAATATTTTTTCTCGATCGAGTCGAGCCGAGAATCGTAGCCCCGCCCCTTCCCCAACGCTGGACGAAACAACGAATCCACCGAGTCTCCACCCACCCCCTCTCCAAATTGCTCTGGTATCTGGTGAAACTTGAACCGAAAAATAAATGACAAAAAAAAAAGAAAATTAAAAAAAAAAAAAAACACCAACCCTCTTCTCACGTGGATCTCTTGACCGGAAGTTACGAAAAATGTTCACAGACGCATGGCTGGCAAACTCTGTGGTCCTCCGTCAAGCAAAGCGTCGTCTGCCTCTACCCCCATTCCATTAGGTACTGTTAAAGACACAAGATATCGAAAGA
Source organism: Ptiloglossa arizonensis (assembly GCF_051014685.1). Classification (NCBI taxonomy): domain Eukaryota; kingdom Metazoa; phylum Arthropoda; class Insecta; order Hymenoptera; family Colletidae; genus Ptiloglossa; species Ptiloglossa arizonensis. Next base: position 11,893,707 of record NC_135056.1, read on the forward strand.
GAAAAGAACACGCAACACAACTCGTACACACACCACGCACTCTCGTACACCGATCTATATATAACCACAAACGTTCACACAGACACACGGGAACACGAACGTGCCCGAGCACGCACGGCAAACGTACACGTACACACGCGCAACAATCACACTGCGATTCGAGGGAGGAAACAAAAGAAAGAATAGTCGCGAAAGCGCAGCGCCGCTTTCCGCAATAAAGTTTCACGTTTCGAACAGAGTGGAACGAAGGAAAGCCCCTGCGAGGAAAGAGACGGGTTGAAAAAAAAAGAAACGAAAAAACAAAAAACAAAAAACAAACACCGAAACCCGAAAAAAGAAAAAGCGAAAAAAAGTAAAAAAAAAAAAATACAAAAGAAAAAAAAAGAGAAACGAGAAAAGGGAAAAGAGAGAAAAATCGATGCGCGGTAAAATAGGCCCCCCAAGCGTCGAGCACATGTCCAATTTCTTCCCCCCTGACCCGTATCGAGAGGGCCCCCCGATGTTCTCTCTTTTTTCTGCGCTTCCATTTCATCAAACTTTCTTCTTCTCTCTAACCAAGTAGAAATTAGGTAGATAATGTGTACTCCTATACCGTCACTTCGAGAGGAAACCGTAACGAGGAAACCGAAAAGAGTACAGAGATGAACGCACGTCCGAATCTAGGATGCCCTAAATGGCGAGGCTGCGCGTGGCCGCGCGTTGCCCGTGGACACGAGCGATCGCGTGTATCTATGGAACGATACACATGTACCTCGGTTCGCACAATTTCGCGGCTCCGTAGTCGCTCGGTTCCGCTCGCGGACGCTCGCGAGTCTCGAATACACCGCGAGACACGATACACACCTGTACGCGTAACGTCGATAGTTCGCGACGAGTGGTAAAGAAAGCTCAAAAAATCGAAGCACCGGCTCGCCACGTGAAACACGCCAACGTCTCGGACACGCGACAGCGTCGCCAGCCAGCCGAAAGAACGAAAATGAAAAATACAATAAATATATAAATAAAAAGAGAAACAATACCAATAGCCAACCCCCGGTGGAAGTAAAAGCCAACGATTTAACACGAACGAAAGAAAGCCGTCAAGATCATTCTTGCCCCTTCGTTATAGTGCATGCGTATGTGTGGGGGAGGGAAGGTAACGAAGTGGAAAGTAACGAGTCCGTTTCGAAGACGTACGAGCGCGATAAGTGATCGCAGAGTCCAGGGGTAGACACTCGTGCGAAGAGTACGATCGAAGAGTCAGTTTCCGTGGGCGAACCCGGCCGTACGGGTCGTCGTTTAACGTTTACAATAATTATCGTCCGATACCTCGCCACCAGCCCCTCGTTCCTTTCTTTCTCTCTGTCTCTTTTCCCCGTTCCCGCGGATCGAGATCCATCGTCAATTCTACCCCGCTACAACCAAACGACATCTCTCTGTCCACATGTCCTCCGTCAGCCTGGAAAGAGTTTTAACATGTTTCTCTCTGGTAGACGTTTGATCTTCGTAGTGGTTGAGATGTAGTCACGTTCTATGTAATCTCTAAGCTAAAACACTTTAATCGAAAACACTTAGAGTAGGTCATATAGATATAAACGATATAGGCGTTTCCGGGTTTTCGAGCCGAAGCATCCTGCCGGTTGCTGACGGTCTTTGGCGTAAACGTGGCTCAAAATGGACCGTCATCGGGTAGATCGAATTTCACGGCAGTCGTCACCTAGAGCGATTTCGGTGCTTTAAAGAGGATCGATGATTTATCGTGTATTTTTATTTTTTTTAATAGTCTTGGAGATTGTTCGATGGATTATCGGACGTGGACGATAGATTTTTGAGATATCGACGGGAGATATTTTCGTTCTTAGTAGTGTGTCGAGACTGTCGGTGAAATTTTCAGCGATATATTTCCTCGAGTGAGATGGTCGTTCGAGAAAACGAAACATTCATAGACGATCGGATTTATTCTCGCGACGATCGGAGTACAGTTCCTTGGAAAATTGAAAATCGAGTTCGAGCAATCAGGGGAATTGGATTCGGTAGAATTTGTTCCTTTCTCGCTTAATACAAACATCCACGTGCATCGGAGGTTCCCGAACGGCTAGGTTCGATGATCGTTTCAAGTCCTCCACGCGCGATGGAGATGAAATCGCGCGCTATTGGTCCCGGAACGAAAGCGAATTGGCAGGATGCTGACGTTGACGATACCGCTATCTCTTATCCAGAGCAAGTTACATATTGCTAAAACGTAGAGTAAGGCATCCGCTGAGTTAGGCGAGAGTAAAAAAGTGTAAAGAAAAAAAAAAGCAAAAAAAAGAAAAAAGAAAGAAACGAAAACGTAAGGAAGAGAGTACCGACCCTCGTAGAAGAGATTAACCGCACCGAAGCAAAACTGGCCCAGAAACAGTTAAATGAGAAAATTTTACGCGCTTTTTGTATCGTTCTCCCGTTATACCCTTCCACTAGCCCGTTCAATGTCTTCGATCTCCGCCCTCAGTCGCCCTTTTCCCCGTCGAACGTTGAAGCGAAGAAAAGAAAAGAAATAACAAAAAAAAAAAAAAAATAGAAAAGCAAGGACGCGCGCCGATGGTTCCGATCGTTAATGCGTTCCGTGCCTGCGTTACGATTAATAATTTTACCTCTGATTAAACATTGTACAGTGAAAAAAATATAGTTAGTAAGAAAAGAGCCACGATTTATAACCCTAGTGTCGCTTCTGATTAAATATTGTACGGCTTACGATATTCAAAACAGTGCAGAAAATATAATTAACAAGATAAAGGTGTAGAGTTTAAGATGTATTGGACCACGGGGCAATAAATTTCATTTTTAAAGTTACAAATTCGTTTACAGACACAAGGGCATATTATACAATATCGAAGAAACTATACGGTGTAAAGTTTAAGATGCGTTAGACAACGGAGCAATAAATTTCATTTTTAAAGTTACAAATTCGTTTACAGTCAGTGTAAAGTTTAAGATGCGTTAGAGAACGGAGCAGTAAATTTCATTTTTGAAGTTACACGTTTGTTCACGGTCACAATGGCACGTTACGGTGAACTTTGCGCACAACTCGAACGATGAGGTTCATTAATCGGCACGAAACGTGTTAACGATCGAATTCTCGCGTAATTCTCGCCCGATTTCCCGCAACGCGAGGAACGTTTCGTTTCGAGCGGGTATCGGTCGTTCGAGAGGGCGAATTATCGCGAGACGCGCGGCCGCGCTTTCGTAATTAAGACGGGACCGTTAATTGGTCCCCGCGGGGTGAAGCAGCGTTCGATATTTCCGCGTAATCGCGAACAGCCTCCGAGCGTAAACGATTTTGAAAACAATTACGATCGAGCCGCGCGCGCGAGACGTTCTTAACGATTAATACCGCGTTCAAAGGGACACCCGCGTCATCATCGACACCGTCGTCGTCGTCTTCCGGTGGCTCGCGTTACGGCTCGACAGAGGAGGGTTAACGATGATAATTAATTGCAACGAGATTCAAGGACGAATATTAATTACGCGTGGGAGGGGGAGGGGGGCGCGGCGGTATCCGATAGGTACGAGGTTTCACCGCGCGCGCGGCGAGACTCCTTTCTTCGGCCTTGCTTTCTCGATCGGTCCTCCGTCCCTGATCACCCGACGACATTTGCATTTTGTCCTCCATCCGCCCGGCTCCTCCTTGTCCGTCCTTCGTCCCCTTTACCCACCCTCCTCGATCCCTTTACCCACCCTCCTCGATCCCTTGTTACGTCGTAACGTAGCACGCGTTCCGCGAAAGCTGTGATCCGATTTCGATTCTGTTGCGTTCTCGAGTCGTCGTTAACGATATGAAAATGAAAATGGAATAAAAAAAACAAACGAACAAAGACGAAAAACAAAGAAAGAGAAACAATACGATACGAGAGAGACGGAAAATATCAGGCGATACCCGTTTGACTCGTCGGAGCGATCGCGAATCGCGATAACTGTGTCGGTGGCGTATAAATTAAAAAATAGAGGAAAGAGTGAAATAAAATAAACGGACGAACAAACAGACAAACGCAAAACGCGGACGCGACACGAGTCGCGCGCACGAAAAGGGGAAAAACCTGGACGCGGACAGAGAGTGGTCCGTCCCTCGTCTCTCGCACCGGCGCGTTTTAACGAGGCGAAGCGAAGATCGTTCGCGAGGAGAGCGAATCGGTTTCGTGAAATCGTGAATAGAAAATGAAAAAATTAATAAAGAAAAAAACAAAACAGCAACAACAACAACAACAACAACAACAAAAACAACGCTCGTTCCCGTGAATCACAATCGCTCGAACGAACGAAAGAGAGAGAAACGAATAAACGAATAGAAACTAATGAGTAATAAAACGAATGAAACGTCGAGGTTTTTGTGAGAAAGAGAGAGAAAGAGAGCGAGAGAAAGAGAGAGAGAGAGTGCGAGAGAAAGTGAGAAAGAGAGAGAGAGAGAGCGAGAGAAAGAGAGAGTGAGACATTGAGAGTCGCTGGTGTAATAAGCTGATGCCAAAGAGAAGACACATCTGTCCTGAGCTTATACATATATGTTAACGACACGATGCTTAAACAATATTATTGATACTTTTATGCGTGGCTATAGTTCGCTCGCGTTAACGTCACCGTCCCTCCTATCACGGCGAGGAAGAACGAAACGGGAGAGAAAAAAAGAACAAAAAAAAAACGAAACGAGAAAGAAACTGAAAAAAAAAGAAAGAAATCGAGAAATTCGTTCGTCGCGATCTCACCGTGCGAGAGAAACATTTTCGGTCCATCGCGTTTGTTGCTTCCTTTGTCGTTGATTCTCTCGGTCCGATCGTTGAGAAAGAATAAAAAAAAAAAGAAAAAAACAGAGAAATGAAAATGAGAATATAAACACGCGCTCGCGCACCGGTGTCGTCCTGGGTCCGTCACGGTACTCGATCAGAAAAACGACGCGGTTAACGTTATCGAGCTATGGTCCGATTGTTGCTATTCGTAAGATTGTTGTTATATCGCTGTGATCGCGCGTGGGTTTCTATAATACGTTGCCCGATCCGGGATCCGATCGATCGACCGCCCTTTTTGCGCTCACCGAAAGAAATTGTTTTAGCGTCGACGAGCGAAGTGCGTAGTGCGCGTGCGCGCGCGCGCGCGGTGCCGAGAGGGGGCACACGGCATCCGTAAGAATACTTGAAGACACGCGTCGTTCTCGTCACCGAGCTGGAAAAATTTTGGGAAACGTTCGAAACATTATACCGTCCATGATGTTGAAATATTTATGGGAATCGCGCGATAAACGGGGGAGGGGTGGGATGGGAGGGAAGGGGTGGGGGAAGACACTGTTTCGCGTAACGGTTTTGCGCGTTCGTGCTCGCGGTCTTTACGTTACGTTAGATTAAACGCGCGTTGCGATTCGTCGCAAGATTCGTGCGATACGGCCGTTCGAACGATGTTAACGCGCGTACGCTTTGCACTTGCCTTTGCAAGTGACCGCACGAGTCGCGCGGCTGCCGCGCGACTAGTCAACGCGACTGTCGTTGCGATTCGTCACAGGGCAGATCGCGCGACAGTTGTTACGCGAGTGACCGAAACGGTCGTGGAAGTTGACACGACTGTCGTTGGGGATCTATCGTAGGACCAATCGCGCGACAATTGTCTCGCGAGTAACCGTGCAACCAATCGATGCAATTGGTCACGCGACGAGTCGTGACGCGGTTAGGTCTCCCGTTGCACCGCAATCGTCGCTCGTTCTGGGATTTCGAAAGCAAGAATATGTTCCGTCGCGCGGAGAAGAAGAGATTTTATACTGATTTACTCGAATCACAACACTCTTTCGATCGTCGATTTGAAAATGTCTATCGCCGTTGCTTTTTCGAACGATGATATATTTTAAAAGCTCGTTACGAATTCACCGATCGACGATAACCGTTGTTTATTATTCGAATCGCTACGTTTACTTGTCGCTCGAACGCTTTGTTTCTAAACCTCGTTTTCTCGTCGTTGCACCACGTGGAGGTGAATGGTTATTTACGCAAGTTATTCTCAGGAAGTCACTTCAAGTTTTCTTACCCATGCTTACCGATGACATTCGACTCATTGGCCGGTGAGAATTATATATTATACATAATAAATATATATACACGTGTATATATACATATACATGTATCTTTCTTGATGTAAATTTTTTAAAAGGCGCTTCTTCTTTGAAAACCCTACGCTCTAAACGACGATGCGCCCTTGGAAAGGATGTTTGTAAGGATAAACCGGGTTATTCCGAGACACCACCTAACCAGGGTTCGGGCAATTTATTAAAAAACACCAACGATAAGACGAGAAACAAATTAATAAGAGGACATCCGCAGTCACGAGAGTTTTGTAAACGTTTCATGGGTACTCGGTAATAAAAGAAAAATAAGAAAAAAGCCAAAAAAAAAAAAGCAAACGTAACACCTAATTGTCCATCAGAGATCAACTCTGGAGCAAAATGAGAGAAACAAGTTTATTTACACGTGCGTACATATTAACGACACAATGTAATGATTCGCTGATGCTCTATTATTATAATAATTAAGGATTATAAATAATGAATGTCTGTAATAAATAAAAACTACCACGCAAACGGATGACATTGAAAGGGGGAAGAACATTCATGGTGTCCCGTGCTGAAAGAAAGTAGCCAACGATTTAGAATACTCGAATCTTTGCACCGTTACGGGTTACGGAGTCGTGAAATCGAACACGCGGACGATAAATGTCAACAATTGAACGTCTTTCTTTCAGCGTGGGACGATGCTTTTCAGTTCGACTTACTATGAGCTAGGCGTCACCTAACGCGATTCGCGAGATCGAGGATCTCGTTCGCGAATTGAACACTTTTGTGTCTGTTGGTTCCCACCGTGCCTGCAACCGGTGAAATATTTTATTGTAACCCGACATTAGGGGGAGAAGAAACAAAAAACAAAAAAACAAAAACAAAAACAGAAAGAAAGTACACGGATCACGCTGTTGTATACACGTGGACGAGTGCAGTTCCAACGTTACGGGTACCCAACGAGGAAAGTTGAAGGCAGAGAACACAACTTTGACTTGAATTCTCTAGGACGTACTCGAAACTCGCGATGCTGGATTAAGCAACAATATCAAACACCGAGTTACCCGCGTCCCTGTAATTACAATCCACGGATTTACATTTTTCTCCTTCTCTTCAACGCGAACTATTTCATCCCCACCCCTTGTACCGACTCATTGTCGACGAGCTCGTATCGCATCGAAGTGGAACACGAACGGAAATTCGTTTCCGCTTCGAATCGAACGACTTCGAATCGCGTCGTTCTTTTCGCGAGAGTTTCCAACGTTCTTCTACGGGACGCACCTCGTTTAAGGAACGCGACTCTCCGTTTCCTCGAAAGGAACCACGCGCGCCACCTCGCGGTGAAATCGCGAAGCGTATTCCACGTAGCGGCTTAATCCAGCAGCGTAGGAACGGCGGGGCTCTCACGAACTTACAATTAGCCCGGAACGTTAACCGTGAACCTTTGTACATGTTAAACTTCTATAATCGCGATGTCACGGGGAAAAGTGTGCATAATATAAGATCGGTGATGTCTGTTGTTGGGTAGGAGCGGTCGTGTACCGCGCACTGGGGCCAAGGGTGGGCCGAGTGTCCGTGAGCCCCAGCGGGGGTTGCACCGGTAAGCTTCAACCCCAAAGTGCCAGGTTGTTCCACCAAGTTCTCGTGTTCTCGCTCGTGTTGACGGTAACCGTAATCCGTAGTACGTAGTACGTACCCAAATTCCACGTACACGAACACAGACAAACATAACGCCACCCACCCTGAACCTACGCCCGGTTTCACAACACCCGTCCAACCGAACGCGGAAACGACCGACCGTAAATACTTCGATTCTGGCTACAGTCGTTATCGCTGTAGTCGTGTTCGGTCGGGCGACAGTCTTGGTTCGTTTCGAAATTATTCCGCGATGTTTCCGTAACAATGGCTCACGGGTAATTAAAGTTTTTGTAACGGAATTGAAAACAAAATTGCGCCGAGGAGAGGGAGGGATCGCTCGAGTGCGTTATTATCGTCCGATCGATACGGTAATTATTAAGGTATCACAATGGGAGTCGGTCGACGGTCGAAATAACGTAGATAATTAGCCGGTCGACGTTGTAACGACGTTACGCTTTATTTGTATGAAAATTACGTCGACGGTGCGCCACGCTTTGTTCGTCGATCGATTCGCGTGTATCGAATTTAAATCTCGTTCGCGGGAAAATACGCGACGCCCAAGACGCCGCGTTCCCTTTAAACTCTCGTTGACTTTTCATTGAAAAAAATAGCAAATCGACCCGCCGATCCTGCGCATCGGATTCCTATCTCGTTCGGATATTCGCCAGGGTACGTACGGGACGTTCTCCCGAAGAACGTTTTCTCGTCGTTCGTTAAATTACACTCGCTCGAAGATCCATGGAAATCGGTGCGCGCCTCTACGATCGTAAACTCGTAGCAACGTTCGTCATTTTCTCGATCGACGTTACCGGTACACTCGAACCACCATACACACCACTCCGATCCACGAAACTCGCCAAACCCTTACACGTTACTTGTTTCCACGTTACTTGTTCTTAATTCGTTGGATACGAATCTTTGTTGCCAATTAGTTATCCTAGGTACCCATAGTTCGGGCATTGTTGCCGAATAGTGTTTATATTGAATTGGTAGGATTTTTGGTACATATATACTGTTTTATATATAATATGTATATATTATATTTGTTATATATATATATATATATATATATACATATTAAAACTTATGGAATGCTTAGGAGACAGAACGCCGTATGTTAGTTGTGCATCCGTTTGTTCGTTGTTTCGCCTGTAACCATTTCGTCAGCGAGGCCGACGATACGCGTCGTCACCAGGAGATTCGATCGTGTGACGAGGCTCGAACGAATATTCATGGAAAAAAAAAAAAAAAAAATACGTAAAGGCAACGAGATTTGCATCGGTCGAAAAAAAAAAAAATTGGGCGTTATTCCGGTAAATTTTTATCCACATTGTTATTCGAATACGATTTTATACGTTGATTCGACCGTTCGATGTTCGCGCGTTTCGTTGTTCGCGTCAGGACCGATCGCTCTGAAAATTAGGCACGGACAAAATTTTATTCGAGTACAGATAACGGATAAAAACGACGAGCTATTATTTATTTCCATCGGGGGTGAATACTAGTACACCTTTGTTCGTACAACGGTTCGTTTTATCGGGCAGTTATTTCGATCGATTCTTAATCGAATAATAATTCGTTTTGTCGTGTGTCACGCGGAACGAAGACTTTACGGATTATAAGAGTCGAAAGTTTATCTACTTTAACCGGTGTCAATTGAAAATTCGAACAATTCAAGCACGCCGTTTAATTAGTTCCCGAATAATGCATTCAAACGCGAGCGCAAGTCTTCGGTCGAGTGAAATATTTCCGTCTCGGAGCACGTTGGAAGTTTTAAACAATTTCGAGGATTCGAGTCTACGTCGACAGACCCGCACAGTCTGCGGAGAGAAACTATTCTTATACGGAGTATAGATAAATAAAAGGAACGTCCGATGTAAACAGCTAAACGAAGTAGTAAGTAATTATTTTCATTACAGTATGAATAAAACAGTATCTTTGACAATATTTTAGAAATTCGTTGTAAATAAAGTAGTATTGTTTCGATTGTATGGATCCGGGCTCGGAGATATCTATTTAGTTGGAACGAAGTGCCGTTCAAACGATTATTTCTCAACAGAGTGAATAGTTGGTGTAAACAACCGGTAGGTGATCTTTGCGAAAATAGACGCAATTTCTACAAATAAATGTACCAAGAACGGTGTCGTAATATAGATACAAAACTGACGTATATTAAACGCGGAATTCTAAAAAATTGTATTCAAAGATCCAAAAAAAAAGAAAGATTGCAGATATCAATAGAAACCGATAAAGTGCTTACATCGTATAGATATTATACCGCGTAAAATTCAAGTATAAACTACAAATATCGTAATCTATTATTTCACAAAAATCCGTGTATGCACATATACAAATATTAAAATCGTTTCTCTTCCTTTTTGGTAACACACTTATTCCGTTTTTATTACTCCACACTCTTTGTCACATTGATTCGCAGAAAGCTGTCCTAAAGATTGCCTACACGGTAAAACATCGAAAAAAAACTTTACCTCCACATCGATCGTTCGCTCTCAATATCGTACAATTTTCGTTTACCTGGTTTCCCGATTGCTCTCTCGTAGCTATCGAGGAGCAACGAAATATATACACTTGATCCATCGAACAAAGTTTCATTCGCGAGAATCTCTCTCTATCCGTTAGTTTTATTCGTCGTCCATTAATCGAATAAGATTTCGGCCGTCTGCGGTGTCTGCCGCGAAATTCAAACGCGACAGAAATTAATTACAACGAGCGGTGGGAACGCGCGTCACTCCGAGATCTTCGGTTCTTTGCGATACGAACGAGAAGACACGGACACCCGGTCGTTTCCATCGGCGCGAATGGAAAAGAATCCGTAGGAGACCGACGCGGAAAGGAAGCGGACTTGTTCCAGTTTTTTAATGCGACCGGATTACATCGACGGCACGGTCGGGTACGTTGATTTACGCGGGAAGAAGCCGAGCCGAGTCGGAAACGTCCTCGCGTAGTCCCCGTCAAAGGTACACACTGTTTGAAATAACGCCCGGACCATTGATTCTCCAAGATGAAGGTAGCGGAAAAATCTTCTCAATTTTTCCGAGCCGAGTCGGGACGTCCTCGTGTACCCTGTCAAAGGTGTATGCTGTTTGAAATAACGCCCGAACCATTGATTTTCCAAGATGAAGCTAGCGGAAGAATCTTCTCCATTTTTACAGTAAAATCCGATGGAACGAGAACCGTGCGTTTTATTCAATCTTTCACAGAGATTGTTTCTAGGGTAACTGGATTCCTTTAAACAGGACGGCGGATAGAAGAGATAAATTTAACGATACGGCGGAACAATAGTCTTCGATGTTATCCGTGATTGATAACGAAACGTGGAACGATACGTTCGAGGACACTGGTATTTTTTAATACAAAGGAACTGTCGAATACGATTTCGGTTTTGATCTTGGACGGCTTTGAACGATCTTGCGTATTGTTCGATTCTTCTTTCTTCGTTTAAGAAAATGTCACCGAGAAAGGGACAAGAAGGGCGTTCGGGGAATCGATTCGACTTTGTGGTAATCTTCGTGAACGAGAAATAAAAGTATCATTTTTGATACATCGGATTTTATCTAGGAAATCGAAAGATTTCGTAACTTCGTAGAACGATCGGGTAGATCTTGAAATAACCTTTGAGAAACAAGAATTGAAGTTCTATTCTTCGCCTTCGCGAAGAAAGACCACGGGAGAACCTTTAGAGACGAAAATAAAACAGTCGCTCCCAATCCATCGGATTCTACTCGGAACATCTAAAGATCGCCCCGGGATAACATTATCCAATAGTATGACTAATTTCAGCGTTACTTCGAACGGTACTTATCCTCGGACACCCTATAGAAACCCTTCCACGGGACCGATTATTAATACCGGTCAGATGGGAACGAAATCGATACGGAGGGAAAATAATCTTTCGATTCGATCCCGATTTCCCGCCCCCGTGTTTTCCACCCGTAGGAAAAACACATATTTTACGCGCGGTCGGACGGAATTTAATTCGCTGAAAAGTTCGTCGACCGGCTGTTTTTCACCGGCCGGATTTATTCAAACAATAACACGCGCCCCGGCTTCCATTCGCGGACCGTGTCGGCGATTAAAAGTGGAAAAAAAAAAAAAAAAGGAAAGAAATATAATAGAATGTTGAATCTGTTACGAGCGGGACGATGCGCGCGGAATAAAAACATCGACGCGGTTAATCACCGAACGATCCCGGAATTTCAACAATTTCCGCGGCGCTAGTTGGTCGAGCGGATCGGAGAAGCAGGGATCATAACGAGCGTTGAAGTGGGAACGGTGGACGAGGGAGGGTGCGAGGGAGGGAACTGGGGAAATTGAACCGAACAACAACGGATACCGATCGAATCGCGCGATAAACCGGATTCGATGCACCGGTTAATCGAAAACAAATTCCCCGCCATTCCCCCACTCCTCGTTCGAATTTCTAAACTCACGTTTCGCTGGAAGAGTTGGTTGCTTTCGTTGCATTGTTCACGGCTGGCAAACCGATGTAATTAGTATTTCGGTTGGTACGAGGACCGGGCAAGTATCGAAGAAGCGATTTAGGGACTGGAGGGGGGGGGGGGTAGCCGGGAAGAGTAGAGGGGGGAGAACACGGCCCGTCTCGAACGATTTCTTCCGTGCGTCGAAACTTTGAATTACTTTTCGTCGACTCTTTTCAATCTTTTCCCGACGTCTTCGCCGTCAGACCCCCCTCCGTGTCTCTCTCCCCGCCTCCACGCCCGCCCCCTACCACCACCATCGACTCCGTTCGTTCGCCGCCGTTCCCGTTGCACGTAATGCATTTCTGTTTCTCGAAGCGACTTCTGTTTACTCGGATTGATACAAGATTCCCGAAACTTTCCGGCCGAGGCTGACTTTCCTTCGCTCGGAACTACGCGGAGTTCGAATGGTATATAACGGGTGACGTGGGATTTTTCGACGAAAGTTACGTTCTCCGAAAGTAAACGCAAAAGGTGGACACTTGGTCGAGCAGTAGAAAAAAAAAAAATACGTGGGTGACTCGGTTATTGTTTTTCGCGAAACACGGGGTAAGAATCGATCGACGATGTTTGCGCAATTATGGATTGAAGAAGAAATGAAATTTCGAAATGGAATATTAATAAGGAATGAGAGAAATTTTGTACGATTTTAACGAGATTTGATAAGTATCCTCGACCTCTTCTCACCCTGTACCGTAGCGACAATAAACGAGGGTATTCGTATCGAGTTTCATATTGTTCTACGACTGTCTATGTTCGTACGGTGTATTATTTTTATTTTTGTTCGTAGAACGTACGCAATTTGACCGGAAAGTCCTCGATTCCCCGTGAAAGTTTACCTGGATCGTTATACGAATGTAACTTGAATCGTTGGTGCGTCATTCGTATTAAATAATTTACTCTCGAAAATCTTATTCAATGAATAAACAACGAATGGAAACGGGGAACAGTATCAATCGTGACCGATGTATTCATTTTTCTCGGTTCGATTGCTCGTAATGAATTGAATAACTGTTGACAGGTTCGACAAAGTTCTCTTGAAATAATAATATTATTATTCCAACGGTTGAAATGTCAGAGAGCGAAATAATCCATTTATTATTTGCTACCCGAGAAACGGATTCAGACTTGAAATTTGAATTGAATCCGGGTTAAAATTATCCGAATTAATCGTACGAATTGTTCGAATGAAATGCATTCGTCGTGCACGAGAAAATTCCCTGTTAGTCGTATTCGTTCGTTACCTATTTCTCGAGTGAGATCTTATTCGAAAATATTGGAACAATAATTTAGTAACGAATCGTTGAAATTTCCGTTCGGTCGGAGAAACGACCGTGCGTTATTTTCCATCGTCTGTTAATCGAGTTAAAACGTTGGCCATCTTTCGTCGTGGCTCTTTCAGCTTCTTCGATATTTCCCAGTCTAGCCGCGGCAAACGTAACCACAATCGCACAGGAAGGTGAACTGTCTTCGACTTTCATTTACCAATCGCCTACATTCGCGTACTTATCTTTTCCTTCTATCGTCGTTGCACAGTGTCCTCGATGAACACGGGCGTGCACGTGCAACGGACGCTTCGAATTTTATCAAAGAAACTTTACAGAGACTGGAACATTAACAGAACCGTTTTAACACGTCGGTATGTCGAGCGTATCGAATAACTGTTCTACAAATAACAGATGTAGCGTAAGAGTCTCCATTAAACTGTATTCTTCCTATATATTCTACTGTTTACGTGTCGTACTCTTCTCCATAGTACCTAGAATAGCTGAAAAGTAATGGTAACGAGAGTTTTTTTTAACTAACATGTATACATATACGTATATGTATGTAACACGCATACTATATATGTATATACTATATACTTAAATCCCGTATCTCTTACTGGTGTTGGATGACTGCCTAGCTCATAGTAAATAGATACTTCCAAGATTTCCAGTTTTATTATTATTATTATTATTATTATTATTATTATTATTATTATTATCATTATTATTATTATTATTATTATTCGTATGAGTAAAGAAGCCTAACCGCTACATTAGTTTTCACTAGAACTTAGCCTAACGTCTTTAGACCTGTTTTTTGGAAACGACGTAAAACGAGAGATATTTGTGTGTACAATACGTATGTAGCATGGGAGAGAAAAAGCTCCGAATCCTTTCCGGAACGGCCGCAAACACGGAAAGGATTTCCATCGGTGAATGAGAAGGTATGGCCTGTCCTAAATCATGGCCTGGTCCCGACTCTCGTACGCGATCATTGTCCAACGATTTCCATCGAGGTGGTGCATGCATTCAGGTTCGATGTCTGTAGTTCTAGTGAAAACTGCAGTCCGTTCACGTCGAAGAATAAAGTTTTTTTTACTTTGGCCGCGCGACCCATAGCCCGACAAGAGTGCCGCAACGAACAATCGACGAAGATTCCAACGATTACGTTTCATTTTCGAATCTCCCGCCGTCCCTTCGACCGTCGCCACCGTCGCCGCCGATTCGAATCACGCGCGCTCGAAACCTCGATACGCGCACGCGGGTCTTCGTTTCGTTCCACGTCGTTACTTTCCACGCGCGGTTATTGACCGTTAGTTTTTTCTGTTTCTTCTTTTTTGTCGAGCACTTCTTGTACACACGTCGCACACGGCTATGGGTCAAGTTTTTCGTAAAACCGCGAGACACGAATTGATTTGAGTCGAGTATTCGCAAAAGAGGAGGGGAGACGTCTGGAACAGGACTGTTGCCGAGAACGATGACGAAGACTACCTTGAAGATGCAGTCACCTAGGGGCGAGTAATCTACCATCTACCTAAACCTACTGTCTCTTAGAAACGTCGTCGTATATAAAGTGGTTTTTTATTATTATACATTATTCATAGTAATCAGACCTAGTGCAACCACGACGGGGCGATCCGTTGATGATCGATCGGGAACGTTTGCGTGCATCGATCGGGAGATCTCGTTCAACGGGTGATGGGATTCGGGTGGTGTTGTCGTTCTTTTGTCCCGTTAATCGTTCTCACCGGCGAATCGTCAAGGAAACATCATCCCGTGGTGGTACCTGAACGTAGACAACTTAGACAAATCGAGCTGAACGGATACATATAGTCTCTGGTTAGAAGCAGTTAGTAGTAAAAGAGATTCGTTGTCAAATTGACGTTTTGTAATTTAACGTTTACAGTAATTAATATATATAGTTACCGTTTAAGGTTGTCAACGTCGTGACGCAACGCGGAAAGAGAAAAAGAAAAGAAAAGAAAGAAAGAAAGATATTTCAAATTCGATCGAACGCGTGTTTGAGAGATCACGACCGATTCAAATTCTAATCGGACGCAACGAAACGACGAATAACGGAGCAGTTGACAACCTTAGCGTTGTTTAGGCTCTAGTCAGAGTTTCGATCTAAAATAGAACACGTCGACCGACCGTAAAGAGTATCTTTTTTATTCATTGGAAGACAAATTCTTAAATGTCGTCTCAGTTTGATTAAATGGTTATAGACACAGTAGTAACGAGGTAGGCGAACCTGGAGGCTGTGGCGATCCTAACCGCAGCCTCGATGTCGCCGTTCCATAGTTCATAGACCAATTTGATAGAACAGTAGATTAGTGCGTAGATAGTATGAGAGTGATACCTTTCTTTTGTGTGTCGTGTGTATATCCGCAGATTTAACTGTCCGTATTCTCTTTAATACGTATGTATACATATATTTATCCTTTTTCATTGTACTGACCACCCGCTGTATCTACGAATAGTAATTTTTGATACACTAGTATACTAATACCTGTTACTCCGACCGTTGTTACTGTTTAAACACCGTTGGAGGTTTACTTGACATTAGTGTTAGAACGCTAATTAGTATAGCCGAGTGAGACCACACTTTTTTGCGCGTACGTAGTCTTAGAGGTTTCGGCGTTTTACGATCGATATATACTTTCACTATATTTATGCCTATATATATATATTCGTACGTTGAAGGTTTTTACGATTATTATGATCGATATTTTATCGTTGAATTATACGTGTGCGTAGTTTAGGATGTGCAGATTAACCATGTTAAAGTGTTTTCCTTTGTTGACGCTTCGCGTTCTCGTCGCTGCACGAGGGCGTGCCAATTAACGAGCACCGCTGATAATCAACTTTAACCGCCGACCGTCACTGTCGATCGAACAGGTGATTCGTCCAGTGTGTTGCTTCTGTCGCGAGCACCGCGCACAAAACAATTTTCGCCCGCACGCTTTTCCGCTCGCGCTAACGATCGAGCCGCGATCGCGTTGCAACGCGATATCCTCGCGGCAAGTGTCGTTAACCGATCGCGCATTCTTTCCTTATGTCGCTTCGTCGATCTGCGTCTCTAACTTTCAACCCCTCCCTCTCTTTGCTTGCAGCAACAACGACAACAACAACTTCCCCGTTATCGCGTAACAAACATTTCCGGAAGATCCATTTCCTCGGTACTCCGAAACAGAGAACGACACAGGAACGAACCCGACAACTTTCCAACTACGTTTCACGAGTCACTCCGAATCAAAAGAGTCCCGTACACCGTGGGTTTCGGTCCACTCGTTTTTCATTTATTCGAAAAAAATAGTTTCTGCGTGTACACAAGGGAAACGGAGCAACAGTTTCCCCGCTCTTCGCGTATTTCTCATCCTCGTTACCCGTACAATCCAAAGGAAACGTACGAAACGACGTATCTCCTTCCGTGAACGTAAATCTGCTCGAAGTTTCAACTCGGCGCGGTAATCCCGTTCCCGATGCCGTCACTTGCAACGGCAGGTGCGTATTGCTCGCAGCTGGCTCGCATTTTCCGCGATACTCGAGCAAGGTGAACAACAATCGTCCCGAAAACGAAGCGTACACGATACTCCCGATCCGGAATGACCCACCGAACACACCGTTGATGTTCCACGGTGGGTCTCCGATCCAGAACACCCCGTATATCTCCCTCGACACCTCGCGAACGATTCGATCCACGCGCAACACGTACACGGAAACGTTCCCTCGCGAGGTTACGCGTGTATTTTATCGCTCGTTGGAATCGCGTAGCGTTTCCACCGATCTGCGAACAACTCGGTTCTTTCGTGACATTTTCCATTACTCCGAAACTTTGATTACGCGACCCGATCGAACACGATTTCCACGCGAGAAATCGCGCACCGCGACCAATTCGATCGTTCCCCGTACGATCACAATTCCCGCGCGTTTTTCCAAATTCGTCGAATCGTAGCTCGCTCCCGCGAATCCGTTGATCTCTCGAGCATAACGTGCTAATTTCGCGCATCGAGCATCAGGAGACATCGAGACCCACCTATCCCGATTTATCTCTCACCGGTGTTCGAGTTTTCGATTCGCTCGTCTCGGTATTACACCGGGTCGAAGAATTAATTGCCCCTAGGTTTCCCCGCTCGCGATACAGCGACCAGATCGAAATCACTCTACTGTCGAGTTGTCACAGTTTTCTTGCTCGCCGATATTTCATACACCGGGAGTGGATTTCGCCGGCACGACCCCCTTATCCGTACTCTCGATCGTATCCACGTCGGCTGGAGATACACTCGAAATAGATGAACTCTTGGCCCAGATCTTTATGCGTCCGTCGTTTCGATGAAAACGATCGAACCGTGCTCTTTAAGAATCCTCAGCCGGGTATTACGAGCACTCGGGTGTCACGCGTTACGAACACACCTTTTTCTGATTGCGCGAAAAAACCGCAAGCCAGACCGAGAGGTAGACCCGAAGGTATCGACGTGACCGGTGAAATACCCGCACACCTATTTCCGCCTACCCGTGACACGTGTGGCCCCCTTTCTTTTTACAAAACGTCCGATAAACGTCTACCGGGGCAAGATTTTCCCGGTTCATTCGTCATTCCGGTCGACAGCGCTCCGATTTCGTTCTTTATGTCCGCGCGACGAGGTCTCCGAGCTACACGTGAACATTTCCATTGTTCGAAGGTTCGCGTTAAGTTCGGTGGAGCCTCTGTTGTCCACGGCGGGTAGAGATCAACCGGGACACGAGGTTTCGATTTCGGAAATTTTCCAACGATACTGCTCGATTCTCGCGAGATCGATCGTCACGTGTAACGTAAATGTCGATAACAGAAACGCGATAAACAAGCAACCGGGAACCGTTCTCCTTCTCGATTACCTCCAAGTATCGCTTTCGTTCGTTAAACGGTGCAAACTTCCTTTCGCGCGTTCGCGAGGAATTAATTTTTTCTTTCTTCCCTTTTCTTTTTTTTTCACCGACCAATTCACCTTCGATTCACGAATTCTGATGTCGGTGGTTCCCGCGATATATTACAAACTTTCGCTTACCTCGCGCCGTGCGAATTCTTCGCGCGTATTTAACCAACGACGGTGGAATTCAATTTCGCTTCCGCAACTGACTACCTAATTCCTTGTTCCAACGTCGGTAATGGTAGCTACCTCGATGTATTATAAATTCTTGCTTGTTCCGAGCTTTCGTCGAGCTTTCGTCGAGCGAGTTCTTCGCGCGTGTTCAATTGTCGCGGAATTAAATTTTGTTGCCGCGACTGGCTACTTAATTCCCCGTTCCAATGTCGGTAACAACGGCTTCCTCGATACGTTGTACGATAAATTCTCGTTTGTTTTATCTCAATGGAGAATGTCCTTTTCGCGTATTTAACCGTCGTGTAGTTACACTTTGTTTCCGCCTCTGACTGGCCTAATTCCTTGTTCCGGGAGCAAGGATCCCGATGTCGGTAACGGTAGCTTCCTCGATGTATTATAAATTCTCGCTCGTTTCGTTCCGCACGAGTAAATTCTTTCCTTGTGTATTTAACCATCGTATTTTTATTTCCGTCTGCGGCTAATTCCTAAATGCCACGAATTCTAATATCGATCACGGTACCTTTCTCGATGTGTTCTAAAATTTTTGTTCAGATTTGTTTCATATTAGCTTTCAATTTGCATACGAGCGGTTAATAGAGTATTCGAATAACGGAGACTGATCGTATTTTTATCGCGAAGAGTACACCACCGGGCATAAGTTTGAGATCGAAATCTAACTCGATGGTTTTCAAAACGCAAACGTAACAAATTCGTCGGGTTAAAATATTGAAAAGTGCTTCGATGTTAATTGTTTTTCGAACGATAGTATTTACGAGGAAAAACACACGCTTTCGAACAACGAATAGAAGAACCGTGAGGTAACGTTAAAATCGATCGGTAGACCATCGGTAAACGTGACGTTTGTCTTCCAAATTCTGAGAAAAAGAACAATACCCGTGATAGAAATAATCGAAACGGATTTGTCGGTAACGAAACGCGATTGAAAATTTCTTCGATGAAAGAATCACCCATCAGCTTGCCCCGCGAGGTATCGAATTTTCATAAAACGATTCGAATTACGAAACTTACGAAACGGCGGTAAATCGTGGTTTTCAGCTTTCCCGTTCGCTATCGGTTAATCGGATTGGAGATGAAATTTTCGTGGTACTCGAGCGCCAATGCGGTGCTTTTATCGAAGACAAAAGCGCCGGCGCGACTGTTCAACCCCTCCTCTCTCCCATCGGTGACTTCTTACCACTTCGTGGTTCCCGCGAATCTCCGGTAATCCAGTGACGAACGCGTCCCGCGTAAACCGGTGCATTCCAAACTGCACCATTTCCATCCACGGGCGTGCCGCGGTATGGAAAAAGATACGAAGTCGCGTAAATCGTCACGCGATAGAGGAACCAGGCGAATATTCCTCTGTAGCGGCTCGAAACTTCCGGGCCCCGTGCACGATAGAGACAAGCCAGACCATTAAGCGGCGTGATACCCTCGTACAAATCACGTCGATCCGCGATTTATGGTCCGTTCACCCCTCCGTACATTCCCCCGCGCTATCGCGTTATCAGTCCCACCGGTTACAGTTCCTGAAACGAGATCCCGCGGGGTGAACGCTCTGTTTTCGCGCTGTCCGAACTCGATTCCTTTCCCTCCCGTTAATCTTCGCGTTCCTTCGAAAATCGAACTCGAAACGAACCAAAGTATTTCAAATTCCAAATTACATTTCTCCACGTTTGAAATACATTGTTTTCCACCGCGGTTATTTTTGCGTTTTTTGTAAACGTCTCGACTTGAAACGTAGCAATTCGAAATTCGCGCGCAAAATTTTCAAGATTTTCTCCTCGTATTTTTCTACTGTTCAAAATATATTCCTTTCCACCGCGATTATTGAGTTTCTTCGAAGGCTCGATTCGAAACGAAAAAATTTCAAAAATTGTTCCGTTCCAATTATTCTCGTTCGAAATCGATTCTTTACTTCCGCGATAATTTTTGTGTCTCTTCGAAGGCTCGATTCGAAACGAAAAAATTTAAAATTTGCGCAAAAATTTCAAAATTTGTTTCGTTTCAATTATTCTCGTTCGAAATCGATTCCTCACTTCCGCGATAATTGTTGCGTTTCTTCGAAGACACGACGCGAAACGAACGAAAGAATTTGATTTTCCAAAAACTTCGCCACCCAATTTCCGCGACGTTTCATCGGACCACCCGTGAAAGAAAAACAAAAATTCCCCCGACAGCCCGCGACTCGTTCGATCGTCCATCGCGCAATCTCGAGAAATCTGTTTGCCGCTTCTTCTCCCACAGGCCCGATTCCCACGAGGCTCGTCGACTTCCAGCTTTTCTTTCGGACTCGATGTTTCCTTCGACTCCTATAGACTCGCTTAACCATCCAAGCTCTGCACACGGAACCACTAACTCAATTAACCCCGGGAGCCAGGCTTTAGCGACGTTCCGTAATATTTTATGTTCCGTAGAAAAGTTTCAGCTACCACCTTTCATCGATTCCTTCCTACGTATACCCCGTTTCCCAGCGCTTATTTCCGCGAAACGTCCCTCGTGCGCCCAGTTTGCTCCGTAAGAGGGTCGAAGGAATCTAGAGGCGAATGGTACCGTCGTGAATAGAAAAAGAGGCGTTCGGTCAACGGGGACGATTCCATCGGAACGTACGATTGTTCGTTTTGCAAAATCACTTCGTCGAATATCTAAAGCGAGAACAGTTATCGTCGTTATTTCCGATTGCAACCTTACGACGTAACTCTTCTCGTAATATTTATTTTTTTGTAATACACAGTTCCGTTCGCTCGATGGAAGAAACGAATAACCAAATCGATAGTTATCGATCACCTCCGTTCCACGTCGCTCGTGGACACAGAGGTTACACATCGGTCTTGAAAATGACAAAATTTTTAAAATTGATCAGAAATTCAACGAGAATGTTTACACAGATGATCTTTTGTCTCACGGTACTACGTTTCGCGCGTTATCGAAACAAGTCTCGCGTACTGCTTCGGTAGAGGTTGATTCTCGGAACCACGTTAACCGAACGCTCTTCCTATTCTCGAGTATTTATGCCTCCGCGTTCTCTGACCCAGTTCTTCGATCGGCCTGTATCTCATCGATTCAATTTCGCCCCCTCTTTATCAGGTATCGATGCCGCGCGATTCACCACCCCTCGATTCTCGCAAGTCCGCGGAGATTTCACGAATCGACCCCTTGTACTACGCGCCTCGCCGTCGCTTTGTACGGTACCAACAATAGCTATAATTCACCGACGTGTATCTCCCGTTTTCATTCCCCCGTCTTTTCATCGTGTCCTGTCCACTACCAGCTACACGTTCTCCCGCGTCGCTGTTTCTGATGTGTTCCACGCGCGAGCCAATGTCTCGATGGTTATTTCGCCTTTGCTCGCGCGAACCGACTTTTAACCACTTACCTGGATCCCTTGTGCAATATTCACTCTCCTTTTTGGTAATTCTCCGATTCCAACGTCAAATTTACCACGGGGTATATTATACGCGCGCGTTGATGTCTCGTTCGCTTTTGAATTGAAAAAATATTTCTAATTTGACTAATTTTTCTAATTTTCGAGCAAAACTTTATAATTCGAGATGAAAAAAATGCTCCGTAATATATACAAAAATAGAAGATCCCAATTACTCGTACTATATAGTTTAATTTTTGTTATTTAAACGATCCCTTCGCGGTTTCCCGCGTGAAAGAACGAATCCAACGCAAAGGGTCGAACCGTTTACCCGGATCCCTCTCGCGATATTATTTTTCTTTTCTTTCGGTTCTTTCTCCGATTTTAGCGCCAAATTTTCCACGGACGATGTTCCACGCGCTAATGTCTCGATGGTTCGCCTTTGCGCGCTCGTGGATCGACTTTAAACCGTTTACCTAGATCCTTTTTGTGCGATATTTTTTTCTTTTTCTTTTTCTCCTTTTTTCTTTTTCTTTTTTTTTTTTATTCTTTCTCCGATTCCAGGCGCCAAATGCGCCGCGCGAAAAAGCGAACCGCGCGGTGGAGGAAAAGAAGAGAGAGAAAAAAGAAGAAAAAAAAAATTGCAGAGCGTGACGTCAGACCGTCCGTATTCATATCGACTACACAAAGCGCGCCCTGGTATTTGTTCAACCAGGCTTAAAAGATCCTCGAGTTTTGTTCGAGCGGATTCGCGGCCAAGTTTTCCTTCGACTTTCGGAAATATTCCGTGTTATCGAACAGGAGTAATCGGTGTCCCGATCAGCCAGCTCCCCTCTAATCGCGAAAATAATTAACGCGCGAAAGATCATTCTCGCGACGTATTTCGTGGAACCACGGTGAATAAATTGCTCGTAAATATCGATTCTTCTCTTGCTCGTGTCCGGGATATACGGTTTCGTTGTTTCGCCCCCTAATTTATCGTCGATTTTTGTTTTTTTTTTCTCTTTTTTCTTCTTTCTCTTTTTAATTCTCGACAAGCCGAACGATCATTCTTCGCGCTCGTTTCTTCCGTTTTGTCGCGCGAAATATCGGCGCTCGTCGCGAGAACGGACGATTGCTAATAATTTTTAATTTACGATCGAAATTATCGGACCATCTGCGTTCCGTAATTATTTTTCGACGATTATCGGAGCATTAAACGGACGTAATAATTACGAATGTGTCCTTAATGGCCTACTTTCGAGCCCGGTATTCGAAATACCTTTAATCCCCTCTTTATCGTTCGGAGCACCACGGTTACGCAACGGTCTCGAACGTTTATTCCAAACTGTCGTATTTTAAAACGCTTTTCCATTTTTTTCGAGAAAGCGCGTGGAGCAATTACGAAACCGAAGAATCTTTTTCACCTGACTCCTCCAATCCATTTTCACAAATAATCTCGTATTTCTGACCGATCATTCTTTTCCGTGGAAAGTTCACGCACAACCGAATAGAATGTGCCACTGTTTACATTCGTATTTACATTCTTTCCATCGAACTAGATTTCCACGATTCAAGAAACACGTTGCCGGCTGCTTACCGGAAACAGCGAAACATCGACTCGTCGGCCCAGTTTTTACCGTACAGGGTGTACGCGTTGTAATTGTTCAGTATTTTTCTTTCGAAGGACGTGAGAAACATCGCGGTTTCGAATCGATTTGTACGGTTCTCCATCAATTTTCGATCGAATTTTCTTTTCTCGCATCGGGTGTGACGTCGCGTAAAAAACCATTGCACCGTGCAAAGAAACAATAGCTTCCATTGAAAGTAGAGTTCTATCCGTAGTACGAAATTCACTGAAAATTTTCCCCGTTTTCTTTTTCTCTTCTTATGTCGTTCGTTCGCGAGAAAAATTCCGAGCTGTAATAACGCGGGCCCCCTGTATGCATGGTATTTTAATTGCAAGTACAATCTTAACTGGCTAGCAGCGTTCGCGAAACCGCGCGAGAATCTCGAAGACAGTCCAGAGATGATTTCGGTGACACATTTTTTCGCGAGAGAACGTTACATCGAGGTGTAAAAATTTCATTCGCGGAAAACGTCGAACCTCGGAACCATTCGGTCGTAAAGATACCCAGAAAGCAAAATCCTCTCGCGAGAAACGGCAAGAAGAATCTTCGAAGAGAAGCTCCGAATCCCGAACGAAGTAGAAAATCGATCGACGAAGTGAACCTTCGTAACGTTTCCGGTATACGTTTGTTAAAAACTTTTCCACCGGTTCTTACGACCGCTCGGTCTTGTAGCCGGTTAAGCGCGTGCCTGCAATTCCGAAACGCCGTGCAAAAAGTTCACGAGGGAATTCGTTTGAAAAAAATTTTCATTTGTTTTCTCGCCACCAACACCCCCACCGCCCCCCAACCCCCATCACCATCACCGGCCCCGTCCCCATCGTCCCCGTTTGTTTCGTTCTGTTTTTTGTTTTTGTTTTTCTCCCACGTTCTCAGCTCTCTTCTTGTTCTTTATTAATGTCAGGAGTGCCGGCAGTGTACTACTACGGAACCGGAAGTGAGAATGCGAGCCGCGCGTATACGGAGACACCGATGCAACACGTCCAACGGACTGCAATCCGGAAGAAATGTATGAAGTCGACATTCACTTTGAACTGGAAATACGCATCACGCCTTCTCTTTAACCTTCGCTCTCTATCTCTTGTGTCTCTGTTTCACAAATTTCTCTTCGGCGACTGTCTCTCTCGTTCTCCTCTGTCCACCACTTCTACTCTTTCTGTTTCTTTCGTATCTCGTCTTTCGAGCATCGAGCCCTTGCTTCGATTACTGCCCCCGCCGCCACTGCGTGCGTACGCGAAAATTTCAAATTTACGTTCGTTCGAACAACCCCCAGATACACACACACACGTCCCGACTGTACCTTGTTCAGTATCGTTTATCGCGATTCGTACACGTTCGGTGGGCTTTCGTGTCGATCGAGATTCGACGAGGGGGTGGAGGGAGAGCTATCGTAACCAGTTTCCCCGATCGATAGCCGGTAGGTTCCGTTATTACGCGACAAATTATTTACGAGCGTTCGTCCACGGGAACGCGATCTACGACTTCGAGAAATCCTCCCCTCGGCCCCCGTACGAACATCGCGAAACGATCGAGAAAAGTGAAAAGAGAGGGAGATCCCGAGCAACCGTGCATCGAGAGAATCGTCGTCGATTGTTTTCTCCGTGACCTCCTCCTCCACTGCCTCCCCACCACCGCGACGAACGTCGCGGCGTGGTCTGCGTACCCCCACCACCCGGTATCGCCGCCGTTCGCCATCTTCTCCGCGTTTCTCGAACGCGGATCTCGACCCAACGGTCGTGATAAACGTCGGCTGCCGCGAGTGTGCTTCCGAACAGATCTCCCGGCGAGAGGCCGGGTGTAGAGAAAACAAAAGACGCCGGAGCGAAATGGCAACGAAGGGAATGCAAAAGAACGGTGCGGAGAGGAGAGAAAGGAAAAGGAAAAAAAAGGAAAAAAAAGGAAAAAAAAATGGTTTGATCCGCGGGGCGCGCGAAAGTGTCGCGACGCGCACGGGAGAGGAGAGAGAGAAAAAAAGAGAGAAAGGAAAAAAAAAGAAAGAAAAGAGAAAGAAACAAGCTCGATCGTCGTCGTCGTCGACGTCGACGACGACGACGATGACAAGGAGGAAATCAGCGACGAAGCAACACACATGGAAAAATCACGTTTCTCCGTCTTCCATACCCCCCCCCCCCCCACTTCCCCTTGTTTCGGGCCCATCGCTTTGACGTCGCCGTACGACAGTACTCCCACTCGTTCGATTATTAGCCGCCACGCCCCTCCACCTGCCCCACTCTCCCTCGGTTCACGACGAAAGACGAGAAAAAAAAAAAAATGAAAAAAAAAAGAAAACAAAGACCGACGACGACGACGGGGGCGAACGCGCGTGTTGTGTACGCGTCGCACGGCCAAGCGCGGAGCAGTTGTGATCAGAGTTTTATGTTTCAGTGGATCTTACCAACGGACAGCTCACCCCCAACAACAACACGCCCTTGCTCACGCAAGCTCTTTCTGGTACGTCTAAAGTTTTCCATTCTTTTCGGCTTCGATCGGCTATACCCGCTTTCTTGATTTCTCTCGCATTTAAAATATGAGCTCCCTCGTGTGTGGGAGGGGGACAGGGACCGGGTGGTTCGCGCGTAACCAATCCAAGGGTCGGGCGCGCGCGCGTGCGCGCGTGCGCTTTGGAACGTGCTGGCCGATTTAGGCGATCGGGGACGAGAGGGGGAACGAACGACGCGCGGTTTCCGATTCCTGATCGCTTTTCATTATCGAGTCACGCGATAGAACGAAAGCAATAACCATCGGGTGGGGAGAGAATACGACGATCGCCCCGACCCGGCCCTTCTTACCAGGCCCTTCGTGATCGCCGGATCGAGACGTTACAGATGTGTATATGTACACGTATGTATACATATATGTATATATATATTATATATGTATGTATTTATGTATATACGTATATACGTGCACCAGACATGGATTTCGTAGGGGCTAGGGGGGTTACTACGGGCGCTGGCAACGGGACCAGGAACTCGTGTAATTCAATCCCCTTTCCGTGATTCGATTCTCGAGCTTCGACCGAAACAAGCTTTGCATTACGCCGTAATGGCAAATTGCAACCCTAATTCGGCTCCTTCGTACTTCGAACCGGTGAACGCGGAGGCACGCCGCTTGTTCGCGGAACTTGCCAAAGGTTTCGGCCGACCCGGTGTATCGCGATCGCTGGCGTGAGAATAATTTCTCGGTTCGGTTCGCTTCGATTCCACGACGGATTTCCAAGCGAAGACGACGAAGACGACGAAGACGACGACGACGTCGCGACGGAGCGGAAACTCGAAACGAACGACGGTTCGATTTCTTATCTTTTTTCGTCGCTCGGTGTTTTGTACTTAGGCGTCGATGTCTCTCGGCAAGCGCTGCACTTTCGAAAGTTCGATGGCTTTCGAACTCGTTAATTTCTGCTCGAAGTTGACGAGTAATCGATGCGGAGTATTTCTCGGCGATGTAGGTCCTCTTGCGTCGCAACGGGGTGGTCTGTAACTTTGAGGAAGGAGAATCTTCTTCGCGTCCTTCGAAAGAATTGAACGATACTCGATAACGAGTGATCGTTCATTCTTTAGAGAATGTTTATGGGTACTTTGAGTACGCGCAAATTGCGTTCAGGGGAAGGAGGAATTCAAGGGATCGTTCTGGCTTTGATAATGAAATTTGAACCAGTTTGTTAATACGGTTCGGTTTGTACTGGTGTGGTCGAGAGAGCAGTTTACGTTGCAACGAATTCGAAACTTTAAACTCGAGAAAGGTAAATTCCAGCCATGAGCAAGGAAAAAAATTGTTAAACGAATTAAAATTATTTTCTCTCTCAACGTGCTCAACTGTTGTACGAATCACAGATATAAGTTCCAGGGGTATTCCATCCCTGAACACTCTTCGTATACCCACTGACCTTTTTTAATTTCTCGAAGCGTGGAACAGGGTATTCCAACCATTCTCCCCTTACCACTTACCTCTATGACCTTCGATAAGTTTTGTAATTCGCTTGTATGCCCGTGACATCTACGCCAGGAAAAGATAATGTTACAAACTGGCCGGAACTACCCCTTCGGTTCAGATATTTAAGGCGATACACCGGGTCAAGTTTAAATACCGTCGAGAATCTGACGCGAGTTCGAAGGTCGAAACATTTCTCTGTGTAACAGTATTAATATTAATCCCATAAAAATTGCTTTATGACACCTTCTCCGGGTAAACCTTCGCTCTCTGAGCCAAACTACCCCCCTGAGTCGTGACTAGAATGTACAAACTTACCGACAAATCAAATAGAATCTTCCCATGATAAATCTAACCTCAAAATCGTCGATCGTTTCATTATTTCAAATCTCGCGCCAAAATAGTACTCCCTCCATTCGTTAAGAAAACATCGGAGAACAACTCTGATAAAAAGTTTCCGTTCGAGTCAATGTTCCGCGAGTAACACTTCTTCGCGTCGCATTTCCACGAGTTATCCACGTGAACTCGAAAGACCATCGACCATTTCCTGCGTGAAACGATCTCGTGACCCGCTCGAGATCTCGCGAAGGCGGTGGATCGCGCTCGAAATATACGAGAACGCTCGCGAAGCGATAGAAATCGTCGCGATTGTGGAATTCTTTCTCGAGGAGCATTCGGCGTCGTTAATTTCACCGATATGTTTCCCGTCGTATGACGAAATGACTTTCCATTCGACTGATCGAGAACAGGGTACGAAGATCGAGGAAACGGAAAAATTCCGGAAAGAGTGTCGCGCGCGTAATGGCGGCGCGAGATGCCGGTAGCGAAACACAACGTCCTCGGCAACCGTTTCGTTTTTTTTTTATTCGATTCCTCCACCTACCCCTGGTCGCGGAATCTGGCCTGATCCGCTCACGTCACCCCCCTTCTGTCTCAACCCCCTCGCCAGCGCCGCCCCTGCCGTCCGCAATCTCCTCTCAAATAAATCAAACTTTCGAATCGCGCTCGACTCCCTCCCCCATCGACGTACCGGGGCCACACCGGCAGAAAACTTTGTAACCGGCCGCCATTGTCGAGAGTTTAAAAGCTGAATGGGGTTTCAGATTGTACACCGGGCGCTTTTGGTTTGTCGTAACTCGTCCAACCGTCTTTTCTTCGAGCGAGTTTCGAATTCCTCGGGTTCCTCGTTCTTCGTCCATCGACCACGCTCCCGCGCGATCTCTCGTCGCCCTCTTCGTCCTCTCTCGACCTCGTGGTGTTCATCCGCATCTACACTCGAGCATCTACACTTTATTCAGTCCCTGGTAACTCGTCTGTTGATACATCGCGCTCAATTGGTGCCGAGAGACATTCCCGAGAACGATCCACCGCGATTAATCTTCTTCCATCGTGTTTCGCAGGTGTGTTCTCCGGATGACGAATTGTTAATTTATTCCCCGACGAGAAATTCCGTGGATTCGGGATGCGTTTCAGTCCCTCGTTAACAGGAGGGAGCAAGAGGGCTGGTACACTCCGGCGCGGAAAGTATGTTGACAAGGTTGAGAAACGGGTCTTTCGTTTGCCGTGTATCGGGACCGGAAAAGAGATTAACGACTGGCAGATATTGATTAGCAGCGTACAACGAAGCGGATATTTCGCGATGATTAACGTCCAATGATCGATGCGTTGCGAAATAACGAATAACTGCTATTAACCACGCGGGAGAAGCAAACGGGCGAATTTGATTGAACAAATTTAAAGGCGATAAATATATGAACGCAATTGGTATGGTAGCCTCGATTAGTCTTGAGAAATTTGTAAAATTTCGAAACGATAAATAATGTAAACATTAATAGTACCCGACGATTGTGCATCGCCTTCTCGAGTCTCCTCGGTATACTTTGGATAAGTTCGATAGTGGTTTCGATACTTTTCTGTACGGTGTAAGTTGATAAGAATGACCATCCGAAGTTACTCGTTGTCTATTGATTTTTAAAAAATATATTCCGCGCGAGATTTCTCGTATTCTTTTGTGCCTTGTACATTTTAGTGTGTCGAGGTGACCTTGAGGTTTTTAAATAGCTCTGTACGTGTACATTTTCGGAGAGTATTACCTTGGAGCTGCTAAAAAGACGTATTCAACGATCTATATGATAACCTTCCACTGACCTCGAACCTACAACATAATGAAAATTTGCGGGGAGTAACTTCGTCCCTTACTTTTAATGTATACGTTCATAGTAGGTGTTTTTATCGTGCTCCGTGCCACGAATTCGGGGTTACCGAAATGATACATAATTACGACTCTAAACTAAGCATAATTTATGCAGTGGACCAGAATATTGGTACATGAGAAGCTATTCAACTTTTACGTTACTTACAATTACTTTCGCTGTTGGAAGAGACGAAGTCACTCTCCATAAATTTCGTTTCAAAGTTCAAAGTCAATGGAAGGTCAACTTATTACAAAGTAGTACTAAAAAAGAAATCAAACCATTTGAAAAACTCAAGGTTACTTCCATATCTCGGGAAATATAAAATTTAAAAGAATTAGAATGCATCTGTTCAATCGAACATCGAGTACCATGAATTTCACGATCGTTCTCAGAGACTCACCCCGTATACAACCTTGTAAATGTTTAATTAACGTCGAGATTCTGAGCTGGCCATTGAAAAAATTCTCTCGCAATTTCACACGTACGGAGTCCTTATCTTCTCGCTGTATAAAAGAATTTGTCAACGCTTATCTTCTCGACAGGTTCTCGTGGACCTTGTAGAATATTTATACATCCCTACCTCGTAGATACCCCTTCGGCGAAATGTAAATGACGAAAACAATCTCCGGACAAATACAACGCGTTCGAAGTGTTCACAGTTCCCTGGAAACACACGCTTCTCCACAGTGTCAACGTATTTTTCGCGGCGATTGTATCGCCGACAGATGACCCGTGAACTTTTCGAGATCGATGCACCGAGCTCCTTTCGTTAGCCATGTTATTTCGAGAGACTCGAGTGCATCGTTGCATCGCACCGCGAAAGAAAGCCCAATCCCCGGAGTTAAGGAGTATAACGTATCGCGAGTAAGTGGAACGTGGTCGTGTGTCTGACGACGTACGACCTCGAACTACTCGCATTCCTCTCAAACGCGATCTTTCCTTCTCCCCGCGATACATCGTCGTCGAGAATCGTCGGGTCAGGGTCGTTGCGTTTTTGCATTTCGCGAGGCCACTTTGATGAGCTCTCCTCCGAAATAAAAAAGACTTCGTCTTTTTAAAAAAATGTTACGAACGAAGATCCGGTTCGAAGTTCGAGCAACGTTTAATATTTTCGTCTTCTCTGAAAGAAAAAGAAAAATTTAATTTTTCAAATACGATGGGAACAATGGTTTGGTTCGAAGTTCGAGCAACGTCCAATATTTTCGTCTTCTCTGAAAAAAAAGAAAACTCTATCTTTCAAATACGATAGTAACAACGATCCGGTTCGAAGTTCGAGCAACGCCCGATCTTTTTGTGTTCTCCGAAGGGAAGAAAATATTTTCTTTTAAAAACGATACGAACAGCGATCCGGTTCGAAGTTCGAGCAACGGCCAATGTTTTCTTCTTGTCTGGAATGCGCGCGCAAGTTTGTTCCTTTTTCTGTTACGTTTGCGCAGCATGTTTCCTTTTGTTATAACCGAACTAACATAAATACCGCGATGATACGAGACGGAAGCGCGACTCGGATGCAAACGATCTCTCCTGTCGAGCGAAAAGTAGGACGTTAAACGGGGTGACTGCGTAACGTGAAGCACGTGCTCGACGATGTTCCCGTGTTTAGATCGTCGCGTTGCTGGCTCGTGCAATTTCTCGTTGCTCTGCTCTAGCGACGCATGCAACGTCCGTATCTGTGCTGGCGGTTTATGTTGCTCCATTACGCGCAAAAGCTGTCTTGTAATCCGCTTATTCAGTATCTCCTTTTATCTGCTTCTTCCGTGTTTACGTGTGCCACGATAATTCCTCCCCAGGACGAGGGGGCCGTTATTGTACCGCTCTTTGTATATGTATCTTTTGTGTACACAGTGTCGCGTAAGAGTTTTGTCGGTGTAACTCGTCGTCCTCGTGCATCGGTGCGATCCTTTCACGTAGAAAAGGAAACGTGGATGATCGTTGAACACGAAAATTTCTTCGATGCGCAAATGAAAGCATACGTTCAATGTTTACTTCTCTTTCTCTCTCTCTTTCTCTCTCTTTCTCTCTCTATTCTCTCTCTCTTTTCTTTCTTTCTGTCTTTCTTTTCCACGGATCGCGTTAACTCGCATCGCGATGTTCCATGCGCTGCGGGATATACACATGTACAGAAAATGGTAGTACAGTGATGCCTGGTTGCGTGAGTTTGTTGTTGAAAATGTAAAGCGTGTTTCATTTTTCTTTCCCTTGTGACACCAGAGAGTAAATTAGAACCCGTAAGTTCATTGTTAGTGCAGACACACGAGTAACAACATTAGAGGTGTATTATTAGTTGATACAAGTTGTCTGGAAAGCGTAGACCCTCCTCCAGGGGGTATTTTTTTATTTTGGAGAAATCCGAACAGTTGTTGCGCGAATGATTGTAAACAAGCAGATCGACACGTTTGCCTTTTTAAGCATGCTGTTATACAGTCTTCGTACGTGTATGTGTAAAATTGTATGGGCACTTTACCATGTAAGATTGAAACGAGAATCGGAAGTTTTCGCGACGGAAGTTTCCGCAGATGTCCCTGTAAATCGTTCCACGGGGTGTCCCGAAATTACACAACGTACGTGCAAACTCGTCGTAAAAAGTAATACATCACCGAGGCTTCGTCGAGAAAATCGCCTCGATCGCACGATAAACGCGTGTCGAAACCAACGTTGAATCTCTCTACGATTCGTTCCGAACTCTACTTAAATTCGAACCTTCTTCGTACCTCCTGGTAACTCCGAAACGAAGCCTCGAGATCGTAAAACTCGATTCCGACACCGTCGCGAGAAATGTTCACGCCTCGAGTGATTCTCCACGCGCACGATTCAACACGGTGTCACCCCTTACTTCGAAAAAAAATTAAAAAAAAAAAAACCACCGCGTCGATTACGCGCTTCTCACCGTGTTTCAACGACAACCGAATCTCGTACATATCGCCCCGAAAACGCGTTCAATCGTTCCCAGTCGAGAAATCGGGCCTCGCGGAATCGATCGAGGCTCGTCGAGTCAGGCCTGCGGTTGTCAGTCCTTTTCGCGATTAATTCTTGCATTTCCACGTTCGATCCATTGACGGTATACGAACGACGAATTAGTACGTTCCGCGACACGAGAAAGTTCCGCGAGAATCGAATAGAGAAATCGAACGAAAGAACCGTGTTACGTCCCACGAGTTCGTTCGAGACGCGTACCCTCGCGTTCGTCGAGAACGTCGACACGGCCGATTGGTCGTTCGATGCGATGGGCGGTCGACGTCACGTGGATTGCTATAAAAATGAAGCCGCGTTCGTTGCAGTGATGAACAACTACCAGGCGGCCGCAGCGCAGGCCGGATTTCCGCCGGCGTCGCCTCACGCGGCCGGCGGCCATGGCGGGCCACAGGGCCGGTCTTTTCCTGCGGCCAACTCGCCTGGCCCCATCGACATGTATAGTTCAAGCGCCGCAGCCGCAGCAGCAGCCGCAGCCGCGGACTCCGCAGTCGCCAGCTACGTCCAGGCCGCAGCTAGTCCGCAGCCCCCTACGACCGCGTTCCCTGCGATCGCCGTGTCCCGTGCCCCGCTCAACTACAGTCCCGTAAGTCCACTATACGATCCCCCCCACCGAAACGACGTGTCAAGGCCCAGTTACGGGCGCCACCGGAACGGGCCAGTGTTGTCGAGCGCGGTACGCTCGGAATGGATCGACCGCTCAGGGTCACTCCCCACCACCGCGACTCACGAGTAGTACTCGTGGAGGGGGAAGTTGCAGAGCGATCCACGTCCAATCACGAGCGTCGCGGGAAGTTTTCGATGAGGAATGTTATCGAGAACGGTTTTGAAAATGAACGTTAGAAGCTGTGGTAGTCTGCTTTCTGGTAATTGAAACTATTGTGTTGGTATTTGGTGGAAGAATCGGTGACGAAGTCCGCCATAAGCGGCTTCGAGATTGGGTGTCAATGGGAGATCTTTTTTCGTATGTTTTACTTTTTGGTGAAAGTAATTGATGTAACTGGAATTGGAAAAAAAGGCGATGAATATTTGTTCTATCTAAATGTTCGAAGTTTGGGTATGGTATATTTAGAAAGTTGAATCGCGGTATTTTTGCAGCGTAGAACACTTTTGGAATAACGTTGTTATTTATAGTTGTTTGTTCGCATCCGTGCTCGATAACACTGTTTCCCCGAGGAGCGTCCCGTTTATTAGTTGATACGCAAAGTAACGAAAGAGAAATGTAATTCCTGGTGAGAAATGAAAACGAACGTTGTACGATGGTCGCTGAAGATCTCTCTCGATTGGTATTTATTTAACAGCTTGCTTTGCTTCCACGCCGGAAGGGAATGAATAATTTTAATCACACAACTATCCGTTCGTCGAGAGAGTCCGACCGATCGAACTACTGTCTCCAAGTCTTCGAGTTTCCAAGAGTTAACCGTACTAACAGCATCGAATTATGAAACTTGTGTGTGACATTTTTCCCGCTCAATGAACGTACATCGGAAAGCTATCGGAATAAAATAAAAGAAAAAAAAAAAAAAACTGAAGAAAAAGAAAAAGTTGAGAGGTCCGAGAGTATGGTGCAAGTTTTTTTATTAGAGTTTGTAACTTATGTTGCTGCAGCTTAGATTGCAAAGCAGCTCTGAACGCTGGGCTTCTCAGTTTGCCGATATTAAAACTTTTCTTTTCATTTTTCTCCTCATTTTATATCTCCTTTTTAATACTTGCAACGAATTTTAACATTCAACGATGCAAACTTTCAGGATCGAGTATCGCAATTGCACGTAGCATACCGAAACTTATTGGAAGCTCACGAATAACCGTAGAAAAATTATTATTCTATATGCGATCGTACCGGAACTTTAACGAAACACCATGTAATTCTTGTTTTAGGGTCCTCTAATACCAGCGGCGTTCACTAATGGCTACCATTGAGCCTTGTTAAGACCTAATAACAGGTACGTAGTCACGTTTCCACGCGATCATTCGTTGTGAAATCCTTTTTACCGTTATCGACGAATATTTTCATGTCACGTGATCTTTAATGCCAAAGAGCTTCTCTGTTCGATGATAAATCAACCGCTCGTCGTAGGACCCGTACAATATGGAGTTTGAACCGTTGCAAAGTATATAGCGAATAAAATAGTATACGTATATATAATATATATAGATAGATAGAACGTACTTGTAAGCATATATTGTCTATAATTCATCAGAAGCCACTTCAGTCGACAGCGATCGAAAGATTATAATGTCTTCTGTTGTTTTTCCGAATTTAGCGCATAATCTTACGAGTACGGTAACGAAAAACCTTCATTCTTCTGTAGCAAACGCAAACACGTTCACCATAAATGAATATAACAAGAAACACAATATTCAGACCTTCCTTTTTTTCTTTCTAACAATTTACTGTAAGTTTCAACCTAGTACGCTATGTGGAATAACTATTGTTTACCTAATTATAGCGCCGGAAGGGAGACACTTTCGTGGTATCTGCGATCGAAACCACTTCAACGGTCACGTTCGACGTGTAAAAAGACGAGTGTCGCGAAAGTGTACCGCGAAGGTGTTTCTCCTTCCGTTTGTCGATTCACTTTCAAGCACTCCAACAATAACACGTTCCGCTTGCGCTGATTCACAAAATCATGGCTTACTTACGACGAATTGCGTAGCGTATCGTTCCCGTGTGTTTGTAATCTATCACTAACGTGAACCCGATTTTTTCTTTTCGTCAGGATGGACGAGAGGGCAGAGCGCAGCACGGTCGACTGACGGTACAGTGAGCGATGTAAATGCCTTGGAAGAACTTATCACGATGAACGATTTCTGGACGGAAGAGGATGCGCACCACCACGAACACCAGCCGGAAGAGTCGCGATTTAGGTAGAGAATAAAAAGAAACAAAAAAAAAAAACAAAAATAAAAACAGAAAGCGTTACGAGGTTTCCAACCGCGGTGGAGGCTTCTTCGAGCTTTGCGAATTAGAAATACGATCGAGCGGAAACAAACACGTCCCGATCGAAACGAGAAAATCACACGCGATCTTCGAACACACGGCGGAACGTCCAAAAAAAAATAAAATAAAATAAAATTTAAAAAAAACACCTGAACGCATTAGGAAGAAAAGGAAGCGAGAGGAGAAGGTGGACGGACGCGAAAAAAAAAGAACAGGAAGTCGAACGAAAAAAAAAAAGAATA
The DNA here is from genome assembly GCF_051014685.1 of Ptiloglossa arizonensis. Taxonomy (NCBI): domain Eukaryota; kingdom Metazoa; phylum Arthropoda; class Insecta; order Hymenoptera; family Colletidae; genus Ptiloglossa; species Ptiloglossa arizonensis. Next base: position 11,929,479 of record NC_135056.1, read on the forward strand.
CAAAACGAAAGAAAACGAAAATTGTACATCCGTTCCGTATCCAGAACGTACGGCGGGGAAAGCGATACATACGAGGGAGAGATAATCAGGGGAATAGACGGCGAGATAGAGAAGGAGGGTTAAAGAAAAAAAAAAGAAAAAAACAGAATAAGTTGCAAAAGAAACACGAAGGGCGGGACGTGAAAGAGAGAAAGAGAGAGAGAGAGAGAGCTGCGTGCAGCTAAACACTGGTGGCCGAAACTGCGTATTTGATGCCCGTTCTCCGACATTAATAAAGAATAATATAATAATAATAATAATGAATTAAATTAATATTATTAATTACTAAACAATTAAGCGACTAAGTCTAGAGTATATAAATACTATATATATAAATATATAAATATATATATATAAATATATATATATATAAATAATTGATAAATATTAGACGATAACGTATGATCCTTAGTATTTAAGGCAGACGGAGGAACAGGAGGGTGAGAAAAAAAAAAATACCAACTTACATACGAATATTATTATAATTACTGGTTATTATGTATAACATTATGGCGATTACAATGATTAACAAAACAAAAAAAGAGAAAGCCGCGGCGCGCGACGCACGCGCGCAATATACATATATATAAATATAAATATAAATATAAATATGAATATAAATATAAATAAAAAAAAAAAATATATAATTATTATTATATATATAATACGCGTACGCGCGTTCGCAACCGGGAAGAGCGTTCCCCTCCGTGGGGGGCTCTCGTGGTTACTTTCGGGGGGGACGTTCGTACGCGGGAGCGAACGTAGAAAGAAAATTTTCGAGGACGGCCAGAGGAGGGCGAAAACGACGGTGCGGAAGGAGAGAACCACCCCGAAGCGCGGACGTTAAGGGCGGCACGGGGGATTAGGTTGGAGATGGCGAAGGGCGCGCCTAGGCAGCCCCGGTGAGAGAGTGGCTTCGCCCTTTTTCTTTGTTTCTTGCGCGCGCGCGCGTGTCCGCCACTTCTCGACATGCTCTTTGCCGACTGAATGCCGGAATGGTACTTCTCTCGCCCCGGCGTCGTCGAACCACTCTTCTCTTTTCACGGGTGTGCGACGGGGTAGGGAAAGAAATGGGGGAAAAAAAAAAAAGAAAAAAGAAAACGAAAAAAATGTAAGGGACGGAGGAACGATGCACGGAAGGAACGAGGAGAGGAGGAAAGTTACGTACATGAATAGACACGCGCGTTACACGGACGATGTGACGCCCGTTAGGATTACATTTATCGTCGCGCGAGGGGCGAGAAAAGGAAACGCGCGAGGGCTTCTTGAGAACCAAGATCGCGACCGATTCGGTTTCGCAAGGCTATGTAGTTAGACAAACGGAGAGAGAGAGAGAGAGAGAGAGAGAGCGAGTGAGAGCGCGAGAGAACGAACGTGAGAGGAAGAGTGAAACCGAGAGTGAGAGAGAGAGAGAGAGAAAGTGGTGTTTGAACGCTTGAGAGGGAGAGAATGATCGACTTTTTACGGTGATACGCGCATCGATGAGCAGAGACGGAGGTGAAAAAGCACCGTGCGAAACGGTCGACGGTTGGACCGTTTGGGTCGCAAGATGGCGGCCCGCGCGAGATAACGCTTGGGGCCCCGAGCGTTTGTATCGTCGTGAATCTGGCCTCGTTCAATGCCGAAACAATGACCGTTGAATTCAATCGGCCGTTGTATAGCTGTCCAATCGATTTACTTGCATTAACCTCGGTACATACATACATATTACCCGTACGCGAATTATTGTATCATTGATTTACCATAATGGCGTATATGCATGACCCTATAGCGGAGCCAGCGGGTACCATAAGCAACGTTCACCCACACGTAATTCATACGCGCGCACGTGTTCATTGTAAACCGTACACAAGATGCCTACACGCGTACACATACACATGTACACATATACATACGGTTACATATACATATGTACAATGTAAACATACATAAGACGCCTACACGCGTACGTAGACACACGCGCATATGTACTACGATGTACGCGCGGACAAACGCGTGCGGTACCGAACACGAGAGACGATACGCTCATTTTTACACGCGTCGATGGCTTCTCGAGCCGCGCAGAAACATACACGCGCGTCACACCCGAAAAAATCATACAAACAACCACCAACCGCCACCACCACCACCCCTCCCCTATCCCTACCCGTACAGTTACGCGACACAAGATGCATTAAAGGGACAAAAAAAAATAATATATATATAACCCACATGTATGCAGTTATTATACCGTTCGTCCGCAATGTACAGAACGTTAGTTAATCGGCGAGGAAGAACCGCGAATCGCCAATTTGAACGCGCCTGCGCGCGAGACGCGGCGTTGTCAGCGAGGAACACGCGGTAGGGACGTTAGCTACGTCGAAGCGAATACCCGTGCGTTTGTTCCCCGGATGTGTGAAACGAACGACAGGGCCGAGAGAGTGACGGATATCTGTGCGTGCAAGAGAGAGAGAGAATGAGAAAGAGAGAAAGAGAGAAGAGTTGTTAAACATTTAGGATTTACGGAACACGGTCGTCTAAATGCCGCTGCGATTCGATGTAAAGTATAAAGCGAGCTAGCAAGGAAAGACGCAAACGTGAGAGTATGAGATTAATTATGTACGTAGCCTTAAATCGAGAAACGACTGGACAACCAAAATCTTGCTTTCTTTCGCGCTACGAGTATTCGCCGATTATTTGAACGAGGAGCGAATAAGAAAGAAAAAAAAAGAAGGAAGAAAAGAAAAAGAGGCAGGGAAAGAACCGGAGAAAATGGGGAAACAGAACGTACGCGCTCCATTCGAATGTACGCGCGATTGGATTAGGTTTAATTGTACGTTCGCGTGGCGCGATACAGTTCGGGAAGCAGGGAGGTGAGGTATCGCGCGAAAGAATGTTTTTTTTGGTTTCCTCTCGGCGCGTCGTCGCGGCACGATACGATAAATATTGTATTTAATTAGCTCGCGTTGTTCCGTGCAACGTGCACATCGCGTCGCGTGAAACATTCGATTCTCCGAAGCTTCGAAGGGTGCTGGGACACTACTTGGAAAACCTCCCTACTTCCGGGGCAACGAAGGGACCGTCGACGTGCATAACTCGTTCTGCGGACCGATTCGCGCGATTCCGTTCGGTATCGCCGACCCGTTGAAAAAGGCTGTTTCGTAACGAACGCTATATTATTATTAATCGAATTACTGAATTCACCGCGCGAGAGGCGAGGGTCAACGATGCGATTAATTATACAATTATTACGAAAACGGCGACGGATGTACGTGCGACAATTGTAGCGCGGTTATTATTGTATTCAACAACAGGGTAAACTAAACAAAAAAAATGAAAAAAAAAAAATAATAAGATAACGAAAAAGACGGCAAAGAAAACGGGGGGGCGAATCTTTGAAATTTTTTCGGGACGCGTGTCGCGTCGAACGGCGGCCATTTTGTTTGTATCCCGCGAACACGTGCGCGCGCGCGCGCACGTGCGCCGGACGAGAGTACCGAAAATACGAGAGAAAAGCAAAAAAATAGTAACGAAGACGTGTATCAATAAACGGGGGGGAAAAAAAAAGTAAACAAACGAACGAGTCAATTGTTGCGAACGTTAGCAATACTTCGTCATGACCACAAAAATGATAAAATGGCAAATAATGGGGTTAGAAACGGAAGAAAAAAAAATGGTAATTAAATAAATAAAGTTATTAACGGGAGGAAGATAAAATAATTGTACACGAGTAAACTAATATCGCGGTTACTGTATTCTTAAGTTGGCGCGTGACGGGTGATCCCGCTCGTCCTCGAACAAAGCGGATGTTGACCCCCCTCCACCCTCGGAAATAAATCGCGATCGCGTGAGTCCTCGACGCCGATATTACTTGCGAGCGAAACGAAACGATTGCTGCTTGGTTACGCTTCGGTCCTTGGGACTGACACGATCTACGCGTCCGAACGAAGAGAAGGCCCGCGAGTACGGTTTCGAATCACGCGCGGTGTCCCCGGAGTGGGGGTGATCGGTCAGCGAGCGAGGAGAGCGGAGTGGGAGAAGAGATCGGGACGGGGATACCGCGCACGCGCGTACCGCGAGAAACGAAACGAAGCAGCGAGCGTTTCGTTGGCGATACAGAATTTTTACGTTTCGATTTTGCCATTCGTTTCGCGAGTTTGCGGGCAAGACGAATTGGGAACGGGGAGAACATCGTGGACAAGAGAACGGGAATGGAAAACCACTGTCGTTGCATGTTCCGGCGAACGTCTTTTGTTAATTTTCTTTCACGAATCGTTGCGTTGCGTTCGATCCACCGGATGACAATTGAATTAAGCGAGCGTTGAACACGGCCGCGTCGAGCGCTTCGTGCGTCGCGGAACCACGCTAATTGCACGAACAGACGAGATGCGACGAGACTTCACGAATGAACAAAGGGAACGCGTATACGAGAAACGTGCAACATCGCGGATTCGAAGGAAACGTTGAAGAACGCAATTGGGTGATTCGTTGTACGTAGATTCGAGGGACGCTCGACGCGAGAGATCGCAGCGTAAGGGCAAAATAAGAAACGGAGGAAACACTCGCATACGCAAAAAGAAGAAGAGAAGAAGATGAAGAGAGAAAGAGAGAGAGAGAGTGAGAGAGAGAGAGAGAGAGAGAGAGAGAAAGATGGCGGTCGTAAATTAAGTGTACAAGTTGTAACTTTTCGCAGTTAAGGTGAAAGGTGTGCTTGAAAGGATTCTGGGTTCCTTCCTAATGAAACTACGAACCCAGTCGTCTGGGTTCACTTCCTAATCGAACCGTTGAAAAACGAATATTTTGCCAACACCGCGATCGAGGCGCGCGAATTTTTTAAAAGTCTTGCGATATTTTAGCGATCGGCCTCGGTACGATGCGCGGACAACGCGCCGAATGCGATGCACATACGAAATACCTTTTAATCGTTCTATTTTTCAATTATTCGTTTCGTCCGGTGTTCGACGATTGCGAGTGTAATCCGTTGCTTTCTTAACGACAAAACGAGACAGGTTATAAAACGGGAACCCAGACGACTTTCAACGGGAATCCTCCGAGAGAGAATTATTATACATAAATATATAAATATATACATATTCGAAAGAGATCTACGATCAATTATTAATTAGAACAAACAAACAGAATGCGATGAGATATACAAGCGAGTTAATTGCGACGGAAGGGGGGAAAAAGAAAAAAAAAGAGAAGAAAATTGAGAAGCTAGGGTTGGGACAAGTGTAGGGAAAAGATAACAAGAGCAAACAAAAATATATATGTGAGTACAGTCCACGCGTTTATATTTATAAATATGGAATACATTAATATTGAAATATTACGTCTATATCTACATCTAGTATATATATAAATATATATAAATATAAATATATATATAAATATAAATATACATAATGAACGATTAAGGAAGGCAAGAAATATATTATGTCTATATAATAAACGACTAAGGCGACAAACAAACAAACAGAACAAAAATATGAGGATTACGGAGATGAACAGATATATTGAGCCATTGTTTTATGCATTTGTATATATATATAGTTATTGATGTTTTAAAAGCTAATTATACTATTGTACTGAACATTTTTCGATCACCACCGATCGTGAGATGAGAGCCAAGCGGGGGTGCAACCGGGGTTGAGAGAGGGTTAGAGAGCAAGGGTCGAATGTTAGGACGTGGGCTCGAGAAATTAAATAAGGTGAATGGAATGCGACCAGGGCGAGCTCGTTGCGCGATGCAGTCCAGTATTTTACTTTGCGATGCTTTTAATTTTACCAGGGAAATTTCTCGCGTATGAACGAACGAACACGAACGCGACAGAATTAGGGCAAAGAGAGTAAAGTTAGAAGACGTCGCTCGCTCATCGACCGAGCTCGATCACTCGTCGCGCAAATTACACGCTCACACGAACGCATATACACGTATGTGAACACACAGACACGATCACACACGTATTTATATAAATATAAATATACACGCGTATAAGTGATAAGTAATAATTACGATAATCGAAGAAATTATATGTATAATATATATGTACTACATACATATATAATATATTGTATATATTATATGTCTTATATATATTATATATTATATATATTATGTATATTATATATATTATATATATTATATATATTATATATATATATATATATATATATATATATATATATATATTCACACACACAGCGAGAAGAGGATAAATGGTTGGGAATGGAGAACACATTGTAAAGAGAGTGCGAGTAAGATGTTAATTAACGAATGAATTAATTAAATCGATTATTGTCGTTCCGTGGTTGAACGGTGAGATGAGAATCAGAATCACACGACTAAACAGATTTACATGTAGTAAGAAGTTTTGGTACACAGTTCACGGGGGGCGATTACACGTATTTAGATACGTATACATACGTGCATGTATACAAAAGAAACGAAGAAACGCAGTGAAATAGCAGCCGTTTTATGGTAACCTTAGTCTTATCGTCGCTTGAGTGCGAGTAGCGGTTGTAATTAACATTTTTCTTGTTCTTGTTACCACTACAATTATTATCGTCACCGTGGCGAACACGGTTTTAAGGGAATGGTTGAGGCAGCACACGAGTTATCGATCGTTTCGATTTCTTCTATTTTTCCTTTGTACAGTGGGTGAAGAATTCGGTTCACCGTTCGTTTGTATAACCCCGCATTGGTAGTGACGTAGTCGTGAATAATTTTCGAACCATTTCGCGAAAACCGAGTCGAAGTATCCCGATGTCGTTCGATCGTACGATATTTCCTAGAGAATAAAGCAATACCGAGTAATAAACCAACGAGAACGCCGCGTTGTTCGCGTGAAACAACCTAATCGAGTAAGTAAAATTTTGTTTGCAACCGATCGGCAACCATCGCGAAGGGTAGTTCGAATAAGCGGACTTCAAAGCGAGCATACGCGATGCGTGTTCGCGATAGAGTTCGTACCGTTCGTAACGGAGGAACAATACAGTCGCTGGTACGCGTGTACGATCATCGTTACGAGAAACAATCTTTCGCGTTATCCGTTAACAATGAATACAACAATTTCTGTTTCGGAACAGATACGCATAGAGCGAACCGAACCCTTACAAACGCCGAACATTTTCAATTCCATCGTTCTTTTACGACACAACGAGAGAACAATACACACACACACACACACACAAATATATCTATATATATACATATACGCGCTCCACGAGACAAATTTACGCGCGCGCGAGCACACACCGGCACGTGAACGCAACAAGAACGACGATCGAACTCGTTCGCACGAATAAAAGAAAACAAAAACCAACACACACGCGTACACATCGAAAATTACCGCACTACGATTTAAAAGTAAAAAGCCCAAAAAAAAAAAAAAAATAAAACACACACAAGGAACAGAAAGAAACACCGAGTACGAGGCAGACGAGAAAAGAGCGAAAAAAGGAGAAAAAAAAAAAACAAAGAAATAACGAACGAAAATAGTTTCACTTCGTCTCACGGATTCGTCGATATCGATCCTTCGATCACTTTCTGCGCACCCTCTGTTTCTTGACTGCTGATACGTTTCCCAGAAATTTCTTCGTACGTTTCCTAGAACGGCTAGTTTTTACCGTACTCTTTCGCTGTGCGACGCGTATCCTCGCGATTCGTTTCCTTCTTCTTTCACCTCCACCCCTCCACCCCTTATTTGTTTTCCTCTCGAAACTGACGCAGAGCTGACGCGTTCGTCGTACGTGAACGAAACGCGCACGTTGTGTCAAACGAAACACGTTCAGAGAACGTACCCCCGTCGCTCTACGCGCGATGTGAATGAGTCGAGAGAGCAAGGGAACGAGAGAGACTGAGAGAAAGAAAGAGAGAAAGACAGAAAGAAAGAGTGAGAGAGAGAAAGAAAGAAAGGAAGAACGTCTGCGTGAGACAGAGTGTGTACATGGAACGAACTCGCAAAAGTCCGTAGATAGATAGACAATTTTTCGAAACATCGTTTTCGTGCGTACGAGAGAGAGAGAGAGAGAGAGAGAGAGAGAGAACAAAAAAAAGTGAAAAAAAAAATAACATACGAAACAAACGGAAACATCACCGTATATCTTGCTGCGACCTGACACGACGTCCACGGGCGTCTTTCCTCGCGCGTGGCGGCTTCGGAAATTTGCCCGTAATCTCTCGGTTTCTGGTGACAATTTCACCACTTTCAAAGTGGGGAAAGCGCGCCCCGAACGTGAACACGATTCGCTCGATCGAGTTTCAAGTCAGTTGTAATATAATCGATCGAATTGGGATCGTGGCCCACTCCGACGGGCGTACGAGTGAAACGTCGCAGCGAAGATGCAAGGGCAAAGGGTCCTACTTAGGAGTTACTTTTACTCGCGCGTCAAGGGAACATGTGGGCTAACGAAGCTCACGCGTTTATTACTATTATTATTATTACTATTATTACTATTATTACTATTATTATTATTATTATTGATATTATTATTTTTGTTTTTCTTTTCTGTTGACTTATGTATTGTAAGAATTATTATTGCTATTGATCCATTATTGCGACTATAATGTTATTATTGGATAGTATTACTACGATACGTACCCCTCTCCCCCAACCCCCATATCGTTTGCTATCTGTCAGAACGCAATAATCGCTGTGTTACGAATACCCTATGGTCGTTGTATTCGAAGTGACTTCGTTTTTTCAAGTTTTTACCGAGACACGTGGCCCGATCGAATCGCGCGTCGATGTCAGCGCGACGATTCAACGAACTTACGCGTGGCGAACGGAATAACGAAAGAGAGAATAAACGAATCAGTGTGGAAAACGTTTGAACGCGAATCGATCGAAAATCCATCGAAGAAAGTATCGGTTACGGAACACACGCTCCAACCGATCACTATCGTTCGCCACATTCGATCGAAAATCTCGAGAGAGAGAGAGAGAGAGAGAGAGACGTAATCCGCGCGATTCGTTCGGGTCGCGTGCCGAATGTAATGTAAACGTAACCCGATACGATATGTATGTATATAATATATTATATATATATGAGCACGCAAAGCATAAAAATTACGATAAGTATATAATCATGTAATTACACGTGCACACCGTTCGGATGCGCGGTTTACATGTATAATCTGTTAAATATTCTTCCTGCGTGCAACAAGGACAACAGCCACGAGCTTCGATGAAGTTTTGCTAACCGTCGTGTACGGCGACCGCGTATATAAATATATATATGTGTATATCCATATAGACACGTATACGTATCTATATATACATATGTATAGATATATACATATATAAAAACGAGATTGATTCAATTGCTCGCTGTTATCGAACATAAAAAAAATTAGTTTCTTCTCGGCGCCCGCGGAACGTTCGCGCGATCGTTTGTCCTGTGCTCGATTCGATCGCAACGGTGAAGAAAATAAAAACCCACCGGGTGCGTTGTCAACGATTTCCCGCGCCGATATCTTCGAAAACGACGGGACTTTTCCGACTGAAAACAATCGTTTCAATTTCGTTGGCCACCGTTTACCACGAAACGAGCATCGAGGAACGTTCCGAGCGTTACTTCTCACTTCTCCGTGGTCGTTGAAATCTAACCGTACCATCGGCCCCCGAACGCTTTCACGATATTGTCGACGAATAATTTCGATTAATCTCTTAACGCTGTTTTCGCGTTTTCTTTTTCTCTTTTTTTTTTCTCTCCACTCCCTCCCCCCTCCCCAACCCGGTCTTTCATTTTCTTATTCCGCGTTAATCGTACGAAGCGTTCCTCTATTTTCCAGCGCGGCATGCGACTCGGTTGCACGCTATTCGCTCGCACGACGTCCACGCTCTTCGCTATCGTGACTTTCTTCGTTTACGCTGTTATGTCATCGCTCCAGTTCCGCGGTAAATGTTCGGTACCAACCGTTCGTGCAGCCCGTAAAGAAAAAATGCGACACGGTGACCAATTGGCGCAACGTTTCTTCCCCGTGGATACTGTTCCCTGATTGTGACCGTGTTCGAATCGGTCAACCGAGTTGTTAACCACTTTAAACGTTCGTTTCGCTCGCTCCCGGGTCGTAAATACGAATCGACGGATAAGAGAATCGCGTATCTTCGAGATCGAACCCTAACCAACCCCCACCAACCACCCCTAGCCACCTATACGTAGCAGTCGTGATCGGCGAACGAAAACGTTTCGTTCGTGTTTGCTTCGAGACACGCGCCACCCGTTTATTTTCCACTTCACATATCAAAACCGATCTGCGAGATCTTGGAAGAAAAAAAAGAAAGGAAAAAAAAAAAAAAAAAAAAAGAACGTTTCGTTTTCGTAGTTGAACGCCGTACGATCCGTATCACCGATGCATCGTTCGGTTTCCAGCGGTTTCGCGAATCTCTCCGCCGTTTATTTTTTTTTTTCTTTTTTTCTTTTTTTTTTTTTTCATTTTTCTTTTCCTTTTCTCTTCTTCGTTTCTTCTCTTCCATCGGAGTAGAACGATTATAGCGACGACGGTTTTCGTAATTGTAAATTGTGCCATTATCCCCGTTTCGCTTTCGAGTTCTTTTTCCACGCGGCACGAAACGAACGGTCACGTAAACGTACACACGAACATACCTGAGATTACACGAGCACAATTTCATTCGCCTCTTCTGTAAGGTAGCGTGGTGAATTAACAAAAAGTAAATAAATAAATAAAGTAAATAAATAAAAATAAAAAAATAAAGTTCTCTCGGAACTTGTAATATGAAATTAAGAGAGAAGAACAAGAAGTCTGAGAAGCAATTTTAATCGATTCGAAATTTTTACGAGGAACCGCATCGTGATCGTTGTGTGTATGTGTGAGAAAGGAAATATTTACGAATTTCGAGCACTCGCTTCTCCCGATTCGTCGTTGTCCTTACTTTTGTGATATCCTTTTCGTTCGTGGAAACAATGAACACCGAATGTTCCGTGTACACGGCATGTTATGAATTCCGGGAGCACCGAGAGAATTCTCGTCGTTCGCGAAATCGTCGCGCTAGGAGAAACCATAGTCGCGATTCTGTTGTAACACGCGGCACGGAACGAGAAACTTTTTAAAATATTTTTTACGAACGCCTCGCGATGACACGAACAAAGGCGGAATAGCATGAAAGAATGAAACGGAAGCTCGGCGGCATGGTACAGCTTGCAATGAGGAAACTTGCAATATAACAAGCAATAAATAAGCCACTTTTAATTCCATGTATATTAAACAATTATGTGGATGCTTAATGAGATTTATTGAATTAAACGAGCAAAGCCAACAACTAAGACGAAATACCGATTTTACATATTCTTACTAATCGTAAACGATTACAATACGTATAGTACGGCATACTAAAAATTATACGATTATGTATCGATTTAAAAGAGCAGATAAAGAAAAAAAATGGTAAATAAATAATTATAAAAAACACGCCCGCCGACGGTCGCCCGTGGGCGGACGGTAATCTAATCTACATAAGTACGTAAAAGTTTCAATTTTACACTACCGATAATAATGACATAACGGTAAGGCTCTATATAAGATATAATGATGATTTATAATAATTATAACGTTGTACAGAATATTTATGAAAGGCGCGCTGCTGGCGAAAGAGCCGCGCGTTTCTGTGTTCGTCGGTCGCGCGCGCGACGAAACATGAAAATGAAAAAAAGAACAAAAAAACAAAAAAACGAAAAGAAAAAAAAAGGGAAACCGAAAAAACAAGGGAAAGGCATACGATGAAAAAAAAAAAACAAACAAAAGGATAAGTGAAAACGATGAAATAACAAATAGAGAAACGAGATAACGTTTTGCCTTTCGCGTAACCAATAAACTGTTCGAATTTAATCGTGATTTGGAGCGAAAATTTCCAGGACATCCACAGTGAGCGGGGAACGCGCGACTCTCTATCCAAAAGCGGCCAAACTATAATGGATGTTTTGTAAGATAAAGCAAAACGATCACGGATTATATTGAGATCGTGTTCAGAGAAATGTATAGTCGGTTGCGTATTCGAGACCGTTCGAATGAACTCGACGACGCCTTTCTCGATGGAAGAAATAAAAAAAAAAAAAAAGATGATAAGAAACGAAAATGAAAACCGCGGATCATTTCTTCCGCGAATATTTGAGCATTCGCGCCGTTAAAGGGCAAATTATGGTCCTTGGATTAAATGGGGGAGGAGATTAAAAAGTAAAAAAAAGTGAAGCAAAAAATAGAAACAAAAGATAGAAAATGAGAGAATTTATCCGCCGCGGGTGTGGCGTAAGAAAGGGCCGATAATCTAATTCATTGTGTATGTATACAGACAAAAGTAAATATAATATTGCGATTATAAATATTAAACTAATAAAGAATAACAATATTGTATCCCTCTGTACATATAAATATATATTACAATACGACGATTATTACTATATGATTTATTATAAATATATATACATAAATATAAATATATCTCATGAATTCACATTATTATGTTTATTATTGTTTACTTATTATTATTAAAATTATTATCATTGCGATGATAACGAGGATGATGACGATTATTATTATTATGATAATATTATTAATATTTAAGAAAAGGTTCACAACGTGCCGTGTGTATGTGGGAATAAAATATATAATATAATGGACATTGTTCAATTCAATCTAATGTCTTTGTTGTTTTTCTTTTCCCTTGTTTCTCTACCACCGTCGACGAAATTGGTAAATAAAGTTCCATATCTGTCGTTTTCCTATACGTCGTATTGAAACGGGTTTATTTTATAAATCTTCTTGTCAGAATAAAATAACAGTTTCCCTATATTTTTGTTGGTATCAAAATTAATATCTAAAAATACACGAACATAGTTCAATAAACTATATATCTATTGCGGTTTACTTTCTTAAAAATTATTCGACATGTAGCTATCTAGTAATAAATACTCTTTGCTCTAACGCATGAATTTTCACAATAACGATACAATTCATAAGTATAATAAGATTAAGTTTAAATTATTATTTATTTCCTTATCTATAATCGTGTTACAAGTTACTATATAAGGAGCAACGTGCAAGTTTTTTTCAATTCTTTGTTTTGAGATTTTTATTTATTTATAGACAATTTCTATTGTTTTTCATTTGTACGATTAGTCGGACAAATGAAACTGTAAAGCATGAAACTCTTCGCGCGCATTGTATTCATAGTTTGCGCCCCTGAACAGAACGAGATATCGATAAGTCGATTTCGTAACATGGCGTTGGACACGATGCAGTCAGTTATATGTATTTTAAGTGCAACTATCAATTGTGATATGAATTTTTATTTAAATATTACACGTCAGTCTGATCGATAGCCTAATCCGGCAGGTAGAACGAAATGGGCATTTTCTTCGGGAAGAAAAAACCGCCGAGTCGCGTAACCGAGCAGGATAAAGCTGTTTTGGTAGGTTATTCATAATTTCCTAACCTCTCCATTTCTATTGAAATCATTACTTAAACTACTATTCTTTTTATAGCAATTGAAACAGACCAGAGACAAAATTAAACAGTATCAACGAAGAATCGAGCAAACGCTTGAAAAGGAACGATTACTTGCAAAGAAACTTATACAAAATGGAAACAAAGAGTGAGTATTTAATTTCTTCAGATTTTCGTTTGAATGCACATAGCTAATTGTAAACGTCTTTTCAGACGAGCTTTACTTCTATTACGAAAGAAGAAGTTCCAAGAACAACTACTAATGAAGACCGATAGACACCTTGAAAATCTTGAGCGCATGGTGCACGATGTAGAATACGCGCAAGTAGAATTAAAGGTTGTGGATGGTTTAAAAGTAGGCAATGCTGCATTAAAGACATTGCATAACTTGCTATCGATCGAAGAAATTGAGAAGGTTATGGATGAAACCAAGGAAGGCCTTGAAAAACAGAGAGAAATAGATGAAATTTTATTGGGAGAGCTTACGAGAGAGGATGAAAGTGAAGCTGAAGCAGAACTTGATGCACTTTTGGAAGCTGAATTTAAACAGAAAGCACCAGAAGTACCAGATGATGTAACTTTGCCAGAAGTAACAGAAGACGTAACGTTGCCAAAAGTGTCGGAAGATATAACTTTGCCAGAGGTTCCGCAAGAATTACCAGAAAAGAAAAAGGGTAAGTACGTTTGTACAATTATGTGATACTCAATTTTCTTTATACGGTAGGTATTTAATAAATTATTATTTGTTTCTGCAGAACGAACAAAAGACAAAGTGCCAGAGGCTGTTGCTTTAGAAGCATGAAGTATATTAAATATCATTCAAATTCATATTCTATTGGCACTTTGCACTGGGGCGTATGTATATATGTATAGTACCTTGTACGTAAAGCTCGGCAAGAAATTTAATTCACGCTCTAAGATCGGCAGAGTGTGTTCGAAAGAAAGGAGATCGCTTATATTAGCAAAATATCTTTCAAAGACTGTTTTCCATTATACAATGAGTGTATGTGATTTCACTATACAGAAGAAAGGTTTTGAAACAGTAGGTATACGATTCCAGCAAATGTATATTGTTCTTTCAGAAGTTGCATATGTCGTGTACGTTTTGCAGTGTAAACTATATTTGTACTATCTTCTATGTACAAATACATTTTTATCTTATTGGTCTTATATATAGATGTATAAGAAGTGCAAAGGATTAAAAATTTTAATAAATAAGATTTTCTTTACAAAATGTTGTAGGAATTATTGAGCACCTAGCAATTCTACAATAATTGAGTTAAAGTTTTGTAGGTATGTTTAGAAACAAATTTAATGAAAATTTATTCGAAAATCGTAATCAATTTCGAAATTAGACAAACGAAGTATTTTACCTATCCTATTAATATTAAATATCTATAATATTAAGTTACTTTTATTAATATTCTATAACATTATCTTAATAACAATTTTCCAAAACTTTTTTAAATATATTTTTCGAACAAAAATATATACGTATTACGCAATATTTATCGTTTACTGACCCAGAATATTAAAGTTTCTGTTAGAATCAAATTTTGCATAACACTTTTTATGCATTTGCAATCGAGGAAAAATAATACAAAGACATAGAAGGTCGCACGTGACAAGTCAGCGTAAATAATTCACAGTCCGATAAGATAAACCATTCGTGGTGATGCACTCGAGTGCATTGTCTACGAATTATTTTGTATCTACTTATTTATTCCACGTACATGCGCTTACTTCGTTACGATTTCATAAATCAATGAGAGCATTATGCAAATAAAAACAAGCAACGTTGAAACGTACGTGGAATGTATATTACAAGAAATGGACCCGTCACGCATCAACAAGAAAATAATTTTGTTCCATAAATATGTACATTTTATTTTATCTAGAGAAGTAACTCGTAATGAGCGACGAATCTTCCGCAATGTAATATTATTTCTGTACGTAAAATGAAATAAGGAACCGTGAATTCTTTTCAGCTGTACTTACCCAAATTTGCAGAAAGGAGATCATGAGACGCTACGAGCAATTGTGTTACACGACGTCATAATTTAATACAACTTGACCTGTGCTTCACTGTAATCTACATAATTAGACAACCGCTTCGTAGCAGTATGTATTAAATGCCATACACGATGCGAAGGACTATGTAATTGGTTCAAAAATTTCGTGTGTCATTAATGTTTCTTTCTCGACGCCACTTAACGTAGTAACACCGCCAACGGAATATCGCGAACTGTCGAACGTTGATTATTATAAAACTTCGTACAAGCGTTCATTGCTCCATTCTGAGAACTACGACGTATGGCGTTGCTACTACTTTCCATCTTTAAGGGAGAAACCACCCTTTGCATCAGACTCGTTGTATTTATTTATATATAACTCAAACATTATAAAAGATTTTGAAAAATGTTTCAAATAAAAATTGTACCGATTTTAGAGACCTGTAAATTAACGAACAAAAAATATTTTAAATTAATTTGTATCGGATCATTTATAAACAAGGAATACTTACTTAAGATAAAATATTTGAATTTTTTCCCCAAATGATAATCGTTCAAAATTTGTCCAATGTAAATTAGTTTCCTTATTTGTTCCGTAATGGTTTTTTTCATCTCGATTTCGTAATATTTATTATTTTACACGGACATACGGAAACTCTAACTCTGCGTGGTAATTCCATTCGACCTATGTCAATAATCCACAGAAAAAGTCGGTGCAAGATTTATAGTGCAAACACTTGTTCGACACAATGATAGAAATGGTTTTTATAGTCTTTGTACGACCAAGTGTTCCCAGCCGGTTTTGCAAATATTCGAAGGTTTTTAGATTTTTTTCTTCGTCTAAATTATCCAATGATTTAGTAAAAAAACAACTTTACGCAATTTTTTACCTGTCGAATACGCAAAATGTTTCACGAAACGTGACGCAATCGGGAGATACGAATTTGTGTTCAATATAAATATAGAAAAGGGTCTACGGGCAATTCAACTGTGGCCTCTCAATTTCGCATTCGTTTTGCAACAAACTCGAGAGGTTTTCTCACAAAAAAATTAAACACCGTGTATATTATATTGTTGAATCGAAAATAGAACTCGAAAAAGAAATAATCGCAACGTTATCCATTTCGAACGCAAACTTTTGATAGTAATATCGCTACATTGCTGGTTATTATATAATTGTTCCTAAGGTTAAATATGTAACAATATTGTAACGATAAGTAAATAGTGCAGGTTAAACATGACGTCAGCGCGTAGCGTGGTTCACATGTAATTAACGTTCATAAACGAAGCGAGCTACGTGCGGTCGTGTTGGGGTGTGCGGACCTATATTAACTAGTCATTTTCAGTCTCCTTTTGGTAGTATTCCGTGCCATTAAATTCTTCGACCACTCTTCTATCGTAACTCGTCCCGTGCGAATCGATTGGTCATCGATCGGGAGAGTTTCGAATATTCTAAAATCGTTACGACCTTCGTTTCACCGTTTTCGCGCGCCATGTTCCCCGTATCGCGTTGTATCGAATTAGACGGTTGAATTTTTCAACGAACTCGAGTGTCAAGTTTCTCGATTTATTTACGCGACGTTATACCGTACGGGTTCTCAACGTATCCCACTTATGGATCGTATGAAAATCTTATGAGCTCGACGAACCGTTCAGAAAATTCCGTTAGCGTAGTACACGGCGAGCGTTACAGTTCGTTTCACGGCCAATTAAGTTTCGATCGTGTGCGAAGATAATTGGAAAATAATTTGTCGTGTGTATCGTCGGATGTTATTTAACGTAAGAAAGGGGGAAAACTTTGTTCGCGTACCGTTCAAAAATTGTGTGTCGTCGGACGACGCTATTTAACGTAAGAAAAGGGGAAAACTTTGTTCTTATACCCTTCAAAAATTGTGTATCGTCGGATGTTATTTAACGTAAGAAAAGAGGAAAACTTTGTTCGCGTACCCATCAAAAATTGTGTATCGTTGGACGTTATTTAACGTAAGAAAAAAGGAAAACTTTGTTCGCGTACCGTTCAAAAATTCGTACATACATTGTTTGTTACCTCAAGCTCGCGATGCAACAACGCTCGGGCGACAACGAGAACAACAACGAAAAGATTTCGTCCGAGCTCGCGAGTGTTTGCACGAAGGAGAACGTCACTCGTACAGGAGGTACGGGACGTATTTAACTTCATCCGCGGCAGAATCCAGATAAGACCAGCTTACGGCGCCAATAACAACGCTCGAATTGTTTTAACAATTCGCGTGGCGCCTAACGCGTATCGTTTCAGAGACCCACGGCGTTTAACGCAATTTCAATGGTCAGGGACGATCGGACCTAACCGGCCAACGTTCACGTATCTGGTAATAATCAACGTTAATCAGTTATCGATTGTCGATTAATCATATCGATTGCGTGGACCGTGCGCGCATTAATAACGATACACGAGACCGTGGTTGCCGCGCCAATTACAACGCCAATTATTCCCGTTGTTTATCGCGTTCGGTCGACGCTCGGGAAAGGAAACTTTCGACGGTGACGAGGATCATCGATCTTCTCTCTCACGTGTATATATATATCTATATATATATATAAAATTTTTTTTTCCTCCCGTTCTTCCGTATCCACGAGCTAAGCGTCGCGTGGACCGTATTCGAAACTTGTTCGAGCGGTGGCAATTTTTTATTCGAATAACGAGCCTCCGGATGGGGGTAGAGAAAACATTCCGCGGTGGAATATCATTCTATTCGCCGTGAGGGTCCATTAACGCCGACGATTGACGTTTACGCGGACCGTAAAACAGCAGGGAAATCGTCGTGTTTATCGAGAATCGGTGGAAGCACGGGAAATCGACGAATAAACCGGCCGCCACCGGGTGCAGGAAACGAAACGGGCAACGGTTCTGGAAAACGGTGCGCCGGGTACGATCGTTGCGCGCCTCGTACGGTCATAAATTGCAGGAAGTATCGCGGTCTCTTGATATTTAAAATGACGACGGCTACACGGATCGACGGTTCCGTATTTAAAACCGGACGACCTTCGGGCGAGAACAGACGAGGAGACGAAGAGAAAGGAAGGGAGGAAACACACACGGAGCCAGTTGGAACGGGATCCACCGGCCGGTGTTAACCTCTCCGTCTCGAGAACTCGAACAACTCCTCGGGTTCCATTCTTTCCCGCGGGGGAAATATCTTTTGTACGCGGGCGCGTCGCGCCACACGGCCGGATGTTTCGAAAAATTCTCCTTGATTTACGAGCGCGGGCAACAATTACGAATCGCGGTAACCGTCGGTTGCGCAATATTGGAAATTAAAGACGTCGTTAACCGGCCACCGTGCAATCTCTGCTCCGTCGCGGATTAACGCGTTTTTACGAATCGCGGGGACCGCGGGTAAACACGTTCACCGCGGCACCACGCGCCACCGAGGAAACTTACGCGAACGAACACGGAGAAATGAACGACCAAGCGATCCGCGAGGCGAGAAATTGTTTCACTTTTCCCACAGGACGACCGATAGAGCGATAAATAGCTTTTGAAGGAATCGTTTGTTTTGTAAACACGGAGAAAGTAACGCGTGCTTCTCCAATTGAAAACAATGCGAGGATAAGTTTGACCTATCGATTGGGGGAAACAAAGGATAAGAAAAGGTGTCGAATTTTACAGCTTTGGACGACGAGTGGAGAGAGAGAGAGAAAGTGAGACAATTTTTCGGGCGAGTCTTTTTCTCTCGCGAACACGAAGAAGTCGAAACAGTTCTTCCAGTTGGACGATGAATGGAGAGAGAGAGAGATTGGTCCAATTTTTCGCGCGAGTCTTTATTTCTTTCACACCCGGAGAGAGAATGATAAAGTAATCGTGAACGATAAAGTAGTCGCTTTACTTCTCGAACGAGACGACCGGTAAATTGAAAGAGAGAGATACCATTTTTTCCACGCGAGAAATCAAAGGAACGATAAAGTAACGCGTGCCGGAAAAATTATTCGTTTTGTTATTCGTCTAAGACGAACGAACAGAGAGAGAGAGAGAAAGTGATCGATAGAATATTTCGCGCGAGTCATTCTCTTGCGGAGGAAAAAAGAGACAAAACGATTAAATAACCGCGCTTCGTGAAATTATTCGTTTTACTTTTCGAGTTAGACACGATTTTTCGCGTGTCTTTTCCCTTGCGAATTTCCAACGGGACTTCCGCGTTTCGTATTTCGTAACTGTACGCGTACACTCGATAGCGATTACTTGGATCTCGATCGCAACGTGATTTTCAGAACGTCTTCGAATAATTTCGTCGTTTAAAAACGACGCGTGTTTGACACATTTTTGTTCTCCGATCGGAACGAAACGATCTTTGCGATTAACATTCGATTCCATTGTTGTTTATCGCGACGTTGTTGGAACTTGGAGCAACGCGCGGTACAATTTCACCGAATTAGATCGAAGACACAATTTCGTTCCCGTGGTTTTTCCAGATAATGGCTGGCTCGTTGCAACGATTTACAACCGGGACGTGTTCGTTGTTGTTTCGAGCAAAGTACGTTGTCGCGTCGGGCAGAAATATGGTACCGGTGCCTTTGTTTCGTCGCGTAATTGTTTGCTCATCGACAAATAAATAATACGCGCAGCCAGCGCGTCGAGAATCCGTGTTTTTCGATACGCGTTTGATTTTTCAGTACGTTCGTTCGTTCTCGTTCGTATTCGTTCGTATCCGATCGATCCGGCCCCCGGTGAGAACAACGAAGGCCACGGAATTTGTTTTAATTATTTCTAAAGGGAAGTTCGAAGTTAACGAAGCCATCGTCGATCAGATTTTCTCACCTCGAATTTTAATCAACGATTTCATCTCACGATAAGTTTGCTACCTACTCGAAAGGGTTTTCTTTAAAACGCCGGTTGCGCAGAATATTTCGCGAAGAGAAGAATATTCCTTATCTCATTCAAAGTATCACAGATAAAACATTGGGACGTTACCTTATCTGAGTCGCATTACGTGACGTCTTTCAGGCTAGTTTTCCAGGTTAGTCGATGAACCTTAAACTCATTATTCCAGTGATTATCAGACCTCTTTGAAACCACCCTTACCGAAATAGCTATATTTTCAATTACCAAAATTTTAACATTTTCACGACCAACGAGATGTTTCGAGCAATACCAATGAATTCGCATAGATTCTCGTATTAAATCTGGTATATTTATTCTCTCGTTTTCACTTCAATAACAGGCGACAAGAAATTCGAAACATTTCAAGCGTTCGAACAAAATTGCATAATTTCGCGAACAAATACCAATACGCCTGATATTGCTACACCAAAATTGAATTAAGAGCAACGGTTGTAATTTTAGTATGCAAGTCGTGGATTCGTCGTGCAATTATGTTTTATTTTTGTTTTTTTTTTCACAAATAAACGTCTCACCGGTCTGGAAATACGGCTTCGTGTTTGGTCGAGTACACATGTTCTTCTTCTTGTTACTTTTACTCCGTACGGAAACAGCAATGCGTCTTGTAATAACAGTAACAACGCACCAATCAACTTAAATTACTCGATGCATTGATTTGCATACGTTGATTTACGTTCTCGAACGTAGCACCGCTAAATTAACATAGAATTACTTCTAAGTCTGCTCCTCTGATTTCAAGACCAAGATACTACATACGGATCTCTCGCACAATGCGTAACAGTACTCTCTGCGCATTTACGTTCGCATTCTCTGAAGATCGCGGAAGTGGTTAGAATAAAACAAATTTACCATGGTACTCGTAGAACTATATATTGCACGGTTCTTGTACAATTATCTCTCCCGTAGCTCTACGGTGATTTTACAGTTTTTCCCAATATTGTCGGTAGAGAAAGATCATAGGGTACCAGAACGGATGAAGTTATTTCGCATACTACGCAAATTGCAGCGGCAACAAAACTGTTTCTACTATCTGCCACTACTACTATCTGCTACTACTGTTACCATGACTGTTTGTACGATAACGCGCTTGAATAGCGAAGTTATTTAAAATTCAAGAAAATTCTTCGACTTGGGTCGTACACGATACGCGCGATTTCAAATTTTTCAAGTTTCGAAAGACAATTGAACCGATTTTGAAACTTTCGTATCAGGAGAACATACTGGCAAAAGAAACGGTAGAATTACGTAATTTCCAAGGAATTTCTCGTATCATATTTTTCGGTAATAATTTCGTTCCGTACTTAATCTTACTTAACGAATTACAGAAGTGGAGGGAAAGATGTGTACAAATTCGAAACGCGCGAAATGCTCTGAATTCGTATCGTTCGTTGGAACGAAATATACTTTTTCGCAAAATGTGGAAATATAAAATTGGCAAATCGGTGAAATAATTTGAACGGATAATTATACAATAATAGGTGCACGTATGTCCGGTGATATTTCCTCTTGTAAAGGTTTATAACTAGGTCGAGGGCTGAATAGGTCCTTGACATAAGCTATGCATCCTCATGGGCGAGCGCTGTACGATGGCTGGTGACTCGCAGTAGCGTAGTTATTGGGTGTCGGATGATATTGTTTAGGAAACTAGTTTAGAAGTATTCCAACTTCAAAACTGGTTTTCCACGAGGCCGGTACTTCAATCTAGGTGATACCAGGTGATTCTCGCGAAATGAAACTTTTCTTGGATCGACTGTACCGCGACCGAAACAAAATATCGCAACGGTTTCTCACGAAGAACGATATTAAAGTGTTTTGTTTATATGTAAAACAATATCGCTTATCTCGCCGAAGATAACAATGGTTTTGTTTTAAAAAGCATACAGTAATTTTTCTTTGAACGATTATACATTTAGCGTGCAATTGGTTCAATGTCACCGTATACTTATCAAGTTATTTATGAACGAAACGAAACGAATTTATTTAACGCGTACTTACGAAATTCGAAGCTATGATTCAACGCGTTATACGAGGTTCAAATTGTTGCGTTTATGAAGGGCTCCGTGGCCCGAAATATTTGGAAATCGTCGATCCGGAGCAATTACTTAAAAGGAACTCGATCCGATTGCACAATCAGCGCGGATCGGCAATCGTTATCGAAGCCATTCGCCTGCGTTATCGGATGACTCGTTCTTCTTCGGCAATGTCCAAATTTTCCGGTTAACAACCACTTGAAAACGGTATCGATTTCTAGACTAACCGGATATCGCAGCGAAAGTCAGTATGTATATCGAAAATACAAAGTTTATCGATAACGAAGGCAAGGAGAAAGCTTTACGTGACCAGATTACAAAGGGGAGTGGTCGTAATGGGGAAACCACCATCGAGTCCAGGAAGAAAGAAAGGGACACCGTTAATTGGGCAGAGGAACAATGGAATAATGCGTTATGTGCCGTCAACTCGAGATGAGTCATAACCAGACACAAGGTAAGACGTGTAACACTAGAAACTGAACCACCGTGTACATTGGTAATGTTATAGAAAGTAGCGTCGGATGAAACACGATACCAAAGAGGACGTGTTCTCGTTCATTCTCGGACATCTTGTGGATAACTTATCTTGGATTCTGTCCCCCTCGAATAGAATCGTGACACATTTTCGTATTAATTTTCGCAACAGTGCGTAGTATCATCGTGTCCGAATACCGCCGTGTTTCCAACGCGAGACACTCTCCGGATCGTAATTTCGTTCGCCTACGGCGGGGTAGTTACGTTCTGGAACACGTGCTCGAAACGGCTACGTTGCCATAAATAATGATAACATTTATCACTATATATTTGTGTGATACGAAACAGGAGAAATAATATTTTCACTAGCGCCGGTAAAGCACCCACGGTTCTATAAATCATCGATGTTTCTTGGCGCGTGATCGCGAGTTCGATTTAAATTTTACAATTTTCTCGGTGGACCGAGATGAAAAAGAAAAAAAATAAGAAAAAAAAAACGAAGAAAGAACAGAATAGACATTTGGTGCGTTGAACTTTCCCTCCGGTGGACCGGTGTCGGCGAATTTTAACGAGGCACGTGTGTACGTAAGTATCACCGTGTCAACGAAAGAACATAAATGTTGACCTTCGGTATATCAAAAGCTGCGGCCTCGAGCGTTTCATGGTAGAAGCATTACGTGTCTGTCGAGGTGTCGGGTAAACTTCTATTACTTCCACGATTTACAATTATATTTCAAGTCGCGGTGTTAGACCAGTTGTCGTATTTATGGTTACCAGGGTGTACAAACGAGGTGATACACACCGGGTTCTTATAAATAGACCGAGACACGAAAGTGTCTCGTCTCGTCCGGAGAACGTTAATTGTATCGTTGTTCCGAATGAGACGCAGACGAGCAAACCACGCGGATCGAGACGCGAACCGAGCAACTGGTTGCACGAAAAATATGTTACACGAAACTCCTCTCGTCACGCGTTTCAACGAAACCGTCACTCGGAATCGTTCGATCGGTTTCTCATCTCGGGCCCGATCTTTTTCTCCGTGATCGCGCGCGAAACTTTCAACGTCTTTGTTCTAATCGGCGTACGGCCGCGGGTCAACTGGGAAGCGTTAATAGACGATAAATTGAAATTAATGTCTCCGTTCACGAGCCCTAGCGGACATCTTTCGATGCTACGCGAGCACGTAAAGAGGCAGGGAAGCAGAGAGAGAGGAAGAGAGAGGGACGGAGGGAGAAAAAGAAAAAAGCTCATCGGATTAGTGTAAATAGTGATGTCATTTTATTCGTGGCTTTATCTTCAGCTGTTTGCAATTGTCTCGTGGACGGTGTTCCAAGCCGCGCTGCCATTCGCTGGATAACAGACGATTTGAACTTCTAACCAATAAAACTTTGATGAATCACACTTAACGGGAACGCGCGACGTTTCGACGGGAAAAAAAGGAAAAGAGAAAAAAGAAAAGTAAAGAAAGGAAGAGAAAACGAAAATACGTTGGTAATAAAGTATTAAGAACGATCTTTCGAAGTTAGAGTACACGCGGAACACGATCGACGTTGTATTCTATTCGTCGATTGACGTCGTATCCTCCTTGCACGTTTCGTCGTCGGTCGTCATCTAACGTGACAAGAGTTTCTTGAAAATCGATAGAATATTCTCCGCTGTGAAGCGATAAAAAAAAAAAAATTGACGCAGTCCAGCGGAAAGCGAATTAAGTGATTTCAGACGATCAGAATCAGACGTCGAAAACGCCTTGAGCGTGCATTGCGCACGATAAAGTCGCGTACAAGACGAGATCGATCGATGAAATATTCACCGAGCCTTAAACTGTAAACTTACGTAAGATACGAGCAACAATCGAGTAAAATAGTTCGCGTTGCTCGGGGAATTTACGAATAATCTTGGCTTTGTAGTAAATTATTCGTAACACGAGACGGGGAACGGTGAGGGAATATTTTAGTAGAAAATATGATACGAGAACTGTTGGAATAGAAACACTCTACGAGAATAATGTAATATGCAGAAGCAATGTATAGTTTCAGTCACCCAAAGTTCCATCGATTGTATCTATTCAAAGTTTCCACATCATAGACCGGTTTTATTAAAAAAACATCTTACACTTTTGAAAAGGATACCTTCGTGTTAACGAAGAATAATTGAAACATATGGTTTCAAGTAGTCATCGGAAATTTCTTCGTCGTATTCAAAATCTCTATGATTTATTAAAACAACTGTTCGGCGCTCGAAATCTTCGTGTCATCGAACAACAGCAAACAGAAACAAACGGTTTCAAATAATCTTAAAAAATTCCTTAATCGATCGTATTCAAACTCCCTACATACTATTAGAAAATTTCTTGCGTTCTCGAATCGAAAATGTTCGTGTCATCGAACAACAGCAAACAGAAACAAACGGTTCCAAACAATCGTAGAAAATCCCTTCATCGATCGTACTGGAAAGCAATTTCGTTGGAAAACAACTCTCGAACCGAAAACCATGTCGTCGAACAATAACAAAATAACGTAACACACCGATGTTGACAGAAAAAAAAAGAAAGAACCGATATCGCGCGATAAGATACTTCACCAAGATGGCTCGTCGTTCCTCAGCCTCGGCCGGGTACAATAGTAAACAAAACACCCCTTAGGTCTCCCCGTTCTTCGTGAATTTTCTTTTTCATAATTTCGTTGTCATTACGACACGCCGGGTTGCATAATTACCGAGCAACGTGGGCGTTCCAGGTCCGTTGCCCGTTCCAGGATACGGAACTTCGTCTTCGGGCGCGAAGTTTGCCGAGGTAGACGGGAACAGCTTGTATCTATCGCGGTATTCAAGAAAACGGGTTCCCTCGACGTCGACGTCGCGAAGCCGACCCGAGCGTACGTCTGCGCTCACATCAATGACACGCGCTATACTCGTACTTGACTCGAGCAGTAAAACTGGCAGCGTGGGTTAGACAGTGTGCAGAACCGGGAACCGTGTCAGTCCGCGCCGAGTCCTCCGTGTGGGAGCTGCGCTCTCTTGGTGTGTTTTAAAGCGGGGGTTGCTGTTCCGTACGACTCGTCGACACCAGCGAGATATTTTATCTCCAGATGCACAGAAGAGGAGCGAAAGCTCGCCAAGTTCGAACAAACGAGATTCAGTGAGTTAAAAAGTTTTGTGCGCGGCCCAAGACTCGTGGAATCGTCGGCTCGCAGCTGCTCGTTCGTCACGTTCGGTCCAGGTAGGTCTACGCGTACGTTTCTCTGGTTCCGTGACCCTGATGACGAATCCCAGCGTCGGACACTCGGATCCGGAATAACTTCGGCTCGGTTTACTTCTCTTATCCGTTCATCGCCTCCAGCGATCGGCTCTTTTCCACGTACGAATCGTGTCGGAAGATTTTCGAACGCAACGAAGAATTTCGACCACCGATGACTTCTCTCTCCTCTCTTCGGACACCGACTCGCCACGGGCAAATTTCGGGAAAATGTTGGAACACCTGCCGAAAAAAAAAAAATTGAGAAAATACGAAAATCGTAACGCGCACGGAACACGTGCGAAAAATTACACCAGGGGACGAACAATCGTGCAGGGATTGCTCTTCGGTGCGTCAATTACTCGAGAGCTCCGTGTTATCGAGATTTCTCAGCGACCTACCGTAACACCAGCGCGAAACGATTTCACGACAAGCAGCATCTCGCAAATTAATAATCGACGAGATAGCCCCTTATCTCTCCGTGTATTTCCAACGCGGAACGATTTTCGACTCCGACGAGACCTCCAATCGGGAATCGTTTCGCGAAATGATTTTAAGAATCCGTTTCGAACGCCTCTTCGAATCGCACAATAGTCATAGGATATATTCAGAAGCATCGGAGGGTACACACAGGTGTGTACATACAGACATTCCTTTTCAATTGCCTCGCGCTATTCATAAATAGAACAATGCGGTGTTGTTCGACCAAAATCCACCACCGATATCCTGCGACGGGAACAGATCTTTCACGATTGCTCTTTGTTTCGCGTGCCACCGCACACTTCTCATAGATTCTCGCAAACACCGGTCGAGATTCGTTTACATCGATCTTCGAGAAAAGAGAAACGGGTGATTGGTTCCCCGTTTGGTCACCGGACAGTTTCGAAACGGTCTATCGGGTTTTGAAAACGCTTTCTAAATCACCGTGGTTATTTATACGCTCTGAAAATCTCACCCTGTATCGACGACACGCGTTCTCAGATTCGTACGAGCGAGTGTCGTCGCCACGATACCGATCGGAGTAGGGGTATACCGGTAATCGTCGATTCGATGATCCGTGACTCGGGATCGCGTATTACGGAACGCGAAACCGTCCCGTACAACGAGGACGAACGAACAAACGAACAAACGAACGCACCTCGAACTCGAGGAAACACCGTGCGTCAGCGGTATTACGATTTTACGAAACGACACCGTCAACGATTACGGGGACGATATTATTCGATGTACACGAGAATCGAGCCGATTTCCCGTAAATTGCTCGATTATACCCTCGATGATCGGCGATCGTTCGCGTTTCCGCGTGACGATTACGATACGCTAAAAAAAGATCGAAGGATATGTTCGATCCACGACTCCGAAGGCGTCGTCTCCTCGTTCACCGGAGGCGTGTGTCGATATACCAGACGCATTGGTAAACGGGATTGGTCGCGGCGAGATTCTATTTGCAAACCGGTAATCGCGATCCTCGACGATCTTTTTCCATTCTCGAACCGCTTTACCGTATTTTTTTCCTCTTTTTTTCCCGTCCTTTTTCCTCTTTCCGGTTAAACGACGCGCATAACGAGCGATTTTTCTCTCTTTCTCTCACTCTCGTTCGTACCACCTAGATGGTTTATTAGCGAACGTAATCGAGATGTTGCGATCGACGTGTTGCGCGCGCGAATCGTCCGCGAGAGCGTCTGCTCGATCGCGTGTTAAACACAAGGAATACCCCGTAAAGCGTGACGCATCTTCGCGATGATTTTCCCGGTTGCACGTTTACCAAGCGAAACGTTCTCGAAGCGGTGTCCACGTTACTCGCGGACAAGAGTTACACGTTGCCGGCCACGCGTATAAAACAGTACTCAACTTTGCCCGTGATTTTTCAATCGCTATCGCCGAGCGAATCACCGATGCGCAATGAGAACGATCTGTCTAATTATAGAGAAAGTTATCATTCCGTTTAATCGCGTTGCCGTAGGTGGGAGCTGGAGAGACGACTCGCGAGTCACGGAGCGGTAATTACGTTCGTAGCTCGTACGATCGGTGTCGAGTCGATTTCGTTTAGTCGTGAGGGAAATACGTCCACGGTGTTCGATTCATCGGCTACAGTTGGCACATTTCGGTAACTAGTCGTCGGTGTACGAAGACACTTTTCACCGGTGAACGTTACACGGAAAAGAACCTCGAGGCTCTTCGTTTGCACGAGGAAGTGATTCTACTTAATTATCGAGTAAGTTGTCGTTGCGTTTCAAGGCGTTGCTATAAGTAGGAACACGATTCTTGGACCTGGATGGATGTAACGTTGTGTTCAAAAGGAGTGCGGACAGTGTAGAGTCAGTTTCGCGTAATTCTTACAATTATTTTTCTGAATCGAATTTTTCAACTCCGAGTGCTACATGTATCAGAGAAACTCGTTTTGTCGATTGTGTTCGAACGTTTAGCGCGATTGGACTCTGTGTAGAGATTCGATTCGAAAGTTTGCGGAGGAAGATGATTCTGTTTAATCGTCGAGTAAATTATCGATGCGTTTAATTGGGCTGCTACAGGCAGCGGCTGGAAAGACGACTCTTGGAATATGGAGAATGTAGTATCGCGTTTAAAAAGTGTACGATTCGTGTCCAGTCATTTTTACGTAGTCGTAGGCCTTGTGAATTCCCTCCGGAGATACAACTTTTCAATATCGGACTGTACATTACGGAAACTACTGAACTGTATACGGAAAATAGATTTGCTTGCGTAATGAGAACATTCTACCGGAGATAGTTGTCATTGTGCTTGATCGCGTCGCTATAGATAGAAGTTGGAAAGATGACTCTTGGGTTAACCCCTTCAGCACGGCACAAATTTCCTCGTTCGATTCTTGGCTCACGTATTCGTGAAAATTGTTCGCAATTTCTATTATAAATGCTTTACTGCTTTTCCATAAAGTATTTATCATGTTTCTGGCACTCGAAGAAATTTCTTCTTGTTCGTCCACAGCATTCACAATTGTGTCTCTAATTATCGATTATTTTCGCATCGTTAAATTTATTTTCAGAATTCGTTACTTTCACTTTTGGTACTTTCGAACCGTTTTGTGAAAATATCGTGTCCCTTTGAGGTTAAGGTTACGACCCACAGGATTGAGTTGCATTCAGGACGAAACATCTCGAACGAGCTCTTTGTACAATCTTGAATCCTTCCGAGAACTCGATTACTATGATACGCGATTTCCTAAGGAGATCAAATTCAGTCTTGTGACGCGTGAGAAAGCATCGCGATAAGCAGAAGCTGATAATGGAGTTTTTTTTTTCGTATAGTGAGTAAGTATGACGTACGGATTCAGACCTCCAACGAATACACGTAGGTTACAGGGAATGCAGTATAAAATTACACTCCTCTTCGCGCGAGATTTTTCATTTTTATCTTTATCTCGGGCTGTATCATCGATATGAGAACATTTTACTAATTATAGAGAAAGTTATCGGTGTGTTTGAACGCGTTGCTATAGGTGGGAGTTGGAAAGATGACACCTGAGTCAACGAGATTCGATAATCGCGTTCAAATTATCTACGATCGATGTTGAGTCGAGTTTTGTTTAGTCAAGTTTTACTTCTCCAGAGTTTTGTCATTGGTGTTTCAACGCTGTTATTAAACCGTATAAGAAAAACAGATTTGAAACTTAGTTTGCGCGGGGAACCGTTTCTACTTAATTTTCAAGTTATCAATATTATCGACCGTGTTTCTACAGTTAGCAATTGGAAAGATTACTTTTGGGGGAATCTACATAGATTCTCGTTTAAACGAAGACACCGTCGAGATATTATTACATGTTTGCACATGTAAATTTACGAAATTCGCTTTGTCATTGGTATCTAGATACTTAACGCTGTTCGACCGTATACGGAGAACAGGTTTCAAACTTTGTTTACGGACACAAACGCGAAAGTCGCACGACGTAGTTACCGTGTTTACTCGTTGCCGCTGGTAGAACTAGATCTTGGATACCTGTGAAATTATTGCGAGACAATCCCGATACCGTTTATCAGCGAGAATTATTGCCCCCTATTAAAATGATAGAAAACGTGATCGAACCGTTAATCGATAGTCGGTATGGTCTGTTCCGATAACTATTATGCAGACATCGTAATCAGATTAGTCATTCCATCTCGAATTACACGCATTTTCGTTATTAGCTAAGGCGATCGCATATACGAGTCTATCGCGTGACGAGTGTCGTGACGACTAAAATGCATTGGCGTAGACACGTAGACTTGGGAATACGAACCATTAATGGAACAAAAAAATTCTCATACCTTTCGTAATACAATCCCTATTCGTTCTACGTAATAACAATTATTATCGAGAACGAGCGTTACGAGTAAGTAAAATTTTACTTGTTTACTCGTTCTACAGATCCGATGGCTGTTTTCGTGCACTTATCGTTGCTTTTTAATAACTTCCTTATCGTATTTGCGGTAAATAATTGTTGGTTTACAGTTTCTCAGAACCTGTGAAACAATGCTTTTTTTTTATTAGTTCAGGTGACGGAGTTGTCACTTTTCAACGTTCTCCTTTAGAATGTGCTACACGTTCGTCTTAATTTTATAAATTTCCACGAGGATTTTTTCTATGGGATTCAATTCTTGTATGTACGACTTTGTATATTTTTCAGGGACTCGGAAATTTTACTTCTATGCAATGTCACCGCTTAGCACCTAAATACGAGGACCTCTGGTGGGGATTGGGCGGAGCTTGTCTCTGTCGTTCAGTTTCTAGTGACTTTGTAACTCACGATCTTCGTGTAGTAAACGATTTTTCAAATCCCAGTATCTATCGAACGAATCGTGTTCAGTACTTCGAACGACGAAGCTCGACTTCGTTGTAACTCTCGAAACTTCTTTCCCGTGATTCGCGATTCGATAGACTGCCTTTTACAATGAAATTATCGTGTGTTGTCTCTACAATTTATCATAGACAAGGTGATAAGAATAGCGAGTTTGGTTTTGTTATTATCAGTTAATTATACCACAAGCTTCGGGACACAAACCGGTCAAATTGCAAAATGAAACAGAACTCGGTATCATAATTTAATTAAGCTGACAAGTTGCGTCGTCGTCGTCGTCGTCGCTGAGCGCGCCATGGCAAGTTGTAAATCAAGTTTTTTTTTTTCTTTTTGCGGTTGATTAGAATGCACAAGGTCTTTAATAATGTCATAGTGCTTATTAACCATTGCTGTTATTATTTTCCCGCATCTCGGCCAAGAACCAAGAACACGCGTGCACGCGTCACACACGTACGAACATTTAACGGATGGGAAATTACGATTCGGTTTTTCGTTTCCCGGCTTGGAAATACGATCGGGTAACGTGTTCCTTGGGATATGGAAAAATGGAAACGAGAAATTTCGTGCCGACTGGAGGGAATTATTCGCGGGTAACGCACAATCGCGAAAGGCCATTCACTATTTCACAATTCCCGCACCGTTGCACGGGATCGCTATATATAACGCACAGCCTGTACGCAAGATACACTTTTAACTAGACGCTTTGAACCAACGGTTCGAAAAAAGATTCACGTACGCGAGTTGGAAAACACGTTCATCCGGAGCCGGTGCTTTCATCAACTTTTTCCTCGTTTGCGCTCCGAATTTATTGCAAATCCGTCCGGGGAGAATGTTTCCAAATGTCTGGACTGGAATGATGTCACGGATACGGGTCTTTAATGCGGCTGTTTGCTCCAAATATTTAATTCATTTTAATAGCTTTTTAAGTAGTTGTATTACACAATAATCGCATTACAGATTAAGTGAAATTCTTTGAGAACGCTTCGCTTGATAGTAAATATTCCCTCCGAGTTCTTATTTCGATCAATTTTTATCCAAGTCGAAATTATTAATA
Source organism: Ptiloglossa arizonensis (assembly GCF_051014685.1). NCBI lineage: Eukaryota > Metazoa > Arthropoda > Insecta > Hymenoptera > Colletidae > Ptiloglossa > Ptiloglossa arizonensis. The sequence continues at coordinate 11,961,450 of NC_135056.1, forward strand.
GAATCTTTGTTTGTTAATTTTGAACAAATGGCCGCACGCTGTTAGTAGATTTTCTTTGTTATTCGAACGAATATTTTCCCAACTCTCGACACAGAGATTCTCAATTTCAGACCGAGTACGATCGTGTGTAGTTTCCAAGTGGTTTAATTATCGACGCGCGATCTTGGCACGCGAAACGAGCAATAAAAAAAAAAGACAACGGATCGATGTTAATGTTGCATCATATTCGATACCGCGAGACCGAGGTTCGTTTGAAAAATGTTTCGTTTGGAGCGCGCAATGCTCGTTTGCGGTCGTTCTGCGTTGAAATTTGGTCTCCGGGGACCGAAGGTCGCACGTATGCGCGTATTGTCTCACGATACATATTATTATTTGCACGGTGTGCACGCTTTCGGGTACATCGGTGCAACCCGCGGTGTAACGATCACGTGATGGAAACGTTGCAATATTAATAACTAATACCGGCGAAGTTCACGCCCTCTCTCACCGACAATTATATTACCCACGTTGTGGTAATAAATCAACCGTTTAGATTAGAGATGTTTACATTCGACCTCGGAACGACGATGAAATAAATGACCATTTAATGTTAAAGTATATTTGATTCGCGCGATAACGCGCGAAAATAAAGATACGCCGCAGAAGAGGAGAGGTGCGCGACTCGTACCGCGGGATAAAAGCTACGATACTACGAACTGGAACGGTACAACGCGTTGGAAAATAGTCGCGATTCGTGGATTTTCGATCGAAGCGTGCCGCGTAATGGTCCCGATCGAAACTCGTATCCGAGCGGTTCATTTTCTCGCCGAGGAACCTGAAAGTTCACTTTTACTTTTTACCTTGTCACCCTCTTGGTCTTGATTCTCCGCGAAGGATCTTTCTCGAGTAAATATTTGCATTCCAGCGGGTGACTGCTCGACAGGGATCGTTTAATGACAGAAATCGTAAAATCTTCCATTTCGAGATAAGATTTTGTTTTCCGCGCTCGAGCTCGCTGCAACAGGGACGAACCGCTGTGCTCTCGCGACGCGTACGTTGAATAGTGATGTCTTTATTCGGACCTCGCGCGAGACGCTTCACGCTCGTGAAAAACGCGGCGATCCGCTCGAAAACAAGGAGAACGTATCTCCGCGAGTCGCGTTAACGCGTCGTGATGCCATCGAGGCCACAGGTGAACGGGATTATTGAACTCGATTGAATCGTTTGTCGTTTTGGAAAAGTGTGCGCGACGAATAAACGATCGACGAAGATCCGATCACGTCTGTGGGCGTGTTTTTCAACAGTGATTCGAGAAGTTCGTTCGCACGATCGACAACCGAGTCGCGCTCTTTTTTCAAAGAAATTAATTCCTTGGACCGATAAATATCCGCGAAGGCTACCCACGCTGCAGAATTGAACCGAGGCGGGAATCTTTTGGCACGAGACGGTTCGCGGTGCAAGAAACACGGAAAGTGGTTCGACGAAAACACCGCGGCCAAAAGAGAAACACGTTGACAAAACCACGGAGACCGTTGTTTCGTCCGCGTGGACCGAACCGAAACGCTGGAACGCTAAGTACGGTGAACGGGACGATCGTTTTCGTAAGAGACGAAAATTGAACGGGTTGCCTCGCGAGAAACGATTCTCAAGGATTTTCGTAACCGTGATCTCATGCTCAGGATTTCGAACTCTGGATCTCGTGCTCAAGGATCCGCGTACGTGGCGGTTCGAGTCGTGTATCGTCGAGACCGCGTTCGTTCCCGCGCATGGAAAATATCACTCGTTGGAAAAATACACGTTGAAACATCGGTGCGCGATTCAAAGGACGCGAGCCGCACAATAGATAGACACTATCGGGCTGGCTAATCAACCGTGGAAAACACCGAGAGCACGAGGCAACGTTCAAGAACGATGGTCCGAACAATGGGATATTTCTCCAGAAGGGACAGAGAAATGAATGGCAACGATGACATCGACAACGTTCGAGTCGTCGATTCGGAACGTACGTCTGGTTTTTCTAATCGAATAAACGTATTGAAAGATTCGAATTGAGCAATCGATGAACGTGGATACCGCTCGATGATCATTTAAGTTGATAATTGTACACCGTAAACAGCATTGACAATGTTTAAGTCCGTTCGCGGGATACGTCGAGTATTTTTTTCAACCGATTGAACCGAGAGATTCTAATTGAACGATCGACGAACGTAGATAGCGCTCGATGATAATTTAAGTAGATAATTGTGTACTGAAAAAACACCGGTGTAAACGGAATCGGTTCGATCTACGATAAACCTAATTCGTCGAGACTTTGAAGAATTTTCAACCGACGAGACTCGAACTCGATCGAAAGACTCGAACGACACGGACCTGCGAGACATCGAAAGTTAACGATTAGAGAACGGTTGTAGGATATACGAAAGAACGTTTCGTTGGACGACAGTTAGGCGAAAAAACGTCGAACGTCCGTAGCTATAGAAAATAACGACGACGAGGAAGGTAGCGCCGCGCGAAACAAGACAGCTTATGGTAACGTTGATGCAACAACCTGCGTCGAGTGTAAATTTTCCAAGGCGAGGGTAAAATTTATTTCTCGTTCCACGAGTATCCAATTTTCCGTGCGTCGTTCAACGTCCGTGCCAGGAGCCTTTGCTCGACATAAATTACAAAAGGTCGTCATCTCGCGATTCTATGTCAAGGGCAGCCATTAACGGCACTCTATTAACTCGATTGGAAATTATTCCAGAACCTCTTGAATACACAAAAAACAAAAGAAAAAAACAACCAGCGATCGTCTCTCCGTAGAATACACAAGATCACAGTGTCTTTCTCGCGACTGTTTACCGACCGGTTCCAACTCTTCGGATACATCCGATAAACAAAATACATCACTGCATCCTATTTTCGTTGCACGCTGCCGAACTCTCGGCATTCGACAAGAGGTGGAAAGAGTTTTCCTCGACAAGCACAACTTGGCCGGTCTCCCAAGTGAATTCTTTCGTTTGTCCTATCTTAATAACTCAACTCGTGCATTTCAAGTAGCATCAGTAGCTTTATAATATTTCGATACTATTGTTCTTCACCCGCTCAAAACTCGCGACATTTCATCGGTACCATTTCCTGCGGCCCACTCGAGACCCGCGATAAATTATACGTTCGTATCCACTGTTTTCACAATTCACTTATTCGTGACTTCTCGTGCATTGGTATTTACTATTTTTCCTGGCTTGTTCAAAGGTTGCAATTTCTTACATTTTCCTATTCTTCCTCGAAGCCCGTAAGTTGCCATCTCGAGTACTTTGCTGCCATCTTTGACGATCCACTCGAAAGTTGTAATTTCTCGTATTTTATTATTTCTCATCGCATCACCCAAAACATGGGACTTTCCACATTACAATAACTTTCGTCGCCCCTCAAGAGATACAATTGAGAATCCCTGCTCTAGAGTCACTCGGTACGATCACCTTCGCGTTTGCCTCTGAGTCACTCGAAAACTGGTGGATTGGCTCGAACGCGAATCTCGAAGAGACGGAACGATCTCTCGAAAGTCGCGATCGTAGCGTGACGGTTTGTGTTGAGTCTAGGGGTACACGATAACTTTCGAGATATCAGTGACGCAAACTCGTTGCACGACTGCGTTTATCGTTTGTATATTGAAATATTCTTTCGCTAGTTTTTTTTTTCTTCCTTTTTTTTCCTCTTCTTCTTCTCGCTTCTCGGCGCTGAACTCCCGTGCACGTAGCACGATACTCGAGACGGTAAATCATTCGTCGACGCTAATGATCGGCGTATCGGCGAGCCTCTTTGTCCAGCTATGCGGCAACGTGTTACACGAAGCGTCGATGGGAAGGGTATCGCAAACGACGACGACACTATGATTCAGTCGTTCTTTTTTTTCCCCTCCCGACCGAGATCGATCGTCGTAGAATTTTCCTGGGTTTCACTTCTTTTTTTCCCCTTTTTTCTTACGGTTTCAAGGTACTTCGATAGCTCCAGGGAACGCGTCACGTGCCGAGGTACTCGTGACCCCTGACGCGATTAATGCAGCGACATGCTACCGTCACACGCGCGACTTGTTTCGTTCGTTGACGGTTTTCAAGAACATCGAACGAAATGGAACTAACGGAGAAACTAACATCGCGTGAACGACATTGGCGCCAATATTTTTTTTTGTTTTTTTTTTCTTCGCGAAACTCGACACACGGATCATCGAGAAACGTCGATTACGAAATATTCACGGGGCGAGAAACTCTGGAAATTCTGAATGAAGTGTGTACCGTGTTAAATATCCCGAATACCAATGGAGATAAGATAAACGGTGAATATGAGAAAAGTTTGATTTTTAAATAATTATTGGTTACTTGACAAGCTATTCGATCGGTTACATTGGTGTTATGTATGATTCGCTTGCGATTGTTCGTTAAGACTTGGACCCTTTTCTCGTGTTATTTTTTTAGATGTACTTAAGTGAATAGGTATTTCAATTATGATTTTTTAAATGCATAATTGTAATGCATATACAAGAAAAAGTAGGGTCAAGTTTTGTAATTTTGTGTACGATATTATTGAGCGTTTTATCTGTGTTTTGAGTTTCGTTCAAATTGGAGATTTTCAATGGTGCGGAGTTCCTTATCAGTGAATCTTTTGCGCATCTCGGTGTAATTACGATTCGAAGTAATGATTAAGTAATTGCGTACATATAGTTGAAACTGCGCCGAAGTGCTACAATCGAAATGTCGCCAAATGTCGCAACACCGTGCGATAAGAAAATGTTGATATACATATGCATACAGGTTTTTGTAGTGTCTCTCGACGGTTGTTAGATATTCGGGATTTTTTCGATGGATTATTATGATTTACAAATTTATTTGCTTACATTGAGTACGTTTTAAAACGGAATCTATTACACGATCGTGAAACGAGTTTGGAATAACAATAATTCCAAGTGTCTGTTAAATTCTTGTTAAAATAATTACTATCGAAATCTGTGTAGAAAAACGTACGCTTATAAATTAGCAATGTGAAATTAAATTCTTCGTAGTTACTTTTGTTTTTGCTCGTTACATTTTCACTGAAACGTTGTTAAACCACGCCAGTTCGTGCACGCAGACTTACGTTCGCCTGTACATTTCGCTGATTCCGATCTGTCGGACATTAATTTTTCCCCGCATTACTGATAACTAATTATATCGCAGCGCGTGTTGCAATTTTTAATTATACGTAAGCACGATTAGAAATAATATGTTACGAGTTGAGCCAACGAAGATGAATTTCTACTCGATCGATCGTTGAAACGAACACCGAGAAAATTTCCTCATTCTAGTTAACAATTACTCGCTACATCCACAACAGCTGTTTTTTTAATTGTCAATAATTTCATAAAAATTGACGTTCAAAGAAGAAGAGAGGTAATCGAGAGAGAAAAATTATACGATAACGTAACTACACGTAATTTGTATCCATACTTTTGCACAAATTGCGATACGCTTAATAAGAGATACAATTTATTTTTTCATAATTTTAAAATACACGTTTGCAAGCGGTAAAGTCCGAGTTTCTTGATAACACGATACTTCTTAAATTTTTTTTCAAATTTGCGCAGCACGCTTTTTATAAAAGTGGCCAATGGTATGCGATTCGCGTAAATTAAAATTATAATGACTTGTTGCTAGTTGCAGATGTTAATCTCGTTATATGGAGTTCGGGTGCGTTAACATTCCCTTCGAAAAATGTTATCTCCCCCATTTTTTCTTTCACACAGCAATGTCCTCCGGATTCGATACGCTTATTCCAACGCTTCGATCGATTGAACTTTTTCGACGTGGGCATCTAATAACCTCAACTACTTTACAAATCTGCGCGCGATTAGATATATCCAAGCCCTATGCAAATATAGATACCCTCCCCTTTCGTTCTATTTCTTTTGCACACCAATGCCCCTATTTATCGCAGGTGAAAAACTCCTGTTACAAAATCGAACGTTTAATAATTCCATCCGTTTTTCCAAATTCGCGAGATTGGAAAAATTTCAACTCTCTTCAGATAAAGATACCTTTCCCGAACAATTTTTTTCGCACATGTCTCTAAATTTCTAATACACAGGTAACGAACTTCTGCTACAAGATGAAACTTTTTTACCCGAGGTCGGAAAAAACCACCCCCTTTTAAAATATTCGTGCAATTACAAATATTACAGTCTTCTATGAATTGAATTACCTTCCTCTTTCGTACAGCAACATTTGCATTTTGCAACGGTTGCATCGAAACCGTGTTAAGCGAACCCTAGACGATTTAATGGAAACATTCGTCTCGTGTGAGAGTTGTTCAAGTGTATAGTCGAGCTATATGAAAACCATGTCACAAGAGTATGGTGCTATAGAATTATCGCGATTTTTGCAACGTGTTACACGAAAACCATGGAAGAGTATAATGTTATAGAAGACTTTCATGATGTTTGCACTGTGCTATATGAAAATCATGTTACAAGATTATAGAGCTATAGATTGCTATCGTGAATTTTGTACTGTGCTATATGAAAACCATGTTACAAGAGTACAGTGTTATAAGAGGACTTTGCAATTTTTGCACTGGGCTATATGAAAACCATGTTAGAATATTATAGTGCTATAGATTGCTATCGCGAGTTTTGGACCGTGTTACATGAAAACCATATCACAAGAGTATAGTGCTATAAAACTATCGCGATTTTTGCACTGTGCTATATGAAAACCATGTTACAAGAGTACAGTGCTATAGAACTATCGCGATTTTTGCACCGTGTTACAAGAGTACAGTGTTATAAGAGGACTTTCACGATTTTTGCACTGTGCTATATGAAAACCATGTTACAAGAGTACAGTGCTATAGAACTATCGCGATCTTCGTTACATGAAGAGTACAGTGTCACAAAAGAACTTTCGCGATTTTTGCACCGCGTTACATCGAAAGCGTGTTTTCGTAGTACCGTGTTACCGCGTTAAGAGGGTTCAGGGTACACGAGTAAAGAACTCGTTCTTCGACATGGAACTCTTTTCGCCAATGTTCCGAACGATCGCGTCTCCCTACCCCGAAGTCACCGGGAGCGATTAGAGAAACTCGAGGCACCGGGTACAACGATCGAGGTACTGGCGGAAGAGGAAAGATATCACGCGTCTCGTAATGTCTAATGGGCCATTAGCGTGAGGCTAAGCGGGCGTAAAGTCGATCGTTTATTTATCGGCGTTCGCGGCGAGGTGCGAAATCGGGTTAAGGTTAAGCCGTGTAACCGGCTGGCAACCATGTAACTGTTGCACCGACGTTGACGCAACGATCGACTGTTCGAACGGGCCCTCTCCCCCTCTCGTTCCCTCCCGTGCACGGGAAACCGACATCGTATGCATAATTTATAACGGGGAGGACCGTGCGTATTAAATATAGAAAAGTGTTAAACGCCGTTTGCACGCGCGCACGCGTACCGTTTAGAACACTCCTCGTGTACGCGATAAACGCGCGTAAACGCCGAGAAAGTGAGCGCGCGGATCGATCCTTTTCCGCGCGCGCGTCACGAGCCACGAGACGGGCGAGAAAATAATTTTTTGTGTGTTTTTTTTTTTTTTTTGGGCGCGTTGCTTCCTCCCCCTCTTTGATCTCGGAACAGACGGTCGTGTACACGTGGCGCGTTGTCCGGTCCTCGACATTCCTTCGCGTCCGCTTAAAATATTAGCGCGTCTTGCGTTTCGTCGCGTAATCGAGCACCCGGAGACTACGGAATCGCTGCGAGAGTGTACAATTTATCGGTACCGATCATCGAGGCTGTTTTTCACGGTCGTCGCGCGTTTCGAACGGTGACGAGAAATTTTTTAAAATTATTTTTCGCGTACATTGTAACGTGGCTGATCTAGACTTCGAGAGAGAGATAAAGGTAATTTTTGGATTGTTCGGAAAGTCATTTCGTTTTTTTTTGGTGAAAATGAAAATGAAAAAGGTTTTTTTTATGAACGATTTTTTTAGAGTTTATAAACATTTTATTAAATTATATGTTCTCCACTTTGGAAAACGAAATGACTTTCCGAGCAACCTAATATTTTTAGCGGTTCTTTGCTTAGTGAAACGTTTAACCAGAGGCAAATTATAATTATTATGAAGGTATATTTGTCGTTGGTTCGGTAGACGATGTGGCGTTGCGTTGTAAAAATAGTTTTTGAGAAGTAATCACTTACCTTGTAACGTGGTGTTGGCTGATCTTGAAGAGGATGCTAGAGATAATTATATTTAGGAGATTCTTTTTTTTTAAGTTTTTCGTGAAAGACAAATGATGATTATTATGGAAATATGTTTATTCCTAGTTACGTACTCGATTATTCGTAGTTAAGGTATAATAAGTGTAAGGTAAAATGGAAGTATAAAAAGAATGTAAATGCTAGATAAAACCAGATAAATTAGATATATTTACTTTACAATATTAGATACGGGAAAATTGTATGTACAAGTTATCTTGCGTGGGGAAAGTGTCTCTCGCTTTTTACTCGATACGGACAACGCTGAAATAAAATTATGAAAAATTAGAAAGTTAAATTAGGAGATTGCGTTACCGCAGAAATTAGACGAGCTTACCTTATGTAAATGACAAACGAATGGTTGTTTACCGATTCCCGAATGACGTCTGAAGATTCGTTTTGGCTTACTATGTTTCGACAGCCTTCGAGAATATTAATATAAACCGGGTGGTCCTGGGGATTTGCGTTTTGTAAATAGTAGAGGAAATTGATGGAGAAAAATGTCGCATAGTTTTATGAATTCTATTTAGAAACGGACAGAATTTCGCATAACGAATAATGGACACGGAACATTGAACAAAAAATGGGAATCAGTGGATTGAAATATATGCTTCGCGAATAAATTTGTACACGCGGATTTTAATCGTTACTTTACTCCTAATCACACTTCCTTTGTAGATGCATCGATGCATCGATGCATCTGTGAAATGCAGCAGCAATCTCTCTCGAATGGAACTATACAATTTTCTTGCACAATTTTTACCATCGTGCTGCTCTAAATTATCCAACCGGAGATATCGAACGAATACTACACTGTGCTTGAAAATAAAATATATTTCGAGTAGCTCTTCCACCTTTTATCACACTCTCCGCCAGAGTCTCTTAAAGTGTGTCATCGTGGACACACTTCGTATTCAAATACCATCTGAAGTATTCATTTTCGCGTATTACGATCCGAACACTTTGTCGCGCAGAATTGCAAGAAGAATCGATTTCCCCGAGAAAGGTTCCGTTTAAAAGGAAATTGCGCGTCCCAGTCGTACTCTGGCACTCGTCGCGGAATTATTCTACCGGGAATACAAAATCTCGTTAAATCGTACGATAATTTCAATGTTTCTGCCTCCATTTACGAAACAGTTCGCTCCGTTCCAGTTCGCGGAATTATACTGTATAATTATTGCAACGTTATTCGTGTTATTTGCTAATTTGACGGACAATAATTTCAAGGACTGGCGTTTCATTAAACCGCCCGGAAGACGTCCAAGTAAGTAGACGATAAAGAAGCGAAGACTTAGAAATTTGCATTTCAGAGTAGCGCATAATAATTGAAGGAATAATGAATCGGTTTTGCGGAAAACGGTGCCGCTTATCGCGCCATTCTAACGTAAAATCGTTCCGTATTAGTAGCACTTTACACCGTCGTGTAAAAATCTCCTATGGGTTCTCCGTCGATCTAAACGCAATCGGGTACACTTCGCGCGCAACGTGTTAGTGTTTTCAATAATTTATCAGCGTTCTCGGTCGTTGCGTGCCGTTCGTTCAACGTTCGCGATATTTTACGCCGTTCACGTGGTACACCGTGTTTCGTTTTCACACTCGATCATTCGCGACGAGTGCGCCACACGAGGCGCTAATAATATTTTCTTTCACTTTACGCGTCGATGTGTCGGTGATATTGAGTTCCGCGGTGTGGGGCCCAGGGGTACCGAGGTTTCAACGCTTATAACCCTATTGATCCGTAGATCGCGAACTATAATAAATTTTACCCTTAACGCGTCAACGGTTTCGTTGTTGTTACGAATCACGTACCAACGGAAGAACCCTGAACTTTAATTTCTAACAGATGCGGGGATATTGCTTTTGGGTCATCTTGGTTGGGTCACTTTTGAAGATTAATACAGTTCGGTCGTTGAGCGTGACTTTCGCACTGTAGCGGTCATAGGTGACGAGGATTTCGCCTACGACCCCATTGATCTTGAAGTATAATGTGAAAATCGATGTAGAAACAATTTCGCGTAGTTTCGACGAAATAATCACCGTTAAATTTGAATAGCTCGAATGTATACGTTCACCGGTGGTTTATATCGTTTCACCTTTCGTGTCTCGAGAACAAAGACGAATCGATTCACGGTACACAACACTTTTTGTTCGGGAAGACCTCCCAAATATGTTGACAAGGTAGTCGGTTCTAGTCACTGTGCCACAATGTAGCTCCGACTGTTGAGTTTAAATAAATAGATCCTTTAATTCGAATCTGGTAGACGTTACCGATACAATAGAGCCTTCTGTGTCCAAAATAATAAAGAAGACGTATAAAATGTTCGGATAGTGGAACAATCGCTCTTTCAATAATAGACTCGGTTCAATCGGATAGAAACGAAGGGAATTCACAGTTTGTTTAAACATTTAAGGATCCTGTATCCCCGTTCTATACATTACGCAAATAATCGTGTCAGAGCTACATTACATTGTTTCTTTCCCTTTTAACCAGTAACTGGTAAACCACAATGAATTTTGTTATCGTCAAAAATTCAATTTCTACGGTTTCTTAGTAATAAGAGTGATTCACGATAGATTCTTCTTCTTCTTAAAAGTGCTTACAAATGTTTGAACAATTACAGCTCCGGCAGATCTTTAGCAGTTAAGGATCGACCAACCGATTAGTCACATTACGCGCGTGCGCGATTAATTCCTCGATAAGTGGGATTAACAACAATTCCATCGGAGAAACAACCCGGACGTGTTAACGACAACCGAGCGGTTAGGAACTAAATACGTGACGACGAGAAAACAATCTATTACAATGGATACTAATTCGGGCAGCAGACGGTCAAATCTCGCACACGTTTCTCACGTTGACCATCTCGCGTTTGTCACGGTGGCACGTGTGGCACCTACCTGTCCAACGTGGCGTGGAACGTTGCCACTCGTATCAACGAAAACCAAGCGAACACATTGATCCGTTTCGTGCGCAGAAGGATCGTTCGCACGACCGTGATAATTAATTACGAGCAACGTAGCCACGAGAACGACGAACGCCTCGTTCGTAAACGAAACGGAATATCGACGAGAAGCGAGCGAGTAATTTCTATAGTTAGAATACGCCGCGGACATTTTACATACACCCGGAGCGTGTATCCGATCCTTCACGACTTTGATTTACATCTTATTATAGACTCGGGCGAACCGCCGGCGAATATAATACGGTAAATTTAAGCGTTTCACGGATCCTCGTTCGTCTCTCGAGAAAGAATGCAACGAACGGATCGTTCGTCTTTTTTCTTTTTAGATTCGTTGACCGGTAATCTGAAGATGCGAAAGGAAACAGGCGGTTGTTCGATTATCTTTTCGCGAAGTAACCTGGAAAAGTTTTCCAATCGGTGACTTATGATGGTTGAATCAACGAGGGTAGTTCAAGTAAGATTTTTTTTAGAAATACATTTAACGATTGTAGGGGTTCTTCACCGTGTGTGACAAACTAATCGCGATGCCACTCAAAGGTTAACGTACGCGATCAAAGTGTATTCGCGTCTTGGGTGACTCTTCGCGTACGTTGACCTTGGTCAATTTTTCGTTCGTGCAACCGTGGTTGATTTTCGCGTCATTTTATTAAAGTTTAAATACGTTTCGGTATTTCAGAACTATCCACGGAACTATTCTCCGTACGCCGTATGGACTCCATTCACGTACATTCTCGCACACGTTCGTTCGCAGCAGGCATTAGTGAAAGAAATATAGGTTACATAGGTATGTGTATGCGTTATGAGAAGTCAGATAAGAAGTGCATACGACGTAAACGAAGAAACTACAGGTTGCACAATGTATGGATCCCGACCGCAAGTAAAAGACACGTAGCACGAGCTTGTGTGCGAGGGGATAATCAGGTTTCAGTTTCTTTCGATTTGCTCTCAAGTCTGAGTGCTACGCGCTCGTGAATAAATTGGAAATTAATTCCGTAATTAATTGCTCGAAATTGTCGTATTCGAGCAACGGGCATTCGAGTTCGCGAAAGCGATGTAAATTAGTTTATCTTTGAAGATCTTCGCGATGCTTCAATTACCGGCGTTAAATCGCCGAAGATGATTGTATTTATCCTCCTCGTAACGAGATCTTCGATCAAAAAGTTCGCAGTTGCACTCCGTTACGCGCCAACGATCTAAATTACTCTTAACTCATTTACACATTGATGTTGCCGTAACAAATACACCGCGTACGTTCAGATCCATCACGGGTGCTAATACGTTGCGCAATTACTCAAGGATTTATCGTCTATCGCGCGAGTTGCATCTTCGTGGTATTGTCTCGTTATCGGCGTTACCCGAAACCGAGCCTTGTTTGTACGATACCGTGCGTGAATTAAAACCATTTATTGTTCGAAAATTAAGCAAACGTTACTTTCCATCGTTCGTTTTAAATTTTCCATGAATGTGATTAGTACGATTTAAGTTTCGAACGATGGAAAATTAAGAACCATTTATTGTTCGAGAATTAAACAAACGTTACTTTCCACCGTTCGTTTTAAATTTTTCATTAATGTGATTAGTACTATTTAAGTTTCGAACGATGGAAAATTAAGAACCATTTATTGTTCGAGAATTAAACAAACGTTACTTTCCACTGTTCGTTTTAAATTTTTCATTAATGTGATTAGTACTATTTAAGTTTCGAACGATGGAAAATTTAGAACTATTTATTGCTCGAAAATTAAGCAAACGTTACTTTCCACCGTTCGTTTTAAACTTTCCATGAATGCGATTGATACGATTTAATTTTCGAGCGATAGAAAATTGTGTACGGGTATTTGTATTGTAACGATACCGATGTTCGAATTTCATCGAGAGGTATAATTTGTGTAAACTATCGCGTAGACGGTTTAACTTGAGGTTAAACGATAATTAAAAGTAATTATGAAGGAAGATATCCGGATGAGAAGTTTCAATCATAGATGCGCATTGATGGGAATTAGTACGCGCGAGAAATTATCGCGTACCAGGCACCTAATCTCTCGCGATAAGTAAATATTCGCGTGTGATATCCTACGAGCGCTCGCGACTGACGATAATTCTCTTTCCACTTTCTTCGTCGCGAGTATCTTACGTACAACGAGTAAAATTTTAAGCGTCTTCCCCTTCCCTCCGCCCTTCTTCGTTCATTATCTTTTGGTAGAAATATAACTTCGTTCCGCTATCAGCAATTTAACCAAAATGAACGTAGACATTAAAATTAAGAATTATCCGCGCATAATTTTCAAATTCTATGTATCTTTCTTGAATGCCAAAAGTACATCGAGAATTTTATCCGTAATTTTAATTCTATATCTAATCATTTTAATCAGCGTTAAGAGAAGAACGAATGTGCGCGATTACAAATTTTCCATGCATAATTATCAAATTTTGTACATTTTTTTTAATTCAAATGTCTTCACGAGAATATCGTATAATTTCAATTCGGTATTTAATTACAAACGGTCGCTCGAAGAGACGCGATACGATCGGTAATTTAACGAGATTGTATACGTCGTCTATTATAAATTTTCCGCGTAAAATTTTCATAATTTTCGTATTCTACCTACGTTCCTTTCGTTCCAAGATTTTCTCGGGAATATTTCATAATTTTAATTCTAATTTTTGAATGCAACGATCGTTAGGAGAATACGCGATACACATTGGCTACCCGTTTGGTCGTTCACCTTAGACTCGATGACTTCGCGAGTTGTCATTGCAATCGCTCGGTTATGAGAATTCGCAGGCGTTTCCATGGAAGCGAAGATATCAATCATCGACATATGTCGAGCTACGATATACTCCGATACCGAGCATATAATATTTACAATACGATGTGAGATATTAATATGTTTTAAATTTTAATTTGGTTCTACCGTTCCGGGGCCTGTCATCGAATCAGTAACACGCGCGTGTAGCTGTACGTTTTACGTCACAGAGGTCAGATATAGCACCGATCGAAATTAAGGGGAAAGATTCGAGCAAAACCTTACGATGAAAATTATTTTCGCAAATTTTTTACAACGTGAAATCTCGACGATACTTTTCGTCACTTTTCGTATATATTCTTTAACATTCCTCGTACCTACAATCAAAAAAAAAAAAATCAAACGAAGTTCTCTCATAATAAATCTACCCATCGAACCTAAATCCTGTTTGAAAAATATAAAGTTAACGACGGCACGCGGTTCTGGAATTTCCCTCGAATACGAAGAATTCCACTTTATTTAACTTTGCTTAACTTTAACTTTATTTAACTTTAACTTTACGCATCTCTCGAATTCGTGGGAAATCCCAGCACCGCGTACCATCGTTAATTCGATATTTTTAAAACAGAATTTAGATCCACGCGTGGCGTAGTCGTGTTACGAAAACGAACCATTACTTTTTCATTCTAGATCGACGCGAGAAGGAAATACCGTACGAAAGAACGTACATCTTGGAATATTAAAGAATCTGCACGAGAAGAGACGAAAAGTTTCATCAAGATTTCACGTTGCTAAAAAATTGCTGCAAATCTCTTCTTTTTTTAACATTTCTCTCGAGTCTCCCCTTTGATAAGTCTCTCGCGATGCTTTCGTTCGCGGATTGTCGCAAACCGCGCGCGCAAAACTTGTGATCGTTTCGCGGAGTACGAATGCACTCGATGCACCCGATGCACCCGATGCACCGTCTAATCGGTCGCTCGGTTCGATCGTAATTTTTTTTCTTTTATTTCCGCTCCGCGTAAAGGATCGCGATGGTTAATCAATCGGTTTTTGTTTTCATCGGTGGATCAACGGGGAGTTTACGTCGCGACGTCGAAAATAGCGTCTCGAGCGTGGAACGTGCAAGAAACGCAAAGATAAAACGTGACAGGGGGGATACGTCTGACTACCACACGATGGGAAGATTCACACGTACACGCTGTTGGCGGTCGCTCATTGTTCAGCGCTGACATTGCGAGGAGCGCCGAGCGTGCGATTTTAGGGAGAGAATTCTTTACACGCCGACATTCCGCGAACAATGAACATTTCCAGATAAGAATAAACGGAACTCGCAGCACCGTTTCGCGCAACATCGCACCGAAAAGCCCTGACCAATTAACGCCGATACCGGCTTCCCGGTGTCCTAGAAACTAAACACGGTTGCCCTTAACGAATAAGCGAAAACATTTCAAAACGGCGAGCTTTTGAGAAATTATTTTCATCGATGACGCGCGACTCCAGAATTCCGGTACTTCGGGTAACGTAATCGTCGTCCATCGTGAAATTAAATTCGTTCGGGTTTGAAAATTGGTTCAGATTGAATAATAATACGGCACTGGCTTCCATTATATAATCCAAATAGGGAGACACAGAATGTACGGATAATAAAACAATCACCCGACGTTAACCGTCCATTTGTTCGAATACAAATGAGGAGAATTGATATATTTTTTTTTCTTTGATATTTAAGAATACTTTTTTTTTGAGAGAGATTTTTTTTACGCAAATAATCGTGTCTTGGGGATTTGGGTATGGGGGATTTTACTGTGATTGAAACCGCTAGAGACGTTCGTTTGGAAAATTACTGTAGATGAAAAGAATGTTTCCTTTGTTTTAGATTGTTTTCAGGAGTCTGTGGGGTACAGGGAACGTTTAATCTAGGAATGTCACGGTTAAGAAATTAACATTATGAAACTGATTTTGCATTTTACGGTCTTTTAAAATTCATTTCGTATTCTAGAATGCCGTGCAATTTATTTCGCATTTCGTAACGTTGTGGAATTAATTTCGTATTTCATAGTATTAATTTCTCAATGAAAAGA
Organism: Ptiloglossa arizonensis; assembly: GCF_051014685.1. Taxonomy (NCBI): domain Eukaryota; kingdom Metazoa; phylum Arthropoda; class Insecta; order Hymenoptera; family Colletidae; genus Ptiloglossa; species Ptiloglossa arizonensis. The sequence goes on from NC_135056.1 coordinate 11,977,475, forward strand.
TTGCGAGTTCAAATATTTATAGACCTTTCACGACGAATTGAGTACGCGGATTTGTGCTTCGAAAGTTCAATTGATCGTTATTTGATCGAAGCAGTGTCGTTGATGAATGTTAAACGGAACGAAGGAAAACGGTATCTAACTGATTAATTTTCATCTAAAAAAAAAGTTCTGCTAGAATAAATTTATGTTTCCTCCAGGCTAGTGGGCTCGTCGCCGAGATTGACTCAGCAAACATCGCGATCAAAGTCGTGCCTATTAATTTTTGATTAATTCGAGAAACTTGCAAATACGAATTATCGTCTAATTGCGAACGTGGTTGTAAATTGAGATGCATAATTAGCGTTAACGGTTCGATATCGATCGGAATCAGGAAGTGATCGTTAATGGGCCATCGAACGTAGAAAAAACAATGATTTTCAGTGGCTCTCTGGTTCAACCTTCGTTTCGCGTATACTAATGACCCGAATTATCATAATCACGCAAGAGAAGGTGGAGCAACGGTTGAACAATTTTGTAACGAACCACCAATCTCGACGGATTATATTTTTAACTTTTCGTTTACTCCCACTCTCGCACTACACTATGATTCTTCTGTTAAATTTTATCGGTGTCTGTTCAGCTTTCATGACAGATGATACAATATTTGTTAAATGTAGGAAACAATCTTTTTATAGATGGCGGAGTAGTTTTTGTTTGATAAATCTCAGTCACGTGTACATTTTGTTACGAAGAGTGGGTAAACGTTGTGTTTTGTTTTCTGAACCTCGTTTCTAGTACGCTCTTTGTCTACACTCTGATATATGTATACAGAAAACTACGTAGTGTAAATAATACGGCTACGAAGTTTCCTTATTTATATTTCCATACGGTGTATAATAAAAAGAACCGGTCGGAAGTTTCTCCGTGAAATTACAGTTCCTTGTATCTTTCGTGATAGAAGATACTTGACAAATTTTTATTAAGCACTCTTGTATTTGCGTTACTTTCCAACTATTGTAACATTTTTATCAATAGGGTCAGTTTAACGCGTCGATTGCTCGTTTTACACTTTTCTAACTAATTCTTCCTGCCAAACGTAATAATACGAAACTCTTCCGACAACGAATATCGCTCCGATCACCTACTTAAAGCAGAATTAATTTTGCGTATCCAATATCCGCCACACGCGAAGTGGACATTATACAAAAGATACGAGATATAAGAGAACTTCGTTTGGTAAAATGAAAAGATGGCGGCCGATGCCATCCGTCACACGCAATAAACGAATAAACGGAACACCTTTATAGACTTGAAGCCTATATTTAAGTAAACTAACACGTGACGATTGAATGATAAATTTCAAAAATATCAATCCTTATCTTTACGACGACTGTCCCGCTATCGGACATAATCCTGGGTATAGAGATATAATTTGTACAGCAGATAGACACATTTATACTTCGGTCGACGAGGAAGTGCGACGGATATCGATGTAAATCGATCTGTATCGATTACATTCATTATCGAGTCGCCGACTATTATATTAAAATATACATGAAATTATTTCTAACGAAGTCAATGTTAATACCGGGTTAGCTGGCTGTTCAATTTTAATATACTTATTCCGTATAAATTTACTTCAAGTTTTCTGAATCACAATCACAGCCATCCGTAATTTTCATACCCGATTAAATTCATGATCTCACGTATGTACATCTACCATGAAATTGTTGAGTATCTAATTAGGACTCAATATCGAATTTGATATTCAAACGACCTCTTGGCGCTACTGTCCCGATTTTCCTCAATTTTCCACGGAAAATGTATTCGTCGATCGACCTACTGCATTAATCGGAAAATAATCCTCTTCGACAAATTTTTCAGAGCGTGACGTCGCACGAGGAATCATTTTTTACCTTTTAATTTCGTGTACACTCGTTTCCGTTGAATGAAATTTTCAAACATTTGCAATCGTTCGGAATGAAATTTTAGAAACATTCGCAAGCGAATCGTGTGTTTGAGAGAATTTTTAAATTAGAATGTACATTCGTTCGCGTTCAAACATTTATTTATCTGCCACTTAACAGAACCCTGACTGACGGGTGAAACAATATTTTACCGTTTTCGACCCAAGTTTGAGTCATCTTCGGAAACGAAGAAGACTAATATTCTGCTTGGAAACGACACCATGCTACAAGTTCAAAATGATCAAATTCGATACTTCGTTCTTCATCGAGAGACTTTTGTAAATCGAGCGATATACATTCAATACGAAAGTGTACAATTTACAACGAAACAAGTGTACTTGTTTAAATAACATTTATTTCTACAAATATCGAAGTGCGCCCCAAGCTTTCCAGCGACATTAGACGTACAACGATTATGAAATTAAAAAAAAGAAAGACGTTAAAAAAGACACAATTACAACAGACAGAATGATCCACGGGGAGATTAAAACATTATCTCGGACGTGTTTCGTGAATATCGAAGAGTAATGTTAGCTTAAAAATACACCCGTACGGAATTTGTTTACTCTTCGTGCCACCTTATCGTATTCTTGTACTATTTCGTTGAAAAATGTTACACCTGATTCTCATGATCGGCCAGTGTCCGCGTCCGTATTATTTTCCAGGGTGCGAGAATATCTGCGAAATGAGCCTGTTAATATTTTATCGGTTCTTCTTTCTGAAATAGCGTATAGCATGACAGAGAACTGACAGATATCGATCGTGCTATTGCTAATGTCGAGATGGCCTACCTTCGCGGTATGTTCATTCTCGCATACCCTACTTTTCGCTCAGTCCAAGAATATTTATAGACTTTTACTCCACGCGAGCGTATTTCTTCGGCGCTCAAAACAAACGCGGCTGATTGATTTATATTTTCGCGCGCTCGCAAACGCTCCCTCCGTTTCGTTGTTAGGCCCGGACGTCGCTGAACTTTACCAAATTCGCCAAGCATCTGTTCAAATACAACGATGCAATTAATTGTCGAATTCTTTACTTCGGGCATCGGTAAAGATGTCAAGGTTACCTTTGTATCGTTGCACGCCAATGACACGCACCGGGACATTGTGCGTGGTTAATTTAACGCCATTTAAAAATATGTACGAGTCGTTTGCACAAGTTGTGTAATTGCGAACGTTCGTTGAATATTTTAACGAACGTATAATAATTGCGACTGTTCCTCGATCAGTGTACGAGTGTTGGGAACATTTTCGCGTACGTGTACGTTTTTTATCGTACACGTACTTTAATAAGAATTTTAATGGTGCACGCTTGGCATAAACCGGTACGCGAATTTTGAGTGTCATTCAAATAATATACAAGTGTTGGCAAAATTTTGTTGGGATATAAATTTAAGTGGCTGCTTGTTGAGATACTCTGACAAATGTTTACTGCATCTTTTAACAGCCGTATGAAAATTACAACTGTTCTTTGTACAAATGTTGGGAAAATTTTGTCGAACAGGTATGTTTATTATTATAAGAACTTTGATGATGCATGCCTGTTGAGAAACTCTTACCAGTGTTTACTTTGCTTGAAACAGGCATTATATATGTATTTGGAAATAATATTTACGATCTGTGGGTTAGGCCCCCTTCGGAGTATAAATGAGACGTTAAATATCTAAGAGAAGGGACTTTGTTACTCAACTTGGATTAATGATCGCTTATCTTTATAACGTGGATTGATATTGTATTTATTTCCATAATCTTTCGTTCGATAAACCGGTGACTATTACAATTGAACGAAACTATTTCCCGTTACACATTATGCATTTCGTCAGACGTTCGGATCAACTTGTAAAATTATATAATATATGAATATATAATTATGTAAAAGAGCTGCTATTACAAAATGAATATACACGGTGCATCAACGATCGGTACCGATATTTATGCAAATTTATTCAGTGTGTATGCAGTATCGAGGTACAGCGATCGTAGAAAGTATATAAATAAACAATAGCTCGATCACACTCGGAGTTGAAGAATTCAGAATGAAGTACAGTGTGAACAATACATCTTACGTTTTGATTGTAGAATGTTACTCCGTTTACAACACGGTGTGCAAATGGGTCACTCGTATTTCGACGCTGGAGCGAATAATAGACGTTCGCATGACGAATGTAAGTGCGTGCTCGACAGGTGCTTTTTTTCCTTGAAAACGATTATTTACAGTGTATCTAATTCACGATGTGTCACATTTGATGATACCCAACGTTGAATCGTTTTGTTCGACTGGCCCACTTCGACGAACAAGTTCCGTCCCTTTACGCGTCAAGTATCGGCGCGTAAACGAACTCATCATTGTTTATATCGTATTCGTTCAATTTCGTTTCGACTCTCGTGAGTCGACTTACGTTACGTCCAAGTACTCATGTTTTCAAGTCCACGGTGTCTTCCTCATACCACATAGACGTTAACGTAGCCTGATACTTTCTTTTGTATTTATTTAACGAGATCTTTTTCTCGATACCTGGAAACTTCGTTAATTTCACGCAATTCAATACACATCGGTATCAACGTCACGAAATACTTCTCACATTTATTCAATGATACCTGGAAACTTCGTTAAATTATTTTCCTTCGTTAATTTCGCGCGATTTAATACACATCGATATTAACGTTACGGAAGTACTTCTCGTATTTATTCAATGATACCTGGAAACTTCGTTAAATTATTTTCCTTCGTTAATTTCGCGCAATTTAATACACGTGGATATTAACGGGACGGAGCACTCCCTCTCGTACTTGTTCCATTATATTTTTTTTTTCTTTATATCTGGAAACTTTCTTCAATTATTTTCTTTCGTTAATTCCACGCAATTTAAGACGTATCGATATTAACGTGACGAGATATTTATTCTCGTATTTGTTCAATGAGATTACTTTAAGTCACTCGGAAATTTTCTTAAATTATTTTTCTTTCCCAAAGTCGTGTAATTTTGTACATATTTATAGAAAATTTCGCGTTGCCTTCTTCCAAAAACGTGTACCAGCAAACTTTGGAACATCGAGTTTAATTCACATTGTACCTGAGCAAAATTAAGTAAAATTATTCGTTTGGTTTTTCCACGAGAAACTATCATAAAATTTGTATTATTAAAGTTAACTTACGTTTGAGAGTTAACTGTCGGGCTAGTGAAAATGGAGGGCAAATTTATACGAATCTTCCTAGGGAGCTCCAAGCACGCTCGAAATACATTTCACACATTCTGCGTGATCCGAAGTAAAGTTCAGCGTTCTCACTACATGTCATCGCATATCCCACGAATCAATACCGCACAGCTAGAAATAAAGTACGTGGCAATATCCTTACCATGCTTATATATAGCTACATTTTCTAAAACCGACCAACGCCGTAAATAGACATCGTACATGTACATCATCGTAATTGAAACACCGAAGTTGAATATTATCTAAAAATACACCTTCCGCGTACCTAGGGAATCGACTTCAACGGTAACAGAATACGCACAACTTAATTAATCGTAAGTTGAATACATTCGAGAACTTCAACTAACCATTACACGTTCCTACGAATATAATTAAATGAATTTCAACGGTGATAATTCTTTCTAAAAATCTGCTTCATTTAGAAACTTCAAAAGTGTACTTTTACTCAAACTATTGCTCCTGTTTCTATTCTCCAAAAATTGACACGCGAGTATCGGTCGTAAAATTTATAATTACTCGTTATTTACGATGTGATTGCAGATATAATCGTACTACATACAATTTATTACAAATATAATCGTACTACGTACAATTTATTACAAATAAATCGTACATTCAACAGTCTAGATTTATTTCGACACTTCGTATCGTTTCTAATCAATTTTTTCACGAATCCAACCCTTCGAAGGATTTTTCTTAAAAATCTGATCTATTCTAATTTCACTTCCTTTCGATGCACATTCTCACGGAACCAGAGACACACTATCGATATTATGAAACCGTTCTTTCAAATTGGTGAAAATTAATTTTTCGTAAAGCTTGTCCAATAGTTAATGCACGCGAAAGGATTTTTATCGTATCGAAAGGATATAACGTGAAAAAATGATGCAAAACTCGACTCGAGAGTTTCCGAGTTAGTAGTCGACAACGCGATTATAATTTTTGTAACTTTACCGAAATAATAATACGTCTTGTCAGTGTATGGTCAGACAATAATTATTCTAAAAAAATTGGAAAGTATTGGTCCATAAGTTCGGGCGGTTTTCATCGCACTTTAAATTTCTCGCATAATAGTTGTCTAGTAATTATGTCTCATACGTCGTTCAATAGCTTATGTTTTTTTCTCTTGTTCGATCGATTATCTATCCGTTCTATCAGCAACAAAACGATTAATTTTCCAAGAACTATGGAATATCGAGTTAACAAAAATGAACATCTCCGATAAGTTTTGCTTTACGAATTTAATGTTGATTCAAAATTAATTTATAGTAAATATTTAAAAAGAAAACTTGAATACTTTACTTTCATTTAACGATTCACGACAATTATCCCCGAAAGAAGTTATCAATAATAGCGAAAATCCTCTCGGGAAGAAATGATTAAAAATAGCAGAGAATAAATTGTAAATTAATTCGTAATGAATACTCGAAAAAGAAATTTAAATGTTATGGACCGACCTTCAATAACAGGTTGCTCAATAAGTTTTGTTGTTGGATAAGAAACGAAGCTATTAAGTTCATCGTTTTATTTTTCTAAAAATCATACTACTATTCGATGCACGTGTGTGAAGTTTCGTGTACATCAGTCGACTCGTTCGTACGTTCACAATTGTTCAAAGTTGAAGTATCATACTATTCTTTTCACAATGGGAAAAAATCCGACAAAACTTATCAAACAACCTGGTATTCACGATGAACAGCGAGTAAGAGCAGACAATGATTATTTTAGAAAAATTGGAAACTATTGATCCATAAGTTCGCGCGGTTTACATCTAAATTTAAATTTCTCGCAGAATAATTGTCTAGCAATTATGTCTCGTACGTGGTTCGATAGCTTTGGTTTTTTTACGAAGTTGCAAAAATTGACGATCTCTGTTTGCAATTTCAGCAATGTCCTTGGAGGAGTCGAGGCGTTCGCAGCGTCCGTACAGGTACGGGATGGTTCTCCTTTGCGTCGGAGCTCTGATAAACTGGTTAGGCCTCGCCGAGAACTACGTCGAACCGGTACGATATGTCGGTGTTGCTTGCATAATCGCGGGGGCTCTTCTCATATGTGCCGCAATGTGCTGTTGGCTGCACGCACCGCCAAGTAGGGCAACCATGCACACACAACACACAAATCATCCGATCACGGCACAGGTAAGACTTCCATTTTTTCTAAACCGCGACAGCGATAAACGTTTTCTCCAAACTGTCACCGCTTTAAGGCGGCGGTTGCGACGAGAGCCCGCCATTCGTGGAAACTTTGATCTTTCGCGAAAGAAAAGATCTCTCGCGACGGAACGTGCAACGTAATATACGGGGTGCTCCGAAAATCGGTCTCGTATTTCAATTACTCGATAGAGCGAAAGTAATCACTTTTCGTCGAGAAACAAATTGTAATCGTTACGAAGAGAGAAAGAAAAAGGAAATATTTTGGCCACCACTTGTTGGCAGACATTTCTTGGTTCATAATTGCAGAGTTGACACGTGGAAAATTTATTTATTTACGGCTAGGTGGTACGATACAATTTCCGAGAAACATGTTTCAAGGACTTGGTATATTAGAGAGATTAACCGGGAGCTTATACACCGAGAAATTAGAAACGTTTCCTTGAATAGTGTATTTAAAAAGTGTGACCGATATCCGTTTTCCACGTTTGATTTTTGAGCTTCGATCAATAATGGGTATTCGAATCTTTGATTTCTTTTGGAAGTTTCTTGAAAACAAAATTATGGAATTCATTCTTGGGACTCCCTGTAGTCGGAGAAACCACGCGATCGTTTTAGTAGATAGTTAATAGGCTCGAGATAGTGCTCACGTTAAGGTAAGATTAATAATTAGAGATCGTGGAACGAGAATACTCGTGTATATTCTCTATACACTCTATACTTCTTGATTTGAAGTCATCCTTCGTTTACATATTGTAGAAAATATAGGAAAATTATTTCACGATAGGCAAGAATACGACATAGATTAAAATATAACGTTAAGGTAAAATTAATAATTAAAGATCGTGGAACGAGAATACTCGTGTATATTCTCTACACACTCTATACTTCTTGATTTGAAGTCATCCTTCGTTTACATATTGTAGAAAATATAGGAAAATTATTTCACGATAGGCAAGAATACGACACAGATTAAAATATAAGATCAACTTGTATAAAAATTTTGTTCAGCGCTGTCCAAGATTACGTATTCGGTATTTACACGTGATTCGATTCCGGTATGGATTTTCCTCACGTCCATTCAGCGTATTTTACTAAGTAGGAGTACGATACACGAACTCTATAATTTTCCAAATTTTCCTGAATTATGACAGTACGATGAATCATAGACTGTTCCAACTATATCTCTGCATCTACAAACGTTTTATCTTTATACGATGAAGAAGCAAGTTTGTATTATTTGTTTCGAAACAATATTGCACAATTAACAATCTGACGATATGGTATAATCATCGGAGTCTGACTAATGATTTCATCAGCGAATCTACGATCTATACGAACATTACGCGAGTTCGCGTCACATAATCGGAACCCTTATAATATTTCCCTTGCACCTGATGTCGTGCAGTGTATTTACATCGTGATTTAAAGAATTCCTAAAATATTTTCCGTAGAACGATAGTTCAAACTTTTGAATGTAATCTAGAACGAGTCCTATTGAAAAAATCAAAGTAATAATAAAAATGAAACACCCAAAAGTCAGATAATCTCTACCTAAATTAAACGAATTCTTATCGAAACTGTATTTTTCCATTGGCGTTAATAATGACACCAATATCGTTAAATCGCATCAGATAAAATGTACCACTAACGTTCTCGATTGTATGGCATATCGGATAACGTAAAATTTTCGTTTGATATATTAGAAAAACATCGGTTCGTCGTTGTGCCTGTTTCTATTGTACGCTATAAATTCCACAATATAAATTTGGAATTTTACAAATTCCCTACCTGGTACAATAATACGTTCGAAAACGATAAAATTACTCGGGTTTTCCTTACCGGGTACACCGTTGGAGCTCGAATCGTTAACAACAGGAAGAGATCGACGTCATCGTGTTTACGAGCGATCGTCGATGGAAATTTCGTTTCGAAGTTTAAATGATACGATTCGTTCGCGGTGAAATGTTAAAAAGAAATGTTCGATATGGTTGTAAAAAAAATTCGTAAAGCCACCCTCTGTCAGCTCGTAGTCAACGTAGCCCCGTAAGGGTTCCGGAAACGTCTTAATCAAAGCCTCCGAAGATTCTAGCGATCTTCGGATCGAACTGGGTCAACCCTCACTTATAGACCGCGAAGTGCTCGTGCATGCCATGTAACGGGTGTACAGTCGCAATTATCGTTGCTTGTAAACGGGCTGCGGGATAAAAATATAACCGGGGATCGTTTCGCTGCCATCTTCTTTCTTCTTCTCTTGATTACTCTCGCGGTAGCCTCCTGGTGTACGTTCGCACGCGCCATGTGGCGTTTCGTAAATCCACGGTAATTGGTATAAACTCGCAGTGAACGGATCCGGTGATCGACGAGATTTACGCGGCTCCACGGAAAAATCACGAACCGTCGAAATCGACGAACATGTGGCGCGAGCGAGTGTCGAAAGCAAAGATTGCATTACGCGAACCGTGATCGTTGCATTTTTTTTTCTTTTATTTTTTTCCCGCGCGCGTTACGGAATTCCCGACTAATCGACGCGATGAAAAAATCGTTCGGTTGACGTTCGAGGAAAATTTCGTCGCGAAACGACGAAAAACCTCGTCTTCTCCACGATGACAACGATTACTCGACGCAATGGTCTTTCGATCGAGGTCTCCCACGAATGAGTTGACCTTTGAATGAAATACGATTGCAGAACCGCGACACGTTTACTTTTCGATACGGATGGTACTGGGTTACGTCTGTTCCCGCGCGTACTGTACGCTGGTCGAGAAATGTCAATCAAAACTGTGAATACGAAACGTCGCGCTAGAAGCGTTTCTCATTTGCTGTTGCATTTCTTTCGTTTTTTTTCAATTTCAATTTTTTTCCTCCAGACACGGCCTACTTGTTATTATACAGTACAGTAATGCTTTTTAATTGTGTTTGTAACTTTTTAAAAGAACCATGTATTTACTCCGTTTGCATCACTAAGCAAAATTAATTGCCAATAATTGCCATAGTTAACAGTGTGTTCAATTGACAATGCGTTGAGTTACTTCTACCCCCGTATCTACTGAAAGTTATAATATTGCCTAGAACAAATAGATTAACATCCGGTATTAATATTCTATCCGTAGCTCGAACGAAAACGACAAACATTTTATATTTCACTTCATTCCACCGTATCGTAAATGTTTGCGTATTTTCATTCAAACGAATCGTATTCCGAGAAATTATGTACAGTACGCGCGCGAGAAGATTGCATCTGGAGTTACGACGTCTCCCAATCTTTCAGGGTCAATCTACTCGGGAACGGAACGGTATTATTATACTTGCATCGTACGAACGAAGAACTTATCGTAACTCCAAACGCAATCTCTTCGCGCGCGTACAGTACACACATACACGAATAGTATCGATCATCCGTGTGGTCAGTTCACAGTGTGTTGGCTTACTTCTTTTCACGCGCAGTAATAATTATTCATCGTTTCGTAACTCATCGATCGCTCTGTGTGTCAATTCACGTAAAATGTTAAATTCATCGCATACCACTAATCGATATCTGTTAGCCTACTTTTTTCCAGGAACCAGTATTTAGCAACGAAACTTTTTCAGACTCGTCGGCATACTTTCTGCGCGTATATACTTAGCGTTCTCCTTTTGTTCGTTCCTCGTCATTGTGTGTACGCTTTCATAGCGCCACGGATCTCGATCGCGCGTCGCTCCCACGAAAAGGTTCGTTCACGAAACTTTTGTCCCTTTTTTTTTCCTTTTTTCTTTTTTCTTTCTTTTTTTCTCTTCTTCTTCTTCTTTCGCAAAAGTAGGTACGTAGGCGTAACGCGACTTAAAATAGCTCGTCGTTCCTCCTTTCGTTGCGCGAGAAGAAACAATAGAAATGCATAGGTCTGTCTGCAGCTCGATGCATAAAGGAGGTCGGTGGTAGTTGCAGCGCTTAACTACCGCCCGTAAGGATATTCACCCGGAAGCTCGTATCTATATTTATCGGTAACCATCCTTCGATGTACATTTACGCGCCACGGTTGCAATTGACATACATGCAAGGGTGAGAAGATAGTTTACGATGCAACGAGCTAATTTCACTGTTTAATGCTATCGTAATGGTTCACCTTGACAGACGCGGGTGCAGAAATATTCCTTTCGAAGTCTTGGAAGATGTTTGCAACGATCGAGAATTAATCGTACGTTGTCCACGTTACTGGGTCAATCTGTAACTGTATTATTATTTCGTCCAGCCACAATTATATTTTATGATTACTCATTCCGTGATATTAGAGATTCTACGATGATTCGAGTCCTATTTATTCACACATCGTGACGAAAATTCCACCGCTTCCTATGGAGCAATTTTTTCGAAAATATTATCATTTTATTATTATTGTTATTTTTATCATCGATTACCTGGTAGGTTATTAATAGAGATTGTAATAAAAAAATAGATTTATACACACTTCAAAGTATTTAAAATCTACTCTCAACTTCACAGCCTATTATTATCTTTCTCACAGTACTTGACAACTTTCAACGAACTCTTCCACTATCTATGGCAGAACATCCATTACATCGACTAATAGGGAGACATAATGGTTCGAATAAGAGAATCGTTGAATAATAAACTCCTCGCTTTCCCGTTGTACATCATATTACGTTTCAAATGACGTAAATGACGATAATTGAAATCAAGGAGAGATCTAAAGAAACGTGTATCTGCAAAGTTTATTACGCAAACTTTGGTACCTATTTTCTAGCTCGAAAATCACGTTTACCATTCATTCGAAACGATCGCACGCAATGGTCCGTGTGCTTGAAAAAATTGTTACAATCACGTTTTCAATTTTATCGCTCGCGTATTCTTAGCAACTGGCCGATACTATCGCCAGTTTCTAACTTTTACAGTATCTCGAGATTTGCTTCTATAGTTAGCACTACATATTTCCCCTTTGATTCTATTATTATATTGGTGAACGCGTACATCGCAAGGTTCGCAGAAAATTTGCTTCTAAACCATCTATCCATCATCGAAGTACGTTGCAATCGTCAAAGGACTACGTAATAACTATTTCTATCCTTCGTTCCCATAATTCTCATTTCATTTCACTTGACGAATTTACGAAAGAAAATTAACAAAAAGATATTACACTCTATAAACGCAAGATGAACGTATGAAACAGTTTAACTTAAATTTAATAAGACACTTCGACCATACACCAGTTGAACGTTAAACGTTCGAGCAACGAAATATCGTTCGATAATTGATCTTATCTAAAAGTCGTTTATCTTTTTCATTTCTACCTTTGTTGTATCTCGTCGCGGTGACTCCGTTACAAAATCGTTGTTTCATCCATCGACCAACATCCACGCAACGACTGCATCGCGTTGAATCGAAGTCTCTATTATTCACCGAACGAGCGAGATCCTTCGTTTCTCGGTTGCGAATAAGATCAACAAGAAAGCGAAACACTATCTCGACCGGTACCACCCGATGTCGTAATCGCGAGACCGCAAAACCCCGTCATCGAACCGTGGCCCGCGAAACGTAAAGAAAATCAAAGAGACCGTTACGATTTTGGCGAGGAAAATCACAGCCCTCAGTCGTTCACCTGAAAGATTCAAGTCTCGAGACCGATTATGCAATTTTCCCCGAAGACCCTCCCCCACCACCCCCCTCTACTTCATAGTCTCGAATAACCGCGTCTATTTTCATCCCAGCGTATCCCGTACGTCACTTTGCGCCCTTTCGCGGCTTAGGTCCCGAGACCAGTTATAAACTTTGTAAAGAGTGTCGAGGCGAGCGCGTGTACATCTACCTGCTATAGGTGGAGATATCTATAGACGACCCGCGATATATATAGACGAGTACCATTTCGGGGTTAATATCCTTGCGGTCGAGGCATAATGCCGTCATAAAGTCGTGTAATAAAAGTCGGCTTACTTTCAAAGGGTCGTTTCCTCTTTTTTCTTTTTTTTTTTTATTTTTCTTCTTCTTCTTCTCCTTCTTCTTTTTTTTTCCATTCGAAACTTTTCGAGACAGGCGAAGCCTCGCGTCAATTTGAATATGGAAATATCCCGGCAGGCGTTCCCCCTCGTTTGCTTTCGTTGGAAACGGGATTGCGTAGGAGTTGCGCACGAAGCTCTCGACGATACAAACAGCAGCGTTCGTTGTGGAGCAGGTGGGAGAAGCAGCGTGATTCATACGGGTAAAACTTTCTGATCGCAGATAGACGATCCAATTCACGTGATCTCCATCGAGGAACCATCTAGTGGGTCCAGACAGAAGCCGCCGGACTACGAGGCGGTCACAGACGCGCCACCTAGCTACGACGACGCGATCAAACTGAATCCAAGACACCTGGTTAGGTTGAGCAACAGCAGCGCGTTGTCGCTACCAACGGTGCACAACATGGTACCCAGAACCGTGGAAATTGTTTCTAGGGACCCGACACCGTCACCACCGCCACCGTACGCGAGGTAACCTTTTCATTTATATTGTTTACGCGCACGATCTACGTACAGTTCCAATAATCACGTTCGCTTTTTAAATCAACCGAGGGATAATCTCGTTAGATAAAGTTATTAAAAATACTCCAGCTTTCATTTCAAGTTCTTTTCACACTGCAACGTTACCTCTAATTCTCTCTACCTTCCTGTAATACGGTTAATTCGTTCCGTATGGTATCTAACTCAGATCTAATGCAAACTTGGCACAGATGGCACGATAGAGATATTCGTGCTGTACGAGAGTTATCCAAGTTTGTCGAGTACTATGGGGCAACATTTCGTTTACAATGTTCGCATGTATGATATAATACACTCGACTCTCCTATAACACGGTTAATTCGTATCGTGTTGCACCTAATACCTATTCGAATACGATGAAATTATTCGTGGTATACGAAGGTTGTCCAATTTCATTCAGTCAAGACTATGTTATAAGAGGATCGTGTGTAAATATACAAACACGAGTCAAATATCCCGTTCGAACGTTAGGATGAACGAACGAAGGAACAACGCGACTCGAATAACAACAAGGAATCGTGTGGGATTCTCGCGCGTTTTGTTTGTAAATCGTTCGTGAGAAACGTTTGACCCGTCTGCGACGCGAAAGCCGAGACGCCGTGAAACGGGGTCAGGTGACTCTGTGGGCGTAGTGGGGGCATCGTGACGCTACTTCTGCGCCGTGACGTCACGGAGTGGGCTGCAAAGTCAGGTGACGTCATATCGCGGTGTAGTTACGCAGAAATTACTCGCGAAACCCGATTAATTTTAATTCGTCTCGATTGAAAAGTATGTGGTTCGTTTAATCGATACGGGCTATAAGTGAGCGCGATGCTTCGAAAGGAGGACTTGTTCCCGTGAAAATTTATGAAAAGAGACTGAAATTGTTTCAGGGACAAAGCAGAATATAGAAACGTGGTATAGAGACAGATGAAAAACTTTTGTCCAAAAAATCTGAATAACTTGTTACGGTTCGTTTATCGCGAAGTAAAGTTTGTACTGTAAAGTTCGAGGAGAAGATTTACTTACGTGACTATTTATGAGGAGAGACCACTACATTTTTAGAGATAGAAAAAAAATATAGAAATATAATAGAATTTCAGAGACACGGGAAACGTGGAAACGTGTTAGAGCGAGCAGATGCAGAATTTCTGTAGAGAAAGTGTAGAAAAGTTTGACGAGCTAGGAGCGGATTAAATCAGAATCAATAAAGCAATGATTCAAGAATTGAGCAGAGACGCGCAGTAGTAACTTATACGTGCAGAAGAAATCAAAAAGTCAATTGCCATTTTGCAGTTCGAGGCTTCGTCGACGAGATATAAGCAGTTTTTTCAGGTTCTGCTTCTGGGACGTGTTTCATTTCTCACACGCGGACTCGCACGTGAAACACTCGTGTAGACGTAAAGCGAAATTTATTCACGTACCTGATAACCGGTTTGCAAATTTTGGGAGCGTTTATCGAAGGATTTCGACGAAGACGAATTTAATTTCGCTTCGATTTTATTTACTAAGAAATAACAAATCGTATTAAATGTTCTTCGAGACAGTCCGATGCAGTCTGAGAATCGAATAAATTAAAGTAGAACAAAATTTGTGTCATGTATATAGATATTCTATTGAAAAGTTCACGGTGTTTTTTTAACTCAACCGCGTATAATAGTATTCCTAAGATCGAGTATACTTGAGCACGACGGTTGAAAGATAAAAAGAAAAAAATTTCCATTCAAGTATGGAACAATAAAAAGTATTCCCCGATAGAAATCTTCCTTTCTGGAAACGTATCAAAAATTAAAAACGACCGTAACTTCCAGAATTCGACAATGGAATTTTTCGAAACTTTGCTTATCGATATCGGTGAATCTACCTATGGAAGAATTCGAGATAAATTATAAACTCAATAAGCAACGTTACTTCTATCGACCAATGTTTCAACCTTAAAGCGTTTCTTCGTTCGATTATACGTTTAAAATCTCTAAGTGAAAAATGTCTCGAGTATATGGAACTCGTGTTTTTAACACATGTACAACGAGTGTCTCACCTAAATTTCAATGACCCATCCCCACCATTCTCCCACTACTCGGTATTTCGAGCCGAGCGTAATCCGATCCTACGAACAAAGACAGTGAATAGATATAACAAGAATAAACGAGAAAGAAGTGTACGGAGTAGAAATGGTCGATCTCGATCATTTCAAAGGAACGCTGTACTCAACCGACGCTATTTCGCGAGCTATTTCTTCCTTGTTTACTTTCGCTATATTTACTTTCTTTCCTCGTTGAATTTTCTTTTTTTTCTCCAAATTTTCTACATATAGCTCACGATCGATTTTTCTCAATTCCAGGTGAGATCTTCGGCATCGGCATACTCGATCGCAACGAAAGATGTTTGCGGTGTGCTGGAGGTCCAGCGTTTTCCTATACAACTTCGTACCGCGCAAGTATAACCGCGTGACGAGAATGTGAGGACCTCCGTGTCATTCGTTTTCGTTGCCCGTTGCGAGCGCACTCGAAGAACGATTACGATGAACGTTCCCGTCGTCGTGTCACTGGACCTCGTCTACGTAGACTAAACTGTTTGTGTTCAATGAATTTAAACGAGTGGTCCTTCCAGACGGGACGCTGCTTTCGTCATCGATTATACACGAGAACACCACGAGATACTGGAGAACAGAATCGATGGGTACGTCGGTTATTCCGAGCAACGGATTCGTCCGAGAAGACAACGAACAAGGAACGAAAATGGTGTTTTGGGAGTCAACGAATATGGTGAGCCTCGTGTCTCTTGGAACAGAGAGAATAGAATCGATAACGGAGGATCTGTTGCGTATTACCTGTTTCTATCAAACGGTGGATTCGTCCGAGACAACGAAGAAAGAAAAAAGGAATCGAAAACGGTTCCTTGGAAATCGACGAGGATGTGTCACGAACGTTGACTCTCGGAATGGAGAGAATACAATCTACGCTAGAGAGTATGCGTTGATCGTTAATATCTACAAGTGGATGGGTTCGCGAAGACAACGAACGAAGAGAGAAATTGAGAAAGGGTTTCGTGGATATCAACGAAGACGTCACGAAAGTTCTGAACAGAGGGAACGAAATCGATGATGGAGAATCTGTGGTTGTTTCTATCCAACGGTAGAAGATGACAACGAACACAGAAAGAGAAGTTGGAAAGAGTTTTCTTTGGAAATCGACCGAGATAGGTAGAATACAATCTACGATAGACGATGATCGTTTCTATCGATAGATTTGTTCGAAGAGACAACGAACGCGGAAAACGAGGAGGGTTTGTCTGGAAGTCGTCGATGTCGCGAACGTTTCGTGCCTCTCGAAACAGGGAGAGTGCAATGTATGATGCGTTGATAGTTTCCGTCGAGCGGTAGATCTGTTGAAAAAGACAACGAACTCGGAGGAATCGAGGATGATTTTTCGGTGGTCGACGAGGAGGGTATCGCGAACGTTGTGCCTTTCGCGGTGGGTCGTGGTAACCGCGCGCCTAAATATAGCACGTGCACGAAATGTCCGTGATTAGCCAAGCAGTCACGGAACGATGCATAGACTGGACTCGTACGTGGTAACCGTGCGGGGCACGAGAGCACGATTATCGATTTCGTCTGGCCAATTCGGAGCGAGTTTAAAATAGCGTACACGAGTCATCGATAAAGGGACACGTGACGCGCGAACGTTCCAACGAGGCTGTTCGCGCGAGATGTATCCGTAATTGTGATATTCGAACGTGTCGCCCCGCGATCATCGCGAGACAGTATTTTGCGAACGATCGGAGAACTCGGGGACCTTGTATAGATACGAAAAAGATGAGAGAAAGAGAGAGAGAGAGAGAGAGAGAGAGAGAGAGAGAAAGAGAGAGAGAGAGTGTTAGACGTCCTAAATATCGGAACCATGTTTCCGAGTTTCGTCGCTTAGACAATCGTGAGGCTTGTTAGTGAAACCATTTTTGCTTGCCATATATGATTTCCATGATTGTCATTTTACACGTATACGTTACGCATGCGAAATTCGTTCGCACGTCCATTTTTATTGTGATACGTATAACGACGATGTTGGTGTTGTACGGTACACACATACGTCACTACTCGTCGAACCGCGACGTTGCTTTGTAAAACAAGACTCTTTTTTTTATAATGGAAATACAATTATAAAGTTGGACAACTTTTAAATTAACGCTGCGTTTTCTTATCAACCCCTTCCGTTGCAAGTTCGATGGATCAGTATCGTTCTCTCGAAGCTTGTCATTTTGAGCACTGGCAAGTGTCTCTTCCGATCATTTTATCTCGTGAGGCGAATTTTCTTCGTGGATTTTCAACGATCGAACGTCATTTTCAAGCGATACGTTCTCTGACATGCAATCGTTGAAAAAAAAGAAAAATCTTAAGAAATTTATCGCGATTCTAGAATTCCTGTTATCCTGGAGTAAATGTAAAAGAGAAAAAAAATTCTCGACAGTGTATGCTCGGTGATAATCGTTTCGTCGCGCGGTGGTCTCTGCAAGGAAAAACTCGTGGCTTCGTCGATAAATACCCTTTATTCAATCGAAGTAACATTTATACTTACTTAAAGCATGTCATTGAACTTATATGTTCGTACAACTTTATCAACGGCAACAATAATAATCGCAATAATGACGAGAACGTAACGACAATAGTGGTAATAATGGCAATAATAGGAATAATAATATCATTCGGAATTGGTAACCTCGAGAAGATCGGAAACGAACCGTCGACCGTGAGGTTGCGTTCCACGAACCGTTCTCGTTGCCCTTAGCCTGTGTTCGATTTATGTTGAGCAAAAGAACAGATCTAATCACAGTGACGATGGCAATAATTATAAATCGTAACGATAATGACAATGACAAGAATAATGATAATGTCGAGATTAATCGTAAATCGCCGGCCGACTATCGCTATACTTTAATTTATTATTACCCTCGCTACACGGTGTTTTGGTTAAATTATTAATCCCGCGTCTTCGCGGTACCTTGCGTCGCGTCTGCTTTCGTACAGACAAATAATTGATTTCCCCCTCGCGTTCGCGTGTTCTCTTTCCCCAACGTCTGTTCCTTTTATATACACCGTCCCGTTCCAATAACCGTTCGACGAAAATTAGTTCAGTCTGCAAAATAATAAGCACTGCTCGCCCGATATCTCTGCCCCGTTGAGCCGTCCCTCGTGTCTCATCGTTTCTCGCGCTAAGAAATTACCACCGATTGCACAGTTCGTTCGCTTATTTCCTTTTTCATTTATTTATTTATTTATTTTTTTCATCGTATACTTGTCGATACCAGAAACGAACCGAAAGCTCATTGTTCGCCGATTCGACGTCGCATCGTCGAACTCGATCCCGTCCAACCCCGAGCCAGCAATAAATTATTGTTCGAGCGTCAAAGAGGCAGACGATACCCGTCCTAGACAGTCGCTTCGCGAACGCGTTCGTATTTACACCACTCGGTCCCTCGCGTATTTTACAATTCATTAAAAAGACGCGAACTTATGAATGTACGGGGATGTGAAACGCGTCGACGAGACGAAAAAGTCGAACAAACGAACAAACGAACGAACAAACACCGTAACAACTCGCGCGCGCGATCTCAGTCATATTGAACGCGCCTATCACCGGCTGTCGCGCGATAAAAATTTCTTCCCGTGAAAGTAATAGAATAAACGGAAAGAAGAAAAAATTAAGAACAAAAACAACGGAAAGACGGTAAAACCTATTGCACGCACGAACGAGTATATCCTTCGTCCCGATTAATTAAACCCGCGACTGACCGATACACCGTGTTTCACGATCGACATGTATATACCCCGGTCGAGTTTCGCGCGAGCGACCTTGAGCCACGTACCCCCACCACCGCTCCACCAGGAGTGGGGTCACAGGTTAGGTCACACGGAGCGTCACGGTCGCTCGCGCGGTCACCCGTATCATCTCTCCCCACTCTTCCCCCGCGACCTATGTACACCCTATGGACAAAAATTGTGTTGCACCGTTCGTAGTCTCGTTGATAAATATAAATTGCGTCGGTATACTCGTCGCTATATCCTATATCAGACAGTAATAAGAGTTATTTTATTTTTTTTTTTTCTTTAGTGGTAGCAATAATAATGTACGTTGGATTAATCCTAGAAACGATCTCGGTGGTTGTAACAGTGACGATAGTAGGTAATAATAGTAGTCTAGCGGGTAATGATTACGCAATTAGTAATTCATAATTTAAGTAGCCGTCGGTTCAGCAAGAAGCAGCGTATTCAGCGGTTCCTCGTCCCTCGTTAGATTTAAACGTCGATTGCTTAAACGGGTAAGTAACAGTTAATACACTTGGTAAGAGCGATACGTGTTATGTTTTTTTTTTTTTTCGATTAACATCTAAGCTGGATCGTCCGATTACCGCCGGCCATTCCTTGTATATTTTTTTTTACATACCACCCCGGTCCCCCACCCCCGCCATTGCATCACTCCCATTTCGTTTCGCGCCGCGCATCGACGTCCCTCCCACCCACCTCTCCCCCCTTCTCGAACAATATAAATGCTTTCTTCTCTCTATGTACACGACGACACTACTCGTCTTCGGCGGGTGTCCATCATCGTCCCGCTGCCGGCCTTAATACTTACGCGGTACAGGTTCGAATTTTTTTATGTACAAAAAAAGATATCGCTATGAGCAACGCGTCAGTCCGCGAGAAATCGCCCCGGATCGGGGGGGAGATACTTAGATACCGTTGTAACATTTACTAACAGTCTATACAGTCGTCGGGGGTTGTTCGCCGCCCCCCCAGGTGACGCTCGTTGGCGATCTCTGAAAGCACCATCTTCGCCTGGTAATTCGTAAAAATCATTGTCCGTTGGTTGGTAACCACCGTCGAGGGGTTCCCGTCCCTCGAGTTGTCCTCGCGGAGGAGGAACAGCGAACCGTTTCTCCTCCAACTTGTCCGTTTACCGACACACGATTTCTGCTCGACGCACAGTGTGTCCGATCGGCAACCACGCGAACCGTGTCCATCCGCGTCGCGTTCGAGCGTACGTAGCGACGCTTTCGGTCACTGCGTCAAACGCGTCCGACTCGCGTTGTATCCGATCATCGAGCTTTAAGGATGGTCTCAGATGGGTGTCGGCAGCACCGTGAAGTCCTGGAGCGCGGTCTTCACCGTCTCGTATATCGGCCGGTTGGCCTCGTCCGTGCAATAACCGTCTGCGGTGCACAAGGTCTGCAGCTTCGTCAGGTAACTGTCGAAGTTCTCGTGGCCCATCTTTTCCTGCGGTCCGCCCGGGGCGTTCGGTATTCGCACGTGTTCCAGGAGCGTGATCATGTTGTCGCGCAGCGACTGGTAGTACTCGGTCAGGTTGTTGTTCCGTTGGGCGATCGTCGTTGTTTCCTGCGGAGCGAATAAATAGTACGGTTTAATTCGATCGGAGGAATTACCAGCGACTAGTAGCGACGTGGCTCTATGTTATCTACTTTGGGAGTGGTAGCGATTGGACGCTGAGACTTTCAAAGGTCGACGTTCCATTTCTAAATGCTTTGGAAATTGGAGTAATCCTAGATTGCTTATCTTTAGCTGTCCTTGTGCAAAATAAAATTCTATGTTATCTACTTTGTAGGTGTACAATTCACAGCTATTGGATGCTGAGACTTTCAAAGATCGACGTCCCATTGTTAAATGCTTTGGAAATTGGAGTAATCCTAGGTTGCTTATCTTTAGCTGTCCTTGTGCAAAGTAGAATTCTACACTTAGTAGGTATACAATTCACAGTGATTGAAGGCTGAGGCTTTCAAAGATCGACGTTCCATTATTAAATGCTTTGAAAATTGGAGTAATCCTACATTGCTTATCTTTAGCTGCCCTTGTGCAAAATAGAATTCTACGTTAACTACACTGTAGGTATACAATTCACAGCGATTGGATGCTGAGACTTTCAAAAATCGATGTTTCGTCTCTAAATACTTTTCCAGTTAAAACAATCTACGTTCGTTTCTCGTAATCCCGACGTAAACAAGTTTCTTTGTTTCTCGTAGTCTCAGCGCACAGATGGAATAGAACTCTGCGTTAACCACTATAGGAACTTTCCGTAGCGATCCGAGGCTGAGTCTTTCCGAGATCGGTGTCCCGTCTCCAATGCTCGTGAAACTACCACGTTTCATATGTTCGTTCGTTTTCCAAAATCTCAGCCCCCAATTCGAGAAAATTTTTGTTCATTTCGCGTAATCTCAGCCCGGATCGAGTCGTACTCTACGTTATTAATAATCGGATATTCCCGCGCCTCCTCTATCGTCGCACGGTAATAATCGATTACCGACCGAGTAAAACGCGGTACTGACCTTTTCACCTTGCTTCAGCTGATTCTCCATGGCGGTGATATCGGAGCGCAAGCGCAGCACCTGCGATTCGACCCGCGCGTTCTCTCTCTGGAGCTCGGTAATCTCGGCCTCCAGTGTGTAGAGATCCTCGCCCTGACCAGTGGCGGTACCGCTACCACTCGTGTTACCCTGACCCGTACCCACCGCACCCCCGTGAGCCGGACCACTGGTGTCCACTCCTGAATATACGACATACAGGGGTCCACTTTAACAGACTGCTTACGTCTCTTTGGGGCACATCGTATTTGTTTTTTTTTTTTTTGTTTTTTTTTCTCTCGATTCCCAACAGCTTCCACGCCCGGTTACGCGTGGTTCTCGAGACTATTGTATCTTCGATATAGTAACGCTTTTCAAGAGACTACTGTGTATTCGGTATAGTAGCGTTTCTAAGAGATTGCTATTTCTTTCCTACGGTAGTGTTCTGTCAAGAGATTACTATTTTTTCGATACAGTAGTGTTCTTTTAAGAGATTACTATTTCTTTGGTACAGTAGCGTTTTTCAAGAGTCTACCGTATCTTCGGTGGTCGTTGGCGCGTAGAATGACAAAATTAATGTTAGTCGCGGGTCTCGAGAACGAAAGCGTGTCCGCGGGAAACCGTCGGAAGCCAAGATATGGCCACGGTCCTCAACCCAATCTCGACCAAAGCTCGTTTAAGAGCATTGTCCGCTCGCACGTAAGCGACTCGATGTTACAGAGAGATATATATATGTATACTAATACGTTTGTTTCTTTTTTTTTTCTCTTAACAGGTGTGCGGGATTCATATTATATAAATATATATATATATATATACAATAAAATGTGAGAATGTGGCGAGCATGTAAGTAGCGCCGGGGAAAGCTTCAGCGATTTGGGTCGGCCCGGTGTCAGTGAGAAACGGTTTCTGTTTTTTTTTCTTTTTTTTTTTTGTTAGTTTCTTTTCGTTTTTTTTTCTCTAGAATTGAAGGCGCGTCGTTATCATCGTCCCGCGAACGGTACGGTTGCTTGCCAGGCAATACGAGAACGGTCCCAAGTCGCTGCGTGAGGATTTTGTCTGAAATGCGGGATCGGTAACGGTTTCTTCTGCGAGTGGTTCGTGCTGAAGTGATGTTGAAAGTTATTCTAGCCTTAGGACGTAATGACAACTGTTCTATATTCAGCGTATATACGAGTGACTCGTTAGCTCTCATCGACAGACGCACGAACCTGACAGGAGTGCCGCAGGAACAGAAATGATCGGGAGCAATGTCAGTTAAGGGTGTTTTTTTTTTGAGGTAGCGTGAGGTGCCATCATACCAGATAGAAGAAAAAAATGGGAGACACCGAGTGCTGGCCTTTGCTTTTTCTTGTTTTTTTTTCTTTTGCTTTTCTTTCATTTCTTTTTTATTTATTTTTTTTATTTCGTTCGACGTCGTTTACCCGCGTACCGTGAAACATTTCTCGTTTCGAGAATCGTCGCAGGATTAAACGGGCTCACCCGGTGCTGCCAACACTCGGACGTCATCTCGTAAAAGTAAAGTTACTGGTGTGTGGATTTTGTATGTAACACCGAAAACACATAGAAAACAAATTGCGAGTACGTCAGTCCCTTACCTTCAAAAGTAAATGTTCTCCTCAAAGCTCAATGACAGGAAAGGAGCTGATCGTGATCCCAGAATAAATCAGAATATATTATTTTTCATTATTATGACATACGGTTGCTTTTCTTTCTTTGTTTTGGCTTTACATTTCGTTCTTGCACATAATAATTGTGGGAGCTGGATGTATATATATTCGCGTGGGGCCAGATTCGTTATCGAGGACCAGGGGTTTAAATGGGGGGATCCGGAATGGGGGAACAAAAGTGACAACAGTTCGGAAAATCGAAGGTGTTCAAGGTTCGGGTGTTTGTTTTCTTTTTTTCGTTTTTTTTTAAATCTCTTTCCGGTTGCTGGTGAAAATAAACACTTCGCGCGTCTCTGCGTTTTTCGTAGCGAGGCGACAGGCTCGATAAACACCTGTATACCAAATATCTTAGAGACAAAAAAAAAAGAAAAGGGGCGGAACGGGGAGGATTGAGAACCGAACGTAACATTCAAGTAGAAACGACAAAACGAGAATCAACTGAATATACGGGGGGGTTCCGGAGCGAGAAAGAGAAAAAGAGAGAGAAACAGAGAGAAGTGGGAGGGGAAGAAGGACGAGGTTACTCTTGTTGGTATGACAGCACATCATTGCGTGAAGAGTAGAGTATGGCATAGCACGGGATCAAGTACAAGGTCATATATGCACAAGTTTACAAATAAAGGTTCATAATTTTGTCACGGTTTTTTGGCGTCGACTCGTCCAACTTTGCGATAAAGGCGCGTTTCACGCGCGCGCGCTCGCGCGCGGGTCTTTGGTCGCTGATCTCGCGTTTGTTTGGTATGTTTTTTTTTTTTTTTATTTCCGGTTTACTTTTTTTTTTTTCGATTTTTCCTTTTCGTCGTTCGTACGATCCAAATACGTTTCGAAGTTTTCGAAAGTCGGAGGTAACGTCAATGAGATCAATGATTCGCTCTGGACGAGTACGACATGGAAGCATAGAAAAGAATAAAAGGCAAACTTAGATGATCATGCCTACTCTAGAACTTCTCTTCTACCTCATTTCGGTAGGCAATCACATGTCGCAACATCAGGTCCGTAGCCCAGCGTGAATGGAGTCTCCAATATGCTTGGACATTGAATTTTACGGTTTCGATTTCATCGACTCGCCTCACGCAGAGCCGGCCCGCACAGTTTTTCTCTTATTCTTCGATTAACAGTTGTGGGTATCGATAATCGAGGACATCAATGACATCAGAGGCAGCTTGATCCTCACCGGCGATTCCTTTGCTGTACATGCTCGACATGTCCTCGAACTTCGGCTTCTTCACCGCGTGACCGGCTATGGGACAACCGGAGAGGGACCTGTGTGTCGAGAAAGAGCCGTTTATGTGGCCAATCCCGTCACAGCCAGGCGTGGGACAATTGACACCCTCGAACTTCATCGCCGTTGCGGCAGCCACCGCCGCCTTGTGCTGCTCCACCGTGCACCCTGACTCCAGTACTCGCATCTTGTTCTTGTTGGCTATGGGGCAGCCAGACGCGCTGCAACAAAAGTCACCAACGTTGAAATTACATTGATTCGTCGTTCGCGGGTCGTTCGATGTTTCAGCGACCGCTAAACCGAGATCGAAGTTTCGGTACAGAATCGTGGATCGCTGCAAATTCGAGAGCGAGTTTAACATCGATACTTCCGGTGACTACAGGCTGTCATCGTATCCTATTGGTAACTCTATAATCACCCGTGTCTCGTGTTTGCTATATTTTATCGATAACTATAGTCATCGATCGTCCCGTGTACCTTACCGGTCACTACAGTCACTTATCATTTCACAATCTACTCTATCGGTGACTACTGTCATTCATCTAACGTTTGGTATATCTTATCGATGGCTATAGTCATCCATCGTCTCGTGTATCCTACCTGTCACTACAGTCACTCGTCTCACGTTCGTTGGAGCGTACCACTGACTATTGGGTTGTTATTAAAGTCATTTCGTTTCCCAAGTTTCCCAAAATGGAGAATATATAATTTAATAAAGTGTTTATACGCTCTGAAAACATCGTGTTTCATTTTCACAAAAAAAAAAGAAAGTTATTTCGTTTTCCAAGTTTTCCAAAATGGAGAATATGTAATTTAATAAAATGTTTGCACACTTTGAAAAAATCGTGTTTTATTTTCACCAAAAAAACGAAATGACTTTCCAAACAACCCAATATAATCACCCGTTAAAATTTCGTATTGATTCGCAATTTTCAAAGATTCAATTTTCATTTTAATTCCTTATCTCCACGGTCACCGATTTCACTTCGATGTGTACCTTCGCGTCTCGAATGCCCCGTATACAGTGACAGTGTCTTCGTAACAAAGTCGATCGTATTGAAAACTTTGAGTAGAAAAATTCTGATGATTACGCGGATAGTTTGGCTAGAAACAGTACTGTCCGAGATTTTCTACGACACTTTCCTCCGTGTTGTACGGGAACTATGGTCGAGGCAAACTTAACTGGCCGCTTAGGGTAATTTTGTCCACCGTGAACAACGTCACAAACTGCCCCCTCTCTTAAGGTAACGATTTACGTGTATTTGGAATTACAGAAGTACGTTATCTCGTTGCAAAGTATTGTTTTCAATTTTCTTACCGGTATTTCGTGGACGCTTATCGATGTTTTCGTTTTCGTATATTTTTTACTTGGAATGAATAACGTAGCGAAGCGAACGCGATAGGAAGAGACGAGAGACACTGCGACAGAATGGGTCAACGATCCGGTGAGATTGCAATGTTATCCCTCAATGGCCTTGAGCAGCCAACTCAGCGCGCATCGACCATAGATGTTGCGAGACGTGCGCGCGCCATGTACAGACGTAATACCGCGCGTGGAGGGGATAGAAAGAGCGTATAGAAATCCACCAATGAATAGCAACGGTCCGAAAAATCTGAGAAATAGATCTGGATTTAAATTCGGCCGCTGCAACCCGATTGGTCGATTCCTGTTCTCCTTGCAACTTCGAAGTTCGTTCGTAGAACGAAGATTCGAATATCGTTGTTGCATAATCGAGTGAACTTCCAGGAATTATTTTATCAAAATTCTGTTCGAAGTTTCCAGGTGTAAGTTGTGTTCTTTCGAATCCTTAAATCGTCCAAGTTGTTCCTCCAACGCTACGAATGCTCGTAAGATTGTTAACAAAGACATTATTAACGCCAGAAATCTCGGTCATTCCGATATCGTGCAATTTTTATTCCGTTTTGCAATTTTCAATGCACGAATCGTCGTTATATCGCTTCGATAACCTGTACCGATCGTAATCTCTAGTAAATCAATTTTAAAGATATCGTTAAAGAAAAGGATACTTCGTGAAAACAATTTCTGTTCGAGAAATAGAACGAGCAACGCCGCGATCTAATGCTTCGACATTTGGATAACAAATATTCCTGCAATGTAAATTCTACCGGAATAGAGTGACCGGTGAAAAAGAACACGGTCCACACCTTAAATCCCGAACAGTCGTACGAACCTGGACGCGAGATCGCGTTTCCACGAGACAGCTCTTAAAATAAAAATTTACGTATTTCGTCTTCGCGGTTAAATCGACGAATGTCTTACCTGCGGTGCGACAAGAATTTGCCAGTGGCGTGGCCAGACCCGTCGCAACCCGGGATCGGACATCTGTAGTCCAAAAAGCCAACACCGCCATTACCAACACCATGCAATCCATCCACACAGAGTGAGCATGAAATGAGCGGAAACCGCTAGTTATTAGTCAGCGTCTTCGTCTTCGCGTTAGGAAATGGATGGGGTTAAGGGATACGGCACCGAAAGGGACCCTTGGGGTAAAGGGGGAGGGGGTTGTCTCCCTTTTCGTGGCTCTGGGTAGATCTTGGTACGTGCAATGTGGCCAGGATGATAACCGCGTAGCTGCGTGCAACGTGCGAACGCGGTGAAAGCGCAAATTGAGATGGCGATTACCGAGCAATACAACAAGTTGCAGAGTTTGCAACAGACTGCTATCTACCTCGATTAATTCTACTATCTCCTCTATCTCGAGCCACGGTAAGAGTCAATTGCAACGATTTCGGATCAACCACGAGTTTTACTGGAGACTATTAAGCGGGGTTGGAAATTAGTCGAGCAAGAGAACAGTTCAAAGTTAACGGTGTACAGCTAGTCGAGATACGGTCGTTAAAGGTGTGAAACGATTCAAATTGAACGAAACTTAAATTAATACGTATTATATGTATATATATTAATTGGATATTTAATCACGAGGGGGGATACTAACACCGTGCAACTTGTGTGTTATTTTAACTTTTCACGATTGGAAAAGTATTCCACCATGCGTATTAACCCTTTAGGTACGGTGCTGTACCGATCCACGTGTTCCTGATAGCAGCTTGAGTTACGAGTCGCGAGCGTTGACCGAGCACCTTATGCTTATGAAACTCTGTATCTCGAACATAATTCAGTTACTTCGTAGCCACGGTTTCATTGAAAGATGCATGTAAGCGAGTGTGGTGAATTTTCAAATTCAGCAGGCGAATTTAGCCAAGCAGTAAACGATCGAGCAACTGCAGATGCAATTGCAGATGCATCTGTTGACGAATATAGTACTCGGTGCAAAAATCCATAAATCCGATGCGTGCTGGACACACGTCAAGTATTACAAGGAAAAGATGGAATTCAAAGATTAAAGATTCAAGGTACATTTTCAAAGTACTCGAAACAAGTCAAAGCAACGGATGAAGATGGTTTCTTAATTGTTCACAATGGCCCAAAAGATACATAGCAACGAAGAGATCGTTTCGTGCACACGTTTCGCTAGGGTGGAAATAAAAGGAATTAAAAGATTAAAGATTCAAAGTACATTTTCAAAGTACTCAAAACAAATCAAAGCAACGGATGAAGATGATTTCTTAACCGTTCACAATGGCTCAAAAGATACATAGCGACGAAGTGAGATCGTTTCGTCCACACGTTTCGATCGCTAGGGTGGAAAATAAAAAAGGGATTCTACGCTACAACCGAAGTATTGGAGGTTCGAAGGATATTTTCGAGCCCAGAAGAATGAAAGCGAGGGGAAGTGATCGTTACGCCGGCAGAGATAGTACGCTAACAGCGACAGACCTTAACGGCTCGGAGTCCTGTCCGTCTCGCGGCTTGCTCTTCGGTTTGTTGGCCCTTGGACACCCGGATAAACTTCTATGGGACGAGTAGTTCCCGGTCACGTGACCGGAGCCGTCGCATCCCGGTGTCGGGCACTTGAGCTCCTGGGAATGCGCCTGGATCTGGGAACGGTCCGCTCGTGGACAACCGGAGAGGCTGTAAATGTAAGCAAAGGTTCCCGTTGTTCAAAACTCGCTCCAATCGTACCATGACGATTCTGCGCTGGCTGTTCGTGTTCGTGTTACTCGATTCGCCGACGAGATCGATCGTTCGACGAACGAAATTCGTGTGAAACTCGTGCAGCGCATCAATCCCCATGGTCAGGACCACGAACGCACACCTCAAAAACATCCAACGATGGCTTCAGCAACACATCGCATGCAATTTACGCGACGTTGCCAAGAAGTCACGGGTATGTACTTACATACGTCCCGGTTCCCAGGTACTAGAAGACGATCGTCCCGATCGGGGCACGTGGACGTCACCGATTAACGTGCGTTCTCGTATCGTTACAAACGGACCTGTATTCTCACTGGTTTGCGTCTGTTTGTTTGTTTGTTTGTTTGTTTGTTTGTTTGTTCGTTCGTTCGTTCGTCGATACGATTGGAAATTAGTTTTTCGGAGATCATCTACCGAGGCTGCTTGAAAATCACTCTCGAGTCACGCATTCAAGGCGATCGATTCGCGCGACGGACTTGCCTTGCGTCCAGTTCGAACGAAGACATGTTTTCTGTTTCTTTTCTTTTCTTTTTTTTTTCCTTCTTTCGAAACGAACATTGAGAAACTCTCCGCGGGGTAAATCGAAACAAACGTGAACGTGATCGGTAAACATGTAGGTCCGAGTAGGTGTTTTTTCTTTTTCTTTTTTCTTTTTCGATCCCAAATACGCTTTCACGATTATCGGAAGAACGACGATTCGCACAGTCGAAACGGGCAATCAACGATGTATAATTATATATGGATAGCATGCAAATGGCAACGCCGTGTTCCAGTTGGATCACTCATGAGGTGTCGCTCGTACGATCGATCGCGTTTTCAGGTTCATGTCAATACAAGGTCAGCCTTACTCTAGGAACACCGAAGGGGGAGAGCAGGGAGCACACTCACACCTGACCCCAGTGAAACTCGTCAATTGCCAATTGTCGTTTTAACTGCGTTTCTCGGTCACTCGAACGAAAAATGATTATTTGCACGTTTCGCTCACGGCTCTGCTCTGACATGGTCATTGACAACAGTTCGCTACGAAGCTGCCCACTCGAGGCTGGCGAAAAAGCGGGTCTTATAAACGGGCGGGTTTTCGGTGATATCGGTACGTGAAACTCGATGAGTACATGAAAGTTAACATTAACGTTAATATTACGGTCAGAAAATAGACTAGGTGGAAGCTGCCGTTCACCGCGAATCTATGGTCCCAATGATTTTGCCATCCCTTTTCGTAGGGGTCGGGTCGAAACAGGGAGCAAACGGTACTTCATTCAACACGAAACTCATCTACACACTTTGGTATAATATATCGTACGGTAACGCAACAAAGGGGATGAACGTTAACAAAGTGGACACAAATGGAAAAAGAGACGATAAGGTAGACCGTGAATGTAGAAGAGAACGAAAACAAAAAAGAAAGAAAAGAAAAGAAACCAAACGAAACCAAAACGTTACATCGTACGCTTAACGTAAATAGCTAAGTATATCAATGGGTGTTCACACGTATAATTATAATATAGAAATGCAACAATATCGAGTGGGTTGTACAAGACTGGTTTAGCTAGGAAGTGGAGGTGAACGGGTGTTCTAGACAAATGATCAGTGTCGCAAAACACTTAAAAAGCCACTACGCCACGGACCACCAATATGCATCGATGCAGAAACCCATCTATGTATTCTCGCACTTTCGTAACGTTGCTCGGATGTGTCTCCGTGTGTATCAACGTATGTGTACATATGTGTGTGTGTGTATGATTTCGCGTGGGTTCGATTTTTGCTTCTGAATTATTATTTCCAAAAAGATATTTCTTCTCTTGCATTCTTTCCATCTTTGTGTATCATTTTAAGTTTCTGTGCAAATATACTTTTGTCTACTGAAGATAATTTCTGTCAAGATTCGAGCAATAAACGTGGTAATGAGTTTTGATATAACGAGTATCGACAGTGATGATAATTGTAATTTTTCACGGAGAGTTCTTTCTTTAAATTGCAGACGAAGGAAATATATTCGCGAAGCGGAAATAAACAACACAGACGTACAATATCTTTTGCAATATCTTTTACACGAGCATTGCGAATACGTTCCAAGTTATTTTCATTGTTTATACCTTTTTGCCTGTACCTTGAATCTTTTTATCGCGTGCAAGAAATATCAAACCATGTTTCACGAATTCCGTTAGATCGATGTAGAAATCGTGCAGTTTTTCGTCAAGAGAATTTTACAAATTCAGACTCGTTTCTTCATTGTTACAATATGAATTGCCAAAAGAATGTATTCTTCGACATAGTCCGGTCGCTTTAGAGTCAAGAGTGTATGATAAGGGGGAGTGCTGTGGCTCGAACTACAATGCAAACACATGGCTCGATTCTAAGACAATGTAGTCCTAATAATGGTCACAGACATTACGATGGATCGACACTACGAGGTGCAACGATAATTGCATCGAACTGTCATACGTCACTTTTTTCTTTCCTGCTGAAAAGTATAGTACAAACGTGACTACAAAATTTCAATTTATCGTTTATAAAATTAATAGAAGGTCTTTCGTAGAAATCGTACTTGAATAAATAATTCTACGATCGATCGTTGTGTCTGTGGCCTCTGTAAGGAACGGATCATCGATGACCCAGCGTCTGTCATCGGAGACTCAGGAATCATATTAAAAAGTAAAGTCTTTTCAAGTACTTTCTTTAGCGTATCGACCAATGTAAATCAAGTACTCGTGAAAAATAATATACAATATTAATCTAGGATACAAAAAAAAAATACGTCTGTAATCCGAAGAGGAATGTACGGAATGATAAATGTGTCAAATACGTGCAGTGGTAGAATGTTATGTATGTAAACCATAAGATAAGAGTGAGAAAATGAAGGAAAACATAATCAAACATACTAAATACTATTTACGATCGGGAAAAATTTGCTTCGCAGTGAGTACCAATTACATTTTCCTAAAATTTCCAATATTCGAATGAATATATTGATAAGCGTAAGAAATTATACGAGAGAAATAAAATAAACACAAAACCAATAAAAACTAATACCCCGAGAGGTCTCATTTTCCTTTTTGTGAAATTGCATTTCGAATTAATACTCCGTATCGTTTCTGAAGATCGAATAAAATCGATTGACACGTCGAAAGAAATGCTCGGAAAGATTTCACTGTTTACTAATAATCTGTTTACACCAAGCAATAACTGAAACGGTTAAAGGATCTGCATCGGGCCGACACAACGGGGCGCTAAGGTTCCTGCGTGTAGGTGTGTGTATGCGTGTCACCGTGTGTTCAGCGTGCGTGCGTGCGTGCTGCATCGCTATATCAATATATAAATATACATAATCGTATGTCGGTCGTCAATGTTAATGTCAGTGTCAATGCCAATGCTGCCTTGCCTTCTGTGGGTAGCGTAGTTTCCCGAGACATGACCCATGCCATCACAGGACGACGTGGGGCACTGTATCAGCTCCTTGCCATCGCGACCACGAGGGGCAGGCCGAGGCGCGAAATTCAACGAGTGCCGCCTCGTGTTCATACTGCACCGAACAACATCAACAATAAAACACTCTCAACGCGATTGCTCGTCTCTCTTATGCCTGCATCTAATCGTTTCTTGGCTACCGCGCGATCGGTGGCTACGTCCTACTATTGTTACTATGAGTTCTCTCGGAGTAGCATTTATTTTTCGCAACTGGAAAGATCTCTTTCGAAAGATACCGGCCCATAGACTACTTAAACATCCTTTTAAATAGTTTTTCGGTTATTGTTGAGACCTAGAAATGTTTACTCTAAAGGACAATGTGCCATAGATTACTTCAAAGAACATTAGGATAGCTTTTCATTCACTATTGGGTGGAAGGTGTGCTCTAGAGAATACTGTCCCATAGACTACCCAGAATTCCTTTGAGGTAGCTTTGCGTCTTCTGTTAGGATCTAGTAAAATTTTTTCCAAATGATATTGTCCCATAGAGCACCCAAAATAATAGAACCACTCGAGCGTCCAGCACAAGGTGCTACTCCAAAGGTGCGATATATTGACTATGATATTTAATACACGGAAAAATATGAGTCCAGACGGGATTGTTTATCAATGTTTCAACGATATTCCTAATAGTCGTTACGTAACGCGATACGAAGCATTGATCGAACAATGAATAATCTTTCCCAAGAATTATAACCCATAACTTTAAATTACTTAATATCAAAAGACATATCAATCCCAGAGACGAGGCAATTTTTATCCAAGTAAAAGTATAGAATAACGAATAAAGAATGAACAACGTTTCATCCCTTACCTGTTGAATCGAGATAATTTTTCGAGACAATTTTTATCCAAGTAAAAGTATAGAGTAACAAATAAAGATTGAACAACATCCATTACCTGTTGAATCACAGAATTGAATATTTCGCGACGAACGAATCGAACTGTTGCTCTCGATCGTACGAAATTTTCCCCATTTCCGATTCAATATACCGGCTACTGTTTACGTTTACGAAAATTTCCTCGAAAGAACGTCTCGAGTGGATTCTTCGTAGATTCGGTTCGCTCGCGCGGATGATGGGCGTGGCCGAGAATTTCGGCCAACGGGATCCCGATTCCTTTCGAAATAGATCTTTCCGGTACTCAACAGCACGTCCATCGTGCATCCAGCGTACGAGCGCGGCTGCAACGCAATCGCCCGCGTTGCATCGTTAGAGAGCGGGATAACGACGGAAAGTTTTATTGCGCTTCGCAACTTTTCCTTCTCGCGGGGGGAGGGGTCTGGGGGATGGGTGGGGAGGGCAAGAGGGCGAGAAAGGGACGGACCGGAGCGTCCGTGTATGATAGCGGGCGTGATAGCGACATACGAGAGAGAAAAAATCTGAAAAGTTCCGGCCGGTGGAGAAAGAGCGGGAAGAGACGCAAGAGGAGGTGGAGGAGGAGGAAGGAATATACGCGGAGCGGAGAGCCCGAGAGCAGTTTGCTTCTGCTTTTTTCTCGTCTCCTCGTAGTCTCGTAGATGAACGAACTACCGCGGGCTATGAGAAGCCTCGAAAACCTCGATGACCCTTGAGTGGCCACGATATTGCCGGCCAACCGAGCCGACGGATGCGGACTTGAGTGCAATTCACCGGTACCGTTCCCCCTAAAACCACCCCCCCTCCCCCTCTCAAACCGGGGGATGCTCTACCTTTCGTATTTTTCCAACCTCCGTCTAACCACTTTCCTCTGCCTTCGGAAGGATGATAAGTCCGTACGGATCCCTTCGTCCGTTGGTTCCCGTAACGGCGTTTATCAACCAACGAGAATGAATATCGAAATGGTTCCGTGAAATCGAGATTACGGTTCTTAGCGTGTGTCCCACGAAGGTTTCTTTTTCTTTTTTCTACGTAATTGCTTCGGGTGGCGTTCCCCGGCAATTTGCGGGCCACGACTCCTTCGTCGAGGGTCGGTAATACGATCGAACTGTAGGGTGACGTGGTCGCGAGGGATATCGATAAAGTCGGAAGGACGATGTTCGAGAATGACACTTTTCGATACCCGGAGGAGAACAATTCCTTTACACCGCGTAAAGATCCGTACGGGGAACAATGTTTAAAGATGGGAATGTCTCGTAATTATGTATTTTCGAGTCGATGTGGTAATTCCGCGAGACGGGTACGAATTGAACGTTCGAAACGAATATTTAACACCGTATGATGCTCATCGAAACGAACAAGGGAGATTTAACGCACGACAGTTGCTTTCACTCTTCTAAATTATCGATCGATATATTCCATAATGTACCAGCTAAATGGAAATTAAATTAAACTCCAACGAGTTTCGAAATCTCTTTTAGAAAATCAAATGCTCAAAGATTTCGTAATTTTCTTTTACTTCTCGACAATTATGTTGCTTTTCCAATCTGTCGACATACTCCATACAGTACCAGTTAAATGGTCCCAGAAACGAAACTTCAACGTTTTTAAATCTCCCGTTGTACCCGGATAAAAAGCCGGTAGGCTAAGGTTCTCGTCTGTTGATATTGCTCGGCCCGTTTTGATGAGCACCGTGTACACTCCAAGTCCGGAAACGACACTTTCGCGCCGGCCTGTATTAATTAAATCTACTTTCCACGAGACTTCCAGGATCGTTGACGAACAAAGGACATTAAATTCCCAGGCTGGGCGGAGATTAGAAAAGAAACGAAACCAGTTTTGCCCGAGGTATCCCGAGGTGCATTTCAAGGGTCCAACCTCGATGGGACGACGCGGGTCTCGCCCCATAATCCAGTGCGGTGGCAACTGATTATACCCCGCCTCCCCTTTCGACCTTATCCACCCTTGGCAGCTCACCGCCTCCCACACCCTCGTTCCACCTCCTCTCCTTATGCGCCGAACCGCGCCTTCTCCACCGTACCGCCCGAGCTTTACGTCAATTAGAATAAGGTTGGCACTTTCGGTACGAAGAGTAATTACTTTAATTAACAAAATGGAGGTAGGTATGCGCGACCTGCACCTCCCTCTGCGCTCACATTGGCCCCCGTGCCTTTTCAGCCGCGGGAACATATCGCGAGAGAGATTCGCGCGACCCTTTCCGCAAGGCAAGTACCGAATCTGCGATGCTCGCGTGCACGACGAATCGCGTGTCTCGTTGGACATCGCGAACCAATCGGATTGAACGTTCGTTGCGTCTCGTTTGTGGTCCGATCAACTTACTTCTTGTATTACTCGTGCATCGACGTAGTTCGAAACATTAAGAACACCTCGTGAGTAACGTCGATATTCGAGCGATCGTTTCCCCAATGGATATGTTAATTTTTGTTGGTAATAATTGAGACTAATACTAGTCGTCCATCCTGATTAGTGTAGTTAAGATAAACGATTGCAATTGGGGACCTTGTTGAATTCAATAGAGTACACTTGAGTGTTGAATTTGAGATCCGAAATAATTTATAGTAACCCGAGCTATGGTTACGTATGTACTGAGAGGAGTTGGAAAGATGTCACTTGGCAAGAATTGCGAATAGTATTGGGTCAGAGTCGATTTTCGAGAGAATAAAAATTACTCGATGCTGTCTACATTCTTCTTGTTACATCTACATTATCTTATACATTCGATTATATTCTCCCCTAATTCAGGTGACATCTTTCCAGCTCTTCGTAGTATGTACTGTTCAGAGTCGGAAAGATGTCAGCTGACAGCGATTGCGAATCGTACTGGGCCAGACGTTTCAATGGGACTTTCGGGGCCCGTGACTTAAGCAAAGTGTTTGTTTCCACACTCTCCTTAACACGAGTGACGTCTTTCCAGTTGCTCGTAGTACAATGTTGAACTCGAAGCTACCGTTTGAACGAGAACACGACGTTACTCACGATCGCCCTTGATTATCCAATCGAGTTACACCAAAGTAGTACACAAATTTTATAAAAGTAGGGGATACGTTTAAGCACGTTAACGAAGGTTCTACCTGTTCTCGGGTAATTGTTCAAAACACTCCGATGTATCGTTCGAAATTTCCGATCAACCGTAGTCGTGATCGCGATATTTATCGTTTAGAGGGAAAGTAATCGTCGAGTTCCTTACCTATCGTCTTTACCCGAGGGTTTATCGAGTGGTCCAACCGTGTGTTGAGGTGGCGGCATACTGTAGCAGGGTGTCGGCGTGTAGCCTGCTGGGATTTGGTAACCGGAAGTCACGGGGCCTCCGGGATAAGTTCCACCGCAATTGTAGCCAGCGGTGGGGTAAGGGGTGTAAGTGTTTCCAGGGTATTCCGGTTGAACGCCCGTCATTCCATAACCTGGATGCGGGCTCATCGGTCCGTAACCTAGGAACGAAAATGATTTATAACCTAATTCTCCGTAAAAGTAGCGAACTGCGCATCCTCGTCGCGCAGCTCCACCGCATCCTCCTGCTACAGAAACGAGGATCTCGTCGAATCATCCGGGATCATTGGAAATCTGTCTCAACTTTCGATGGATTTACGATTACGCAGCCTCCAACTGTTATTTACGATGTGAGTTTAAATTACGAACTTCTGGAAACGTTCGCGTAGCGTGTCACGATTACAATTAATCAACGAGTACACGGGCACTCTTGCACGGTACTCTTATCGAGGTCAGGTTTGGAAACAGCAGCTCTGTCGTGCCATAGCCCTTTGCGCGTTAAATTGAAAGAAAATAAATACCTAAAAATGACGAGAAACGATATACAATCACGCGAGAAACGCACAGTGCCGAGATTCACTCGATTACAGTTCGTCTAATCTTGCACGAAGCGTCACGCGTTACCGTTCTACAATTATATTAGACCCTCGGGGTGTAAGAGGGGATCCAACTCACGGTCTTTTCAACCTCCCGAACTTTCTCTCGAGATTACAACACGCGCGTCTCTCGTTACGTCCAAAGATTAATCTACTCCACTCGAGTCTCCACAGTTGGCAATCGCGCGATTGTTCCACA
The DNA here is from genome assembly GCF_051014685.1 of Ptiloglossa arizonensis. Lineage (NCBI taxonomy): Eukaryota > Metazoa > Arthropoda > Insecta > Hymenoptera > Colletidae > Ptiloglossa > Ptiloglossa arizonensis. The sequence goes on from NC_135056.1 coordinate 12,014,975, forward strand.
GATGACAGTTTATCCATCGTTGTCCCCGCGCAGTGAGTTTTCCATAGTACGAGTCGAATCGACGACGATCGACTCGATTACTCTCCTTCTAACCAAACAAATCGCGGTGCAAAGTATCCCCCCCACCACTCCGGCGCTCAAAGGTCCTCAGCTACCGCCATCTATGATACCCCTACCTCGCTGAAGAACCCCTACTCCGATGTGCGAACAATACGAGCGAAAGACGCGGGGCAATATTAACGCGATGAAAAAACTCGGAAACGATGCGTTTGCAGACCGTGGCCGTGCACGTGTAGCCCCCTTTCACGACCGAAACCGGGTCTCACACCGCTTTCGTGAAAATTGCGCTATCTCGATGTACGGAACGACCAAGTGAACAAAGAAGCGGGCGAAAAACAAGAAGACCCGCGACAAAGGGCAGAGAAGGGAGAGAGAGAGAAAGATACACACAGAGAGAGAGATAGAGAGTGTACTCTATCCCCTCCCCGTTCCCCCTCCACGTTCGTGTGTGACGCGTCGCTTGATTAACCGTTGTAAAATCTACGCATTTATTTACCCGCAAGAATTCATTTCGTCTGCAGTGCAAATAGCCGAGGGACGAAGGGCTGGGGCGGTACGCGCGACGTCGCGCGGAACACGACGACGCCGAACGAACGAACGAACACGCCGCGCTGTGTGCTCGAATGTTTCAATTTCAATAACTACTCCCCAGCGTCGGAGTCCGCACAATATTGGCCGCGGCGGACTTTTGCCGGCTACGTGTACGCGAAATATTGATAATTAACAATGGTCGTGTACCGCCACGGGGGTGGGGAGGGGAGGGGGGATCGCGGTCCGGTAGGGAGGGTGCGCCCGTGCACATCCACGGAACGAGAGCAGGGAAAGAGAGACGAGGGTGGTCGGTGGGGTGGGTTCGGGTGGGAAAGAGATGGACAGGGACGCCGGGCGAGGTGCCGACAGGGACGAGGGAGAATGGGCTGTAGGTTTGGAATGCCAAGGCACAGAGAGACCGAGGAAAATGAGAGTCGGGCCATAGGTGCCTATTATGGCAGTCGTGTACTGTTCTGACGAATTTTTATTCGACGGTTGTAACTGCGTATCGCGCGCGCTCGTTCTGCTACTCTCTCTCTGCCCGGTAGCCCCCCACACCCCCTTCCTGCAACCCCCACACCATCCTCCTCCCCCGAGGGCGTCGAGCTCTTTTGTTCTTTTTCGTATCCCTCGTACGGACGGATCTCCGCCCTGCAACCTCCCTCGATATCGTTCACCGTTACAACGACTACGATGTAGCGACACGCGAGACCCGCGAGCGTGTATCTCGAGGCATCGAGCGTACCCGCGGAAATTTAGAACCTCGAGGACCCACGGTTATGGCGCGAGGCTGGAATTATGCAGACGGGAGTGATTCGTACGGGTGTCTTTCTTCAGAGTTTCGCGTCGTTCGTCCTTGGACGTGATGTCTCTGACCTTGAACCGAGAACTACAAGGTGACCTCTCTTTGCTTCTTCTAGAGTTGAGTAGATAGTGAATGTTATTGGCCGTTGATTTTGGTTTGTCTGTGTTGGGACACTGAAGCAATTGAAGACTATAGCTCGGGGTAATTTGTGTCTTTGTTCAGAGTTTCACATCGTTTGTCCTTGGATGTGATGTCTGACCTTGAATGGAGAACTCCAAGGTGACCTCTCTTTGCTTCTTCCAGAGTAGAGTAGATAGTGAATGTTATTGGTTGTTGATCTTGGATTGTCAGTATTAGGACACTGAAGCCATTGAAGATTATAGCTCAGGGTAGTCGTTTTTTTTTCAAGGAGGAGCTACTTGGTGTCTCTGTTTAGAGTTTGACACCTTTCGTCCTTGGACCTGAGTGGAACTTCGACATAACCTTTCTTTGCTTCTGGCGTGGCGCAAGGTAGGGAACCTTATTCATTGTTGATTTTCGTCTTTGTACGACTTTATCTGTCAGTGTTGAAGCACTGACGCTATGTAAGTCTATACATTGAGGTAACTTCTCCTTGTCTCTGGCTCCTCTACTAACCAAAACAGAAGTATCTTGCAAACTGTCGATATCGAAGCATTCTCGTTACAATCATTGGTGAAGGAAGCTTGAAAAATGACAATTTGGAGTAGTAATTGTTGCCAGGAAACGTGACTTCAGATTAATCGGAAAAAGATATCGAACGCAATGGCCTGCTCCTTGTCTCTAATTTCTCTCTTCGTGGAAAAGAGTTGAGCCGATGTTATCCCTATCCTGCGAATCTTCTTTGTCCAATGATCGTTCAAATGGACGTTCAAGTGTTCGGTGAAACAACGACGTTGCAGTTTAAACGACAAGTGAGTCACCTGCTTGGACCACCAAGATGAATGTTCGCGATAGGAAACTTAGGGTTGGTGGAGTCGCGGGTCATAAAGCGTTTCTGGGAGATGGATGACGAGCTGTCTGGCAAGTTAAGCGATAAATAGTGATAGCTCACCAGTAGGATCACGGTAGGCGTCCATGTAGTGGGAACCTCCGCTGTCGGGGGTGCTCTCTCGACTGTACGCCGCGACGTGCACACCGGGTGGTGGAAACCCTGGTACAGGCCTGATCCCGGGACCCCCGCTGAAATTTACCGGCTCGTTCGCTGTCGAGAAGTCCACCGGTTCGGTTTGCTCCTCGATTGGTCGGGGTGCTGGGAATCCTGGTCCAACCGGAACCGCCACTGCTTCACCGTGACCGGTTGGATATTGGGGACTTGGCGCTCCGCTGTAATCGAACGAAAATTATGTACAATTTAACACCGTGTCGTGGTCTTCCATAATTTATAATCTCTACAGAATTGTCTCTACAGAATTCTACGTCCGTAAAAATTAACCCCTTGACTACTTGAATAACTTTGACGCAAAAAATACTCTACATGTAGAAAATCTCTTGGCGTATCGAACGTACGTACATTCCGAACGTGTATAGGCATTTGTTACACCTATATATCTATAGACGCCGATCGTAGTCAAGGGTTTAAAAACTCGTAATTGAGAAAACGTCACTTGGAAAGTACCCGGCTACGTCTATCTATCTGCAACTCAGCCGCGTTACCTGTGAAGCCTGTTGACGCTGAGATCCAAGGTCTGACCCTGCGGACTCGGGACCTGCGGACTAGCCGTCAGGTGTGGACTCGCCGCTGCTTGTGGACTGCCACCGACCGTTTGCCCGCCACCGTATTGGGGACTTAGACTATTAGAGCCGTACGGGGGTGCCTGTAACGAACAGCATCGTTTCTTTAAGGACTTCATTATTCAACTGATTCGGGTCGCGCGTTTCGACCGTTCGAGGAACAGAGAATCACCTGGGGACTCGTGGACGTGACGCTGGACGTGGACAGGTCCATCACCGAGCCACCGGGCGATGTCGGTGGACCGCCCGGTTTCTGCATCTGCTGTACCTGCGCCACCGTGACGCATTTCACTGCAACAGTGAACATTTCCATCGCTACGAATTACTCCAATTTCAAGATCAGCGACAATCCCAGTACCTAACATCCCCCCCGTCCCTGTTGGGAAAACAATCGAAACGTTCTTACCGTCCTCGGTCTTCATCATCCCGGCAGCGGTGGCCGCAGCCATCGCCATCTGGTGTTGTTGAGCCGCGGCAGCGGCCTCCTGGTGATACACTCCTTCCTGTTCCTCGGGTGTCATCCCGGTCTGGCCCAGGTAGTACATGTTCGCCCTCGAGTGCAGCTGCTGTTGCTGCTGTTGTTGCTGCTGCTGTTGTTGTTGCTGTTGCTGCTGCTGCGACTGTATCGGCGCGCAGCTCTGCGTGTCGTATCTCTCGTAGGCGGATGTGGTGCCCGGATCGTATGGTCGATGATTGGCCGCGCTCGCCACCGCGTTCTCGTAGCCCCTCGCGTTCGCGATCTCGTTGGAGTAGGAGACCACGGGACGCGCGATATTGCTCGCCCCGGGGTGCATGTAGGCCCTCGCGTGCTCCGCGGTTCTGTGATGGTAGAGCTCCTCGCTGGTGGTGGCTGCGGCGGCTGCTGCGGCCGCCGCGGCCATCATCGCGGACGGCTCGTACGGTGATCTCTGTGACATCTGATGGCTCATCCTTGTGTCCTCGACCATTGGCATCGGGTAAGCGATCGCTGGCTGCATCGGTAGCACGTGGTGGGTCGGATGCTGACTCGGGTGATGTATCGTCGCACCGATCGATCCCCTGGAGCCCATCGCGTCCAATGACGACATCGACGACGAGTTCGAGTCTTGGTTCATGTACGAATCGTAGGTTGGTCGCACGGTGGGCGGTGGCGGTGGCGGTGGCGAGTTCACGCGACAGGAACCGGTCTCCTCCGTCTTCGGTACCAACAGATCGGACGTGGTCTGACCTCGGCTCGACAACGTGTTGCAGCAGCTACCACTCGGTGTCATGTTCTCGGTTTTCGGGACGACTTTAGCGGTGCGCGACGTGGGGCTCTCCTCCGGTGTTTTCGGCGGTTTCACGTTTATACCAGCGCTTTTCGTTGTCGTGTAGTAGTCGTAGGTCAGGCTGTTCAACACAGGCTTCGTGTCCTGCGCCGTGGACCCGTACTGGGAGTAGCTCTTGCTATCCATCGATGGCGGCAACAGGTTCGTGCTGATGTACTCGGGCGGGATTCCGGACACTGTCGCGGGAACACAAATTTTACCCGTTTGGTTTCTAACGGTAACTCGTCGTCGTGGAACGATCGACCGAGCTGCGTCGAATCTACCGAAATTTTCCGCGAGTGATCGCATGCCTCTATGGTTAGAAAAGCATGAAAGATGCGCGCTAATCGTTCGTCCATCGAGTCACTCGAAGCGGTAAACTATCGTATAGCGTGGAACACGACGCTCGAGAACTTGGGGAAATATGTACAGTGGAGCATCCCGTATCCGAATACTTCGACGTGCAATCGTAAAGTGTCGATTCTCCTTTTTACACTTCAATGAATCAAGTTCAATGGTCGAGGAACGATCGTTCTATCATTCGAATACCTTTCTTTTTGTTTGTTCGCATACGGGAGGTTCTACGGTAATAATAGTCCGGTGGGCACGTTCACGCAGCCATCCATCGTGATAATTAAAAATCAATTCGAATTCGATCCTTGACGGTGACGGTGAATTTGTCTAAAAATTTCAATTCTCGATTTTACGACGACGAAACGCATAACGAACTCTCGTTGTAATTCATTCAAACGGAATCTATGTATCGACGAGCAACGTTGTTTATTCGTACGTGTACGTGAAAAATGTATAATTATAGTTTCACGGGAATCATCGCGTGTCATTTCGTCGTACAATTTCGATCGAGAGAAGGTTTAACGTTCGTAGCGAATTCTAACGGGTTACGTGGATTCGATGCAATCCCAGCATTCAAATCCCCTGCACTGCAACCAACGAGACTTTCCCTTTGACATAGATAGTACGCGTCGTGTCGAACGCTACAAGCCTGATGTTCTGCGTTCGATGGTCGAGCTACCGATACTTGAACACTCTACTCGCTCTGCCAAAGCATTTTTATACTTACGAGTCAACGTTCGTGGATGGATTCCGCGTCGATGGTAACCACGAAACTTTTCTTTTTTTTTATCAAAAAATGAGGGTGCCGGGGACGTGCTGTTTTTTAATTTTATCAACCCTAGAGTAATCATTGATAAATATTGATTCGTAACTAGTGAAAATATAACACCTAACGCGCTATTTTGTTTACCTTCTCACTTGTGTGAGTATATTTGTGCGAGAAATATTTGTAAATATTCTAGAAAGTGTTCGATAGAGCACCTATCGAAAGCGATTAGGAGAATGTAGTGTAAATATAAATATGGTACGTTTGTTAGATTACGTTATATTAGATACGATAGCGACTCTATTTCATAATTAGTAAATTTCCAGAATAAAAATTTCGTCTAGTTTTGTTAGATAAACATGCACGTGTGTACATATACATATACATGTACAATACGTTTCTTCAAATTTTAGTGCCATTTTGAATCCCGCACAGTAATAAAAAGAGACCCACATAAAAAGAAAACCTACATCAGCTGCACTTACAAAAATTACTTTTGCGCACAAAATCCGTTAAAAAGTTCATCCAGACTGCTCTAGGGTTAGGAATTACCTATCGAACGCCTCGAAAACAATTCGAAACTGTAAAAGAAACCTGTATATACGAATACTGCGTTTCTTTCGTTTATCCGTGAAATCTACGTACACCGTGATGAAGAAAAAGAAACAAAAATTGCAGGTTACAAAGTAGAAAAAGCTACGTCATCCGTACTTACGAAAATCACTTTCGCGGATCAAGTAGACTGCTTTTAGGTGGTCCCTCAAAGATCACGGAAACATTTCCCCCACGAAATCGAGTAATCGTTCGCGCGTGCAACCCGGTGTTCAATGCAAACGAGATGATCGTTAACGAATTGAAGTCGCGGGAATTAATTTGTCGCGCGATCCTCGTAACCGATCGCTCGTAGAAAAACCGCATTACTCGCGAGCACCGTCAAAGCCAGAGCCAAAAGGGACTTGTATCGAGGTAGAATCCGGCGAGTGGGGGTAACGGGAGCGAGAGTGGGGAGGGCTCGCGTGAACGCGAGAACTGTCACGAAACGATCCACGCGTCTCGCGCGCGCGGATTACTACTACTTTCCCCCCCAAGCTGGGGCGTGCTGGAAAGCTTAAGCCTCCAGCTCCGATCTGATTTCACAGGAGTCGGGTACGGAGAGAAGAGACGGTGGTGGTGATGGTGGTGATGGTGGTGGTGGTGGTGATGGTGGTGGTGACCCCCCTCGCGCGTGGATTTTCGTTGGCTGGCGGATTCCGGGCACGTCGGAGGGCTGCTGTGTGCCGCCTTACCTTGAGCCTTGTGTCGTGCCTCGCGTGCGGCCTGCTTATTGGCCGCGGCAATGGGACATCCGGACAGGCTCCTGTGCGTGTTCCGGTTCGAGCTGACATGGCCACGGCCGTTGCAACCAGGCGTCGGGCATTTCAAAATAGTCTCATGCATCGCCAGAACTGCGAGAACCCAGAGACACGTGGCGTGGTTACAGAACGCTCCTCGAGAAAACCGGTGTTTTGTGTGTTTTTTTTTTTTTTTTTTTCTCTCTAATCTTTCTCAATACTCTTCGATTCTCTTTTTCGCTTTCTTTCATACGCGGCCTTCCACGCACTCGTACCGTATACCACACCAGCACACGCATGCACGCACACCCGGGGAGGGAACCATCCGACGAGGATTCGAGAGCCCTGACCAACCACCCCAGGTTGCACTTCTGGCTCTCTTGTATGCGTATGCGTTGAGTATAATTATCCCGTAAGACGCAACGACGAACTCGTCGACACGTTCCAAGTGCATACGTAGACACCCCGACGCCGCGGATCTTGGTGTTGTGTATATTATATCGGAGACAGGAGAGAACGGAAATTAATTGAAAAACAAAAAAGTAATAATAATAATAATTACAGTAAACGCAACAAGGAGCGTGAAACAGAGAAAGATTCGGACGGGGTACAACAACGTCACGGCATGGAATATACAAATCAACGTATAGAACAGAGTAACAATCAAGTATACCGAGCGGGTAGAGAGAAAGAGAGAGAGAGAAAGAGAGAGAGAGAGAGAGAGAGAGAGAGAGAGAGAGAGAAAGAGAGAGAAAGAGAGAGAGAGAAAGAGAGAGAGAGAGAGAGAGAGAGAGACAGAGAAAACTCAAGTAAAGAGACACAATCAATCCAGTGAAAAATTATAAGACAACCAACTTGCAGTTCGTGTACTGTGATCGGGGGTCAGCCGACGGTGTGTTTTCTGTGGCAGGGACAGCCGTTTGTCTCTCTCCGTGTTTCCTCGGACACCGTATACAAAGTGCAAGTTCCACTGTTACTTAACCGCGTTACGAACATCGCGACACCGCGCGAGACATCCGTGTCGATTATCGCGATGATGTCGATCGCGTTCTCGAATCTCTATTTCGCGACTACTCGCGAAGGGACCACCGCGGAAAAAGTCTTTTGCTCTCGCGCGAAAAAATGAAATTATCGGACGTGGCAGACGGTCCGGACTCTCACGGTTTTAATCTTTCTCCATTGGGTATCTTTGCTCTAGATGGTTTCCTCGTGTGTGCCCTAAAAGGGGTACAAAAAAAAAGAGAAAAGAAAACGAGTTCGTCGGGGGCACGACGAGCGCCGTTTCTCGTTAATCGTGTCACAGGAGTGTGTGATCGACGTTCAATTATACTCAATCGCACAAATCCTCCGTTCGATTCGGGCGTGCGCGCATACGCCATTCTCTACACGCAGTGTGCGTGTGTGTATATATTATATAAATATACCGGGTGGCGGCACACCGCCCCGTGTCTCGAGTTCTCCAGATGTACGTAGGTAACGTAGGCCAACATAACCAAGTTCAAGTGTGGTGATAATTCTCTACTATAATGAACTACAAACAGAACGAGAAATTAAAACGGAAGTGAACGCAATAAATAAAGCTCTCTACCCCGCAAAACGAAAAAGCACAGAGAATGTAACAGACAGACACATAGACACACATAGAGTTTTACTGTACACGTCGACTCCATCCGAGCACCGGTCGCGAGGAATCTTACACGGATTCGCGAGGATGTTTCGCGCGCGTTTCATCGTTCGCGGAAATGAACGGCCCGCGTGTGTGGAAACGTTGAGTCGCGATCTCTTCGAATCGGTTAATGTTCGATCGTCTCGGTGATCGTTCGATGATCAACTGAAACGCGATACCGCGAGGAAACAAGTGCACTCATACGTTCACACTCGCTCAACACTCCCCTGGCCCGGCGCGTGAAAAAGGCAGTCTCGCAAAATGAAGATGCATCTATGTAACTACCGTAAGAAGTAACAATGATCGTTGCTCGTTGGCGATTACTTACTTTCTGGTGTCAGTTTATCCTTCCTTGGACAACCGGAGAGGCTGAAATCACAGTAACGAACGATGATAAGGTCTTCTTACGAACCATCCACCAGGAAGGTACGTAATATATATTTGATTTTGTTTCGTTACGGATGTTAGACTTTAGACACTTAGGTACTGCAAGATGGGATTTAACGAACGATTTGTCACGGATTAAGTAACGATTTTAAGTATACGACCGTTATACTTTTTTTCGAAAAATTTTTTTTTTTCAATTTACGATACGATTAATGTAAACTACTGTTTCGGTTGTAAGAGCAGGACGCGTTTTATTTGTAACGATCCTTCCGATTTGAAACGAAGACTTTTTTCGAGATAATTTTGGACAATATTCAGGAGTTAATAAAGTACTGCGAAAAACGTTTCCCTTGTAGTGTATAATATGAATTAAATTTTGTTCGAGTCAATTACGGTGACACTGTGTTATTGAGAAAAAGTAGTACGATGATAATGCAATTTTCCGTAATTTTAACCAATCGACGCATTCTTTCTTTCGAACTAATTTGATGTGCATTTTATGATTTCCTATATGAAATTACATTTTGTAGCGTAACGGTTGAAAGCTCGATTCTAACAACTGTAAAATTTTCAATTTTGAAACTGCGAAAGCTTTCAATTACGCAGTAACAGCTGCTTGAATTATATCAATGTTTGTAAAAGGGACGATATTTTCGTTATAAATTTAGAAAGAAACGGGATAAATAAGAAATTGCCCTTTTAAACTCCTGATTATCCTTTTATACTTGTGTCGTAATTGTTTCAATATCGTAAGTGTTAATAAAGGAACTGCAATTAGTCTTTAACTTCTAATTAGGTCTTGCGCTTACAAATATCGAACTCCATTTTGAATATGACAACGCGGGTCAACAATATTTAACAATTTACACGTAACACTATTAGTAACCGTGAAAAAATGAACCCAGCCTTTCGAAAGATATTCTTTCATTATATTGAATCGCCAATAGAATATACAGGGTGTCTGTTTTATCTCGATACGATGGAATATCCCAAGAATTGATAAAATGATGAAAAATATATTCTTAAAAATATTCTTCGTCACGAAAAGGCGACCTTACACGCTGTAAATAATTTTTCCAATCCCCTTCGTATTGAACAACATTCGTAACAATTCTTTTCGATACCATCGCTCGTTCGCGAGATACTCCACCGTAACGAGATAAAACAGACAACCTGTACAAACAATTACCACCTGAATCGCTATTTCATTGGCAGAAGGTAATTCACTCCGATGAAATACCTTGAAAGTACTATTGATAATCGATACGGAATAATAATTACCACGAATAAGAATTATTCGACACGATTCTAAAACGGTACACGAACGAGTGTAATTTCAGTACGTTGACGATCCTCGCGCGATAAATTCTTCGTTTATCGACAAATGAAATTCTGGTAGGCCCTTTCCGCGACGCGATTGTTGTTAAACTGGCCGTATCCAGTGCACCGTGATTGGTCATGAGCCGATACGTCGAATCGGTTTGCAGTGTCGGTTCTATTCACACACGGTTCCGCTCGGTGTTTCCCTCGCAGCGCGTAGGTGTCTAATCGACCAGGGCAAAGTGCAGAGCACAGGTTAATTACCGATAATTGCTTACCTGCGGTGGTGAGAGTAGAGTCCGGTCACGTGACCCTGCCCCGTGCAGCCTGGGGTCGGGCACTTGTTGCCCTCTGTAACAAATCAAACCACGACAAATGGTCAGACATTGTACAATTCGCCAATCTCTTTTCTTAACTACTGTACGAGTCGTTGACACGATCGTTTTTAAAGAAGGTGAAATACGGAGAAAGGTGTTTTACAAAGGTGGAAAAATTGTAAAGATTTCATTCGTTATTCGCGTGTCAGCTCACGACCTGAACTCTCTCATCATTGGAAGAACTAGTTTCGTTAAGTTAAACAGATTTCAACTGTTTCTTTCGCAGACCTTGGGCATTAAAACTCTTGGCTACTTAGATTAATATACCTGGAGGTCTAGAAGAGTGGACTTTAATTGTTTCACAACCTCGCTGTTCTGTAACATCTCCACTAGCGCAAAGTGTCTACAAATAGAACATCTTACGACAGACAATTTCAGCCAATCTCTAATCGTCTACATCGGCTTCACTCCATCGCGATAAATTCTCGCTTAAATTTCTCAAGTTCCTAATTTTACGAATCAGTGTGTATTCTCGATCCGTGCACTGCTGCGTAGAGACGGCCGACAACAGAAAGTTTAATTCTTCCATCGCCTATTCTAAGATTCTTCATTGTTAATTCGTCAGTTCGTTCGTTCGCGATTAGCTCGAGAACTCGGGACACGGCACGTCCGAACAGCGTTATATTTATCCGTTGAGAATCCAGAATTGACAATCCAGACCCGGTGCAAGATTTCGTGATCCAATTCGCGTTGATCAGACGCGACATCGAGTCCGTGGATCTTGAAATTATTGTTCGGTAAATAATACACACGGAACGAGACGGAGCACCTCGATCCACGCTGAGATCTCTCCCAGTGATGGATCGTACGAAAACGAAGCTGTCCGGTTAATTATTACACCGTTTCGAATTACGCGCCTTTAAACGAGACTATCGGATCGTTGTCATCGATTCCTCACCGTTCGAAGAAAGAGCATCGATCACGTTCCACGGTTGTTCGATTCGAGCTAAAAACCCCACGGGATTGTTTCGACGTAATTGTCGCGGACTGATGCGTGCTGTCGTGCGATAAAGGGCGCCGGTTCCGATTCAGGCGACGAGTTTAAATCGATCGTATTGTCCCCTCTAATTAATATCGATTATGCGCCGCGTAATTGTAATATCGGGTAAACCGTAACTCGTGCCTTCCCGCGGTCCATCGTTTTCATCGTGGAAAATTTAATGACCGCGGCAAGCAGCCCCGATTGTGAAATAAATTGCGCATACAGACCGTGCCGGAATCTGCGGTTGAAAACTGCGACCGAGGCGTGGCGGTGGTTCCGTTACGGGAGAAAATATTGTTACCGAGACCGGATTTTTTGTAACACAGTGGCGAGCACGCATACTATACGCTCACGGGATATTCACTTTCGCTACGGCGGTCGAATAAAACCCACGCGAATCGATATTCGAGGCGGCACAGTGGTGACAGGACACGGGTCTTTATGTACATGGAAAACGAACGCTCCCCCTCGATACCGATATTATAATAATTTGTCCATCGCGTCGTGAAATAATGACAGAGATACGTTGCGCGTTGTGTCACTCGATTCGTGGGGCAGTGGAGATTTTAACATGCGGAAGCGCGTGCGATATTCGCGAGATGCGAACAAACGGTTCGAAATTTTTATTTCTAAAGATTTCATATCGCACGAAGTAACGCACGTTGGTAAGATCTTGAGGTTGGGAAACTTTCTTCGTTGCACTCTGTTCGTATCAACGACGTATCTCGTTTGTTTCATCGCGCTGGTATTTGAATCTTTCGATTCAATCGGGGGAGGGAAAAATTCACGCGAACGAGGAATAATCCCCGGGAAGCTTTCCGTGACTTCGAGGAGTATTAACGTCGTTGGTAAGTGGAAGTATTTTATTTATCGGTAGAACGTATCGGTGCTCGACGTGGACTTTTCAATTTTTTGAAAGATTCTTCGTTCGATGAAACAACGGAGAAGAAGGGTCGGTGTTTTCAATTTTTGACCCTGTTTTTTAATCAGGGACGCACGAAATGTAACACCGAAAACCGTGTAACGTAACGCAGAACGGATCGAACGTTCGTTTATAAGCGTTACGTTTGTCAGTCGTTTGGACAAAGTATGGAACGCGGCTGTTCGAGGCGAGGCGCGATTATTAAAAATGGAATTCTTAATAAGTACGCGGTGAGATTCTGCTGACGGAAAAATGCGAGGAATAATAAAAAGCCCGTCGGCCGCCATCCTTTCACAGCACTCGCAGCGGCGCCTGGAATTCAATGAAAATTACCTATCGAATGGATGACAACTGCTATGTCCGACATCGTGGTGTAGTTTCACTCGGTACACCGTCAGAGAATGCACTGTATTTCTGGTTTGCCAATATTCATGTATACTTTATATTCCCGGCTCAGATCGTTGAACCTACAAGCAAATAAACTAGTCGTTTATTATTACACTTGATCCGAAAAGCAGATTCCCAGAACCCGGGTATACACACTTTTGCAAACTTCGACGAAACGAGTGGAACTAGTCCTCGCTTCGCGTGCGATATTTTTCCAAGCGACAAGTACGTTTTCATCGGGTCTCTTTCGCGCGAGAATTTTCGACTATTCGTTTGTCGAGTTTTCGAGGTTTGATTCAAGTTAAACTCGCATTAACTGGTCTTTGATAGTACTTTGTCTCTTTTGAGTGATGCATTTCGAAGAATCGATAACGATGGTGTTAATAGTTATCAGTTGCAACTGATCGAACCATCTTCGGTTCGAAAAATTGGTTTTTTGTATTGTTTGTAAATTGAATACAATTTAAATAGATAAATTTTATTAGTTTCCATCAGTTCGAAACTGGTAAACATTTTTTGGAACCAGTTGTCTGTCTGAAGTAGTATTTATATTATCGATTAACTGAGAGTGATTAAGTTATTCGGTGAAAATAAATTTCTAGAAGTACCAAGGAACAAGTTGAATAAATATCGAGTAGCTTCTTCGTGTTTTCATTTTCGGTAACGGGAAGGTGAATCCAATTAAAAATTCTAAACGAAAACTAATGGAAACTGACGAGCCAGTCAAAAGGGCTGAAATATCGGTACGTGGTCACCTTGGATCTTGTTGCACGAGTTACGCATTTGCGAATAACCACCGGGATTTCTCTGTCCCGTAACTAAGCCCCAGGGATTAACACTGCGGGCATGTTCTACCTAAACTTCTGCGTAAAACAAGAAACGAACCCGTCTTCTCTATCATCCGTGACGGAACGAAACCCTCAATCTCAACGTGAAACGTAATTCTTTCGTCGAAAATATTCACTGCGGGAAATTCGTTCAAATAATCGTTCGATAATACCGTGCGACGCGTTTCTCATTAAAAAGATTCATCGCGGAAGATTCTTCGAAAAAATCGTCCGATAATATCCTACTACCTCGCGTTAAATTACAACGCGAAAAAACGATCGAATTCATGGTACACGTGTTCGAGATCAGAGACTCGCGAGAAATGAAATTTAATTTATACCAAATTTCGAGATTGTCCACCAACAACGGCGACATACTGCAAGAACCAATGTCCTCCCCGAGTTTCCATGCGAACGAAACTTCGATAAATTTTTTTTCAATTTTTTTTTTTCTTTCCACCACGATTCCGAGCGTTCTTGCGACTGTCACGAAATTGCATCGGGGACATGCTCAAGCAACCTGCACCATCTGTCGTGCGCTGGCTGTAACTTAATGGCTGGTATGGTGCACGTCACGTACGATCGCGTTCGTGTTCTCAGGGTGACCTCGCGTGACCAGACAATTACAGGTTTCCAGCACGCCGTATGTAGTCCAGAAGTACCAATCGCTTCGGATGAGACCATCCACCCTGGGCCATTCGTTTCCAGCTCCGATGTTGATTTTAACAAGTTTCAGCGAGCAATTGTTCCTCGCTGCGACGGCGATTAACCGTTGGCCAGTGTCGCGGGCCTGGTATAGGCTATAATTTTAATCGTCAGGTGGCACGATAAACGTAATGGGTTCTTTCCTAGGGTAGTTTTCGCTACCAGCACTTAACACTCTCTGCAAACTGGAGTTCCGCTAGAATGTAACAGTTGAACAACTGAGATGTGCGCTACGAAGTTGCAGCGACAATAAGAATATTATTCGCGAGTTACTTCATCGACAATTTTTCCTATGCATTCTCGAGTATAACCGTTGGGTCATCCAACGTAGCTAGACTATCCACTTGGAGGAATATTTCGGATATTTTCGTTCCGTAGGTGCAATTCTTCGCCTATAGGCGTTCAACGCACACGATCGAATACAATCATCTTTCGAAAGGGTTAAACCAGATCTAGCGGGTCAACACTTTCACAGAACCTGTTCGGACGATTAATCAACCACGGTAATCCCTTTCGGGGAACGTTAGAGGGAAGTTCGTCCTTTATCTTGGCCGTTAATTCGTCTCATCCTCGGTGTAGTCAATTCGACGTTTCTTAACGCGGAGACCTCGCTCGGACAGCGCATAGGTACGTTCGTCACGTGTGTCGGGGGTTCGAAAAAGGGACGTCGAAGGAACTCGAAGGGGAGGCCAGCTTTAGGTTAGTTTCGGGGGCAGGGGGTTCCCTTGGAGCGAGCACACTTTTATAAACTTTGTCGTGTACTAATCCTCCTCTGGCCCTGATCCCTCCTTGCCAACTACGCCCGACCCCGAACCGGCCGCCATGATGCCGAGAAACTTCATCAGCCCGTCATTTCGCGTTCCAGAAAGAAGAGCAGGGGGCGGAGGGGGAGCAGATCCGATCCCTGCTTAGACGCTGGCCTCCTCTTAAGGCTGGTCCACCTTTCGTAAATTGGATTACGATACGTGACGTCATTAGCGACATACTTTATTCGCCCGAGCCGAAGAAACACGGGGGGACGTGATATTCGATCGTGTCGGTGGGGAAACGCGTGAAACGGGGGCTGACGGGTCTCACGCGCTGACACAATGTCGTGTATGATTATTTTGTAAGTGTGCAACTTTCTAACGTGACGCTCCAATCGATACGCTCTTACTACAATTCGAATTTTTGCGGATTAATACTGAACTTTTCAAAATTGTTATGTGTGTTGGACGAACAATACGAAATACATAATTGTCGGTGGGGAAACGCGTGAAACAGGGCTGATAGGTCTCACGCGCTGACACAATGTCGGGTATGATTATTTTGTAAATGTGCAACTTTCTATAGTGGCACTCCAATCGATATGCTTATACTGCAATTCGAATTTTTGCGTAATACGGATTAATATCGAACTTTATAAAATTGTTATGTGTGTTGGATGAACAATACGAAATACACAATTGTGATTATCGAAGAAACGTTAATTTTTAATTTCGTCGAAGAGGCGAGTACTTGATCGATTTTGTCCTGTGCTTGATTATCTCCAGAGTGCATCACTGCACCGTATGCAACAGTGCATCTTAGCTCCACCGGGAACAATACGAGTAATCAGAAGTAACAGAAATCTTGGTAAGTAAAATGACAAAGTCCATGGTACTGTGCGATAATAAAAGTTTGCACTCGAATCGAGAAAACTTTCAATTCCATAAGACACAGATCATCATACTCACACAATATCAAATCGTCGTCAATAGTAAAATAACTCTTTCCAATGAATCCAATCGCATTTAAAATTCATCCAGAGTCGATCTCCCCTCGATACACTGGCCCTCCTGCTGACTCTCCATCATCGAAGGAACTCTTCTGCCTCTCCAAGATCTTCGATCTGACTTTCATCCGATCCCGTCTCCCACCGTGAACATCACCCGCGTAATTCTTAGGTTCGCTAACGAAGAACGAATGGCCGCGAGTTCCGCGGGAAGAAAACGACGCCGGGATTCCAAGGGTGCTTTTTAATTAGCAACGAGGTAGGTGAAGAAAAAAGGAAAAGAAAGAAAAAAGTAAAGAGAAGAAAAGCGAAAGAGAGAAAGAAGAAGGGAACACAGCACCGAGCCGGACTAAGTGAGGGCGAGCGGTGGTGGTCGGCCGGATTAATAAATTAGCCGTAAGGTTTTAAAACGGGCCGGCGCCTAAGCTCGGGGAGAGGTGGAAGGAAAAAAAAGGAGCGAAGGGGCAGATAATGGTTCCGGTCAACAAAATGAATACCGGCACGCGCTGTTCTTTCCGGATCTCTGAATAGACTTGTAACGAGTCGGTCCGGAGCTCTCCAGCCCCCACCATCCCCTGTTCGGGGCTGGCTCGCCATCCCCGTTCTTTTTACCCCTCTACGGGCGCAACCCGGTCGGCGAGCGGGTTTCGCGACGGCCGAGAGAGGGTCACAGGGAAAAGAGGAAAAAGCGGATCCGTAGGGGGCGAGAACGAGGATGAGTACCGTAGGAGGCGGTGGTAAGGGGTGTGTGGGGGCAGTGGGCGAGGGTGAGACCGTGGCCGAGTGTGTAATTGTGTTATTTTGTTGCCATTTCACGTGAGGGTCACCACGGGAGGGCCAGAGGTGTACATAAACACCAGGATTGTTTTATTCATTCGGGGCGACCGCTCGGCGACGCGTACGACGCGTGCCGGGTTCTTTCTTTCCCCTCTTCGCGGCACGCTCCTACGCGATTCTTCACCGAATCGATATTACGTTGCGCGTTCGCGATCGATCGACGGACAAATTTAAATACTCCATCGCACCGACGTGGTCGAGAAATAGCGAGCCGGCTATTTTAATACCGACCCGATACCGTCACGACCTTCGGCGTTGTCTTCGGGAAGAAAAACGCAAGTAGAGACACAGGGATCGCGGGATCGCGGGGTAGCTTCGCGAATTCTCGCGCGATCGATACTCGAGGTTAACGAGACCTCGAACGGTGGTGTATCGCTCGACGGTGAATACGTGTAACGAAAATTGTAACGACGATTCCAGGTGACCGTTCCTCCCTTCCTCTTCCCTTCACCGACGGGGTGGTGGTTTCGCCTCGAGCGATCACCAGACGCGTGAACGCAGAAGACGAAGGATTCTAAAAAAAAGTAAGCGGCTCGGGGAACAATCGCGAGGTATACGTATTTACACACGGCGGCGCGCGCGCCCTTAACGCGAGGGTAGAGCCCCTGCGCGCGAGTAAAGGTCCTTTTTATGCGTGCGGTCGCAAAGGCAGCGTAAAATTGAGTTACAGGGCAGTTTATTTTTTTATTAGCCAGGCCAACCCTGCCTGCCAGCGCGGTTTCAACGCGGAAAGGGTGGTGTTTGCGGCCGACGGATTTCCCGATAGCGGTTTTATGGCGTGTCAACACGCTCTTACGCGACCGGTGTGTTGGGCGCGCGCGTTGGAATAGGAGAAAAAAAAAGAACGGGAGGAAAAGAGAGAAAGAGAGAGAGAGTGGAAAAGGAGGAAGAAAAATAAAAAGGGCACGCGGCGCACGCGAACCGCTCGCTAAATCGAAAGGATCGGGTGCGAGCCGCGCGAATCGGAGTAGGCGAACCAGCCCGCGATTAAAACTATACCACGAACAGGGTCCGGCACGCCTGTACCGCCGTCACGCTTGTAAGTATGCGATTAATCGTGCCCACTTATCACGGCCCCGCGTTTATTCGCCGAGATTTCCGCGGCCCGGTGGATTAACCCGGCTATCGAGGCTGCGAGATCTTTTAACGATCGAGCGCACCGCGAGATTGACAGTTTGACGGTGAAATTGCTCGAAAATAAATAATCGCCCACGGGGCCGCACCACGACGACGCGTGGTCTTTCTTTCGTGTAATTTTCGGGGGGTTACAATATCGCGGAAGCAGGGGAGCGATTTTTTTTTCACGCATGCTCGAATGAGTGCCAATCTTTTCTCGACGATAACGATTCCAGTGGGTTTCCTTTTTTCGCGTTCGATAAACCGGTAACCGATAATACGATGTTGGAAAGCCAGAGGAGCGAGAATCTCTTTCTTAATTTTTGTGGATCAATCCTGACTATGGTAGCTACGATATCGATCGAGAATAAATCTCGTGTGGGGCCACGCGGCCTGGGTTCTTCTTCAAACATTTTCCGAGGGAGGAGATACAATATCGTACAAATAGGGAGAATTTTTCCAATTGGAGCACTTTAGAGTTCAATTTTAGCGACGATTACAAAGTAAGGGTGTTTTTGTGCTCGGTGAGACAGTGATTGATAATTTTATCGTGCGATGTAACGGAGATGAAGGGTGAGAATCTTTTTCTTCATTTTTATCTTTATTGTTTTCTCGTTGCTGGGTCAGTTGTTCATTACGAAAGTGGGGTAGGTTCGTCTGTTTGTTTATTATACATATTTACTTAATTTCATTACTATCCCAGCCCTGGTGGAGTTATTTAAATCGTACACAAAAATTTGATACTTCTTTCAGCAATATAATATTGTAAATCCATCGATATTGTTATTCCAGAAACAATTACGAGGTCCTACATCGCTATTGCAACGAATATCATTCTACTTGACAATCGAATTTAATCGTAACTAAAACTACAAAACTTCACACAACTGTCTTTAAAATTTCCCAAAGTATAAAATCAAAATTTTCTTGAAACATTGTCAGTTAAAATTTCAATTTCTTTTTACTTCCACCACTGGTGGATACACTATTCCCTGTATACTTACACTACGGAGAAGTTCTTAAATGAAGATTTCATCGTGCACCAATAAGTGAACGAGAGCGGAGCTGTGTACACCTTGCGAAGCGCACGAAAACGTCACCAACTGTTCGAAGATTATCGAGGAAGCCCGTTACGAATTCTCCGTCTGCGTCTATCCGCGCCAATTCACTTCAGAAATGTTCATCTCCGCGGGTTCAGGCCGAGAAAACGCTAAGGGGATAATGAGGACAGGCACCGGAGCCGCACGGTGGTAATAAGGTAGCGTGGTGCGGCTGGGATGCTAGTCACGTTTCTAGCTGCTGACAGCTGCGGCTTATACGTATGACGTGGTATCAACCCCAAATTTCCCCGCCTAGGCACATCGTGTCATCGCTGCCCTAAGACCTCGGAATGCACTCGAACTCCCACCTGTCACACGGGGCGATACATCGCCTATGCGAGGAAGAAATTCTTTTCTTTCGATCCCTCGTTAACCTTGTTACGGAAAGGGTGTCTTCGTTGATTTCGTTCGAATTCGTGTTAACTTAAATAAACGTAGATCGCGAAACAACGCATTCGTTTATCTTCCTTTAGAGTTGCATGTCACGTTTCGGTATACTCGAATTCGTATATTTCGTTTACGAGTAAACTTTTTAAATAAATACTACAAAATTCTTTGTACCATTGATCGTGTATTTAACGTTCTTCCTCATCACGGCGCAGAAAGTCGATAAGTGAAATAAATAAATAAATAAATGTTTGTCGAGGTGGTTGAAATTATCGATCGTGTACCGCAGTGTAGCGCGGTTTCGTTTTCTTTCTCGTTGCAGCGTAGGGAGTCGGTAAATAAAATGAATAAATATTTGTAAATAGGGTTAAAATGGTCGATCGTGCAGCAATAATCGTGATGAACTTCCGTCACCGTGTTCAACGTGAGACGAGATTCCTTTAGATGTATTATTTCGTATCTTAAATAGGAATCAATGACAACGGTAGTCAGGTTCGGCGTTAGAAACGATCGACGTAGACGGTCCTAAACAATGACCTACAAAAGGATTACGAAGGATCGCTAGCAGCGACATAGAGCCCCCGATGTGCACGTGCTCGAATGCCTCTAATAGTTACGAGTTTCCCCGTGTTGCCAGTCTTTGCAATCATCGCGACGCTCCGACGATCGAGCGAATAGTTTCGTAGTCGGTAGCCAAAGACGAAGACAAAGTGGCTGTAGCGGAGGATATGGGAGAATAACTTTACTTTGAGAGACCTTGATTTCACCATTTGAGTCATCGCCCCTCGCTTCGTAATTATTGATTTTCCGCTGCTACCCTAACTGCCCTAACTTCATAGAGAAAGTAAGAGAGAGAGAGAGAGAGAGAGAGAGAGAGCGTGTACGCGGGCGCGAGCGAGCACAAAAGAAAGAGAGATAGAAGAGCGCACAGCACGCGGGAGAGTCGAAAATGCCTTTTGTCCCCCTCTGGTTGGGGATAACGCGCGGACGGTAACCCTACCACTACCAGCGTCCTTCGTATCGATGATCTCGAAAATTTCTCAAGCATCCACGCGCATTCGCGTCTCCGCTCGTGACCTTCCACGTTGGAGAAATCTCGATTTCGTTTTCAATGATATTCGCGACGCGAGTCACAGTGACGAGAGTTGGTCACTTACCAACTGGTTTGTAGAGAGTGGAGCGAAAGGTTGCCCACGTGTGGTGCGGTACACTTTCGAAGCGCAGCGAAAGGGTTAGTGACGCAACGAGAGCGATCGCGAAAGCCTCGCGCGGGTCGATAACTCTCGTCTCGAATTTTTCGGATCGCGACGACTCGAATCGCGAGGACTCGCGCGAGTTAAAGACTCTCGTTTTAAATTCTTGAGTCGAGAAGAATCCCTCCGAGAGATAACACCTCGCGACGACTCGAACTGTGAGGACTCGCGCTGGTTAAAGACTCTCGTTTTAAATCCTTGAGTCAAGAAGAATCCCTCCGAGAGACAACACTTCGCAACGACTCAAACCACAAGGACTCGCGCTGGTTAAAGACTCTCCTTTCGAATCCTTAAATCGAGAAGAATCCCTCCGAAGAGTAACACCTCGCGACGACTCGAATCGCGAAGTCTCACCTAAATCAACGACTCCCATCTCGAATATCTGTATCGAGAAACATCCCTCCGATAGATACCACCTCGCGACGACTCGAATCGCGAAGTCTCACCCAAACCAACGACTCCCATCTCGAATATCTGTATCGAGAAACAAACATCCTACCGAAAAGATAACACCTCGCGACGACACGAACCGCGAGGACATAGAGATTGGATAGGGTGGCGATTCTCACCTCTGCTGAGACTGGACGGAGACATGGACATTCCGGGTCTGCTCCCGTCGAAGGTCCCGGACCTCTCCGGCATTTTCATGACGTTCTCTTGTTGACCGGTTCCACCGCTCCCGGACGAGGCGTCTCCGCCGCTCGCGGGACTGGAGGTGGTCGTGCTGGTCGAGACGGCGGTGATCGTGATACTGGCGACGTTGCTCACGTTCGCGTTAACGCTCGGATTTTGGTTGTTGCTCGCGTTACCGCCAGTGTTCCCGTTGCTCGTTTTAACGGAGACGTTACCACCGCCACAGTTCCCGGGGTTCCCGTTGTTGGTGTTCCCGTTACCTGAGTTGGCGTTCGCGGTGCTGCAACTGCTCACCGCGGTGACACTGACCACCCCCTCCCTGGCAATGTCCTGGAGTGCACTGGCTGCCCTGGATCCGACACCTGCCGGTTGGAGGATCGTGTACTGTTTCGAGGAGTCCGGACTCGTGACCGCGGGCAAACCACCGGTGGGACTTTTGCTGCTGGCTACCGGATTCGGTGGCACCTCGTGCCTGGTCACGTGATGGGTGTCCTCCTTGGAGGATTTCAGCTGAAGCAACGAGACCGTGGACGAGTGTTTGTCCTCCGTGGCGGGTGTCATCCCCGTGACGGGTTGCGGGGTGGGCATGGTGGGTCCTGGACCGGGTGTCGGGTAACCGACGAAAGTTGCGGCGGCTGGGTAAGGGCCGATGGGCGGTATCGCCGTGGAGGAGACGGCGACCGACGGTGTCCCGCGACCGGTGGTCTTCGCGTGATCGGTGTTGGGCGGTCTGAACGCCGAGGTAGCGGAGAACGGTGAATTCGACGGGGGTGAGGCGGTGGAAGAGGTGGTGGTCGCGGTGGGCATAACCTTCATACTGTTTTCACTGTACTGTCTGTGATAGTTCGCGTAAAGTTGATGCTGCTGTTGTTGCTGTTGATGCCTGCCGGTGTTCTGCGGTGATTGTCCGTTCCGGCATGTTCTGTCCCTGTCACGGTCGTTCAGTTTCTCACGATCCGCGTCGTCCTTCTCGGTGGCCGGGTCCGACATGTCGATCTCCAGCTCGTTCGACGAATCGTCGACCAACTCGTTGAAGTCCGGCGGATCGTAACGCGAGTACTTGTCCGATTGGCGGCCTTGCGGGTCCACGTGCGTCGCCACCATGCTCCTGTCATTTCTCTCTTTGCTGGACAACGATCTAACCGGCACCGGTCTGATCTTGCCCTGTTCGTTACCGTTGTTCACTTGACACTGAACGCTCTCGTGTTCCGTCTTGAGGAAATGATCCAGGTCCTTCTTCGCTTTGCTCGGGTGGAGTTGCTGCTTCGTCGAGTCCAGCTGTCTGAGCTGCTGCTGCGATTTGCACCGGTCCTGTTGACCACGGAACGTTATCACGTCCTTCAGCGAGCAACCCGCCTCGTTGCTGGTGGTGGACGAATTGGACACCGAGGACGGCGACAGTTTCGGGTTCTCCTTCTTCTCCTCGAAGAGATTCTCGAAGTTCGACTCGTACTTGTCCTCGTCCGAGTTCCCCCTCTGATAGAGGGAACCCCGTGGACCCGGCCAGCTACCCGACAAACTTTTCAACGCAGCCTCCGTCTCCCTGATCAGCGTCTCGTCGTCCTCGGGTTCCTCCGAATGTTTGCTGGATTTCCGCGCCGGGCTTCCGGAATTCCCAGCGGCGAACGCCCGTTTCTTTTGCGGCAAGGGTATCGTCTTGCTCAGATCGTTCGCGTCCAGTGATTTTCGTGTTTCGTCGTCGCGCACGCTTTTCCTCCTACGTTTAGCGGCAGCATCAGCTGTCTCCATTTCTTGCGGAATGATCGTTTGCGCGCCCTTCTTGTTGATCAACGGTTGTTGTTGCTGAAACGGCTGCACTTGTTGTTGTTGTTGTTGCGATGCTTGTTGTTGTTGTTGTTGTTGCTGCTGCTTAGGATTCGGGCTGACACATTCGGCTTCCAGCTTCCGTTTTTTGAGATGAGCCATCGCATTCTGGCCACCCGGCACGCTGGTCAGTTCCACCCTGGAACACAAAAATTCCAGAGGATCAGGAAATCTGCTCTCTCGTCGGATGCATGTGGATGCGGTGATTTGTTTTTTTTTTTTTTTTTTTTTTTTGTTTCGGTTCGATTTATGAGTGCAAGGTCGTCGCTCAAGGTCGGCGCGATCTAACCGATACGGACTTTTTTTTTTCGTTTTTCGCAGCTCGGGTCCGGCGGATCGGTTCTGTCTCCGATTCTCAAAGAATGTTTTTTTTATTTTTTTTTCTAACTTTTTTCGGGTCTTCTCGATGCGATTTACTTTAACGTGTGTAACCGAAAGCCTAGAGCGATCGTCTCTCGAGAAATTTCACCTGAAAGCCGTCGGGGGCCGTCGAGGGCCATCGCCCCGGATCCTCGGACCCGTTCCATCCAGTCGAGACGTTCCACCGCTCTCCAGTTGAACAAACTGCCGACGATCAAATTTCCTCCGATCGAACACACTCGTAGGCCACCCCGTGACTCGTGATTCTCTCCTATCGTATATACCGGTGATATACGACGAAACTCTTTCGCTCTCTCTCTCTCACTTTCTCTCACTTTCTCTCTCTCTCTCTCTCTCTCTCCCCCCGGGGAACCACCCACGAGTACAGTATACTAGGATTTACGCGGCACACGCGGCACACCGCACCGGGGGTTAGCGCCGCGCGTGGCCTCTCTCGAGTCCGGGTTAGGGTTCGTTCGACGGTTAGAGCACACGGGTTTCAGCGTCCACGCGGTTGCGCGGGTGAGCCCTTCCAGACGGGGTGCTCGCGAGCTACTGTGCTATGTTTAAGTTCGCACGGGGGTGGCGATCTTCCCAGCGCGGCTGGTGGGGGGACGGAGGCTTGCGCGGGCAACCGGCGGGCTTCTGCTTCGCCGCGAAAAGTGGGGGCGGGTTCTGCGCACTGTCCACCCCTTTCGGCTTTGGCTGGAACGCGATTCCCGGCCTCTCAGCACGTCCCCCTTACTCACCTCGCCACCCCCTGCGATAGCAGAGAGTGGAACACGACCCCCGGATGCACACCGAGACGTCCAGTGTGTTGGGATACGTGCGCCGGTACACCACCCGTCGCTTACATTCACCCCGCGTCTTAACTACCCCGCCACCACCCCCTCTGCGCGTAGTATACCTGTGCTACCTGGTTCTCTCCGCGGCCGCTTTAAGAGTACCGGCAAAAACGTTTGCTTCCCGGCCAGAGACCTCTTCTTTCTTTCTTTTTCATTTTTTTTTTTTTTTTTCGTCCTCGACCCACCCCCTCCACCTTGTTCTTTGCCAATTGGAGATACTCGCGAGACGCTCGAATTGAATTTAACGGGGCTGGAAGCGACGTTGGCGTTGTTTGTACGCGATCGTTGGCGAACGCAACGCCAACGGTGCTTTCGAGATTGAATTCGCGAGCGCGAGATCGCTTTGAAATCGTACGCGCGATAGAGAGCTAAAAATTTAGCTCACGATCTTGCGTCGATGGGTATACGGTGCAAATCGGTTCCTGACGAACGTTGTCGCGATTTACATATTTTTTCGACCCGGTTCGGATCCACGGACGGAAGAATTGAATTTAACAGAGCGAGAAGCGACATTGACGTTGTTTACGTTTATGTTTCATCCTCGTTGGCGAACGTAACGCCAAAGATGATTGCAAAGTCTCTTTAAAATTGATCTCGCGACGCGAGATCCTTCAAAATTGAACTCGCGTTCGGGTTGTCCCTTCAAACCTGAACTCGCGATTGCGAGGTTCCCTTAAAATGAAATTTGCGATCGCGAGGTTCTCTCAAAATTAAATTCGCGATCGCGAGGTCCTTTCAAAGTTCCATTCACGATCCCAAGATCCCTTCGAAATCAATCTCGCGATCGTCGCTCGATCTAAACGCAACGCGAATCCCTCGTGACCATCTATAAATTTACACGCGAGTTAGAATCGAGCGAATCTATTCTCGAACGTCGCATCTCCTTAGACGTTCCGTGCTTCGTACACGTAATCAACACCGTTCTGTTTGGACACTTGGCGATTATTTCGAGAACGCTTTTACCCGAGTAGATCCGAAGTAGTAACGTCAACTCGGACGCGAACGGGGCGGTTATCCTCGAACGACGAGAGTTCATCGATCGGAGCACGGTTCTCGTACGTCCGCCACGCCGCGAACGATCAAAACCATATTTTCGGACATCCCCTCGACCTCTGCCCCGGCACGGTTTAGAGCGATAGCGAGAACCTGCAACTCGAATTAGATAAACCCAGGTTCCAGGAGGTTGGTACAGGAAGAAGAAGAAGAGCGGGATCAGCGTCAGCGCTTAGCGGAGCTTCCAAGGATCTCGGGGAGCGAGAGGGCTTTCCTTAAACCCTAAACCCTCCTCAGACCGCGGGAGCTCGGGAGTTTAGAGCAACGAACTCCTAGAAAGGACTGCCGGGAAGAGAATGTGCTCCCGCCTCTTGCCGGCTCGTCCCCCCCGTCCTACCCAATCCTAACCCCCTCCCACCGAACTAAAATCGGAAGTTAAATCGCGCCGACGGCTTAAGACATTATCACTTTTCTTCGCCCGGGCAGTGCTCATTGGTCCAACTCCGGGATGGTCGAGTTCGAGGAGACCGTAGAGAAAGGAGAGGCACCGACAGCGCCGAGGAACGAGGAACAGCTTGAATCCCTTCCAGTTAGGGATCAATGCTTCCTCGTCCACCCTCCAATTACGTGTCATCCCTTATGGCCTGTGGGGAATAATTAGAAAGCAGCCCTTCTCTTAGCCCGGAGTGCCCACGCTCGTGGACGTGAAATCGCGAAAAGATTAGTTTCGTTTTCCCGACCGTGAGCGTACGCCTTCGCTGTTAAAGTCTCTGACCGTTGAATCGGTCGCCTCGGTACACGTTTTTTTCTACCTCGTCGAAGACGTGGAAAAAAAAAGTGTCAACGGTAAGACAGTAGGGGATATTTCGATCGTATTCTATTTCACGGTACTCGCGAGATATTCGTCGCGAGTATTTCGATCGAATACTCGCGGCGTTGGGTCTGCGTCGACAGATAACAGTCCTCCCTTCCCGTCAGACACGAAGATCTCGACACCTCAAAATCTGTACTCGTCAATTAATTAGCAAGTGCCGTTCCTAGCGAAGGAGATGGTTACCCAGGAACACGGGGCTGCATTGCGGACGATGGTGCCTCCTCTGAAGGGATTAGAGTATTAGGCGACGTCACGTCACTAGAGTCTAAAGCAGCCTCCTTGGAACTGTGCTCTTAGAGATAGCCCAAACTTACACACACCCCTCTCCCGCCTTACCGGTGGTTCTTTAGGTACCCTCCTTCTACCCCTCTCGATTTCTCGCTCACTCTCTCTCACTCTCTCTCGTTCACGTTCTCTCCTTCCCTCTTCCTCTTTCTATCCGTCTCGCGTTCTCTCTTCTCGTCTTTCCTTGTTGCTTCTGGATGGTCCTGGGTGTCCTTCTTCGAGCCCTCGACAATTCCAATTAGATAAACCACCGCCGGATCACGGTACTCTTAGCGGTCGTATTGGAAGTCGAGTCTCTCCTCGGATTTGTGCCAAAATAACTGTACTCGTGAAACATTGACATTGATATCAGAAATGGTTCGTTACTCGAAACGTTTCCCAGATGAATTTCTTCAACGTTGTGTATAGAATGGACTTTTTCCATCAGCTTTCGATCGTTTATTTATTCACGAGTGGTCGTTACGGTACAATACAACGAAATTTAGTTACGAAACTATTAAAACCATATAGAACGTAGCTGTAAATTATCTCTGTTAAGAAGAGAGTAAAAATTCAACCGATCGTTTCATCGATCGAAGAAAATTATCGTACCCTCAATTGATGGGGTATTATTCAACCCGCAAGTATTTGTGCGAATAAAATATATTTTCACGGAATATCGTTCGTTATATTCGAGCTAGAAAAGATTCGTTAATGACAAAAATTGAACGAGACTGAATCGCGATCGACTAAAACGAAATTTGAATTTTCGCGAGGATTTCCGTCCCAGGGCTTGCACTTCCTGGAGAATGTTCACGGATACAGAGCCCGAGAATCATTTTCGTCACTCCTGTTCCGACTGAACACCCGGCGAGGGTGTTCTCGCGAAAGGAACTCGTACATCTTTTTCTCGCCGACGTTCAAGGGCGGGAGAGGTCGACGCTAGGCGAATGCCGGATAATTTAGGGGTCTCTCACGCGTGGATAATGGGGAACTTGGCTAATGCACCCCACTTGGCACCACGTGGATTCGCGTGAGTTTTGCGGCTCAGACTCTTCCTGTTACCCTCGGCTTTCTTAGACACCGCGCGAAAGTATAGCAAGGGTGCGGAACAATTTCGAGCGTTCCGCGACAACCTCCAACTCGCAACATTCCTACCAATCAAAAGCGGAGATTGCGACAAATTCAACCGATTCAATCCTAATCGATCGCCAATTTCGTAGTTTCTTTAACAGGTTGACAACCACGACTCGTGAAACGTGATACGATTTAGAATAAATATAATCCAAACAGGCACAGCTCGGTTTGCGTATTTCAAACTCTTGAATTCTGAGTATAGAAAGATACATTGTCCGAACGCGGAGATGTAAAAATCGTGTGAAAAGTATACGAGAAAAATACGAAAGAAAACCTTCGTTTTTGTATTCAAACGATAAAATTAATCTTCGAAACATCGAACTAAATACGTAAAGTATTTGCAACGTGAAAGAAACAAGTATCGCCTTCGTAATGATACAAATCGAATGGTTCGAGGACAGTTGGCGCGTTGATTTTTATAAATAATCCATCGTTGCGATCGAGAAGACTCCCCGCAGTTAATTACAATCGCGAGGAAAATTCCACGAGCTCGAGATCGCGTACGCGGATTCCGAGAACTCTTATTTAACGAACCAGGAATACTAGAGGCATTGTCTGACCGTCGACGGTGGCATTCTCCTGAACATGATTCCTGTCCGAGAAACCTAACGAATTGGCTTTATTTCCAAGGGGATTCTGCGATGCTGCCTCTATTCTCTGTCGAGCCGGTTTTACGGTAGGGGCCGAGGGAAGATTTTAAAGCGGACTCGTGTCGTGGCATTAGTGCGAGCAAAGAGGACAGGAGAGAGCTGCGACTGGGACAGCTGCACGAGTCGGACATCGCTTTGGCTCACGGCTCCGGGGAATACCTCGTCCCTTTGCTAACTATCCGCCCTTACGTCAACCACTCCGTCGCTCGGCCGATGGTTTCTTTTCCTCTCGGTTTTTCGGGGCGAACGGTGGTGCCCTCCGCTCGCAGACTGACGTCTTAAACCAATCGAATTCCGATCAAATATTTAACGCTGCCGGGACCAAACGCTTTAAGTGGCTCTTCCATCGCTGGACCCTGTACCTCCGCGAGGAAACACCTTACGTCGTTGTCCTCCGTCCTCGAGTTCCCCTGTTCCACCAGGGCAGCCTCTAAGTGGAAAATATGGTCCCTTATTTTTTCAACTTTTAAGTGTTCTCATAGTGGCTAACGCAATTTCAATGACGTTTCGAGGAGAAAGTTCCAAAGTGACCTCTCCGGCTCGACTCTGTTGCCAGAACAACATCGAGACGTTTCCGTCTGGGAGTACGTAAGATGGTACCTCGATTGATGCAACCTCGATTCTCGAATGAGAGCCTCGTTTGTTGCGACGCGTCGAAAAGTGACGATTACGAGGCTCGCTTAACGAGTGAACGAAGTTACGGAGAAAAGTAACTCGTAGTCGTGATTGTGGATAACGGAGATCTACCGTGTAAGATTCTGGCTTATTGGATCTTTCGGCACTATTGTCGCACGAACTTTGATTACCGGGGCCTTGATTATTGCACGGGATCCTCGTTCGTTAGGATACCTCGATAAGTGGAATGATAGCACAGCAACGAGTGAAGTTGGACGGGAGAAGTAACCGATAACAGTGATCCTAAGTAAAAGAGATGTACTACGTTTCGTTGGATCGATTACCTCGAGTATCGAACGAACCTCGATTATTTCTACCCCGTTTTCCTGTAACGAATCGACAAGTAACAGGGCCAATTTTCAAACGGTGAAGTTAGAGAGTGATAATAATCGACAGTAACTGTCTCAGGTAGCCAAGATACATCGTGTAGGACTCTGTCTCGTTACCTCGGTTATTTCACAGACCTCGTTTATTGTAACCCCGTGTTCTTGCAACGAATCAACGAGTAACAGAACCACTTTTCAACGAGTGAGTTTAAAAATAGATAGTAACTGATAATACTGACCGTAAGTAGTAAAGATACACGAAGCAAATGGGACTCCTTTTCATTGAATCGATTACCTCGATTATTGCACAGACCTCGATTATTGCAACCCCGTGTTCTTGCAACGAATCGACGAGTAAGAGAACCACTTTTCAACGAGTGAATTTAAAAATAGATAGTAACTGATAATACTGACCGTAAGTAGCAAAGATACAAAAAGCAAATGGGACTCCGTTTCGTTGAATCGATTACCTCGATTATTGCACAGACCTCGTTTATTGAAACCCCGTGTTCTTGCAACGAATCGACGAGTAAGAGAACCACTTTTCAACGAGTGAATTTAAAAATAGATAGTAACTGACGATATTGACCGTAAGTAGCAAAAATACACGAAGCAAATGGGACTCCGTTCCGTTGAATCGATTACCTCGATTATTTCACGAACCTCGATTATTGCAAGCTCGTTTCCTGCAACGATCGAGGTTCCACCGTTTTCCTAGCCACGCGTCTAGCGCTTCGTATTCTCCGCGAGCGGGTAGAGGTTCCTCTGGTTCGATTAACGAACCAACCGTGGATCAACGGTCTGGGTCCAAAGTAGAGGTTGCCTTTTTTGTCCCTTTCGGCATACGGCAATACGTCACGCGTCCCGGTTTCGGGGTGTAATTAAAGAGAGCGCAGAACAGCATGACGCCTCGGGCCTGTCTGGGGTAAGGAGCGGGGCGAGACGACCGGGTTCGAGGGTGTGGGGTATAAGGGATGTGTTTTACCGAGGGATACTTATACCATCCCTACGCGGCACATATTTTCATATAACAAAACCATCTGCGTGCCGCGCATAACAAATTTCAACTGATTTATAGCGAGGCTGGGGCGGGCGGGCGCAAATTTTCGCAGTTACGTCGACGCCGCCACCGACGCCGACGCCTACCGTCATACACTCGGACGAGCCGGTACTTCCTTTCTCCGATTTATGCTGCGTGTAGTTTTTATTTTATTTCTTCTCACCGACGAGCGTGACGGTGACGGTGTTAATTGATCCAACGAACGCACAAACTCCCTACAGTACGGGAGGTGTGTACGGTTCTAATTGTCGAAACATGACGCGGTAACTTTACGGAACTTTACCAAGTACCATAGACCAGGAGTTCCTTTTTTGTTCTTACCTCGATCGCTAATAACTCTCGAGGTGCGAAGGTACGATTTTTATTAACAATTTCACCGATTCGACCCTCGACGAGGAAACGAGCACGTTTCTAGGAAATAAGTGCAATAAAGAATGCGTCGTAAAATACGCGAAAAAATGGTATCGAAGTTTTTTCGATTCGAGGGACGGGAAGAATAATGGATATCGATGGAAATCGATAAAGTGCTTGCACCGTGTAGATATTACACGGTGCGATATTTTAGTGAGAATTTATCGGGAGGAGATTGTGTTTTTACAACCCGGTACAGCGAAGGGTGCAAGTAATAATTCGTAAAATTATTCTCCACGACGAAGAAGCTTGTATTTGTTGAATTATTCGCGCGCGAAACGGAAAATCGACGAGGAAACCTATGGACGAATAATATGTAAAAGAGTAGGTAACACGATTTCCATGTATATCAAATGTTTCTTGAACCGCGCGCAAGAGAAATCGGAAAGGACGTATCTGCAAGTTTCACACTGATATCTGTGAGGAACGCGACCCTAAAGGGTTGCACGGAGGGGTTGCAAAGTCGGGTATGTACAGAGCAGGGCAAAGGGGGAAGGGGAGGTGGTAAGAAGGGACCGTACTCGGACCAACCGACGACGGACCGAGCCATTGGATCGATAATGTCATAGTGACAAGTACCAGCGCGTGTATCCTTCTTATGCTTATAGCAATATTGTCTAGGTATGTTCGAATCTACACGAGGTGTTCTTAGAAACTTTGTCGGCGAAATCCCATAGCGCAAAACTTGATGCGGCGCTCGAAGACCAATCGTGACTCGATAATTTCTACGAGTAAAATATTAAAGTTAACGTCGAGATTGAATCTTTGCATTAATTGCGAATGTATCAGCGTTTAAAGGGTACTCGAAGTCGACGATGACGAAATACAATGTACAGTTGTCCCACACTATCGAATTACCGTCCAATTTAAACGGTTCTTGGATTTTGAAACAACATCGAAGCTCTTGAAGGAGATTTAAAGCGATTCGACAGCGGATGAACGATTCGAGCAATTTACTATTTAGATAAGCTACTATTTTTGTGAAGCTACGGATACTATAAAAATGAATCGAGTCACAGAAAATTGGAAAAGTTCCTTCTCGAACACATTTCCATGCGAAACGTGGTATATTGAATTTCTTAAAGCGTTCGATTCTTGTCGACACACAACCTCTACAATGTCGCACGAAGAATGGAATTTTCTCCACGAAGAAAAGTGTATCGACTGATTCGAGAGAAGTTGAAGAATGTAAAAAATTCGATATTCAGATTTCTTCTCGCACGAAACAGCCACCGACAATGAATTCAATTACAGAAAACTGTAAAAGTTCCTTTTCGAATTGGCTGGGCAGTATTTCCGCGCAAAGAAGTAGCTATTTTGTAATAAATTCCTCCAAGTGAGCGATTCTTGTCCGCACAATTTTCCACGAAGAACGAAATTTGTGTCTGCAAAGGAGAATGTGTCGAATGACTCGAAAGAGGATGAAAAGTTTGAGAAATTCACTGTTCGGTAATTTTATTAAACGAGACAGACTCGGACGATGAATCAAGCTGCAGAAAACTGTGGAGAAGTTGCTTCGGAGATTCCATCCGAGCAACGTTATCGTGGAAAACGTAGCCAGTTTATAATAAATTCCTCCTGAGTGCTCGATCCTCGTCGTCGTACGATCGTGCAACAGTGTTGCACGTGGAACGAGATTATCTCAACGAGGAAAAATGCGCGGACGTGTTCCCCGGACAGATTAATAACGCGTGATTGACAATTTCATTATACGGGGACGAGACGAGCGGCATCTGTACGGGAAACGCGGTGAAAACTAACGTCAACCGTTGGAGTTCTTACTGTAAAACGCGGGGGAGGGCGGTAAATCCTGAAACGAACCTGGAATAAACTGTCCGGGCTACGACCATAATAATATGCCTCCGTCGACGCCGCCGCCAGATTGTTACGGCTTGTTGGAATTGCCTCTCCGAAAACCAGTCCGCTACGCGGTGTTCTTGGATTACGATGCAATTTCTCGAGCCTCATGGGCTTGCACTGATGACGGTCCTTAAAACTCAAAAGCCCCTTCTACCGAGATTCCTCGGCCGGAATTACGTGTAGCCGTGTGTGTCGATGAATTCGAACGATGCCCTCGGCTGTTTCCGGTGTCACAAAAGTTTTTCACCGGGCGCATCTCATGAATAAATGAATCGGTCATTTCGAACGGGGAAGGGGGAGGTGGAAGGGAGGGGGCTGGGCGTAACTACAGTTCTCGACAATGTTCCCTATTTTTGCAGTAAATTCGCTCCGCGACGTCTCCGGGAACACGTATCTCTCGAAAAATCATTTTTGTTTCTCCCGCGCCCGCGAGGATATCGCCGGTCTTTCCTCGAGAGAGAAATTCAACGCGATTTCCAAGAATCCGTTGCGGATGTTCATGTTTCTTCGCTTTTCGATTTCTCGTAAAGATGCGGCGCGTTCCTCTGGGATGAAATTTGAATCATCGGGATACAATTTCGGAGGATTATCGTCATGGTGCACACTTGTTTGTTCGTATTTTGATTTCTTGTGCAGATATCTCCTGCTTCTTTAAGATGAAAATTTAATAGCCGAATTGACAAGATTCTCGATCAGTATAGAATTTCCACGTATCGACACCCTCGCGAAATACTCGTTTCCTGCTTCGGTTTGATCTTATCTCTCGAATCGAGTACGCGAAATAGTAAAGTATCCACGTATCTCAATTTTGAAATATATTTCCCAGACCAATTTGCTGTTATCCAATGGTAACAGAATAATTAAATCGTTCGCAATTCTTGATATTTCGGAGCGAGAAAGAATCACGAATACCACTGGTCCTCTGTTTCGAACTTTTCTAAATAAAAGATCCTCCTCGAAGTAAAGAATTCACCTTAAGAAAGATCGGTGAAAGTTTGCTCGATAATCGTGATCGTTCGAATCGCTAACTTTCGATTATTCGAGCCTCGCAGAAACGATCGATAACGCGATCGTCGATGACACGGGTAATTTCCAAAGGCTCGCAGACCGTGCGTCGCGTACAAATCTCGTTCACGGGGTGAAAGAGGAGGGTTGGGAGGGGGTGGGTGGTGAGCTCTCTTTTCCAGCCATAAATACACGGAACGTAGAGTTCGCCAACTCTCTCGTTCCGTGCCGCGAAGTGTTATACGTGCGTGCACACGGCCATAAAGTGAAAAAGGTCCACGGCAGTTTGTTACCAGGAGCAGTTGTAACGGAAGGGCACGTATCGGGTAACATGATTACAAATATATCATAACCTTCTTCGCCCTTTCTTCGGGCAACGTTCTCGAAAGGGCCCCTGGCTCGGGAGCGTGTCCTTCGACACGCGATACACGTGCGTCGCCTGTCGATGCGGCTTTATCGCAGCAAATCACTACCGGCCCGAAAGAAATAAAGACAAAAGGGGTCGAGGGGGTGGGTTGGGGGCTGTGTGGGTGGATACGGGACGAACGAGGGGCACGTAGCACATCCCTCGGCTAAATCGAATTGACAGAGCGCGGCCCGTGTGTACTCTGCAACCGAAAAAGAAACCTGGGTACTATCGTGGCCCGGGGTACGAACACAGCCCGTGGAGCCTCGAGTTCCATTTATGCGAAATTTCGAACGCGTCGCGCGAAACTCGCAGCCGTATCGATTCGGGAACCGAGTGTATCGTAATTAAGATTGATCGCTCTTTTCGATCCATTCTTACGGTTGCGTTTACGTCCCGAAGAGTGGAAAGATTGAACGTATTTGCTCCTCGTATCGAGAAAGAAGAAGGTAATCGTTTTTATAATTTTACAGATGGAAAAGAAAGTATCGTTAATTGTGATACACTTTGGTGTGTTCGTGTCCTGAAAAGTTTGTCTCGGAATCGAGAAATCTATTAGATTCGTCTCGAATACCAATCTCCTGATAGTAAGTATTCTTAAGTAACTTGGTTATTGAATAGAAAAATTTAATATTATACAGAAGGTTCTGAACACACTTTCCTAGTATCTCGACAGAAAGGGAATTACAAGCGTAAACAGCGAACAGTTGCAACGTGGAATAAGACTGTTTCTCGTTGAACAACCGCGTTATACCAAATTGTAAATAACAATCCGCGCAACTCGAAACAAACGAAAGCGCCGGGTCGTCGAAGCGCCTGAAATAATATTTCACGTACGCTCTGCAAACGTTCTCCGAAATACCATAATCGAGTAACCGATCCGGCACGGGAACCATTTAGGGGAAAATCGATCTTGCTGTTTCACGCAACGATGTTCTGTTCGCGTTCCACGCAACTGGGCAAACGATCGCACCGAGATGACCGATGTTCCCGTAACCTTCGAGATCGAATGAAACATCGCGGCTTCCTCGAACGACGAGCGAGTTAATTCGCGATGGCTGTTGGTTCTCGTGAACGCGAGCGTGTCC
The DNA here is from genome assembly GCF_051014685.1 of Ptiloglossa arizonensis. Lineage (NCBI taxonomy): Eukaryota > Metazoa > Arthropoda > Insecta > Hymenoptera > Colletidae > Ptiloglossa > Ptiloglossa arizonensis. Next base: position 12,050,290 of record NC_135056.1, read on the forward strand.
CGAGTGGGTAACGTTTTTTCCGCTCGAGGGTGGTAGCCGGACCGATATAAGAATATTACCGAGCGTGGAGCAGTCGTCGCGACGCGGATCAGCGTCCCGGAAACGGGGATCGCCCCGCAGCCAGACAGCCAGATATCTCGGAATGTTTTACACCTCATTAGGCAACAATGTGTTGTTGCCAGGGTGAATTATATCGGGCATGAGACGCCCGTCAAGACAAATGGCTCGAACCGGAGGTAATTGTGGGCTTTTATTAGCTCTGGTTTCTCCTGTTGGCTGCAAATCGCGCAACGCCGAGTCGGAGACGTCGAGCCAGCAACGCTGGTGCTCAGGCAACAGCAACTCGGCTACAGCAACCCTTCCAGCTCCTTCTCCTCTATTTTCCTTCTCTCTGTGCGCCCTTTCCTCGTTCCTCTTCGTATTTCTCTATGTGTATATATATCTCTCTCTTTCTCTTTCTATGGGCCTCGCGTCGCTTTCGGTGCCGCGTAATTACTCGCGTGACAGTAATGCAGGAATGCGAATCTCGTCTCTCTAATTCCTGCACACTCATCCTCGACGCAGTGCTCGTAGCCGAGCGACTCGAATCAATCGTTTTATACGCGTTTTCGTGGCTAATTTTTGACCAACGATGTTCTCGTGGATAATTCTCGACCAATGATGTTCTCGTGGATAATTTTCGACCAACGATGTTTTCGTTACAGCGATGTAGGTGCGTAAGAAAATAATCTAGATGAAGGAATGTGTAAGGGATTGCTGCAACGAGAGACATTGCTGACGAAGGATGTTGGATGACACAAGTGATGTCTGTACGAGTCGATGGAGAAATTGTTCTAGAACGTTCCTGATTACGTGGTAGGAAAATAGCGTGGATGTAGCAGCAAGTATTGTTGATTCCAACCCCAAAACTTTCATTTTTTTTTTGAGTTTGGTACTTTAGTAGTCGAGTTTGAACACGATGATGGGTAGTTCTGGTTAGAAAAATTCAAATTGGAAGACAGAATTTAACGAAGTAGAAACTGGGAGAAACTTGTAACAAAATAGAATATTAAAGATTTGTGCGGATGTATCGATATCTACTGATTTTGGAAATAAATAGTTTCTGTGAAATAGATATCGATAGATTGATATAAATACAGAAAGATGGCTGCTCTAGGGAGCTATTATTATAGCGACACGATGCAGTCAGGTTGCAAAGGTCTCCGTGTACTTTCCTCGAATGGAGTTTATTCGAAGAAAACACTAAAGACTTGTGCAATAAGCTATTAAGTATCTTCATCGAGCAAGTGTAGGGTACGCTGGGTGCTTACGACTTAACGTGAACTCCTAAAGCGTTCACTCTTAATTTTGCGTAACTCGAATTACGACACGTCGAATTTTTAACGAGGGTATCGCCAACAAATCGCGATTATTCAAGATTTCGCAATTTTCGCGCATCTCGAATCCCCGGTTGACTACCGTAAATCTCTTTGTAGGGCAATAAACTTCTAACGAATTTCTTAGTCGCCACAGACCGCAAGCTCGCTGCCGTTGGTGCACCCTACACACATTTTGGGTTATTTACCTGAAGCGTTGTAGTGTAGCCGTCGACGTTGGTTAAAGTATGCCCGAACGGATCGGCAAGATTAATGTGGTCAGCGTGTTTCTTGAGATATTTCACATACTTGCGAGGTTAATTACATCGTCGTGAAAATTGTTGCGGCCAAAGCACCGTCTCTGATCCGGGACAGAATATTCGTTGACTTCGATCTCTTCGGTTATCTTGTTCGTTGAACGAAAATCTTCGTATTGCGATATTTATATCGTCGGAATCATTCTGTTTCGTTTCATCTCGTCGACGGTAAGTTTCCAAATCGGTGAAAAATGATATTTTACTTGTTCAGGGTCGAATTGTTACGTTTTGATCATATAAAGCTTCAAATTTGTATTGTCTAGTAATATCTGTCGTTATTGGATAATTTAATTGCGAAAGTATCCCCGAGAAGTTTAAGAAGCGATACGATGCTATTAATTTTATCGAATTTCTGGAGCTTTTAATCCATTGCTCGATTTGCGACTTTTCTTAGAAAATTACGAAATATGTATGTACAGTTACGAGGGAAAAGGTTGAAAACGAATTACAGTACGGTGTCAAATATTATTCAGCGACACGATGCAGCCAGCTTGGTAAGGTTTCCGTGTGTATCTACGAAAACGAATCTGCTCTTTGGCAGCGTGATAAAATAGTAATCACAGCCGAGATATACGTCTGGCATGGAAGTTCTAAGAAGAATCTCGCTACTAAAACAGAGTTCTCACGAGTAACAGTATGAAATGACGTGAAACCTAGTTTCACTGTGCGCTGTAATTACTATCCAGAAAGTTTCGAGCGTTTAACTTAAGAATAAGGTTTCGAGGTATGCGTGCACGCGTCGGATTGATTGGATGGTAGTTAGGAAAGTGTGCCTCTCTGTGTGTGGGTGAGAATCCTTAAAGATAGCCAATAAATGATGGAGAAGGCTGCAATTTCTTCCAGTGCATTGTAGAGAAAATTAGGTCCGTTTGAGAGCACCTTGGGAGAGTTTCGCGAATACGGCGAGCGAGTTTAGAGGGTAGCGGTAGTAGTATTTCGAGCTTCCAGGGTTATTATTCGTCTTTGTCTAAAATTTAATAAATAACGGCTACAAACTCCACCGAGGTGAACACGTTCGAGGAAATAACAAATTGTTGATAAACGTGCGGTGTGTCTGAGAAATAATCTATCGAGGGACGTTCGATTTTTTCATTTCCAAGTCGATACATTTTTAACGAGCACGATACTGTTCGCAGTTCGTATCCTTCGTTCAAAGATTCCTTAACGCGTATAATCGTAACTGAAAAATCGAAGCGTGCCTTCGAAAGCATTCGTTCCGAACGTATGTTCCCTAAAATCGTTTTACAATTTTTACGTCGTTCGCGCCAATTTACTCCAAATCCCTGATTACCGAGATTCTTACTCGAAGCTTACCGAAACCAACAATCCTCGAGGTAAACGCGAAATAAACGCGAAATAAACGCGAAATAAACGCGAAATAAACGCGAGAACACCGTTTCAACGATTTCCTTCGTTCACCATAAACGCTCAGGGAGAACCCGAAAGGAATAAAATTCTCTCTCGTTCCATCATCCGTGTCGCGGTGCCGCGAAATCGCAGTATTTTTTCGAGGGGGAACCAAGAGATTCCGAAAGGTCGCATTTTCGCGAGAGGAGAGCCGGTATCCACGCGTTATTACGCCTCTAGGAGGTATAGCTCGGTGGAGGCATATGCGGGCGGGCCAAGCTTGTCCCCGTTCCTCTTTCGTTAGTAGTTTCGCGGTGGTTCATGTATTTATGCATTTCCAGCGGGCCGGTGCTTCTTGACTAGAGTCTACGCGGGCGTATATGGCCGCGGCATTGTATGCCAGACGATTTACATGTATCGCCCCTCGATGATGCGCTATAAAAGATGGCCAAACGCGATACCACAGCGGGGGACGAAAGTGTAGCGCCGGTGGATGGAGAATTGCTTTTAAATTAGCGACCCGCGGTTTCGGTCGACGTGACTTCTTTGTCTTCGAGCTAATAATGCAGTTTACAAGTTTCTTCGTCGGTGCTCCGCTACGTTTTCCAAGATTCCCTCGATCGTCGGCTCGTTTGTGCATTCCATTGGCGTAGAAACTTGCGTTTCTCTCGTCGAAGAACTCGAACGCTTGACACTTATCCTCGTTCCACGACGATTCGTCAACGATGAACGAATTTCGTCAATTTTCGAGAAAAATTCCAACTCGCCTGAACGTTACATCGACGAGAAAGAGATGTTCACGAACCGAATGAAATTGACCGCGTCGAAGTAACGTTTTCTACATTGACGATGCGCGCAAAATGATGTACGTTGTCGTTCTATGGATATTCGTGGTTTCGATTCTGCGATGAATTGGTAATTGACGAGTTTGGATCGATGCCACGTTGGTGAAGAAATTTTGAAAGGTTGCTTCGGAAATTTCTCGGCAATGTTAGCCACGATCGAGACGCGACCGATTCTCGACCACGTCGAAATTGACGCTCGAACCGCGGATAATACGTACAATCGAATACGGTTTAATTGTTCGGAACTATGTAAGCAATTATATCGCGCTTGAAAATTAAATTATTTCCACGGTTACGGGTTTGTAATTAATTGCGACGTCGCTGTGTGGCAAACAATTAATTACGCGAGCATTCATCGTTCGCTTAACAGCGGGTAATTCGACGGAGCTACTACAAAATATCGTGTTCGACGGAAATTGTTGTCCGAATTTTCGAATAAACCGGGACCAACGCTCTTTAACGGCTGCAACGTCGAAGTAATTTCCATTCCTTCCCTTTCCTACCCCCCCCTGCCTCGAAATCTCGCTTTCTCGAGTAATGGATGGATCCGTGGTTGCCTTTCATTATTCGACCGCCATATTTACTCATTGAATTCAATTCGGATTCACTTATGGTATGATTTACTCAGCGAAGGCGTACCTGAGGATGGTGATGGGAATTTATTGGAGACGGAGGTCGTCCCAAAAACGGGGAAGGAAAACGCAGACGGAGGAAGAGGGAACGAGCGAGGGAAGACGAGGAGAGGGATAGGCCGAGAGCGGAGCTCGGCAAAAGGGACAACGGGCAACCAAGGGCGAGGAGAACCAAAGTCCTTTTCTCATATTCTATATCACATACGGTGGCTCGTAAAAGTTACCGGAGCATCTTTTCGAAATTCAGATTTACTAGCGCAGTTTCGCATTTCTTTCGTCTTCGCGACACGAACTTACCGTTACTTCTTCACCTCGAAAATTACGATTTAGTGCTACTCTCGCAATTGCTCAACGCGATTTCTTTCATAGAGATTTCGGAATTTAGATATTTTCTTTTCCTTCGGAACCAGAGTGACCAAATTAAGAATTTTTCAAATTAAGAATATCTTTCGATATTTCGGAGATAATCAAGTACAGTATTTTATCGGTACTGCGTATCTATTGTTTCGTTATTTCACTGCAAGACTATTTTTCGATTTAATAAGAAGAAAGTTGTTAAATTTATTTAGTGGAAATCCAAGTTAAGGAACGATATAGTCCAACACGAGCATATTTCTAAATATACATTTTACACGTTTTTAAATCTATTTCACAGCACAAAGAAGGGAGGAAAAGGGTACGTAATTATGTTCCTTCTTACGTAGATAAGAAAGAAGAGGGAAGAAAGATATTTTATAGAGATTAAACGTGTAAAAAAGAGAAACTAAAATTTTCCATTATGACCGAGCTGAAATGAAAAATATTCTTTTATTTTATTGCTCAACATTTTTCTTTAAATTCTTATGTAGATAAAAATTCTTATCTACTAAGGTAGATAACAATGCAATAATTATCCACTAAGATAGATAACGCAAAAATATTTACCATGCGTATTTTATAAATATATTCGTACGAAATCTTCAACTAACATATTCCAGAGAGACTAAATTTTGTTAACACGTCACGTGAACCATAGAGATTTGGGAATAAAATAGATTCGAGCCTCTCGTGGGGTCCTTCCGAGAATGGAGAACAGCACGATGGCGCTTCGAATGTATTGGATGCTGCTTTATTCGAGGATGTTGAATTTTTAGCAGTCCCCCGCAGAAATAGAGGCGACGCGTAGCCGTCCGGCTATGGTCGTTTTTTAAAATGCATGCCGCTCTTAAATCAAACCAACAATAATTGTGTCCAGTATGTGGCCACGGTCGATCGGTTTTGGAATATTTGTTGCTTCCTTATTCTCTGCTACCAATCCCACTCGTATTCGTCGAATCTGTTCACTATTAGACTCGCGGGAGGAAAATTCATTCGAACGATATATATTTCGGAAGAAACGAGACCGTTAAAGTACGCAGAATATTTATACTCGTAAATCGAAATTTTCAAGACCGATGATAAACGTCTCTGAAATTTATTTTGTTCGCATCGATCAAATCGATGATTATTTTATTCGCGTACGTCTTAAAACGCGCGAAAATATTACCCAATATTCTTCAATTTTCCGGATACGCGATACTAATTATTTGAAGCATCGCGTGAACCTCGCAATTACACTATTTTCCATGAATTATTAACGAAAGTTTCGTCGATCGTCCAAGCGAGACCAGAGTCGTGGAAACATTCACGCGTGAGTATTAAAAAACCGAATAAATTTCACCGTCTCCTTAAATTTTCTTTCGAAGAGATGTAAGTTACAGATGTGAGTTACGCGACGCGGTACGTTTCGCGAGCAATAAATTACGAAAGAAAAATACAATCAGCGTCAAAACGCGCGACAACGTTGTCGTCCTGGGCACCAATTTACGCTCGGAGTGAATTCTAGCCGATCAACAGGGGGGCTCGGAATGCCACAGACCGAAGTGGTGCTGTGGGTCGGGGGTGGAGAGAGGGAGGACACACCCCCCGCGAACTCGAACATGAATTAAAGTTTTAATTTCTCTAAATCACTGTTCGCCCTCGAGCGCTTTCCACCAGACGGTCCGTTACTTATAGCCTTTGCCCTTTTTACCGCCTTCTTTTTTCCCATTCGCCTCGATCTTACCACCGTCCAACCCTCGCCAATCGGGAGAAATCGATATGCACTTATCCGATGACTCTTGAGACCCTCCTTTTTCTTTTTCTTTTTTTCTTTTTTTTAGCCAGACGTACCTTCGTAGGCATAACAGTCGGGAATCGTTCGTTCGCGGAAATTTAAACTTCGCCAACGTTTTTCGTCGGTGTTGCTCGAAAATCGTTCGGAGTTAATTCCTGCATCGAATCACCGTTCGGGCGAACACTCGTCGAATACAACGTACGACCAGCGGCGTACGAAACGAGAATTTTAAACTGGGTTACACGCTACGCCGGGTTCCTCTATTTTTACAGCCGAGCGAAGGAGCCCGCAGAAAGAATCTATTCGGCAGCTCGAACGCTCGAATTGGTTCGAATCGAGATTTAAATCCTGGTCCAGCAATTTGATCGCTCGATTACTTCTTTCCTTGCAAAATGAAAAGACGATAAGAAAAAAAATGACCCCCTTCGGCGGTGTAAAATTCCGTGAAACGTTGATCCAGCTGGCGCAAACATACAGACGAAGATAACATTTGTACGGATATTTCACGACGATCGAGAGAAACTACAAATCGTTGAGTTTATACAATCGGCGAAACTAGTCAAATTAGATCCTTTTCAATCGTAAAATATTTAATACCTCGTTGGATATGAAAGATACACGTTATACAAATTTATGTTCTGTTACATCGTTACCAAAGTTGTACACGTTGCACATTTATTAATCACTGTAAGCTACACAATTTGCGCAAAAATTTCTCATTGCACTTTCATCAGAGCTACATAAATTACCCAAAAATCAAAAATAATATTCTATTCTTCGCCGAAGCTATTCACCACCATCGGTTCTCAAACCTAAATAATTTTCCAAAAAGGGTGTGTATGACATCCTTACCAAAGTTGTACACGTTGCAAATGTATCAATTACTCTAAGTTACACAAGTTGCGCAAAAATTTCTCGTTGTACTCTCATCAGAGCTACATAAATATCAAAAATAATTTTCTATGCTTCGCCAAAGCTATTCACCACCATCGGTTCTCAAACCTAAATGAGTTTCCAAAAAGGGTGTGTATCACATCCTTACCAAAATTGTACACGTTGCAAATGTATTAATTACTCTAAGTTACACAAGTTGCGCAAAAATTTCTCGTTGTACTCTCATCAGAGCTACATAAATATCAAAAATAATTTCCTATGCTTCGCCAAAGCTATTCACCACCATCGGTTCTCAAACCTAAATGAATTTCCAAAAGGGGGTGTATTCTACCAAGAAAGATCATTTTTGCGACGTTAGATCTTCTCTCTTTGCAAAGTCTCGATCAAAAATTACCGTCCACACCCCCCTCCGTCATCCTCGATCAGCCCTGTTCCTCCCCGCGGTAAATTACGATCAACCCCGCGAGAATGTATCGAAATCGATTTCCAGCCGCGGCTGGAAACTAGATCACTGCGGTGGGCTTCGTTTCTCGTCCCGTTCCCTCGTACTACGCGACAGGGTGAAACCCAACGGGGTAGAGGTAGGGGGTTGTTCATTTAAAATCATGACGTCGAGCGTAGGGCGCAGTCACGGCGGAGGCGTTAGTATGAACGTTAGGTGCCGGCGGACCGGGCCACCTACAAGAACTTCGGTGCACCCTCCCACAGCAGCTCGCCACCGGTGACATATTGTTTCCATTCTGCTCTCAGGCTAGAGCGCAATAAAAAACTGGCATAAATATCGCCGCCCTCGGCGTCCCGCGGCACCGATGCCATCCAAAGCGGTGGCCCGCGACACCGAGCCGCTGCTGCAAGAACGCACTGGTCCTGGATACCGGGCGGTCTCCGACCACTACGTGGAAACGTTCTTTCGCGCGGACAGAAACGGCGGGGACTAATTTGTCTGAGTGGCTTTTTCGACGACTATAGAAAGGGCGACGCAGATTGCGAGCCGCGCTATGATCCTTCGGGCTCCGCTCGATCGTCACGGGTAACGAACTTTCTACGCAGGGTACGTGTATTCGCGGGTTTCGAGCAGGACGCGAGTGTCGCGAGAGGATCTTCGGTGTTCGAGTTGCTCGGTGGAACGGAGACGGTTGTTACGGAAGCGTTCGAAAGATTAGCGAGATCGCGATCGCGAGTCTTTTGATTTGAACGAAGATAGTTCTCTTAGAATAGTTTTACTATTTTGGAATCGATTGAAGGAGGATTGATTTCTACGATTGAGAGTATTTTTATTTGAACGAAGATAGTTCTCTTAGAAGAGGTTTACTATTTTGCAATCGTTTGAAGGAGGATTGATTTCTATGATTGAGAATATTTTTATTTGAACGAAGATAGTTCTCTTAGAAGAGGTTTACTATTTTGGAATCGATTGAAGGAGGATTGATTTCTACGATTGAGAGTATTTTTATTTGAACGAAGATAGTTCTCTTAGAACTGCTTTACTATTTTGCAATCGTTTGAAGGAGGATTGATCTTTACGATCGAGAGCATTTTAATTTAAATGAAGACAGTTCTCTTAGAACAGCTTTACTATTTTGGAATCGTTTAAAGGAGTATTATTTTTGCAATCGAAAGTTTTTTTATTCTGGATGTAGATAGTTCTCCTAGATAGTTTAGCTTTATTATTTTGCAATCGTTTGAAGGAAGATTGATCTCTACGATCGAGAGTATTTTAATTTAAATAAAAATAGTTCTCTTAGATAGAACAGCTTTACTATTTTAGAATCATTTGAAGAAGGATTGATTTTTACCCTCGAGAGTATTTTTATTCTGGATGGATATAATTAGTTCTCTTAGATAGTACAGCTTTACTATTTTGCAATCATTTGAAGAAATATTATTTCTACGATCGAGAGTTTTTTTTATTCTGAATGGAGATAGTTCTCTTAGAACAGTGATGGTATTTTAGAGTACGACGATGGATCATTGAATTGCGATCGAGAATCTTTTATTCTAAATGGAGATGGATTGTTTAGATAGAACAACTTTGGTATTTTGGAGTCGTTCGAAGGGTCATTGATTTACGATCGAGAGATTCGAATATCAAGGGAGTCTTTTATTCTAGATGAAGATCGAATTATATCAATGTACTTACAGCGTGATTGGTTCCTCAGGACTCGAAGGTGAAATTGAAAGCGACATCGTAGTGGTTAGGCATCGTGAAGTTCCTGGCGACCTAACTCGATCGTTCACCTAAAACAGGAGGAAAACGATAAGTTACAGAGAACAATTCTCACCGTGATCGTACATTAGCGCACCCCTTTATAATTTCTGAAATTTTTCTTAAAAGTAATACGAAAAATCTGTTCAATACAATTCCAAGAAAAAAAAAGAAAGGTTCGATTGACTTTTGCACGACTAATTGACGACATCGCCGAACGAAGCTTCGAAGAGGTAATAACACGAGGAGAAACACTCGACGCGGTTGTCGATTCGATCCACTCGAAGAGATTATGCACACCATTGGATTGAAAAATACAGAAGAAACATTCCTTCGTGCACCTTTGGAATTCTTTGCACGATCCTCGGTGTCGTCGATGGGGAATTGAGCAACAGGTAGAGCAGATATGTCCTCGAGGCATCATGCTCGACAGAGCATACGCGTGATTTACCGTATAAGTGACTCATCGAAAGCACCCTTTTTTCTCTTATCTTTTCTCCACTTGAAACGAAACGCGAAGGAAATAATTCTTTTACCTAGACGGTCTGGCGAAGGGAAGTCAAGAATTTATATTCCGGGGATGGTATTCACGGTCCTTGATAAATTATCAAATATCGTGCAATAAATATCACATTACCGTAACACGATTTTCATTCGATACAGTCCCGGTCACGAATATTTTAATCGTTGTTAACTTCCAACGAGCATTTTCTTCCTCGATCGACCATAATTGCATCTGCATCTGCATCTGTATCATCATCGTATTTCACTTTTCAACTTTAACCACGACAGATCTAACAAAAATTCTTATTCTAACAAAAACGAACTGCTGGAGAAATAATTGAATTATATTATTCCAATTGCTCCGAAATTTACTTCTAGTTTAACTTACAGAAGATTTATCTCCACAATTTACATAAGCACTGTGCAACGCACAGTAGTCTTTGCTTCGTTCACATTTCTAGATCCAAAATATCATTAAACCTTCTTTCGTGGCAATAAAAAAAATTCATCAAAGAAACAATTGACATTAAAAAAAAATAATTTTGTACGTTTCGCGAAGCTTCAAGATTTCATTCGTCGCCCTTGGACCATCGCCCAGGTTTGCCCATGGCATGACAATTAAACAATTGACAATTAAAATCTCTCTTACCTAGTTAACCATTCGAAACTCGTCACTCGCAAATTGTTTACACCGGGACACAGCGATGCAACTTTTCTCCCGTTGAATCGCACCTGATCCTCTCACTCGATCGCGAGGAGTGTAATCGCATCGGGCGCGAGCGGAGAAATTCAGTCGAAATTGAGCCAGCTCCGGGTACAAAAGAAATATTACCGCCATATTTTTCTCCGGTGAACGATGACTGAAGCTCGCCCGCGATTTCCAAGGGATTAATAATGGCAGTAGACCGTTCTACGACAATCGTGGAGAGAAACAAACGCAGCCCCGGGGCAAGTGGACCAGACTCGCACCGACATCAATCTGAACGAGCGAGCCGCACCCCTAACGAGCCACCGAGTCATATAAATTTTATTGCCATTTCATAAATCTCGACAACTACCGCGAGTAACCGTTCCGGGGCTCTCTGAGAGATTATCAGGAACGTATAAAGTTGCAGATCGTTGCGCGGTTACGGCCGCGATTCTGTCTTTCGCGACGCTCGTGACGACCCCGTCCCCTTTGTACTCCGTTTGTGGATGGCGATCGCGAAAAATATTCGAGAAAACGATTCGAGTAACTAGTTTTCGCCGGTGATCAAACGGTAACGTAAAATGGAAGATTTATCGGCCGTGGATACATTTTTAATCGTTTTTCTTCGTAACGACGCCGCTGCTGCGGACAATCGAGGAGCGCGTCGTTAATACTTAACGATGGGATTAATTACGAAGGAAGATTGCGATTCGACCGCGGATTCTCGTCGATTGTTATACTAGGTACAATGGGTGTGTGGGAATAATTGGTAGAACCAACTACGATGGAAAAGAGAGTAGAACTGTTACTTCGAGGCGATTAAAGATGATCGAAGCTCTAGAACGAAAATCTTGACCAAGGTCGGTAGAGTCTCTCTTGGAGAAAATTAGAGAAGTTTAATGGTATTTATTCAATTTTATTATCGCGTTGCGTAAACTTTATCGTGTATATATTTTCTTTCCGCGAAACAACTTTCGAAGAATTTAAATACCATTACGGTACGATGGTAATTGTTTAATTTCCTTGTGTTTTTGAATGTCGCGCGCCACGCTAATTTGTTTTCAACGCACGTGAAAATATTATCGCATATATTCTCGATTTGCGTTCGCAACGAGAAATTACTACCTTCTCGATTGTAACTCGATCGCAATTTTACAATTTTCGCGGCACTGTACCGCGAAATATTTCCATACCGCATGAAACATGCATTTCGATCCCGACATGTAAATGGAAACATAAAATACGATGCAAGGAAAGCACGAAGGGATGGAGGGTACCGAGATTATATTTATAATAAATAAGACGGAAGCGTGTACGCGAAAGAGGACGAAGGAGCACAGTTAATTCAGTTTTATACGACAACACTTCCGATCCACGGTAAGCCGGCGACAGTCTCGAGTCCCTTCCCTCGCGTTCTCTTCATCTTAACGCAAAGACGAACCAAAACCTGATTTACATTTCTTTCTCTCCTCGCTATAAAAATTCTGCGACGATAACTTCCTTTGTTCCACCCTCTATGGTCGTAGGGACGAGCGACCCCTGCGGCTGGAAAGCCACGGGGAGTCCCCATAACCCCCGACTAGTTTTCGGTTTACATTACATTTTTTTCCTTAATTAAAGGCAATGCGCATTCAGGTTTGTCGGAAACCGTCCTTTATCCTGCGCGGCGAAACATATTCAACGTACACTCGGTACCCCTTGAAATATTCGATCGAATGTTTTAAACATCGCCAGCGAAGAATTTCTCTTTTTTTTTCAAAGTGTACAATGTACTTCGTTCGTTGCGACTTTGAGTTTCGCAACACGGGCAACACGCGTCGTTACATTTCCAAACGTGTTTCGTCCTTTACCAGAGACGAATAAAAACCGAAACATCCTACCCTTCGTTCTACTAATTGTAAGGAAGACGGGAGATCAAGGTGAACGATCCATTGCAACGAGAATGGTAATTCGATCGCAGAAACATTCCTCGATTATCGACTCTTCGAGATTCGTACGAGATGTGTACAGAGTTTCTTCGTGAACACTATCTTGTTGTATAGTAACACGTCGGGTAAATAATAAAAATAGTGACACAGAATTTTACATTTATCCAAAAACAATTTCTTGAATAATATCAAACAGTATCAATATCTTTTTTCCTCAAAAAAAAAAGTCATTTGGAAAATGTATACATTATGTGCTAAATTTATTTGAAAACGTATAGTTGAAAATTATGTAGCTTCTCTAAGGTATAATTAATAAAGAATTCTCGATGTCCATAAATACTGGACAGAAAAATACTATTAATTGGATCGAATAGAACGAGTATTAAAATCGTGCTTGCAAGATCGATGCCTTTAAGTTCACTCAAAATACCAACGAGCGAAACATACTCGGTTGAACAAAGTTGAGTATTTAATACCTCACAGGGCAGCGCTTGTGCAACAACAGAGTTGTACACAAAAAAGGCAACACGACTCATAGTTTACACAAGTACTGTCAAGTGTCAATAGACGACGCGATTATCATACTTTAACAAGAAGAAATCTTACAGCAACTTACAATCGGTACACCCCACACCTGATTCTTTCGCCTGTCACTGTGACGATGACGCGAGCATAATCGCGACAGAGGTTCCAGGGTCCAGGCAACACTCGTGCAACAACAGAGTTGTACACAAAAAAGGCAACACGATTCATAATTCGCACAAATATTGTCGAGTGACAATAAATGACGAGATTATCATACTTTAACAAGAAGAAATCTTACAGTAACTTACAATCGGTACACCCCACACCTGATTCTTTCGCCTGTCACTGTGACGATGACGCGAGCATAATCGCGACAGAGGTTCCAGGGTCCAGGCAACACTCGTGCAACAACAGAGTTGTACACAAAAAAGGCAACACGATTCATAATTCGCACAAATATTGTCGAGTGACAATAAATGACGAGATTATCATACTTTAACAAGAAGAAATCTTACAGTAACTTACAATCGGTACACCCCACACCTGATTCTTTCGCCTGTCACTGTGACGATGACGCGAGCATAATCGCGACAGAGGTTCCAGAGTCCAGGCAACACTCGTGCAACAACAGAGTTGTACACAAAAATGGCAACACGACTCATAGTTCACACAAATATTGTCGAGTGACAATGAATGACGAGATTATCATACTTTAACAAGAAGAAATCTTACAGTAACTTACAATCGGTACACCCTACACCTGATTCTTTCGCCTGTCACTGTGACGATGACGCGAGCATAATCGCGACAGAGGTTCCAGGGTCCAGGCAACGCCCGTGCAACAACAGAGTCGGTCGAAGCTGATGATCGTTCATTCAGCCGGTGAAAACCCCGTCGCGCGAGTGGGAAAGAGACGGGAAGAGGGCAAGACAGGATCGAAATGTAATTAAGAGAGCAAATAATCCGAGCCGAACAAACTCCATGAAATGGATCAAAGAACTCGCTCGCTCGGGAGAGGGTGGGACGAACGAGACACGATAGGGTAGAGGGAGGGCAGAGGGATAGAGAAAGAGAGAGAGAGAGAGGTGGGACACGTACCCGATAGAGGCGCGTCGTTGAAAGGTAGCAGGGCCGAGCCATCCGACGACTGCTTCTCTCCCTGTCGTCGTTCTGTCTAGCCCGAAGGAGTAGGGCAACGAGGGGGCCTCGGCAAAGACCCTCGATAAATATTTCCGTCAAGTGACCGGGGTTGGAATTCAAAGAGAGCCGAAAGGTGGAATCGAGAGCGAAACGAGTCCATCCTCTCTTCAACGGCGGTTCAAGGGATGGTCGACGTGAACGATGCCGAGGGTGGGGGTGGGGGATGAAGAGAGGAGGCCTTGGCAAGCCAGTATATTTGCGTTACGTTACGTAGTTGCGCGTTTAATCAGCCGTATACCCGGAAAGGGCGCGTGTGAGAGGGAAGAAGGAAAAGAGGAACGGGCGGAGTAAGAGGAACCGTCGTCGACTTCCGGACACTGAAGAAGGACGGGGCTAAACATCCTCCTACCTTTTGTGGAGCCGAGGAGACCAGATTCTGTTTACTGCGCCGGACTACGTCCTCTGTCCTACGGCTACTTGCAGAGGCTTGTAGGTTATTTATTTGTTTTTCCTTTTTTTTTTCTTCTTTTTTTTGCACTCGCGTTCCGGTAAGGGACTGGCTTCGCTGGGGATGTTTTCTTTCTTTCTTTTTTTTTTCTTTTCTTTTCTTTTTTTTTTTTTGAGGGGTATAAGGTTTCGCTTGAAAGAAACGGACGGTTCGCTCTACGGAACGTTCTGAGTTTCAACGGGGAAACCTTTGAGGTTGTTTCGCTGTTGCGAAACGGTCTACGAATTTCAAACCTGTTGGACTGTTCGTGTTCTGTCGGGACTTGGATTGGCGCGTGGATGTTAGACAGTTACTCGAGGAATTAGAAGTAGGGTTCGTTTGTCAACTTTTTGTCTCGGTTTCCGATGTGCTGGGTTCTTTTGGTTAAAATTTACTCGTCGTTGGCACATTTCTCTTACTAGTTTTAATTTCTAACGGTTTCCTAACGTCTTTCATCGAGAGTCTTATAGGGTTCTTTATTCTACGTTTAAAGTCTTCGAACGAGAAAATGTCCCTAATCTATTACAATTTTAACTTTCTTGTCTTTATATTACTTTCTCATTATTCTTTTAACTGTATAATACAATGGAAAGGTCCGAGAAGATTCACGTGACAATAATTATAAAAAATAGTATATTGCAAGGATGGGTTGAAAAAGACCCAAACACTAGAGTCAGTGTGTACTCTGTACGTACAGATGTTTCGTTCGAGATATAATTACCTATAAACTTTAATTGAGAGTCTTCTAGTGTTCTTTATTCTACGTTTAAAGTCTTCGAACGAGAAAGTATCCCTAATCTATTGCAATTTTAACTTTCCTGTCTTTATATTACTTTCTCATTATTCTTTTAACTGTATAATACAATGGAAAGGTTTGAGGAGATTCACGTGACAATAATTATAAAAAATAGTATATTGCAAGGATGGGTTAAAAAAGACCCAAGCACTAGAGTCAGCGTATACTCTGTATGTACAGATGTTTCGTTCAAGATATAATTACCTGTTTATATAACTTTAGTCGATGTGAACGATTCCTGTTTCGTTCTCACAGGGGAAATTATTTATTCCGCGATGTTCTCGAGTTCCTTTTTTTTTTTTTTAATAAATTCATGGATTCTTCCGTTCGTACGGGAAAGCGCGAGAGCGGAGGAAGCAGGAGAAAACAGAAGAGATGGCGCTTGCGAGACGTCGATGGCGTGACAGATTGCCTCCAGTATTTTCCACCACATATATCATCGGCATCCGCCAGCCCTTAGTTCTACTTCAATGCTCACCACCGTCGTCTCCCTTAATTGGCATCACCTATACCAATCTACCTGTGCCTTCGTTCAGAAAATTTCCTACCGCAGTTAGTTACGATAAATTATATTTGGCGGAATGTTCCTGCTAAATGATCGACGGAGAACTCTACGTCATACGTTCCCCCCTAATCCCCGAAACAAACTTTCGCGACCATTCTTTCTCTTTTTGCTGCAATTTGTCCTGCTATCTGGTGCTCGATTTTCGATAAATAAGTTTCGATCGTACTTCTTGAATCCACGAAACAGACATTGGGATAATCACGGAGAAATATTCGCTCGTGTGTGAATATCAATCTTCACGAACAATCTAACAAACTATATTTTACAACGTGGTCGTATCGCTTCGATTACATATAAATCATCACCGAACTATTATCGATCGATTAAATTAGAAAATGAAAATAGTATACTTTAGGAGAGAAGAATAAGAAAATTTATATTTTCGTTCGAATTTCAAATTTCATTTGAATATCCACCGTTACTTGAAACAATCACGGTGAATCGTAACTAAAAATAAATGGTCGTTAATTATCTCCTCGTCTACGAGATTGGATTTCAAATTAAACTAAGGAAGCGCGTAATGCGGCGGGATAATATATCGATAACAAAACGAAGGGTCAGTGACAAACTGCAAACCACACTTTCATCGTCAGGGATACGATTAGGGAAAAATTCGTCCTGTTTTAATGGGCAGTGAAAATTAAATACCGCGGTGTCCACCCCTTAGGTCCGGCCACCTAATAATTCATACGAGGAATGTAAAAAGGGCGAACCTTTCCCCGCCACGCTCCCCTCTCCCGCGACGCGGAGGAAGAGCGAGAACGAGAAAGCCAAGGGGGTAGAAAAATACGAGCTCGTGTTTATCTTGAGATTTGTAGCCGCCCTGTTCCCGATATTTATTGGCCTTCCAGGGACGGGCGATGCCACGGCCTGACGGACCGTTAAATTTTATTATGTTTTTTTCACCGATGCCGAAATAACGCGTCACTGGATACGGCTGACGACGGCGTCGTAAAGATAAATCTCGATCGTCCGTGGATCATCGTTTCCTCGAGATATCGTCGCGACGCTCCCGTTCCCTTCGAAATCTTTAATTTCTATACGCAGTATGTATCAAAGGCGTTTAAAAAGATAATCGGAAGTTAAAGAATAAATCTTAAAGGGGTAAAAAATACACGTGAGGAGGTACGATGAATGTAAATTGCAATGGTGGAAAATTCTCTGAAGAGAAATAGTATGCTAATGGTAAAATTATTGTATAAATCTTCTATATTATCGGAGATAAAATACTCGAGATCTCTTGTAATTATTATACTCGACCTTAGACTCTTTTTGTCGATAATCAGAAGATAAAGAATAAATCTTAAAGGGGTAAAAAATACACGTGAGGAGGTACGATGAATGTAAATTGCAATGGTGGAAAATTCTCTGAAGAGAAATAGTATGCTAATGGTAAAATTATTGTATAAATCTTCTATATTATCGGAGATAAAATACTCGAGATCTCTTGTAATTATTATACTCGACCTTAGACTCTTTTTGTCGATAATCAGAAGATAAAGAATAAATCTTAAAGGGGTAAAAAATACACGTGAGGAGGTACGATGAATGTAAATTGCAATGGTGGAAAATTCTCTGAAGAGAAATAGTATGCTAATGGTAAAATTATTGTATAAATCTTCTATATTATCGGAGATAAAATGCTCGAGATCTCTTGGAATTACTATACTCGACTTTACACTCTTTTTGTCGATAATCAGAAGATAAAGAATAAATCTTGAAGCGATAAAAAATACACGTGAGGAGGTACGATGAATGTAAATAGCAATGGTAGAAAATACTCCGAAGGGAAATAGTATCCTCATGGCAAAATTATCAATTTTGTATAAATCTTCTATATTGTAGGAGACAAAGTGCTCGAGATCTCTTGTAATTATTATACTCGATTTTCCACTCTTTTTGTAACATTCATATTGTAGATAATAGATTCATTTATATTTCATCTACTCGTTCGAAAAGAAACGTTTGTATGGTAAATGCTTCGTAACGTTCAGGAAATTAAGACCTGATTCTCGATGTCTGTGAAAGGTTTCCTAGTGTTGTAGGGTGAAAATTAAAAAATTTGTTCGCAACACTCGGATTTCGCGTACTAGGAACCGTGGAACGAAGATTTACAAGACCTCGACGCGAGTGTCAACGATAACCCGCGTCTTACCCCAACGAATTCATAAAGAAGGATCTCGAGGACG
Source organism: Ptiloglossa arizonensis (assembly GCF_051014685.1). Taxonomy (NCBI): domain Eukaryota; kingdom Metazoa; phylum Arthropoda; class Insecta; order Hymenoptera; family Colletidae; genus Ptiloglossa; species Ptiloglossa arizonensis. The sequence goes on from NC_135056.1 coordinate 12,068,842, forward strand.
CGTAGTCCTCTCGCAAGGGTACGCGAACAGCCTAACTGCCTACACGAGGTCATATTTAGGATTAAGGAGACAGCGGTTGCAACCTCTTCAGGGTGATAGTTGCGAGCGCAGTGGAGACGCCTCGCTAAACCGGGCAGCCCATTATCTTAACAAATCTAATCTCGCGGTGGGTGTTTATAAATGTCTTGTTTTCCAGCGTAAGGTCGGGAGGAACAAGGACAGGGACGTTTCTAACCGCGTTTCTCCTCGGTTCCCTCATTAACGAAAGAGAGTGGCGAGACACGTGAAACGTACTCGCGAACGTGTATCTCTTCTTGGAAGACGAATTAAAGTTATCAACGATGCTTGGAAAATAATTCAAAGGAAATTCTATAGTGCATATGTCGTCATCGTAAAGAAATAAACATGGAAGGTACTCGTGAATGTGTAAAACGTATTAGAATACAGTGTATGAAGTTAGCAATGATGCTTAGAAAAAGATTGAAAGAAAATTATGTACGACCACATCTGTCGTTATCGTAGAAAAATAAACATGAAAGATACGAATGAAAATGATCGATGCTTGGGAAAACTTCAGAATAAATGATGTACTTTTACTTTTACAAGAAAAGTAACTTGACACATCCTCGTGGATGCGTAGAACGTCTCTGAAAATAGTCAATGAAATTAGTCAATGATAATTGGAAAAGAATTCAAAGGGAATACTTCTACATCCGTTATCGCGATAAAAGAAAATATAATCCCAGGTAAACACTCGAGATAGATAATAAAAGTATCGTCTGCATAGAAATCCTTATCACCGAATATCCTTTAAATCTCAATCGCTGCATCATTTGTATCCTTTTCGTACCGCGAAAGCTTTCACCGGGACTGTCCCCGTTTCAACGAAAAGAAACTCGTCGGTTCCACCGAACAACGTACACTCCAAGACTAATCGTCGCTTCGGTGTTTCCTCTGGTGCGTTGATCAGCAGTCTGGCGTGGAATTCGCCTAAATTCTAGTCGCGGGCATGCTCCGAGTAGTTGAGATCGCGTACAGGCGCGAATACAGATAAACGCGACGAGAGAAGGCGATGAACACAACTACGGCATCCGTGGTAGGGTGGGCTCTCTGTTATTATAGGACGGAGAGTACAGCTCGCCGCAAAACTGAAGGCCCTAATCCCTTAAGAACAATAATAAGAATCTCTTTCTCTGTTACTCCTGGAATCGGTGTTAAAATTGCCGTGGCGTGCGGAGGACAAAGGCGGGGAGAACGTTCCAACCTAATTCAAGGTCTCGTGGAAGGTTGCGCCGTAATCTCCTATTCGACTCTCCCCTTGAGATCCTTCAGGACCACCGGTTAAACCACCGTTCACGCTTTCTTTTAACCCTTCTTACGCTGTATCTTACAACGCTTTTCATATTTTAAGCGTCGCTAGGGATTAGCTAACGTCGGTTGATTGCTCGGGTAAACGAGTACGATTGTCTTCGCGAGTAACACGGTGTACTCGCGATAAAAGTAACGTTCAGGGACCGAACCGAAGCTCGTGGATGAAAATTAAAAGCACCACGATTTTTCGAACGATCGTTGGAAATCTTCACTCTTCGTTGAAAGTATCCGAATCGAGTTTCTCTTAACGTTTCTACCCAATTGGTAATTCTTCTTGGAACGCTGTTCGATTAATTAGAAGTGGAGCGAAGATGCGTCGAGGAAAATCGCAAGCTTTTGATTTTTTAACAATCGTCGGAAATGTTCAATTAGAATTCTACTCGAAACATCGTTCGAATAACTTGCTTAAAATATTCCTGATCCGAGTAAACGGTTATGGGAACAATGTTTATCGGCAGAAAATGTTCAATCCCCTTGTTCGATCGAAACTTGGTCGAGATGCACTCTCGTGAGATAAATATTTCGTCGAGTTTCAGAACGCAAAATTGATTACCGAAAGGTGGCCGTAATAATAAAACGTTGTTAGATTAAGCCGCTCGACTTTTCGGACGCGATTTTGTAACGACTTTGTACCGGTTATCAATATTAATAATGAAAAAGGACTTAATCAGGCTTTCCGCGGGAAGAGAACTACGGTTGCGATGGGAACTCTTTAGCTTTAAATTTTCATTCGACTCTCGTACAAGGAGGTTGCGTCAGGGACTTGTTTCATCCTCGGAGCCAGAACCGAGAGTCTCTTCTGCGTCCTCGTCCTGGGCGCAATTTGCACACAAAGTACTGAGGAGGTGTACTGTGCGATGTACCACGATGTGTGTGCGTACGTGTGTGTGCACGTAGCTTGCACACAGACGGCTGCACGCGCGTTACGTACGGTCTGTATTCAAAAACATTATGCTAACGTTCCTCTCTTCTATCCGATGCCCTCATCTTAATAGTTATTGCGTGACTATGAACGACATAATATTTTCACGTTAACGCAGTAATTACGGACAAGCTTTATTCAGGTTCCGAACGATGCGGAGACGAACTCTCGCTTCGTCGTTCTTATTTTCTGCTTTTCTTATCTTACAATTAGTGTTTCGATGCTAGTGTTTCGGTAAACAAACACGATACGCTTTCTATACATTCGATATGAACACTTAAAGAACGTAATTGCATCTCCACCTTTCGAATCAATCGGTACAAATATCATTTCGAATTCGAGTACCAGACAGCAATTGTTGTCGTTGTTACGAATTTCAGGAGTTAAATTTCAAGATTGAATTTCCTTTCGAAACATCAATTAACGATAGAAGTCGGTAGATTTTCAATCCGCGTAAGATTGCCCCGCACTCGGTTCGTAAGGCCGCCTTTCAATTTGAATATCAGGACTCTAATAGGGAATTAGGTGTGTCGCGTATATACATAGCTAACGAGCTCGGTCAGCTTCGAACCGACGAGGAAGGAAAGTCTTTCTATCGGATAATAAAAAACCTGTCACGTAGCGGCGGGTCCGTCGAGGACCACCAACTGAAACCGTGGGGCGGCGTGGAAGAAGGAAAAGAATACTAATTCATTATTCAATCTGGGTCGAGTGATTAGCATGCGCCAGTACCCGGCATCTTCGTCCTCGGCTCCTTCTAAATAATGTAAGACGTATACCGCCGCAAGAACGTGGTGGTACAGGCATCGTCGCGAAGAATCCCTGCCTGCCTCCCTTCGTGCAATCTTGCGCGCTGCTTCGAGTTCACATTTAAATAATTATGCGCGACGTTCTGACTACCTGCATGGGAGAGATATTTTGTAGCCAAGGCGGGCAAAAATTAACAGTTCGAACATCCGAGGTAGACTAGACTAGAGCTCGCGCGTGAACCGTGGGAGAAAGTAACGAAAATTTATTTTCGATCGTCGATAGTCATTCGATCGAAAATATTTACCCTCGCGAGAATAGTAACACAGTGTACATCATCGACCCTTGAAAAGGTATCGATGAAAGTACAATGTACGATAAGTGTCTCCTAAACGTAACGATAGGTATTCAGTTAGAAACAGTGCACCTTTCGGAGAAATTGTAATACAATAATCAATGAAACGACACAACAGCGTGGACGTTTTCAGTTGCTCGTAGCTACCTACGAAGAACGATTCGTCTTCCTCGCACTCGATTACAGAACTCATGCGTTCGAACAAGTGTCTGCGCGTAATTAACCCAATTCCAAACTCGGCTGGGGAAACGCTTGTTCCGCGAATTCTATCAACGAGTAGCCGCTGGCTGCGTTGCAACACTTTTTAGAAATGTAATCGTCGTTACGGTTTCTCTGCTCGATGCATTTCCATCGAACTCCAAGTAAACTAGAGACACCTATTTAAAATTCGTAACTCGTAATCGTTGGTGTGTATCTTTCGACGGAGATGCAATACCAAAAATTGTCGCGATACCGCGTAATAATTCGCATGGGTCCGCGAGTGGAAGATTTAAACTAATAAGTTTAAACTGATAATTTTTACAAAAATGTAAGTTACTAATCAACGCGTCTTCATCGAAATATGCACGTCAACGTTGCATTAAACGACGTTGCAACGAATTTTATAGACACAATCGCCGCTTGTGGTCTCTCCGCTCGAAGCAAGTTCACCGAAAAGTGAACTCGAGGAAATGAAAGACTGCTGCTCGAAAATTCACGATCGAGTTCATTCGTATTTCACCCACAGACACGCGTCGAAGATTTCGTGTACACTCGATGGCGATCGCGCGAACGACATCCTCGCAAACACCACCCCCGTGTAAGTCCCCCGCCATTCGGTGGTGCTCGAGCGAGAGAGTGGCTACGAAACTTCGTCGTGTCTGCCGGCGTTAAATCAACCTTCGTCAACGTGAAAAAATCTCGAGGAAGCGGAGGTTCCCAGGGACGAGCCGCGCGACCAGAAGATAAAGCATTTTTAATACAATTAAGCGCGAATCTCCGCGGTATCCGTTCTCCTTTCTTCGTCCGGCGCCCCCTACCCCGTACGTCACCCCGGGCCACGGTGGTCTCTCGGTTCGAGATCTGGATGTAAGAAGGGTTGTACTCAGCTTGCCTCCGGGGCATGTTAATGCACTCCAAGATCTTAGCACTTACACTCCAACACGCCCGTCCTCCGCCCTCCACCTCGTCGTCTTTCGTCGTCGTTCTCCCGCCAGCTTCTCCATCCCCCGCTAGCCGGTTTTCTCTTTCTCTTAAACTACCCCCGACCAAGTCTCCGGCGCCTCCAGAGGGCTTTCACGGACGACGCCTTAAATCCGGATCTCTGCCCTCGCCACCCAACCCTGCACCACCTCCACCGCCCCCCGAGATTCTTATTCAGCCACCTTCCACAGCCGGCTTGCGAATCCGACGTCGCTCGGTGCCGCGATTTTCTTCGCCCGGTAGGTACGCCCAGGAATCAGATTTTCAAAATGTACGACTCCCGCGGTGCGGCCCGCTGGAGCCAGGAAGGGTGGCCCACGATTACCGGAATTCTTTATGGGTTCCCGTGGAAGGGTGCACGCGGACTTTTCCGAGTCGTTCGCCGATGCGTTATTGAATTCAACGTTGGACGGTGGTAGCTCGAGAACGAAATTGATGAATCATTTGGAGGTTTTGTTATCGATATTGTTCGTTAATTCGATGGAACGAGTCTGAAGTATTGAAGTGTTGAGTATTGAGTTCTTTGCGTCGAAAGCAACTTTGGTCGAAGAATCGTTAAGAGAATTGGGTACACTTGACTCTGATCTGGATTCGATGGCTTTAACGTTGGTGTTGTTTACCCAACGAGTGGAAATTTGACAGTATTGACGAGTAGAATTTTTGTACTTTCTTTTTTATTAGTATTCTTGCTTTACAAATCTATCGTATCAAATTTTAACATTAATTACAAGACAAGGGGTTAATAGTGATTTTACCGAATGGACGATTAGATAGATGATTAGAAAAATGAATAACACTATATGGACAGGGCTGAATTAGGTTGTTCGACCTTGATGAATGTTCGATAGTTTGGAGATGTCTTGATTCAGGCCTCGTTTCGACCAAGAATGATAATTACAATTTTTCAGACTTGATGAAGAATAACGCAAGTTATTGTACTTCGACTAACGACGAAATTCATTATAATATAGATTAACAATTGTTGTATTCCCCGAAGAAAACATGCGAGACAAGAACTAACACTTTAAATTACGTGAAATTTTAACTCTTTAAATCAACGCCTATGCGACACATCTTTCAAACCGTTTCGTTCGAAGATTACGAATCGTGCACTCACTGCGACGCTACACTACCCCAAAAATCCTCAACCCCAACCAGATCCTCGTGCCGAGAATCCAATCGCTCCGTCCCCAAAAACGACACACTTCTCTCAATAACCAACGATCGGGATCCTCGCGAGGGAAAAATCCCAAAAAGTCCCTCGTCTAGTCGCGATCGTTCCCAATTACCCCTAACGAACACGCGAAGCGTTTCGTTGTCCCGTTAAGTGACTCGCGCGGAAATCGGGATCGCCTCTCTCCCCGGTCGCGTGGAAATTCGAGACGGAGAGAGAGGAGAAAAAGAAAGAAAAGAGCGCTCCGAAGGAGGGGTGGAGAACGAAGAGGGACGGGCGGCGTTCCGCAGAAAGAAATCTTAATTAACGAAAGCATTGTTTCTGCCGTGGAAACTCGACGAGAGGCGACAGCCACGAGGACCGAGCGTGGCTTACCGGGCCGTGAGGCGTAGCCGGGTATGGGGCGAGGTCGTTTCGTCGGTGGCTAAGGGTGAAAAGGAAAAAAGGGCCAGGTTTTTTTCAAGGACGATGGGCACACCGGCCACACCGACCACCGACGGTGCCGCGCACAAGGGCACACAAAGCCCTTGACGGATGGGTAGCCACTAGGCTGTGCCGCAACCCTCACGGTTACGAGTGACCACCTGTTGAGGGTCCTGCACGCACCTGTCTACGCACACACGGCCCATCCTACGCGTCCACACCCTCCCCTCTGCCCCGTTCCATCGCTGGACGGCCCTCCGTGGATGATATTTCCATCCGTGATGACCGAAGAAACGGCCCGGAATAACGAGTGCCGACGCCGATGCTTTCTGTCCACGGTGCGCGTCAACTCGCTCGGAAGGAAACCGAGTTTAAGCGGATACGGCCACCCGTCGCAGATGTGTTAATTGCCCCGCTGATTAACCGGCTAATTGTTTCGTTCGCGCGGAGGGTTCGAACGGACATCGGCTGTTATTGGAATTATAGGAACGATCTGTGGAATAATATTGTTGACCTGTGAGTGGACACGAGCGAAGACGAGCGTAACCGGTGTGTAACCAGCAGAGCGTGGATACGTAATTATTGATGTTGTCGAACGATGGAGAATGTTTGTCGCGTGACGCGTTGCAAATGTAAGTTGTTATTAGAATTGTAGGAGCGATCTGGGGAAGGAATAATATTGATGGATATTAGAGAAGTGTACGTAAGAGAAGATGAGCTAAGTAGTGTGTAACAAGCGTGGAAACGTAATTGTCGATGTTGATAAATGATGGAGAATGTTTCTCGTGTAACGCGTTGCAAGTATAAGTTGTTATTGGAATTATAGAAACGATCTGTGGAAGGAATAATATTCTTGAATATTAGAGAAGCGTACGTAAGAGAAGATAAGCATAACCAACAGAGCGTTGAAACGTAATTATTGATGTTGTCAAATGATGGAGAATCTTTCGTCGTGTGACGCGTTGCAAATATCAATTATTAGAATTATAGAAGCGATGTGTGGAAGGAATAATATTGTTAAATACTAGAGAAGTGTACGTAAGAGAAGATGAGCGTAACAAGCGTATAAACGTAATTATTGATGTTGTCAAACAACGGAGAACGTTTATCGTGGACGCAACACAAGAATCGGCTACTATTGGAATTATAAGAGTTTCTATCGATTCGCCAGAGCCGATAATTTCGGAAATTGTAAAAGTAGGAGAATACTATCTGAGGTTGTTTTTGTCGTATCGGTGAAATAATTCGGTTTATTCAGCGCTTGATAGACACATTGAACGATAGACAATTATCCAATTTTCCGAGTAGAGCTTCTCCTCGGATACGATCCGTTCCCATTAGAATTGATCAACGAGGAGCTTCGGTGCTAAATAAACTTCACGATTTATTTATTAACAGTGATGCCAATCGATCGAATCAAATAAAGAAGTAGAAAATATTAGAAAATTTCTTTAACTCCATGATTCGACACCCGAATCACCTACGGTGGTTAAAACGCTCGTGTCTCGCGCGCGACGAACTCGATCGTCCTTAAAAAAATTCGGTTACCGATCGAAGAATATCGAATCTCGTTTCTACCCTTCTCCAACTCGCGACTTGGACTTTCGATCGACGAGTTTCGAACACAAACGCTTGGTTTTTTCTACGCCGAACCGTTACACTTGGCAGCTCGAAACGGTCGTTCCGCGCGTTGGAAAAGTGCTCTGTCGTTTTTACCGGTCGAGCGCTCGTCAATCCGTAGATCGAGGGCGGTTTTGTTTTATTCCCTGTCCCCTGTCCCATCCCTTCGTCGGTCCTCGTGGCCGAGCCACAACCGGAGGAACGCTTTATTTCCACCCCCGTCGCGATGGTTCCATTTGTTTCGCAGTCGGCATTGCATGGCTCGCGGCGACGAGCTTTCTCTCTTACCTTCTCTGTTTACCCTCTCCGAGCCCCCCGTTCTCCTCACCCACGAACCAACAGCCCCCCTCGCGCGTTCCCTTCGCCGGCTGAGCGTTCTCTGTACAACCCCCAGTGGCAGATTCGACCGGTGGACGAATCGACCCAGCGTTATCTCGACATATCCACAGGTACGCTTAATACGTCCCGCCGACGTATTTGTTCACCGAAACACTCTTCCAGCTTGATGAATCACGCGCCATCGCGTGTCTGTTTGAACGCCGCGAGCGTATTTGCGACCGCCTAAGGCGGAGCCGGAGATAGCAGTTCGAAAATCTGGAAATCGAGCGAACCCGCACGAACTTCGATCCACGATGACGATGATCGTTGCGCGAGATGCGTTCGGGAGTGTAACGCATCAAGATTGATAAAGAGAGCGCAGTTGTCTTGGACGATAGGGAAACGAGCGCGAAGCGAAGCGGAATTCTGCGGAAGAGGGTGTGTTTATTTTTAAGAACATCCTTTTTTCAAATTTTCAAAGTATAAGAGTGTGTTGTGTCTGTGGAGTGGGAAGAGAGGAATTTAAAAGAAGACAGTCGAAAATTGTAACACGTAGGGAGGATCATGGCGTTTGAATACTCGTTATCAATCCCTTTTGTTTCATTTTTTTGTAATTTATCGTCAATTGATCGTTCCTACAGTAAGTTAAATTTAGATGTATTACAAATGTAATTCCATTTCGGAATAATCGGATCTTGTTTACAAAAAATTGGGTTTTGCATAACTTGATGAGAATGGTACGCGGATGACTCCTTTTCTTATTGCCTGAGAAAGTTATTTATCGTTGTTCTATATTACATTCTTATAGAGATACGTTACAAGCAATAGAATATTAGATACCGGCTGAAAGAATTATATATCATTATTTAAGTTATCAATTTTCTGACCGGCCCAAGTTGCGTCAAACCGAAGTCTTTAAAATACTGGAACACGATAATCGTTTCCCGAGAAAATTGACGTTTCGTGATTTAACAGCCCACGGGGTTCAACGTACAACGAAAATATGGTAACCGTTGCGAAGATGGAACGTTCAGACGAAGGAACTCGGAAATATCGTCGGCGAGATCGATGCTTATTAGTAATCCAAGATCGTCTTAGCCATTACGCATTAAGATTCCGAGATAACCCCTGAGATGCTGTTTCCAACCCTCTGTTCGCGTTTCACCTTCTCCTTGGCAATCCTTCGTCATAGGTCTGAACCACCTTGTCGTCGCGCAAGACCGAACATCGCGTCGAGGACGTAGGCACGTCTTCAAATTGCATTGGCTCGTGTCATCTGACAAATCCGTTCCTGATTTTATTATCCCGTGTGACGAATCCACGAGCTTCCCATCAATTTCTATCGATTCGTTATTCCGTGCAGCATCGTAATACAAATGAATTATTCCGAGAAAGCAATCGTCGATAACTGTGGGATTATGGAATTGTTTAGCACAAGAGGAAATGTGAATAGGACGTTATTTATATTTTTAGATAAATATAATACAGTCGTGCAGCGGAGTATGGTTACGAACAACTGAACAGATCGTAACGATCACGTCGGCACAATAATGGAAAAAATAGGAAAGCCGATATCGAGCTCATCCACCATTCCTTGACTTCTCAAGTACTGCATGGTTCAATGTTGTTGTATTCCAACAATAACCATTATCATTAATTTTCATTCAATTACCGTTATTACACGGCGCGTTGTTACGTTTGGTCTATTCGCATTTATAAAGCGAGAAAGGGTCTGTTTAAAATTTTGAATTACGTAAATTGTTTTTCACGTAACGATATCCATCGAGGTTTCCAACGACATGATTTTTCATCGGGACGTCGCGAAATGAAAGTAATACACTTTTTAGGGAGGTTTTGTACAATATTCAAAGTGAAGTTTCATTTAGGAAGTGTGCGTCCCGAATGGTTAACAATACGAAGCAAGGGGAAAACGAAAATGCAACCGTCGTGAAAATATTCCCTTCGTGTGGTTACCAAAAAAAAAGAAAAAAAAAAAACGTTTCTGTACAAATTAAAAAATGCTCCCAAAGCTTGAAGCTACCGGAATACGAAATGGAAGATCGCCGCGATAAAATTCAACTGCATCGCGATACTACATCCAACTAGCGAGTGAAAATCAGTTAATTCGAAACATTATAAATTACAAAATACGATCTACCGAAATGATCCACGCGACCACCTCGAAGAATTCTTCCCACTAATCTGTACAAATCTCTCCAATAGAATGCACGAATAAAACGGTGACGCTTCGTTGAGAGCTGTGCAACAGTAACTTGCAAATATCATCGAGAATCCCACGGTTCGATCCGAAATAATCGTTCGGTGAGCCCGTGATCCGCTTTAACTCGGTTTACTTTACAATCTCCGCGTGGATCGATCTCTTTAAATAATCGATCAACGTCTAATTGCGCTTGAATCGGGGGGCTCGCAGCGTGGCGCTCGAATTCGTAAAAGCGTTCAAAGCGGTATAAAGTAGAGGGGTTAGGGGGTAACAGGGGGGCAAGGGTGGGCGGTGTACCCGTCAACGACGGAAACGGTCGGTTGCATCGAAAGGCAATCGACGAAGAAAGTGGCACGAGTGGACCGGCATCGGTCGACTGGCCAAGCTTTTTCAACTTCGGCGTACCGACGACGGAAGAGATCGCCGTTTAAGTGGCGGCTCGCTAATGATAGTCCCAACCCTTCGTGGACTCCCACGGGCTCGGCCCCTCTCGAAGTCAGCGCCTGCATCCGATGGTAACTTCAATCCGTTAATTGGTGTACAACTTTTTTGCTGTACTTCTTCTTCTCCTCCTCTTGCTCGCTCGCGGCCGGCTCGGGCCGCGGCGTTCGTTGCTTTTCCTCGTTCGGTGTACAAGAGGAAAGGAAAAATTTTTATTAAATTAGCGGACGACAGGCGACGTCGCTCGGTGGCTTCACAGAAAAAATATCCCTCTGGTCCTGCAATCTCCCCGCCGGTCCTCTATATTTTTACCCATTCACCCCAACCCACCCCCACCCACACCGGAACTCCCACCGTACCTATAGCGACCGACCGCCACCCACTTTATCCAGTTCGCCCTCGCTCGTTCTCGACATTCGTGCTCGAAAGAACTTCGAAAACTCGTTTAATCGCACGGCGAGTAATTTTTTAAGCCTTCTCCGGGGGCCGTTTCGTTGGTCACCGCCCCCCACACCCCCACACCCACCCACCATCGGTTGAAACGCGACTTCGCGTCGCGTCGGTCAGTTACCGCCGTCACCACCCCTCCTCACCACCCCCCTCGTCCGCGACTCGCTCGTCTCTTTGAACGTGAAACGCGAACCAGAAAGTAGGTAATTTAACGGTTCTCGCCGGGCAGAAGGACGTCGCTCGTGCAACGAGCATATTTGATAAAAATTAATGGTTCGTTCGGGTAAATTTAAGGATTAAATCGAGGGGCCAGCGTCCAGCGCCGGTCCACGCTGAAGATCAAACGTTATCCGCGCGAGTTCGATGTTTGAGAATCGGGCGCGTGGAAAAACGGGAAATCGGCGGGGAAACACGGGGCATTTTTTTTTTTTTTTTTTTGCAAAAGCGCGACGGGTAATCTGTAACTATCGCCCCGCTGGGAACCCGACCGGAATTTCGAATAACGTTACACGTGAATTTGGTCGTTTCAATTGCGACGCGATTCGTAACCGCGGTACTCCGTTTTTCCAGCGATTTTAGACATATTTTATTGCGACGATTCTCTCTTCAAGTGACGATTTGTTTACTTGTGTATCCATCACAATCGAATAGGCTATAATGGGAAGAAAGGGGAAGGATTGAACTTTAATTTGATTATTGTGGCAATAGGTTCAGTATTAACAAAGTGGTTGCTGTTTGAATTCTACGTTGTTAGAGTGCTCGAGAAGAATGACTCGTATATGGTCAGACACGTAGTATAACCAGTGTATATGTTCGGACAAGTAGTAGGATCCCCGTATATGACCAGACAAGTGGTATTACGTTCGTATATGGTCAGACAAATGTAAATGCGAATGTACAGTCAGACAATTACGGATGTATTGTCAGACAAGTGGTATTACGTTCGTATATGGTCAGACAAATGTAAATGCGAGTATACAGTCGGGCAATTATAGATGTATGGTCAGACAAGTGGTATTACGTCCGTCTATGGTCAGACGAGTCGAAATACGGTTGTACAATCAGAGATTGACCTTAAGAAAAATCGAATGATCGAATTGTTCCAATATTAAAATTTTCTTATACTCGTTGTCGCGTTTGTTAAATTTCTCGAAACTGGACGAAATCGATCGTCTTTGTTTTTAGAGATATATATTTTTGTTTCTTTGGTAGAAAAAAGGAATCGATCGTAAAACAACGATTAGGTCGAGGCTCGAATATTTTTCGACGCCCCTCGTGTTTTCGGTTATCATTGTTATCGATTTTCGCTGCCCGAAATGATTACTTAGCAATTCTAACTAAAACAATCAACGTAAAGAGGGACAGAAGCGACACGGATTCGAATCGATTAAAGAAGGAAGTGGATATCACCGGCGGTATTCAAATCGATTACACGACAGGCAATGTAAAAATTATGCAAATGCCGTTTACAAGTGAATGGGACCCTCGCGACGAGCAAGGTTACAATTAAGCAGGAGCCAATTCAATATCGAGGTCCATTCGACGGAATATTCAACGAGTGGCATTAAACGTAGACTGGGCCTGTTTATACATAGACGAATCTCCGTTATCTTTAATCCAGGTTATCTATTGTTTCGTGTAATGAGATGCATGACTAATCCAGCTATTTCTCTTCTCAGTATCGTAAACATTCTGTGTTACTTCTGCGTATGTACCAGAAATCAATACTTTTAAATGGAAAAGTAACAGCAATAATAATATTACATTAAACTTAGTAGAGAGTATTGTTTCCCCTGCTCTTATAGATAAAATTTCTAACGCAAAATATTTCAACGATTGCTTACGTTTCGCGCGATTTCCAGCACGTTACAAAATTCGTTGCGAGAGTTAGATTCTTAGAACCGAAAGTACAAAGGTTCGCAAGTGTGAAGAGGTCTCAGAACATTAAGACTTTGCAATTATTTTTTAAAATTTAGTCACTTTACGAATTGTAGATACTCGCGAGAGGAACGAAAGAATCTTGCACTTATCGCTCCGTTGCACAATTTTAAAGTTACTTCAATAGTGTATTAATTGTATCGAATGAATAATTCTAAAAATCGTTTCTTTGTTTTCGAACTTGTACGTTGAATTTGATACGGTGTACAAACATTTGTAGCTTGGGTAGCTGGGTCTCGCTTTAGTCGGCGAAGGAATTTAATTAAAAAAATTCTTTTAATCTTCGACGTTTTGGGCGCATGGCAATTCTCGGATGCTGAACTCGACCGCATAAAATTACATTTCTAGCAAACGTCACTGTGTTAAATCACAGACACGGATCCTTCTCTCGAGCAGACTTTGCTCCCATGCTTAAAGCATCGATGGAATTACCGGCGGGTGATGAGTTTAACAGAAGGGATAGACGAGAGATCCCTTCTCTCTCTCTCTCTCTCTCTCTCTCTCTCTCTCTCTCTCTCTCTCTCTCTATCTATCTTTCTCCGCCACCACCTTTTCCGTTCCGCCTATCTTCATCCCTTTTCGATCTCGTCTCTTCTATCCCGTGGGCAAAGCGTGTTTTCGCGACGTAGCCAAGGAACCGCGCTGATGTGGCTTTCGTTCACCAGCCTCTTCGTTTCGGCGTTAATATTATCGCGGTAACTCCTGTTTTGCAACACTTGGCGAGTCATCGATCAATTTAACAGAGAACTCACCTCTCGGTGATCCCAGTAGTGTCATCGACCGTTAATCGATTTCAGAATCAACGGAAAAAGAAAATGGTCATCTCTCGGTTGATTATTTCGCAAAATGAAAATTATTTACACAATTATTCGACGATTACTCGAACAAAGAAGGTGTGTTTTATTTAAAATTGTCTCATCTTTCAAAGATAGATATTTCGAACCAAACTTTTATCAGCAACCTAACGTTATTGGTCGTTCTGTAATTGTGCAATAAGTTAGTAATTTCGTAAGTTAATCTCTGACTTTCTATTATTTAACAATATTCTTTTCGTTTGTCTACTTGGTTTTAAATTTTCCTATTTGGAGTAGAAAATCCTATTAAAATAATTTCTCCAGAAGGTTATCGGGCGAGCTAAACCTATTCGACGTTTCATTTGTAAAATCTCGTACAGTTACACTGTACAGTGGAATCGAGTACCCATCGATCGAAACACGTGAAATACAAAGACTGGAAAAACAATGAACTTATTAGAGTGCAATCAGGCGGGGAAAACGAAGAGTCGAGGCCTCCTTGAACGAATCTTCGAACGTTACGCCGTATTATGGGGCCTCGAGCTCCTCGCAGCCGCCTTCATCTACATATGTTCTCGTCAGCTGCGCTTTGTTTCCGGAATAAGAGCTCATTACGAATGCAAAACCGTCCATTCATATTCAAAATTTTATATCCCGCCCGCGTTCCCGCGACGGGGCTAATTTATTCGGATTCGATCCGCGCCGCGACAAATCCAACGACTCTTGCTCTCTCTCTGTTCGCTCCCCCCCTTAGCCCACCCCACCGCACCGGTTCTATTTCGTCTCGAATCACGCGGTTATTAATAATGCCACTTTTTATCGCCCGTCCCATTTTGACTTTTAGATCAATTTTTACGATCGTAGGAATTGACGCCAGCTGACGTGTTCGCGCGATTCGGGCTTCGAGATTCGAGAGGGTACGTTTGGTCGAGGAAATCCGCGACCGTTGTACAGGGTGAATCTATCCGAGAGAGAACACCTCGAAGCTTGTCGTTGAAAATACGAACCTCGTTGAAAACGAACAAGGGCACATTTTTTTTTTGAAATATTATTCTTCGAGATTTCTTTTTCAGAGAAACTCAACCATCCAGAGTATAACTTTCTCTCAGATTTATCATCTCTAATAAATTCAGAGTCAACTCCTGTTTGATATGCCATACGTGATCCGTATCGTTGAAGAATATCGAAAAATGCTTCTAGATCGAAACCTAAAATTGCGTCTCTTTCATTCGTGAAATTTCTATTGCAACTTGAAATTATCGCCGATCGGAACGAAATCGAGCCAGAAGACTGCCTGAGCGTCGAGAATAAAATAAAAATCTCTCACCGAAAGAATTCGGTGGGGGAAAGAAAAAGTGCTCCGTGGTCGGGCGCATTTTTTTCCACGAGATCGTGGTAAAGTTTCGTAACTTTGCAGCGCGTCGAAGAATGTTCCGAAATGAATTTCACCGGTGGAATACCGGTCCACGAGGTCCTAGGTTTCCTCGCAGCGGGAAAAATCGGTCTCCGGGTTACGTCCATTCGAAATCGAGGCGATCGAAAATTGAAATTTCACGCTCTCGAGAGATGCGCGCGTAATGTATGCATGCGGTCCTAACTCGTTGCTTCGACACCGGATATTTACTATAGCGGTCGCGTCGAGGTCTTTGCGCGCCTCGTTCCCTTTTCTCCCTCCGTTTCTCTTTAACTCGCTTTACCTCTCGTCGAAGGAGATAATCATATTAACCGGGCTATAACTTGTCTATGCATAAGCATAATACCGTGGCGCCGTGGTCCCGGGATCCTGGCCAGGATACCGGGTATATTTTACGCGCTCTGCCCGGCTGCGCGCAACCCCCTAGCGCCAGCTCCGTAGTCCTCCAGGTCGTCCACGGAGCACGAGCGCCAGGGGCGGCAGGAGGGGGAGGGGAGGGATGGAGTACGAAACCGGGGAGAAGTTGCAACGTACAACGTTAATCAGCCTAATTGAATCAAGCGCGCGCGACTCTTGTAATTATGACTATTTATAATGATTCCACCGCGCGTATCTACCCTGCGATTCGTCTTTCTCGCGCAACGCTCACCCTAACCACTATTTCCCAAGGAATATTAGTTTACACGCACGCGTGACTGTTTACGGGGTTCGTCGTTGTCGAATTATCGTGGTCCAATTTTCCGATCGAAACCTCCAGAGGAGATGGTGTTTACGATACGGAGAGATTTCAAGGGGAGGAAGAATGCGCGCGTCTGATTATTGGAACGTTTTAGTGTCAATGAGGTATTAAGTAAATTGGAGAAAAGATGGCGGAAAATGGTACCTGCGATACGCGATGCAAGAATGTTGTTTGGTGATCCGTGCAATTCGTCGAACGAGTAATCCGTCGAGTATGCGATTTCTTAAGAGAGCGAATGGAAAATTGGGGGTTTCGCATAGGGTGGTTTCTCGGAGAGAATTGATTTTTGAATATAGGGCACGAGAGTAGGCGAGTGGTTGGGTATTGCTATGTACTGTGAGGAGATGGAAAGATGGCATTAGTTACTTCGAATGAATGTGGCATTGGAATACAATTTGGTGGCGATAAGGATATTTGGACACTTGTGAAATGTGTAATATCAATATGTAAATGTTAACTAAACGTCTAATGGATCTTTATAACCGGTGGGTAACTCACTGTCACAAATTCTTAGAGTGAGTGGAGTGCGTGGTGTCAGTGTAGTCGATAGAGTGAACAGAATGAATAAAGTGAGTAAAGTGAGTAGAGTGAACAGAGTGAGCAGAATGAGTAACATGAGTAAAGTGAGTAGAGTGAACAGAGTGAACAGAGTGAGCAGAATGAGTAAAGTGAATAAAGTGAGTAGACTGAACAGAGTGAGTAAAATGAGCAGAGTGAGCAGAACGAGCAGAGTGAGCAGAATGAGTAAAGTAAAGTAAGCAAAGTGAGTAGAGTGAACAGAATGAGCAGAGTGAGTAAAACGAGCAGAGTGAACAGAATGAGTAAAGTGAGTAAAGTGAGTAGAGTGAACAGAATGAGCAGAGTGAGTAAAATGAGCAGAGTGAACAGAATGAGTAAAGTGAGTAAAGTGAGTAGAGTGAACAGAATGAACAGAGCGAATAGATTGAATGGAGCGATTGTCAAGCGAACAGTATTCAAAAAACTCAAAAACCAGCTCGACGAAGTAAACCATCGAAAGAACCCAGCGGTCCCTTCCGCGGCAAACAGGCTAACCTACTTATCTAATTCGCTCCCTCTTTAGCCCGTAAAAACGTCCCGGGTAAACGTAGCGCGATAACGAAAGCGGATGTTTAGTCGGGATTTCCGTTCGAGTCGTTTCTCTACGTTTCGTCTTCCTCATCTCTGCGCGAGACCGCTGTGTATTTATATCGTTGTACGGGTCCTCGTCAGCACCCCCCAAGGACCCGCGCGTCACTTTCTCTCTCTCTCTCTCTCGTGCGCTCACGCAT
The DNA here is from genome assembly GCF_051014685.1 of Ptiloglossa arizonensis. Taxonomy (NCBI): domain Eukaryota; kingdom Metazoa; phylum Arthropoda; class Insecta; order Hymenoptera; family Colletidae; genus Ptiloglossa; species Ptiloglossa arizonensis. The sequence goes on from NC_135056.1 coordinate 12,086,240, forward strand.
GCATCAGAAGTCGTACTTCATTAAGTCGGTAACACTTCTTCCAGGGCCCACTCGTCCCTTCCAGGACGGTGCTCCCGACGAGGAAGCGAGATCGAGAGGGAGTAAGATTAATTGCATTCCGTCAAGAGAGAAGGCGTATTTTAAACGAAACCGCCGGTGCTCGCGCGGAAACGCCGAGGCGACTGAAAGGAACGAAAGGAGACACAGAGGCGGACGAGGAGCGTGAAGCACGAGAAAGGAGGAAAACGACAAGGTACTCTCCCCTCGGAGGAGGAACGAACGAGATTCCTGCCACCGATGCGGAGAAGAAGAGGACTCCGTTCGCGGCTGCAAAGAGAACCCCCGATGGAGGGCGGAACGGGGGCGAACCGAAGAGAGGAGACACCCGCCTAAGGCCTTGTTGTATTTATCATATAATTACCATAATAGAGCCTCGAACCACCCGTCGCCACCTCCTACTCCACCTCGACCCTCTCGGTGCCGACCGACCACCACCCCCTCATCTACGCTCTGTTCCAACAGCCACAACCGCAAATTGGAAACTCTCGAATACATTTTCCCTTCGTTGCTCTCTCGTTCTTCTCGCCCGAAATTGTTTGCCGTAGGATGTCGGTCGTTCCCGGCTCGAGAGGATGTTAACGACGCCCGTTGCGGATCATCGGAACCGAAGTATTAATGTACGGACCCGGAGGAATTTCGCGCATCCCCTTCGCGCAACCCCGGGTTAAATCTTGCCCTCCGTTCACGGCCGCGGATTATTATTTTATCGTTCGCGCTGCAACGCTTCCAAACGAATCGATTCTCTTCGTTCGAGAGCGTTACTGCGATCTCGAGATCGCATTTCACGGTTACTTGCACCGGTTTCGACGTTGGACGATACCAACGATTCAATTGTAAAAAATCGATACCTTCGAGACGTTTGTTTCGCTTTGTTCACTCGCCGAGGCTCTTTTAGAAATTGTGTCGAGTATTATTTGAACACTTACTCGTTTCTGAAAGAAAAAAAGAACACAGGGTTTTCTAGTATACGAGAAACGCGACAAAGTGTCGATAAATATTTATTTTCCTAAAAATTTACTTGAACTTATTCGTTTCTGAAAGAAAAACACACACACGGTTTTCTATTCTACGAGAAACGCGACAAAGTGTCGATAAATATTTGTTATCTTCCTAAAAATTTACTTGAACACTTACTCGTGTCTGAAAGAAAAAAACACACACACACACACACACATTCTATTCTACGGAAACCGCGACAAAGCGTCGATAAATATATGTTCTCCTTCAGAAAAATTTGTCACTCCTAAAACAACCCCGCTCGTTCCTCTACTTTCGGTCGCGCGTTATTCGCGGAATCGTTATTCGAGAGTGCGCTAATTCCCAGTCAGAGTTCTCCGGTGGAAAATAAATAAGCAATCTCGCGTAGCGTCGGAGCGTAGCGGAAACGGGCGAGTCGCTTTTCAAAATTTCATTTCTCCAGAGAATTTCGCACCGTGGGTGGTAAAAATTCGCGGACCGCTCGACCGTTCAGGACCCCAACGTATCTTCGCGCGGAATATCCCCGGGGCTGGCGATGCATACGTTATTTGCGAACAAACTTTTCACGAGTGGCTTTCCTCTTTCAGTTTCGACGCGATATACCGACGACGAAGATGCCCGACGACAACGACGACTACGACGACTACGACGACGACGACGACGACGACGACGGCGGCGTCAGTGGATGGAGCAATTTATATCGATGGCTTATTCTCCCTGGCTGCGCGATCGGTCCCGAATCTATTTTCAAGGTCTATTTCGAGTCGTTTGTATCCTTTCCTCGCGATATTGGCTACGACATCGGGCCAAAGCACGACGGGGCTTCGAAGATGGCTGCTTATGGTTCTCTCCTCTGGTCGTTTCGTTTCAACCACCCCGCGACCGAGCTGTACGCGCAATATCTTCCGTTCCCGATAGTCTCCTCGGTGATTCCTTTCAATAAGGGTATTTTTCTTCCAGTTTCTTACTACTGTTCCATTAAGGCGCCTGTTATATTTTGCGTGGAAAACTTATTGGTACTTACGGAACTCTAAATCAGGGTTATTCCGCGGAAATATGACGCTGGTCGTCGCTACGGTCAGAGGGGTGACTTGAAAATTGACGGTACGTTATCGTAGGAAAGGATTGATATTAAATCTCGATCGGTTGGAAACAACGCTCCTCTGGTGTGTGTGTGTTTGTGTCTACGAACAATTTAACGCGCGAGAAATTTTTACAGTTTTCGATAGAATTTATCACGCGTCGGGGTACTTGAAGAACGATTTGAAAATGTAGGGTGGAAGAAAATTTTTGATACAATCTTCACAGTTTTCGACAGAGTATATACGCTTGTTGGAATAACCGGAGAATAATTAAGGTAATTCAGGATACATCGAACGTGACTTTTAGACTTTCTTTCTTACGTTCCGTGTTTCGAAAATGAAAATCAAGAAGCGGTCAAGCAAGAATTCCTCGTTGAACGTCCATCGATCAGGAAAGAATCGCGAGCTCGACGATTCGTTTCCAATAACTACGAAGTTTCCAACGGTAACTACCCACTCTTTCTTGTTACCTAATTATGACTCGAAGCGTTCACTCGTCTATAAATAAACAGGGTAATCGGAATACTCGCCGACGAGATTCTCCAAGAAACAAGTTTATCGGTATCGATTATTTCGAAGCGTATTCGCACTTCCTTAATTTCGTCTATCGGTAAAGGCCAAGTAACTTCGAACGAAACGACGAGACGAAGGGAGAGAGAAAGGGCAAAAGATAGTAGACGGTTCTTAAAGAGAACCAGAGGTGGCTCCTACGGTTTCTTCGCTAACCACGAATCACCACCTCGACCCCTTCCATTCACCCTCTTTTGGATCTCTAAACCCCCTTTTCTGGTCACCGATGTGCAGCCTCTGGAAAGATATTGCAGCTAAACACTCGGTTCTTTGATGCCGCCTTGGCCTGTTCCTCGTCCCTCGGAACCCAGCTAGATAATTAACGTTAAAGGTTAATCCCGCGAGGAACCACGGCCAGATAAAGACAGATCTATACAGAGAGGGGTTTAATAACGGGTCTGCGCGTCGACTTCACCGAAACGATAACAACGTGACGCGTAGCACGTAATCGAAGTTTACTCTCTACGTTACGTTTCACGTAATTTCTGGACAATTATGGAAGACGATCTTGGCAAAAATGAAATGTCGATTTCGAGCGATTATTGCTCCTTGCGTTACGAAAATATCACGTTAACGTTCTTTTATATCAGACGTCGATTTCACGCTGCTTGGAATTGCTATAATAATTCAACGACAAACAATCACTCGATGGAAGCTCTCGAGTGTTCCACGTCCCGTGAAAAATAATCGAGTATAAATTTTTCATTCGCGAATCACCCGCGGAGGAAAATCCACCGGATTATAAATGTTTCAGCCGTGCAAATGAAAAAAGTTGAATTATAAATTTTTTATTCGCAAATCATCCATAGAAACGAGTCCGCTGAACGGTGAATTTCGCGTTCGTGGATCGCTCGTAGGAAACGTATCCGGCGAATCGTAAATTTTTCGTTCGCGGATCGCCGGTGAAAACGAATCCGTCGAATTAAAAATTTTTTTCATTCGTAAATCACCCGTAGAAACGAATCCGTCGAGTTGGAAATGTTTCATTCGTAAATCACCGGCGGTGGTGAAAAACCGCTAGGTTTCGTTCACGCTCGTAATTTCATCTCGATATCGAGTGCGATACGCGGGTTTAATTGACCCGACCAAAATGTAATCACCGACGTGGGCCGCGCGCGATGCAATTAACGAAAGCACGATCTCGTGAAAAGAGCGGAAATTACGGGCTCGGCGGTGCTCGAGTGTCCTTCGCAGCTCGTTTCTTTGCCCGTAAAATGGTCCACGGTCGAGAAACCGCTCGGTGACCGTCCGGGCGGTCGCGGGCCCGCGCGGGACGCGTAAAAACGTCTAAATTGCGCGTAAATAATTATATTTGCATATTCATCGAAAGGTAAATATTTAATGCCGACGTGGCAGAAAGGGGCAGCGTGAAGTGTAACGTATACGTGGAAACCGAGTCGCTCCGGGAGCGTCCGGTACGAAGGTGGCACGGTGGTGGGAAACACAGGGGGACAGGGGTTGTCTCTGGCCAGGCTGGCCACTGGCCGAGAGCCCACGGAAAAGGGGTTGAATATACATCGCGGCTCGACGGAAATTTTAGCTTAATTTTACTTAACTACACCGAGCTACCCGTGGGTCGCCGCTGCAGGGACAAGTGTTATTTTTGTAATTCTGGCCGGCGCTAATGGGAGACCTCGGCTTAACTCCCGGCGACCAACAAAAGAGAGTGTTTACCGCGAGCGACGAATATACACAAATCCGCCAGTGTAAACGACACCCTGGCAAACCGTGTTTCAAAACGGGCGCACCGACCGTCCCGACGCTCTTTGTTGCGCCGCGTGAATCTCGATGGGCAACCGACCGTGCGCGGTACACGCACGTAACTCGCGTTGCGTTTCGCGCGAACGAGAGTTCGGTCGTTGATCGGTCGGTTGGTTGATTTCTTTTTTCTCTCTTCTTTTCTTTTCTTTTCATTTCAGTCCCCGACGAAGAATCGAATCTCTCCGTGTATTATTTGCGAAACTTGGAACTTTCCCGTCCCGCCTTCGCATCGAAGTTGCAGAACTGGGATTGCCAAGACTGAATGATTGAGTACCCGTATCGAGACCGTGTCTCGCGAACCACCGTGGACGGTTCCACTTCGAGCCAGACGGACGTATCGTTTTAACGAATTACAGGTCTCTCTAAGAGATCGTTCGAATCTATAGTCGTGTCTATGGTCGTTGATACGAAATTCTGCACGATCGAAGACGAAGAGACGAAAGTGACCTCGGGTATTTTTTGGTACCCGAGAAGCGAATAAATGATTCTTTCCCACAAGACGCTTCTATCGAGATACGAGTCACTGGAATGGTAACCATCGAAATTTATTTAATGGTAACAAACTTGAACGATTCGGTCTCGTATCGTTGGTACGACTGAACGAATTATTAGCCCCTATGGGGCTAAAATAAACCATGTGTCTAAACTAATAGTGTCTAAAATAATCTAAGCAAAAAGTATCTTTTCAGAACGAACGGAAAAGGTAACTCGAGAAAGTATTTTCACCAATTTGTGTTACTTTTAACGAGTGCAGATCAATTCTGTTAACTGCAAGGGAATTTTAAGAAATTGACGATTATTACAGACGTTGAAAATCATTCCGTTTCGACGTTTTCGTTCGAAGGCTACGCCAATGCTACTGCGAATTCGTCTCGTAGGTAAGGTAACTCGAAAAAGTATTTACCAATTTGTGTTACTTTTAACGAGTGCAGATCAATTCTGTTAACTTCAAGTGAATTTCAAGAAATTGACAGTTATTACAGACGTTGAAAATCATTCCGTTTCGACGTTTTCGTTCGAAGGCTACGCCAATGCTAATGTCTCGTTCGATCTCGAAACGATCGTCGTCGATCATCGGTCGTAGTCTTCGGCCAATAACGAGCCGCCTCTGTGATACACTAGAAAAACCAGTGTGACTGTAACCAGAGTAAACTATAACTTCTGGCGAACGAACGATACCTGCACCAGAGCGTAGGAGCGTTAAAGTCACCGGGCACCGACGAAAATCGAAATTCTTCGTTAATTTGGATCCCTACGTGGCGATCCCGCGACGTAACAATACCAACGTGGTCGCAAACGATCTCCCGTGCGCGCCCTTGCGCCAGAAACGAACGAAGTACACGTTGCCGAGACGTGAAAGGGACGCTGATGAGATTCGAGGGAAAGCACGGTGGTTGGCGTCGAGCGTCGCAAGTTACAGAAGCTGGGACGCGTATCGAGCGTGAATATTACATCGATCAGGGTTTGACGATGATACCAGGGAAGGTGGGGGTGGGTAGGATCGGATGCGGGGGATGATGTCGCCTATTATCCGACGGAACACACCTGAGCCCCCTACCACCACCTCCAACGTTTCACCGTTTACACGTTGCTCGTGGCTCTCGCGAGTATATGAAAACCAGCACGCACTCCACCGCCATTGGCGTCGGTATCGCGGCTAAATTACACGGGCTCCTCGTATTATCCGCCCCTAAATTATTCCCTGCCTAACCACAAAAATAGCCCCTTGTCGGCCCTATTTCTCTTTGCATGGTTTTCACGGTTTTCTCCGTTCGCGGCTGTGTCACCCGGCACGGTCATCGTCTCGACCGCATCGACGGTATATTTCACGCGTCGAGCTGGTGATTTTTCCTGGGGAAATTTATTTCACCGCCTGAACGTTACTGTAGATGAGTACACGGCGCTCAGAGTATCATGAGAAGGTACGAGTAGTTTTTTTTCTTCTTCGAAGGATTTCTATTTCGCTCAGAAGCTTTGAGCTGCTCTCGATCGTCGAAATAAATGTATAATTTTTCCGTACACTTGCAATCGACCGAACACCTTTCATCGAGAATGTTTTCCTTAGATATCGATCGGGTATCGCTCGCGCGTAATTTGAAACGATCACTGTAATTATATTGTAGACATCAGCGTTGCGAATACGCAACAGTCTTCTGACTTCTCACGGACCATTTAAATCCGACCACTAGCGTTACTACACGCCGTTTAAATACGACGCGTTAACAATCTCTGTTACAAATTAGCGAAACAGAGCCACGTTGAAGTTCGAGGCACGCTCGTAAGACAAACTTGTTACCGTAGCGGCGTGGTTTATCGGAGAACTATAACGATCGAGGATTCGGTGGATATGTAGAGCAAGATGGCTCGAACGTAACCGTGAGAAATAATCGTAACGGTTGGAAAACTAGAGCGTGACCAATTTCAGGCTCGGTTCACGAGTCGAGGAACACGTAGACAGAGCTGAGAAATCATTGGAATTAAGTAATTGTTATGAATGAAAATTTAATTCGTCGGCGGTGAAAAGTGGTTGAAAAATTGGTCATGGATAATTCCAGATATTGACAATGTCATTCCTCGTGTTCCATGATAATTTACCCTCGATTTTAACGTACAATTTTCGCCAACCTAGACTCGCAAATACGATAGATAAAAGATCAATCGTTATAATTTACACGATAATTTACACTCGATTTTAACGTACAATTTTCTCCCACCTAAACTCGCCAATACGATAGATAAAATGTCAATCATTGTAATTTACACTCTATTTTACAATTTTCTCCCACCTAGACTCGCCAATACGATAGATAAAAGATCAATCGTTATAATTTACACGATAATTTACACTCGATTTTAACGTACAATTTTCTCCCACCTAGATTCGCCGATACAATAGATAAAATGTCAATCATTGTAATTTACACTCTATTTTACAATTTTCTCGAACCTAGACTCGGCAACACGCTAGATAAAAGGTCAAAGAGTAACGCGCTAACGATGACGTATTTTCTCGATGTCCGCCTCGCGAACGCACCCACGTGCATCGATAATCGTTAACAGAATTCCCTCCACGTCGATGTTTGAACTTTCTCCGCTATCACGCGGCACAGGTGAATATTAACGAATGTTTGCCCGGGGGAACGTGTTCCGTCCAAGCATGATGGACGCTTTCGAAGGCTAAAGTTCGGATAGAAGTAAGCTCGTGACGTCCGATGTTCGACCCCCGTTCGACGAAAGATGGATCATCCACCGGTATACTTATCCGTTACCAATTGCAGTTATTACAGTTCATCGAAGGTGCACCTGTAATTATTTCCCTTTCGACGTGACTCTTCGATATCACGATCGACGAAAGGAATTGAATTTCGCGATGAAAAAAAAAAAATAAAAAAAATAACATTCCAAGCGTATGTACCCGTACACGAAGCGGAAATCTCTCCGTAAGTGATTTCACGTGTCGAACTGACAAGTTCAGGATTAATATTGATAAACTCGGGGAACGCGATCAGAGCAGCGCGTACGGGGCCAGACGAAAAGTTTAATCATAAAAATTGAACGTGGAAGCGGACAGCTGACCATCCCGCTCGATGAAAGATATATCACTCGAATCTCGTTATATTTTCGCTGCCTGAAATATTTACACGCGAGGCGAACTTTCGAAACAATCTCGAGCCACGTCGGCGAAAGTAGTACGCAAGAATGTCCACCATTTTCCGTATTAAACGGGCCCTGCAACGAGTATTATTCATCGCCACCCGTGGGACGGAACGCGGAAGGATAAACAATTTTCTTAAGATATTCGTCGGTGTTCGGCTCGTAGCGTAATTCCGCGCGTTTCGTATTTCTTTCTTCTTTTCGTGAACCGAGTGGAAATAAATAGGGGATGATTCGCAATTAAAAAATTCAGAGCAATGTAAAACGAAAATCGAGAGCAACGAGATATTATTTATCGCGGTCAAAATGTTTTTCACGTACCTTAAGAAGTACGTGAAGTTATTAGATTCCCTCTGTGGGCGTGCAGTGACTTAAAAAATGTTCAATATCCCAATACGTGTGATCGTTAATACCCCATTTTACTAATTTTGTATCGTTACACGTACAGATAACTATCGATCGCGAGTCTCGACATTGTGCGCCCAAGAAAGATTTCAACTCCGGATTTATTTCTCTCGAAAACCGTGTGTTCGATACAATTTCGTTATTTTCGACTTTCGCCTTATATCGACCCGTAGAGTCCCCTTAACCTCGTCCCTACCGTGAATTACAAATCACCTGGTATATCCTCTTGCAATAGCGTTGTTCTTCGCTACCGAACGAGCAACGAAGAAGAATTCGTCCCTTTGTATCGTAAATCGGTTTACGTTGTTTAAACACGGATGCACAGCTGGCAGCGGGGAAAGTTCTCGAGGAGCGAAAGTTGCGACGCGAAAGCATCGACCTGACCATCAGGTTCGATTCGATAAAAGATGGATGATCCGACATCGAGCGTACGGCCGATCGGTCTCCGAGCTGACGCTCTCGAAGATGAAATGCACCCTTGGCGACGTCGAAACCGACCCTAACGCTCTGTCGGGCCACGATGTCCTTTGCTTTTACCCTCTGTCTCTCTCTCTCTCTCTCTCTCTGTTCTGTTTTTGCAAGGCAACGGCACTCGGCCAACCGAACAGGCATATTTACGAGAGAGACGCGTGCCCCGCGTTGGAAGCTACGATCGTCCCTCGGCTACGCCCGATTTCGAATACAAATTCCTCCATATGTAACTTCGAGAAACGGTTATTGGTCCAACTAAAGGTTATTAGGTCCCGAGGTAAGTGGATCCTTCGGCCCGGTGACCAGCCACCTCACGTACCATCGTGAATTGTGCGCGCCCGAGCGTACCGGATGCAAACACTTTTAGTTTTATTTATAGCGAACGCCGCGACTCGGGGCCCAAACAATGGATCGTTCTATCTTCTCTAATGTTTCTTTCGGGAAATCTTTAGTGTTAAAAAATTATTCCCTTTCGTACAATATTAATCATGTGCCGTGTAGAGTAGAATGCGTGACTTTATGAAAGAACTGAAATCCTGTGAAAGAGAATTATTTCCTTATACGCGATAATTAACTTTTGAGAAAGGATTCGAATTCTATGGAAGAGTTATTTTCCTATGTACGATGATTGAATACTTTGAGAACAGGACTCGTTCTTTCTGCATTTACTCTTTAGTCGAGTATTCGCGGTATCGGAAAGTTTCAGTATCGTGGATCATCGATTCGGTTCGGAAAGCAGGACTCCGTATAATTGAATGTAAGGTCCAACGCGACCGTTGTTAAGGTAAGTGCCAAAAATATTGGCTACTCAAGGCCACCGAGGTGTAAATCCTACTGTACCCTCTAGCTACCCGGTAACTGTATCTCTCGAGTCTTTGTTGCGCGTTCGCTCAACCCCATTGCTTCTTTTAAAACCAATAAGAAAGGTAGCTATCGGTCTAAATTTTGCTTAAAGCTGAAGGTCGAAAAGAAGGACCTCTTCTTTGATTATCCGACTCTCGTCGACTCTTTTGTTCCAGCACAAATGGAACTAAACTCAGAAGTTCACCAAAGTACCGTTTAAAAAAATATAAACGATCCTGAAATGATCTTAATGTCTTTCCTCGACGATCTTTTTTCTCGAACACTCAGCTCCTCCCTCTCTTGAAAATAGTAACGATAAATACTCTCGAAAGTACTTTCGAAAGCTTCGAGGAATTTCTTAAAGTATATTCAACGATTAAAATATAATATATCGATATATTGGGTGATTAAGAAAGTCATTTCGTTTTTTTTCGGTGAAAATGAAATGAGATTTTTTTTAGAGTGTACAAACATTTTATTAAATTATACATTCCCCATTTTGGAAAACGAAATTACTTTTCGAACAACCGAATACCATAGATAATTCGACTCGTTATTAGAAAAACAATGAAGAATCCTTTCAATATCAAAGGCGCCTTTATCTAACGATTAAAATGCGATACCTCGCGTCGAACCATTCTTAAAAGAACTCTTGAAATCATTTTCACTTTCGTAGGTGTTGCATCGAAACAGAATCGATCGATCGAACGGATCAATGTGGTCGCAATAGTTAGTTCCACACGACCCTTTCGTTTTCCACAGTGTTCGTAGAGCTCAGAAAGGGGAAAAAAATCACCTCTTTCAATAAACGTCCCGATAATACCTCCTCTCGCGACTTAAGGAGATTTAACGAGTCCAAGGTGGCCCTCCCCCTCCCGGCCACCCGTAGATTTATACGAAGGGACGTGGAAGAGAGGAACGAAGAGGGCGCAAGGGGTTTCTGGTTTCCTCCGCGGGGTCCCGAGCACGATGGCTGCCGGTACATTATTTCTTGATGTCAAATAAAGCAATTAGCATGTGCCCTGACCAGGGTCCACGGGTTCTAACCCGAGTAATCTCGCCAGGGTCCCCGGCGTGTGCGACATCTTCATCAGAGACGGACCCTCCCACCCCTGTTGCTCCGTCGGTTTCTATCCTGCCGCCCCCTTTGCCGGACGATAGCTACCGCTCCGCTCGCGTGACCATCCTGCACCCCAAGAGACGTGAGACTGAACACTCCGAGAACAACGGAACGGAGCGAGACGCTCCCACGATGTGGCGTCGGAGCAGAGAGCAAAAGGGCCGGCCGAGCAACAACGGGGCTAGGTGTGGGGAACTTGGAGGAAATGGCGAAAAGGCGACGCGTCCAGCACGGTGCAGCCGCCTACCAGCCAAATTTCACAAAGGCTGACCCGTCGCTAATGAATGTTATATAACCCTTTTAATGCTTTAAGCCTCTTAGATTTTTCAGAGAGCCCTCCACGCGCCTCCTACATCGCCACTCCTACCCCCAGAGAGAAAGAGAGAACACTCTTTCCTCTCGTGGTGCACCAGAAGTGGCTTGCCAACGCCGACGGAGAAAAAGTAAAGAGAGTGAGAGAGGAGTGGGGGTCCTGCCTCCGGGGTAGGTAATTATGTGGCGGACGTAAATTAAGCTTGTTTAGATTGGGATTTTTATTAAGGTCCTTTATGAAAGAGTGCCGCCGCTAAATGGCGCCCACTTTAACCCCCCGAAACTCTTCCGAAGGCTACTCGAAAAGGGAACCGACTTTCGTGTGCTTCGACTGTTGAATGTTTGCATTTTTTTATTCGATCGTACGATGGAGATTGGGGGAAATTATCGGAATTAGTAGCGGTATTGGAGTTTTTCAATGCAATCGGATTGGATGGAAATTCTCTGCTTTTTCCACTTGTCGTTCGAAAGGGGAAATTGAGGTATCGCGGTCCGGCGCGCCAGACATTTTGAATTTTCCTCCGGCGATCCCGGAGAAATCGTAACCAACGATCAGGAACTACGTATATAAAGGCGAAGCAGGATGTACGCGCCGAGGTGTACGGAAGAAATAACTAAGGGTTAGTTTAATGGTGCTTTAGGAGTCGAAGGTTTTAACGTTTCCGTTGTCCCCCATTTACCGAGGGTAAGAAGGGACTGCAGTGGATCGTACGGCCAACGCTGGAATCCAGTTTGTTGCTACATTGTATTTTAAGGAACAAAACTACTCGACGCGGTTGCGTAGCTTTTATTTTACCGTTGGAAGTTTCACTGTTTATTAATTTCGACTCCATGAATTCCAGCACTTTGAGAAAGCACCGAAAGAATCGAAGTAAAGTAAAAATATACTTTAAATAAAATTTCTATACAAATTCATTAATGAAACTAATTTCCGAACCGAAGATTAAATTTTAAATTGTGAAATTTTAATTATTTTAAATCTTTAATCCTCACACTGTAAGAGAAACAATCACCTACGACGAAATCTGTTTCGATTTTAATTTTTCAAATACCTTTTCTCGATCATAGAGCACCACGTCCGGGAGTAATTTTTTAAAACAACAACGAAGCTGGTTGCAATCTTTCCATCGGAATTTTCGTTATTACCAAGCGACTGTTCTCGCAAAAGCGAATAACCGTTCGAATCCACGCGCGTGTCCGGAGACACGTTAATTCTCGTTCGACCTTAACGAAGGGGCCATTGCAGCACGGTAAACAACTAACCGTCTTCACGGTAAGGTTTGCGCGGCGAAGTTCGAGAAGCAGCAGCTCGCAGGTACAAACTGTTCGCTATAATATTGGAAATACGCGTGCCTTCGGAGCGCCACGGCGGAGAACAAAGTTCTCGCTAGAAGTTTAACTTAACTGGGCGCGCAGCCGAGCGTAAACGTTCAATGATTTGTTGCAAATCGCGAACGCTTCGGCGCACTTTTGCGCAGGGATCGGGAAACGGTATCTCGTGTTCCCGCCGATTCGACAACGTGCACGCGCGCGTTTTTAGGGGTAATTACGCGCATCGCGAGCCGCAAACCGCGACAGATTTTCGATAGGAGTAACCATCTTGATTTCGATCCTGCGAGTCGTGCGCGTTGAAAGAATTTTGTTATTACAGTTGAAAGAAAGATTCCATCCGAGTCAACGTAATTATTTGGGTTATCGTTAAAATTGTTCGATTTAAAGTTTCAAATTTTTTTTCTCTCAAAGTAACGAGGTTGGTATTTTTCAAACTGGAAACAGTTTCTCAAACTTACGACATTAGTATATTCTTCTAAACGTGGAGCATATGTACCAGGCTTTCGGTAAACAAAGTATAATTATAAAATTTGTTCGACAAGAATTTCCAATTCTAACGAAAAAATTATAGAGTACTTGAACTAATATTGAGTTCAATTAATCCACGAAAGTACTAGTCTTGAACCATACTATCGTTGCTTCTTTCCTATTTTAAACACTTGTCTGTTTTACCTGTCTAAAAAGGAAATGATTAAACGTGCTTACTATCTAATATTTTACTATCTATAATTATCTATCTTTTACTATCTATAATTATCTATCTTTTACTATCTATAATTATCTATCTTTTAGTATCTATAATTTTCTATCTTTTACTATCTACAATCATCCCTGTCGACTCTACCTAAACAACTCCTGATTGTACAGTACACGTTCTCGCTACTCGGTAAATAAATGAAAAATTTCACCAACGTTCTACCATTCACTTCGAAAGAAAAAAACCAATTTAATTATGTAAAATGTGTTTATTTAATTATCTAAAATTCCCCCCGTCCGAACAATCCCTAATCCAATACCACGTACGTTTTCTCACCGAGGTTCTAACTAAATAAAAAAATGTTCTGTGCACATCTCGTCGCGTAGAAGCGTACAGCTCGACTGTCGCGCGAACGAAATAATCGATAACAATTAACGAGCGTCGCGACCGTTGCCGTGGATTCCGCGAACGTCTTCGCGGGGCGACGACCGTTCGCGTTCGAGTATCGAAAATCGAGACTCGACGTCGATTCTTCCGGTTAGCTGTCACGGGGTACGGCGGGGGGAGGAGCCGAGACCTACCGGGTGTATGCTCGCTCGTTTTCTCGATTAGGCTTTGCCGTCATTAAAAGTTTATAAAGAAGCGGAGCTACCAGCCGGGGCACGCCGACGCGCTGTAGGAACGAAGACCGACAGGAGAGGGGAGGTGAGGAGGGGATCAACAGGCCCCCATCGTCAAAGAGGGCGCGGCGCGCGAGCGAGAGGGAAGAGAGAGAGAGAGAGAGAGAGAGAGAGAGAGAGAGAGAGATTCCAAGCTAGTTTTCTCATGTGCAATGCATAATGAGGAAAGGCAGACGGCGCATAAAGGGCCTACAAATGAGGCTAGGGTTTATACGTACACATTTCCGGAGCGAATGCGTGGTAACCGACTCGCACAAACGCAAACACACGCGCGTGCACCGTGGCGCTGGCGTGAACGAGTTCGTGTAACTCCCCCCTACGAGCCACAACCCCCCGCACGCGGGTTACAGCCGTTACCGACTTCTAAACGCGCAACGATGTTAAAAACTTTCCCCTCTGATTTTAGTTATCCCCGCCAACTTCGAAAACGATGGACTCGTAAAGTTTTCTGTTAATCTCACGCTTACGCCGTATTCCCGCGATACAACGCCAGACGGGTTACGGGCCCCCCTGCCGAGGAACTTCGCGAACCCCCTCTGATGGTACGAATTTTATTTTTGCCAGGGTAGAAGTTATCGGTGAAATTATTTCTCGGTAGTTCGAGTAATCGTAAGTCGATCGATGGTTATTTGGAGGGGAGAATTTAGAGCGCCATTTTTTTTTGAGAGAAGTGTGATCTATGGGGATCTTTGGGTTTGGAAAGGATTTGGGAGGTTTGAGATAGTGAAATTTCTAATCAGAGGAAGGTGTATTTTAGGATTTTCAATACGAGTCAAGGAGGTTTCGAAGGTTGTGTGGATTATTCGGAAACAGAGATACAAAGGATTGTAAGATAATTTGACGCGATTGATAATAATCTTGTAACGGAGAATGTTCAATTAGAATTGATTCGCAAATCGGAGTCACTCTCGCGAGTATTATGCGCCTCTAAATTCGTCGATCATCGATTTCAATTACCCTGTATAGGGCAAAACGCTAGAACCGTTATCTGCGATTAGAAATACACTTGAACATTTTGCACGAGTTCCGCTGGTTTTCAATAGTCGCGTACAATATGGGTCGTCGAGCAATTATGGCTCTATCAATGGATTTTGACTCGTGGAAGCGTTGTTGATTGCTCGGCGCAGGCGACCGAAGTAACGGCGAGCAAAAGTACGAGCACGCAATGAGCGAGGCATGTTGCATGAAAACCGATTAAAGGTGTTGGATCGATCTTCCCTAGTAACTGACTCGCCATACTTGCTGACGGAAGGTGCAAATCGTCGATCGGGTTGGCAACAGCGCGCGACCCTTCCGACATCGAATGTAAATATCGTTGCCTCGAGAAACATTGCACCGATTCGTGAATACTCGTGACACTTGGATTTTTTTTTTTTCAACGATTAAGCGACCGGACGAGCAACAATATTTTTTTACTCACCTTGTTCATGATTTGGCGGGGATAGTCCCGCCTTGCGAGGGCCGACTCTGTAACAGAAAGAAGGTTACGTTATTCACGGTTACTTGGATACAAGTGGCGAAAGGAATTGGAGCGAGTAAATAACCGTACTTGAGATTATATAGATACGAAAGTACGTAAGTAGAATTTGTCTTAGTTCGTAGAGAATTAATGTTCCTTACAATGTCCTGAGGTGTACTCTTTCTATTATAATTTACGAATTATTATTGAAAAGTGATTCGCAAATTTACGATCTTTCTCGTTGCTTTGTATTTTTCTTAGCGAGCAGTGAGTTCTTTTACTTAGTGACTAGAATAGAAAGAAGTTTCTACATCTTTCTAGTACTTCGTGGGCAATATTTTCAATCTTTCCAAATTTTCTCCTACGCTTTGTAACGCCTGTGATGCACGAAGTTGGTCCTCGATCGTGCAACACCCAGTCCCGCATCTTCCTCCCCCCCTCGTTTACTCCCCCGTCCCTGAACGGGGTACCACCGAATTCCCGTAATCTAATGAATGGCCTAACCCCAATATCCTCTCGGTTCAGCCTCACCGCCACCTACCCTCTATGTACTCCCGGGTTGTATGTACCACGCATGTAAATACCGTTCACGGGCGAAAGATTCGAGCGATATGAGCGCTGCACCTCCCCGTTCGCTCGACGACTTCTTTAAAACTCCTCAGACCCTTCGGTGATAATTAATTATCGTGACATTATCGCGACCGGTTCCTCGCCGCTCTCCTCTCCTCTCATTTCACCGAGACGATCGAACTGGACGTCGAACGATTATTTTTTCACGGATCGTTATACTCGATTCGTTTCCCCTTTAACAAGTACCGATGGAGTCACGCTGACCAGCATCTGACTCGTTAGTGACGCCATGGAGGTCACGGTGACCGGCGTTCGACTCGTAGTGACGCCGTCGGAGTCACGATGACTATTATCTGACTCGTTAGTGACGCCATGGGGGTCACGGTGACCGGCGTTCGACTCGTAGTGACGCCGTGGGAGTCACGGTGACCATTATCTGACTCGTTAGTGACGTCATAGGGGTCACCATGACCGGCGTTCGACTCGAGGAGCATCAACAATGCAAGGATCGATAAAAATCTATGATTCGAATAATGGACAATATTACAAGAAACAATAATAAACAGAAAAGAAAATCATTCCAGCCTCTAGGACGAGCCTAAGAAATTGATCAGACATTCGTTGCGTCGACTTCCTTCAGAAAGTGATCAACTGAAAAACCCTTAAGAAACCACAGATCATTGACAGGAGCAGACGCGTCGCGAGACACGATCGACTTTCGAAAATCGGTAGGCGTAGACGAAGAGGGCGTACATTACCCAGGAACAAATTGACGAGCCAGAAGTTTTCAATGTAGCTCGTTAGGTGTGATGCAGGCCCGGTGTGCGCGGATAGGGGCGTCGCGGAGGTAGCTGAGGAACGAAAATGACGTAGAACCGTGTACCTGTACCTTGCGCGTACCGCGAAAATTCGAATCCGAACTCGCTACCCTTTGGAACGACCGGTTAATTACTCGCCGAGCAAGGCAAAGTTCTTTCGTCCAGAAGGTGAGGAGGGGATCAGGGGGCGGGTAGGAGGAAAGGACAAGGCGCGCTCGAGGCAAGGTTGCAACGATCCGGCTCTCTCGCGAGAGGGCAAGGAAGCGCGAATGTGTTTATTTTCCGAGAATAATAAAAAGGGTCGCGTCCAGCGGCCGTGACGTCGGACGATCGTGGCCAAAGTTGGGAATAATGTTTCGGACACGACGCTCGTCTGGCTTTGCCCCGGCGTTACACTCCACCTACGCCTCCCCCGCCTCCTCCTGCCACCCTGCCCCCTCCGATCTCCACAGCCTACCCTTATACGCGTGTCCGCCGCAGATTCAGACTCCTAATTAAGACGAGGGTGCGAGAGGGGTTTCAGGGGTTTCTCCCGGGTTCTCCCCCGTAGGGAGGTGGGAGGATGTGGGCGAGGGTAGGCAGGAGGAGGGGTTTTGCACGAGGTAAGGGGCACCCGTACCGCGCCGGAGGGGTAAGCCAAGGCAAAGGGGGTAAGGAATATTGATCACGGGACCACCACGGCGGCGAGGCAGGGACTGCCCGTACACTCTCTCTCTCTCTCTTTCTCTCTCGTGCGCACACACATACACACATACACACATACACACACGTAGAAGCGTTCTCTCACCCACTCTCTCGCGTTCTATCGTCTTGCCATCCACGTAAGTGTGTCCTACCCTCGTGCACGTAACCGTCGCCGTCTTCCGCCGTTGCTCTCGGGCCGTGTTACCGGGCGCGGACCAGGGCCAGACTGAAACCACCAAACGCCAGATGCGTGAAATCAGTCGGTTAGAGGCTGCCCCGCAGCCTTTGCGAATTATTGACGCTGCAAACCGCGACCGCGGAACAGATGATGCTGCGAGCCATTCCAAGCTCGAGAGTGTTCGGGACGAGCGGTCGTAGGTAGGCGGGACGCCACCGGAAGCGTAACGAGTAACGAGAATACACGGCGTCGAAGGTGCTGCGACACCTTCCTCGCTTGGTCGACGTCTCGCCACTGCTCACCGTAATTATTTCGCGCGGACTTCGCTCGTAACCGATTCGGAGCTCGACCGTTGTACAACGTGAGCGAATATGGCACAGAGAACGTGGAAAATGCTGAACGAGGTTCACATCGAGGGATGATTCGATGTAGATGCGCGTAGATCGGGTCACGGTGGATGGTGGGTGATCAGATGCGCTTGAGGAGTGCGTTAACGCAGTGGTCAGTTGCAAAGGCAACTGTGTTGTACTAGAGAGATTACGGTACGAGCGAGGTTGGTATCGAGAGATATCAACACCGACTTTGCTCGTGACCAATTCCTTGTTGAATAGTTGTACAGTGTAACAGAGGTTAGCTGGAAGGCACGAAGGAGTGTTGCAACTTGAAACACTCTCCTAGAGGGATCAGGATAAGGGATACGGGAACGGAATCGGTTCAAGGAGAAGTAGACTAAAGTAGCTGACACTCGTTGCAGAAAGTAACTCGAAACTGCACTCTTTTCGAAGTGATGCTACAACGTGTTGCGATATCTTTGGACGCACCACCTCGATAAACTTCGAAGTGGGTCATTTCGGAGTTGCTGGTCTCGCGTTGTTGATCGTAATCATTCCGCACGGACTTCGCTCGTAACCGATTCCTCTCTCGGCAATTATACAGCTTAGGCCAATGTAGAGTGGAAGGCACGAAGGTTGCGAGGTTAGATCGAAATCGAGAGACGATTTGATCCAGGTGGTCGAAGTCGAGGTCACGGTGGGCAATGGGTGAACAGAAGCATTCGAGGGGCGTATTAAAGTGGCTGACACTCGTTGCAAGTGGCGACTCGAAACTGCACTCTTCCAGACGAGATGCTACATCGTGTCGCTGTATCTTCGGACCCACCGCCTTGGGAAGTAGCGAAGTGGGTCATTCCAGAGTTGCTGGCCTACGTTAAATTCCATTATCTAAATAGACTATCGGACGGAACAATAACACGGGTTTCTAGAGTGTAAGTAGAGTTCGACTCCTCGTTTCTGCAAAGTGTTATTGACCGTCGGACCTCTAGAATGTTGCTCGAAACACTTATCTACAGAATTGGTATAAATTTGAGAGAAAAAAAACTTTTGTAACGATCTATCACAATGTAATTTTGTACTGTGCAAACTCCTATATTACTCTCGGTATATTCCTCGGGTCTTTTTCGATCCATAAGATAGGGCCCACACCGGCCCATACCATAGGATAAATCGAAAAGATAGATCTTCTTTGATCTCGTGGTATATAATTTTTCTACAATTAAAGCTACTATAATAGACTCTTCCAAATTCTTCTCTATTTCCATATATCCTCTTATCCTATTATAAAGGTAAGAACATGCGTTCCATACGTTGGAAACATTCTTTACCCAACAACCTCGAATATGATCGAACGAAGTGACGTTTCAAGATCAAATACGAATTGTTTTAACTCCACCCGATCGGTTACTATTACCACACTCGATAACCATCCCCCTCTGTACTTTCGACGTTTTGATGGTTGTTCAATCGAATTACTCGAAGCCTCGCGTAAAAGAGAGTACCGAGATTCTACGGCGATCAGGGTCACGTTGGGATCGTTCGGTGCAGGTGAAGCCGAGCCGACGAAACAGCTCCGTTCCCGCACGAGGTTCGTGCAATGTCGAAGAGAGAAACACAGGACTGTCGGACGAAAGTTCTGCTCCCCCGAATCAGGGGGTGGCCTGACGAACTTTGACGCACACGCTCGGCCGAACAGATCTACGCCGTAGACGTGTGCAGGGTTCCCTGCCGAGTTTTCGTGAGATCTTCCAGAATGGCGAGAAGGAGGACTTGGCTCGTACCCGAGGCTACGACAGGAAGAGCGGGACGAAGGACGAAGCTCGAGTTTACACGACGTACCGACTCGTCTTTCTGTCCGTCGCTCTGCCTTAATTAAATCTCTCGACCCTACCCGAACAACTCGCGACTCTAGCGGGGAAACTAGAAGTAGAATGGCCCGCCCACCTCGTTTCTTTGCACTCGGTTCGTTGTCGTAACGCGTCGAGATTACGAGATTTTTCCCGCTAATTGGCCCGGGCTGTTTACAGAAACGAACAGTTATACGTAGACCGGTTGGTTTCTTCGTCAGACGTACGTAGAAGGTGTGGAAGATACGTATTGGACGTACTCAATTTTTCTTCGTAATTGGTGAACGAACACGATCGTTGTACAGTGGATAGATACAATTCTTCTGTACGGTAGATGAATAAAATTTGTTAGTAATTGACAGAAGAATAAAATTCTTTTGTATCAACACGATGAAACAATTCAGTACAGTTCGAAAGTCACAAACACGGGCCAGTAAATAACTGTAATTGAACTTTCCTTTCAAAATTATTCCATCTATTGTCTCACTGTATTTCAAATTATTTCCAATTTTTTCCATAATTTTCCACTTTTCGAACGTTCCTTTCGATCACACCTGACGAACTCTTCGTCCTCTTCTTTAAGGTTTCGTTAAACCCGAAGAGATCCACGCGACCTCGTCGTAGACGATCTAAAATGTAAATTTCCCAGCCCTAAAAAATCGAGCCCCTTCACGATAGAATCGTTCGATCGATCCGTCAAAGGACAACGTCTTTTCTCGGTCGAGCTCTTCGCAGATTCAATACGCCAGCATTTTCATGGCTCTAGGTGGCGTTATTCGGTCCGGTAACGAACGTCAAGGGCGACCTCGACGAGGCCGGAAGAGATCTCATTGTCCAGAAGCGGAGGCCACGATAGGAGGGTTGCGCACTGCCGGCAACCAGCCAACTCAAACTTTGATATGGTTTCCTAAATAACCAAGGCGACCGATACCGCAGCACGATAGCCCCCAGCCCTCCCCCTTGCTCTGCCACCCCTCTACCACCCGGTCTGCTTCTGCATCCACTCCGATCTATGGCGGGTCCAGGGTGGGTATCGTAACTACTGTCGAAGCATATTGAAACCCTCACACCATCGATGACCTAACTCGACGTACCGCCCCTCGTTCGCCACCTACTCCTGCTGTCGTTCCCCGCGCCGACACACCGGTGCCCTTCGTGCAAAACCTTCGAGGCGCGAGTGCGTTTGTCGTTTCACGAAGGTTGCCCGCATGCAGCGCGGTCGTTCGATCGACCGCCCCGACGCTTCTCGGTAACACGGACCGTGTTTGAGCAATTTGAAAACGGAGTGACAGGCAATCTGGACGCCGGACGAGCTAAGGAAAGGTATCGTGGAGTGGGAGGAGGAGGTGGAGGAGGGACCAGGGGAACACCCTTAATGACCAGCGATTTATACGACGCGGCGAACCAGCCACGAATTTCGAATTAAAATCTCGCGCGGTCGTAATTGCTCGAGAGACCCCGGAGAATCGCGTTCCTTTGTGAGAAATTCGGCAGCGACAGGTAGCATTTTAACGAGGGAACGATCCGAGGAATCGCGACGCGAATCATCCGGGATATTCCGAGTTTTGCGCGCGGGGAGATTCTTTGGTCATCTTTCGACGAATTGATGGAAGTATCGTGATGGATGAGAAACGAATCTTTGCTTTGCGTCGAGTGTTATATTTGATATAACGATGTAGTGTACGGAGATGAGAAGATGACGCGTGGAAGGAATTGTACGTTGGATCAGACTTTAATTGCCTGTGGGTGAGTAATCGTTACTGGATGTTGTCCACATTCCTCTTGATTCAGGAGTAAACATTCCAGCTTGTAGCTGTACAAGTATGAAATTGTACGTAATGAACAGTCAAAAGTCGATGAGGACAAAATTGGAGTGGTACAGGGGTTGTATGTATAGAAAATGTTGAAACTGTTGCAAGGAGGAAAACAATTTAGAGAAGATTAAAGGTATCGGTTAGGGTTAGAGAAATCCTGGAAGAAAATATAATATTGACGCAGGGATTGTACAATAGAACGCAAGATTCGAAACTGTTTCGCGTAACGAAAAGTTGAAACTAGAAAAATATTAAGAAACACAGCGTTCTAAGCTGCAGTGGACCGAACGAGGCGTATTTGAATATTCCCGAGAAAGTTTCGCACAGAGGATTGAATTTTAAACAACTTTTGGAGAGACGTAGGTGTGCGTATTGCTGCAATGTTCGCGTTCCCGAACGTACAATTTCCTCTCCTTCTATTTTGCGAGAAACTTTTTATTTAAACGCTCGAAAAACGAAGTTACGACGTAAAAAAGGAGGGGGAAAAAAGAAATCGCGAGAAACGTCCGGTTCTTGTTACCGCGTGCTATTTTCAAAAATTAAAAGAAAAAAAATGAAATCGTCCATTCGAACGAGAATAATTTGACCAACCACCGACGAAACTTCGCGACCAATGTTTAGGGGTTCCCGTTCCGGAGGACGCGCGATAACGATCGTGAACGAATTCACGTGCACGGGGCTTAGAATATCCTACCTCCAGGTACCGGCGAGTGGCGAGGCTGTATCTGGAGGTTAACTGTTTGTCCGCTAATTAGAAGCTAACAGCAGAACTAAAGTTCCGAACTTTAAAGTTTCTTGCTTCTGCAGAAGCCTCCTACGCCCAGCCGGTGCCCTCTTCTGGGGGCGGGTGCAGACACCCCCAGAGGCGAACGCCCTACCGTCCCTCCGCTCTTCTTCTCTTTTACTCCTTCGTCCGCGACCGGCTAGCGTTAATTACTAATTAATTGTTTCGCATGTTTGAGTTTTAAATGGATAAGTTAAACAGCGCATAAGAGCCCTGGACGTGGAGAACGGGCGAGTCCAACGTCTCCTCCCCCACTTTTCGTTTCGTTCTCTGTCTTCGTTCGTCGTTGCGTCTCCCATCTTTTTCTCTCCTCTCTCTCTCTCTCTCTCTCTCTCTCTCTCTCTCTCTCTCTCTCTCTCTCTCTCTCTCTCTCTCTCTCTCTCTCTCTCTCTCTCTCTCTCTCTCTCTCTCTCTCTCTTCACCCCGTCCACGTTCCCTTTGCGTACGATTACCGTGCAAACGGTGTACCGTCGGTTAACGAGGTTAGGATGACCGTGTGAGCGAGGGCTGGGGAACCACCGCGCTCGTTCGTTTATTCGTTTTTCACCTCGTCAAAACGCTACGCCCTCCAAGTGTGCGTTACATTACGTTACTCGTGGGTGTAAAACTCTGATACGGTGAATGTACGGGGGATGATGGATTCTGTAATCAGCGGCGGTGATACCTTTGAAGTTCAATTTGTACACAATTCGTGGCGTCGAGACGGTGTTAAGAGGTTTGAGACTTGGTAAAAATTATAGAATTTGGACGAGCAATTGAGGCACCTGATACTTTTCTTTCGAGATTTAACGAAATTTCTACTTCGCGAAAGCAGTGTCAACTGTACCTCTGTTAGGTGTTTAAATGACACAAACTTTGGAGCAACGATGTGCCAACGAAGTATCCAAGACTCGACAAAACTTCACGGGTAATAATTCAAAAATATAGTTAAATATCTACAATTTTTCGTCAAACATCGAATTCTTGTCATACAGAATTTTCCGAAAGTTCAGTTCGACCGAAGTCGCGGCAATAAATTTTCCAGCATCAAATATCAATAATTTGGACGAGCAATCGAGACACGTGATACTTTTGTTTCGAGATTTAACAAAATTTCTACTTCACGAAAGCAACCAAAGTTAGATGTTTAGATGACACAGACTTTGGAGCAACGATATGCCAACGAAGTATCCAAGACTCGATAAAACTTCACGAGTAATAATTTAATAATATAGTTAAACATCTACAATTTTTCGTCAAGTACCGAATTCTTATTATGCAGAATTTTCCGAAAGTTCAGTTCGACCGAAGTCCCGGCAATAAATTTTCCAGCATCAAATATCAATAACGTATGCTTACTTATACGAAACGATCTCCTTCGGTGGCAACTTTAAGAAACTTCGAGTCTCGACAATTTTTCTCGACCGAATCATCGCTAAACCACGCGTTCGTTAAATCGTGCTATCCATAAATTTGCATCCCACCTTCTGACTATATTTATCGCGCTTCTTACGTACGTAAATTGATGTTTCGTATTATTCTCACCTCCGGATCTTCTAAGGAGGGGATAGTGGAAATCCCCGATGACTCGGTCGTGTCGCGAATCTACAAATCGTTTTACCTCGATCTTGCGAGGAGGGACGACGAAGAGGGGGGACGACGGTTTACCCTTCAAAAACAAGAGTTCCCGCAGCTGTAATCGGCGCTCAAATAAAACGACGTAATGCCAGATAAAACATCCCATTTGTCTAACGACGATTTTCTTTTCTCCTTCGACCTCTGTGCGCCATCCCTGTTCCCCGCGCGGATGGAACCGGGGGACGAATCGGGGTGGTAATCATCTTAAACACCATTGTCACAGACACCTCGTGTAGGCCGGCTGCCACTCGGTGCCACGCCACCTGATTCTTCCGTAATTGAGATGGATCGATAAGGACAGCACCCTCGGCCCCCCCATCCCCCTCCCCCGCGAGAAAAAGAAACCGGGCGAAGTCGAGGGCGCTGCTTTTTTAATTCGATGAGCTAATGTACCGACAGTTACATTAATGGTGTCCCCGGGGGTGTCGCTTCTTTCCCATTCCCCCTTTCAAATTCTGAATTCGAGAATCGATAGACCCTTTTGCGCGCCCCGCGGTGTCCTCGGGGATCGTGAATTACGAATTCCATTACGAATTAACCGCGCGAGTGATTAACTCTGCTGGGTTCCTCGGGTCCTTCTCGACCCGTCGCGTCCTCCAAATGTACGAATTTTTCTCAGTAATTAAAACTGCCATAATGGGCACTATTGGATGGCTCTTGTATTCTCTCAATTTTTTGACTGTATGCGAAACACGAGTGCACACATTCGGGACACTTTAGAACGCGAAGTCTTTGAGCATGGAACCGAATGGAATAACATTTTAAAGAATTGAGTATAATCGTAGAATAGCGTAGCACTTTAGCTATAGATTTAAACAACGAAATACGGAAAACGAACTCTTAACGTAGAGATTAATTATATAGAACGAACTCTTAACATGGAGATCAATCTTATGAAATAAATTCTTTGTGTAGAGATCGATTATACAAAAAGACAAACTCTTAATGTACAGATCGATCATACGAATAACGAACTCTTAACGTAGAGATCGATCCATCGCACAAACGTCCCACGAACGCCATACTCCGATTCAATAATACGTAAATAACTTACTTACGTATTGAAAACCAAGTAGAACTTTCTTTCTATCCATTAGAGCTATGAATTTCAGTCCCAGATGACCATCTCCTCCAAAGTGTCCTACGAAGCGACTGGATAGATCCTTGACATCAACGTTCACGAAGGGCAAACAAGTTCGCATTATCCACTCACTGACTTCGAGTATCCGAATTTCGATTATCGACTAACGCGAAAAAAAACAAGAAAAAGAAAATGAAAACTCGTCTATCATCCGCTCGACCTTGCAACAAACACCACGGGACACGCAGGTTCGGTTCTGGTCGCGAGGCAGCCCAGGGATTCCGAACGGAGCAGTCGACTTTGAGTCGCATTTAAATCAGATGATAGGTAGAGGTTCCGATCGGGAGTAAATAATGAAGCGGGAATAGACTGCGGAGGCACAGGGCCAGGAATAAATCTCGAATAATCGGAAAACGGGTCGTCGAAATCGAGGTCTGTTATTGACTGGCGTGCAGGAGCTTAGCAGGGGTGGAAAAAGAGGAGAGCCCTGGGGCGAGAAACGAGGCAGAGAAAGAAGGAGAGAGAGTGTCGGAGCAGAAAGGTGGAAAACAAGAGTGTGGGACGAATCGGTGTCTTAACCGGCCGACGGGGGGCGACAATTATTTACCGGGACGTCTAGTACGACGTTCTAGCGCGAGTCTACCGTTGCGTCGACGACGAGAGGCGAGAGTCCGCGGCTGTTAATTGCCGGCTGTCAGGGGCACGCAGTGACACGGACCACCGTTACCGAGGGACTGCCTCGTCGAAGGCTCCGCACGCGTTTACCGAACCCTCCTTTTCCTAAGGGGGGATACGCACGAAACGACCAACGGCCGGACTTCGATCCTTCTCTCGCGTGTCTAACCTGATACGACGTTGCCGAAGATATGTCATCCGATTACTCGCTACTTTTCGAGGCGTTTCCAGTTTTGCACGCGGAAAGTCAGGCTCGAGTTAAGGAGTTACGGTGTACAACGAATCGTACGAGCAACGTTTCGGTAGCTATTTAACCGTACCGATTTGTCGGTGATAGTAGCGTTCCAGGTGTTTTGATAACGTACCGCTGGGTATGTCGATAGAGTATCGTCGATAGAGTATCATTGATAGAGAGTATCGTCGATAGAGTATCATTGATAGAGAGTATCATTGATAGAGTATTGTCGATAGAGTATTGTCGATAGAGTATCGTCGATAGAGTATCATTGATAGAGAGTATCGTCGATAGAGAGTATCGTCGATAGAGTATCATTGATAGAGAGTATCGTCGATAGAGTATCATTGATAGAGAGTATCGTCGATAGAGTATTGTCGATAGAGTATCGTCGATAGAGTATCGTCGATAGAGTATCGTCGATAGAGTATCGTCGAAAGAGTATCGTCGATAGAGTATCGTCGATCGAGTATCGTCGATAGAGTATTCTTCGATAGAGTATCATTGATAGAGAGTATCGTCGATAGAGTATCGTCGATAGAGTATCGTCGATAGAGTATCGTCGATAGAGTATCATTGATAGAGAGTATCGTCGATAGAGTATTGTCAATAGAGTATCATTGATAGAGAGTATCGTCGATAGAGTATCATTGATAGAGAATATCGTCGATAGAGTATCGTCGATAGAGTATCGTCGATAGAGTATCGTCGATAGAGTATCGTCAATAGAGTATCGTCGATAGAATATCGTCAATAGAGTATCGTCGACGAGACAACTTACGAGGGTTTGGTAATTTATGTGTACGACAATGTCGCGCCGTGGTTGAAGTAATGCGCGTTGCTCGGTTACGATAGCGATATGTATCATTTTTTGGTACTTTCACAGAAATATGTTCGAGGAACTATGTTACGACGTATTGTAATCAATATTTAGGTAGGTCGTTCTGGACATTACGTCGATCTGGTGGTAATGGTAATGTAGATGTATGATTTTTTGCTAGTTTTACGAAAATACAGTGTACGAACTGGGTTGCAATATATTTTAATCAATATAAGACGTGGTTCGTATCATGGTACTCTTTTGCTTTAACTATTGAGTACAATGATGGAGAACAGATTATAATTATGATTTCTGTCTTCTTGGTTAGACAGACACATCGTCGATGATGTATCGTGTCGGTATGGTAAAATTGTAGCTTCAGAAGTACATTAAAATTGAAATAAATATATACGTGATTCTACACGAAAACTGTACTTTCTCTTCTTGTCTATTTAAATTCCTGTAAACTTTCCCACTCGCTCCATTCAAGAGGAGAGCAATTAAAGCAATAATACTGCAGACAAGGGGTGGTTAGGATTAGGACGAGTGCTGTTTGGATGGGATCGAGTTAAAAATCTACAGAATAAATAAACCCTCAAAAAGTTAAATCCAAGAGTAATTACATGGTTTACAACCGAGTCATAATAGACTTCCTCGTTGCAATCTTAAAGGGCGTTATCGTCGAAAGAATGAAAAAACGCAATATATTTCCATGTTTCTCTTCTAAATCGTCCATAATGCACTGAAATGCGACAAAATTACATTTCTTGAAGAAAAAAACACTATTCCCTTGTAATCTCTTAATCAAAGACAGTATCTACCCAATATATTTCCATGTTCCGTTCCAAATGGCCCATAATGCACAGGAACGCGATAAAATTGCATTTCTTAAAAAAAAAGACACTATTCCCTTAAAATATCCTAATGGATTATCTTAATCCAAACAGTATCTACCCAATATATTTCCATGTTTCGCTTCCAAAGTGGCCCATAATGCACAGAAACGCGACAAACTTACATTTCTTAAAAAGAATACTATTCCGTCGGAATCTCTCAATGAAAAACAGTATCCACCCAATATACATTTCCACGTTTGGTATCCAACTCGCCTATGATCCGTCGATAGAACTCGGTGACGTGAAAGTCGGCGAGCAGGTGACCGAAAGTTGTAACGACACCTCCGAGTCACCATCGAACCCTTCCTTCCATTCCTCGTTGAGCCAGGTTACGAATGGCGACGGAGCAACGAGGCGGTCGACTCCGGCGCAGAACGTAATTTGAACGTTGACAGGTATTTATCCTGCGCGGCAGGAAGCGGCGCTGTGTGGGCGGTCGAGCGAAGGTGGGAAAGGAGGAGCGGAGAAGTAGCGTGACGACGTTAAGAGCATTAAAGAGACGTTTTCCGCCCGACACTTAGGTTTTCGTTCCCGCGCCCACTCCATAGATTCCCGGCCTATCGGCTTAGCGCTTGGCGGGCGGTCCCGAGCCACCCCTGGCTTCCTTCTGCGCTGTCTACCACCCTGGGTTTCTGCGAGCCGTGAGGAGGACGGTTTGTTGGTGCTGTTACCGTTGTCGTTTCTCTCTAGGAAATATTTTCCTAAGCGTAAGAACTTAAGTACTACGGGCGCATACGGAGTACCACCGACTCGTTAAAGACTCTTCTCCACGGAGCAACAACATCGTAGTAGCGGGAAGCGAAGCGCAAACCGAGACACCGAACCGACGACGACGCTACGGTCTCGCGATTCAATCGTATTATCCGACAACTTTAATAAGATCCCCGGGGGGAGTGGCCCGAGCGCGGAGGCGGGGCTACCGGCGACTTCGGCTCCCAGATCACCGAATCTCGTCCGATATCGTCCACATTCTTACCGTTTCGTTCAATTTGTGGTAATTTTATTCGACACGATATGTATACGCTCGCTCGCGTGTGTTTTCAACAATGTAAAAATAGAATGTATCGAATGAGAAGAATAAAAATGTTGGATACATATTTTGATTTAGATTTAAATATCCGAGGTTTGTGCAAAGATACGATTGCGTGTAAGAATATGTCGGTACATTTTATTTTTTATTAAAATCATTTATGTTAGTACTAGGCGAGTACGATTTATTTTTTCGAAGAAGGAAGCTTTTGTACAATTTATTTCGCTGCGGGAGAATGGCAAATATCTCGATCTTATTTCATTTATAAGAATTTAATTGCAAACGAGGATACACGAGTGTAACTCGCTACTGGCTACCCCTCTGTTATCTTTCATCGTCGTTCTTGCCTCGTTGCGGTGGAAGCCAGCTCCCGCAGATTAGAAATTCATTTGAATATTTTCGCAGACTGGGACAGCGTTCGCGGAGCACGCGAATAACTGGCTCCGCGAATGTACTCGCAATTGAATGTAACGTTGGCGGGACGATAAGCGATTGAGAAACGAGGTAACCTTCGTGACGAGCTTTCACCTAGTACGATATAATAGCCAGTCACCGCGGCTGTCAAAACTTTCAACTCTAAACTTCTTCGGTGTAATTAAACGACTGGACTGGCGAAATGCGAAAGTTTCGAGGAAAAAAGGTTCACCGAGTCGACGATCGGGGAACGATAGTCGATTTTTGATCGAGTTCACCAAAGGGAACGTTTCCCTACGATTTTTACGTTAGAGAACGTTATTGCAATCAGATTACGTAAACGAAGTTTCAGTGACAGAACTTCATTCCATCGACGAATCTAAGGTTCTCGATTCGTTTGTTCGTTTCTACCTTTTATTTTTCTATTCGCAACTATCAGAAGCGTGCAGATCAGCCTCTATCTTTTCGTCATCGTATCAACACCGAACATGATCTTTTTTTTTTATAAAAATAGGCTTCGAGTCCACAGATTATCACACTACACCGAACGATGGAATAGAGTATAATAAAACATTACGAAAACAATATGTTTCTCCTAATCTCGACTATATCGTATCTTACCTTCACCTTGTACGAAGTTGTTTCGATAAAACACCAAAGTGTATTACCTTCGATCTAAAAATCTTATACATATTATTACTTACATAGAAGTTACGAGCGATCTAAACACTATACGTTATTACGTATATTACAACGAAGTGGCGAGCGTTTTAAATCCTTACGTTATAAGAAGAAACCTTCTGGTATTCGCGAGAAATAGGCAAGGATTGTTCGAGTTCCATTTAGTTGTAGCGTTTCGAAGCCAGCCGTCTCCAAAGGAGGGTGGCGGAACAGGGCGCTCGCGGTTGCGAATTATCAGCTAAGAGGAAATTATGGAAATAGATATAAATCGAGAAGAAGAGTGTAGACGGCGTCCTCGCGGTTAGGCGAAGCGACCAATTCCTGAAGGGCGCCGTAAGTTGGTGCACCGTGGTGGTTGGTCCGCCTTTAAAATAATGGAGCTTAAGTAGCCAATTTGAAATGTAAAGATCCATCAACATAAATTAAATATGGCGCGGCCGACGTAAAGGATTGCGTTAGCCACGTTGATGATCGCTTCTGCGAGACCGAGGAACGGAATATTGATAAAATGATTGCGTAAGTCCCCGGATTATTTCAAAGTCCACCGGAAAACTCGCTAATTTCGGGTACCTGCGACTTTAATTATGATTTACGGCATCACTTTGGGAAATAAACAGCAGGAATAAATAACAGGCTGAGTCACAAATCGGGGTGGGTAATATCGACGAGGTTTGACCGGCGGTACCATTTTATGTATTATTGTACACTGATATTGTCCTCTGTTTTTATATTATATTTTACCTTACAGGTGACACACTGTACCTTTATTCTAAGAAACGAAGCTTCAGGTTCCAATAGAATCAATGAGAAAACCACGAAAACCACGTCTCCGGATATTACAAAAAGAAACTTTCTACATTTATTGTAGAAATATTGATTCAAGACTCTATCCGAACGGAGAGACTCGCGACATCGAATACTCGTAAATAAGAAAAGTTGATCGTACTTCAAAAAAATCGCTCGTAGAACGATCTATGTTCCTTAGACCTTTGTTTCACCATTCTACGTAATTTCGAGATTATTCGAAAGCGACTACTATCGAACCTACATCGTTCTTTCCCTCGATTCAATTCGATAATGGAATTTCCAACGTCAGGAGACTTCAAACAACGATCGTCGCGAAACGTCCAGGTATCCCGTAAACGAAAAATTCTCAAGAAAGGAATAACATTTGCAAGTCGTGCGCGCCGGTATCCCGTGCGAAGCGGCGACGAGTGGCCACCTGTCGCCGAGCGTTCCGACGAGCAAAGCTGTTCAAAGAATACCCTCCTCTCCATTAAAAAATCATCTTCTCGTCTTCGTAACAAAGTGGATTCCGAATTTAATCGCCCTCGAAAGAGAGAGCAATATCCTCGGGGTTCGAGTGTTCGTGGACGCGGTCGATTTAACGCTAATTTCTCAACCGTGCCCTTTTCCTTTCATTTTTTTCTTATTTTTCTTTTTTTTTTGTTGTTTTTCTTTCGTTCGAGAGACGAAAGGTCTCCCCGTTGGAACGATCCGAGAGCGAAGAATACGCTCGGGTCGGGTTAGGTTCGAAAAGCACACGGTAAGCTCCGCGTCACGTGCAACGGACGCGACTCGCGAATTAACAACTCACGCGTCATATCGCGCATTATTATCCGATACATCGAGTTATATATCAAACACCTAACCGCCCGCGGCAGCCAGGCAACGAGCGAACCCACACCGCGCGATTTGCGCGGAAAACGCGCACCGACATCCCGCTTAACGAAGCTACGCCGCACCAACGTGCCGAGCGGTGCTGGTTGGGGTTTGGGGAGGACTATCAGCCCCAGACGAAAAGCCAAGACACCGTTTCGACGTGCTCAGTCTCGCGTGTCGCGAGTCGTTAATATGGCTACGGCTCGCGCGACGGCTGACGTTTCTTCTTCGACGACTGCGATCACTTCGCCGTAGTCGCGAAACCGTCTTCCGAGGGGTTCTCGCCGATACACGCGAAATTCGAGCCGTTCTACCGGAATACATCGACGGATCGTTTGCCTACTCGCAACCCTGATCACCATTTTCGCGACTCTTCGCGCCACGAATTATTACGCTATGTTAAAGGGGTTATCGAAAGAGGACGATACTCGAGATTTTTTTCTGATAATAACAATCGAAGAATGAGAATATTCGGGTATTGTATCGAAGGTCGATGCTTTGAGGAATATTTGTGTATTTTTTTGGAAAGGTATCTCGAAACAGAATAATATTTGGGATTGCTTGTTTTAAGATACGAATTGAAGAATGAAAGTATTTAGGTTGATATTTTGGCGAATGTTTTGCTTGTGTACTTTCTTAAGAGGTATTTTGAAGATTCAATGAGGATAATATTTGGGATTAGTTTTTCTAAATAAGAATGAAAATATTTGAATATTGTATCGAAGGTCGATGCTTTGTGGAATATTTGTGACGAGCGTTGTGTACTTTCTTGAGAAGGTATCTCGAAACAGAATAATATTTGGGATTGCTTGTTTTAAGATACGAATTGAAGAATGAAAGTATTTAGGTTGATATTTTGGTGAATGTTTTGCTTGTGTACTTTCTTAAGGCATTTTGAAGATTCAATGAGGATAATATTTGGGATTAGTTTCTTACGATACGAATTGAAGAATGAAAGTATTTAGGTTGATACTTTGGCGAATGTTTTGCTTGTATACTTTCTTAAGAGGCATTTTGAAGATTTAATGAGGATAATATTTGGGATTGGTTTCTTACAATACGAATTGGAGAATAAGAATATTTAGGTATCGTATCGAAGCTTGATATTTTGCAGAATATTTATGACGATTTTCATAAAAGATTTTTATGAAATTTTTATGAGAGTAGATAGAATTACGCTGTAGTTGTATACGAGAATTTTCTAGAGGATTTATTTAGTTGAGAACTGCATGCTTTCGAAGAAAATAATTGGAATTTTCAAACTTTCAAAATTATCCTTGAAAGAAATTCTAACACCCCACAATAGATAGTATCATTTGAAACACAGTACATCCTCGAATTAATAAATCGTCTTAGGTTTCTCCGCGCCTTACGATTCAAATCGATAAAATTATAATTCTTAAAAGCCGAACAAACATCGTTATCGTTGTACACAAATATTCCTGCAACTATTTATTTAAGAACTACCATCGAAGGACCTAAATATCTCCGAATCTAATCCCAAACTAATTCCTAAAAAGCTAAAGGAAGCTAACGCGTAACGCCGTGAAATATTATTCCAGCCACGGTGAGTCCTCTCTAAATAGTCCACGCGCCCCTATGAGGCGGGCCCGAGGAGTTGTTTAATCGAATCCCACGGCATCGAGCCGCACTCTATAAAACACAATTAACGCTCGGCCGCGGCAAGAGTATTTCTTCGAATATTGATCGTCGGAATCGTCGAAACGAGAGGGAAAAGCGTAACGCCGTGGCCTAGGCGGGAAGCGGGAGGTTAGCGTTTCGGCCGAAACTGCACGCGTTGAAAAGGGTTGATTAGGGATTCGGCGTGTTGGGGTCGAACACGTCGGGTATGTTGAAAGGATGCTGGACCGTGCTTGTAGGCATCCGGCGGTTCGAGGGGCCTCGACCAGGTTCGGGGCAAATGGCAGCGGGATGATTGATCGCCCGGCTAATTGGATGATCGATGACTCAAGTTCATCAGTGGCTGTTCAGCTCCTGGCAAAGGATGCCTCGTTCGCACGTGAGCTAACCAGCACCTCCAGCGTGTCTGTGCGCGTGTACGCGCGGTCGACTCGGTACACGAAGGGGGATCTGTGTGGGGCACGCGAGGGGAACAGGTTAGCTACGGTGTCTCCGGCGAGCTTGAAACAAGCCCACGCTAATATTCTTCGGCCGTCTCTTTTTCCCTCGTTGGCTCGCGTTTTCCACACCCCTCCTATCCTCCGTGCTTCTTTTTCTTTCGTCCGTCCTGTCACTCGTTAAACCACACCGCTCCGAAACTTTCCGGCCAGGATGGCGAGTGTGCGAGTGTTTCGGACGTGGACGGTTTCGCGGAACGTCTGACAGCCAACCGAACTTCTCCTTCGGAGAAATTAATCCGCGATGCGTGTCGAGTATTGAGATTACACGGACGTGAGCTTGGACGTTTCGCGTTTCGGTGTTCTTTCGCGATCCTGGACGCGAGGTAAGAGTACGTCACTCCGATGCCAACAACGGTCATCGACGCTTTAAATTTGTTTGGTTAATACGGTTATCGATTGTTTCATAAAAGTATGTATATATTGTTGGAGAAATATGTATGTATTTCGTATTTATGGATATAGACAATTCTCGGAGAATCGTTCTTGAAATATAGACGCAAGGATATCTTTAAGTTTATTTCGTTAATATGATTATCGACAATTTGGTAAAAGCTTGAATTTTATATTCTTCGAGAAGTATCTACGTGCTTCCCATTTATCGATATTGACAATTCTATAGGAATTACTGCCGAAATAATGATACAAGAGTATATTTATTTCGCTAATACGCTTATCGATAGTTTCATAGTAGTAATGTATTTTCTATTTATGGGGAAGTGAAGTGCAGCATTTTGCCGCTATGTATTCCGATGCGTGTCTCGATTCCACAGAATCGTAGCTATGGGTAACCAGCACCGATTGAAGGATTCAATGAACCATCCACTTTGCGTAAATAATGTTTGACTTTTCTTTGAATATTTCAGGGTTCTGTCTTTACCTCTCATATATTTTTGTGGATACCAATCACCAAAGTATGATGTACTTCATCATCAATTTCAATCGACCGAAATTTCATTAATGTAATATTCTAAATTCACAGCCAATTAGCTCGGTACTACCCGCGACGAAGAATTACTGTTCGTCGCGAGTAATACCGATTACCAGGTCTCACCACGTGGAGGTTGCTGCGAGCGGAGACCCGGAGAGAGATAGATGGAATCAAAGTTCCATCGATCTCCCTCGACACGCGATACAAACGAAGATACTAAACCAAAGAGATGGAAGGAATCAATGTTCCTTCGATCTCTTCGTTTAGTTCTGCCAAGCAATTACATTATGGAAAAATTAGGCAAAATTGGGAAAGACGCGACACGAACCGTGCAGTTGGTCCTACTAGGTCTATCCCGTTTCCCCTCCGTGGTTCCGATTCCAGAGAAAACGAACGACGCCTACCACTCCTCGAGAGGAGTGCCCCGTTTCTCCATCTTTACGACGAGAGGGTCTTATTTTGGAGGCTTTCGCAGGGACCGGCAAAAATGCCTGCTCCTGTGCTCGCAACATGCCCCCTCTGGAAGCGGACACACCGGAAGAGACGGCGATAGACCGTTCGGACTACTTACACGGCCGGCCACTTGCTTGTACAAGAAGCAGTGGTGACCGGACCGAGGAACGAGGAAGCGAGCAAAATTAAGCTAAAGATTGGATAATTGCTTGGCAGATCACACCCTTAAAACTAACTTATTCTAACCGCAGAGATAGAAGGAATCAATGTTCCTTCGATCTCCTCGTTTAATTCTGCCGAGCAATTACATTATGGAAAAATTGAGCAAAATTGGGAAATACGCGACACGAACCGTGGAGTTGCACCTACTAGGTCGATCCCGTTTCCCCTCAGTGGGCCCGATTCTCAAGGATATGCGCGACGCCGTCCACTCCGTGGAGTGCCCCGTTTCTCCCAACTCCGCGTCAGGAGCCACGCAGAGCGTGGACCTGACCCACGGAGGATGACGAAGAGAGGGTCTTGTGGCACAAGGGCTTCCACAGGGACCGGTGCGAACACCTGCCCCTGTGTTCGCAGCATATTCTCTCTCAAAGCGGACGCACCAGAAGAGACGGCGATCGAGCGTTCGGTCCACCTCCACGGCCGGTCACTTGCTTATGCAACAAGCAGAGGTGGCCGGGCTGACAAACGAGGAAGCGAGCAAAATTAAGCTAAAATTGGATAATTGCTCGGCAGAGCACAGATATTCGTACATGGTGGCCTTAAAACTAACTTAGTCTAACTAAGCTATGAATCCCACGGCGGTTACGACGAGGGAGTCCTCTTCGTTCTTCGTTCGTCGTTCTTCGCTCTTCTTTTCCCTTTTTTCGTTCTTCGTTCTTCGTTCTTCAATGTGTCTACCTAAGAGAAACCTAAAGTCAAGGCGTGATAGCAAATAGAAATGAAATTGGTCAGTGATTAAATACAGTCATGCAGAAACAAAGAGAATAAACGAAGCAGTGACAAAAAAATAAACATGGAAAAACAAGTACAAATTACAATCAGAGAACAAATAATACAAATTGAACAAAGAAAAAATGGAAAAACAAAGAGAGGAGCTAGACAATGGACCATCAATAGGCGGTGGTCAGTACTGGCTATCAAGAGGGGCCCCCCTCCTTCCAGGTACCCAAAAAGGAAGTCATCCGTCCACCTCGGAGGCTCCCCGTCTAATGAAATTTACGGTAACCGTACACTCCTTATATACCCACAACAAGGTCACTTACCCTCTCTCCGATTGTCTTTGATCGATCTCAACGAATATTCAAACAAATTGATGGCTTTTTAGCCATTATTTATACTAGAACGTTGTTAATAATTGTTTAAACTACGGTCCTACGACGGTTGTTAACAATTATTATAAATAAACCTCAAGATATTGCGAAATCTGCGAAGGCGAAGGGTTTCGGTGAATGTTTGTTCATTTCCGCGATTGTTACTAACATTTATGCATGTTCCCAATATTAATCGAACAATGTGCATCTTATTTATGCATTACAAATGATTATGTAACATATAGAAATTGATTTTGATCGAGATTCAAAGTAAAAATGTGTTTCGTAAAGTTTCGAAGCATGGAAAGTAACAATTGTTTATTAGA
Organism: Ptiloglossa arizonensis; assembly: GCF_051014685.1. Classification (NCBI taxonomy): domain Eukaryota; kingdom Metazoa; phylum Arthropoda; class Insecta; order Hymenoptera; family Colletidae; genus Ptiloglossa; species Ptiloglossa arizonensis. The sequence goes on from NC_135056.1 coordinate 12,122,963, forward strand.
TACATTAATTTAACGTTTGTTTAATTCTTATAATTAACACAATACGCGTAGAAGTTGTATTTTTTAATCGAAAGCGTCGAAATTGAATTAATCGCTTTTCTAGATAGAAAAATTTTCGTGATAAATATTTGTGAATCGATAATCGATATGTGTAGCCTTGACAATGTCGGTTGGACCATAATGAAAAATTCCATCGCGAACGAAAAATACTGCAACGAAATGATATTTTAAGCCACTATTTATACTTGGACATTGTTAATAATTGTTTAAACTATCGTCCTAAGACGGTTGTTGATAATGATGATAAATAAACATGAAGATATTGCGAAATTCGTGGAGGCGTACAGTTTCAGTGAATGTTCGTTCCTAAACGCAATTGTTATTAACATTTACGCATATTCCAAATATTAATCTAAAATACACATCTCATTTATTCATTTATGTATCATATAGAAATTGATTTTGATCGAGATTCAAAGTAAAAATGTGTTTCGTAAAGTTTTAAAGCATGGAAAGTACCAATTGTTTATTAGATACATTAATTTAACGTTTGTTTAATTCTTATAATTAACACAATACGCGTAGAAGTTGTATTTTTTAATCGAAAGCGTCGAAATTGAATTAATCGCTTTTCTAGATAGAAAAATTTTCGTGATAAATATTTGTGAATCGATAATCGATATGTGTAGCCTTGACAATGTCGGTTGGACCATAATGAAAAATTCCATCGCGAACGAAAAATACTGCAACGAAATGATATTTTAAGCCACTATTTATACTTGGACATTGTTAATAATTGTTTAAACTATCGTCCTAAGACGGTTGTTGATAATGATGATAAATAAACATGAAGATATTGCGAAATTCGTGGAGGCGTACAGTTTCAGTGAATGTTCGTTCCTAAACGCAATTGTTATTAACATTTACGCATATTCCAAATATTAATCTAAAATACACATCTCATTTATTCATTTATGTATCATATAGAAATTGATTTTGATCGAGATTCAAAGTAAAAATGTGTTTCGTAAAGTTTTAAAGCATGGAAAGTACCAATTGTTTATTAGATACATTAATTTAACGTTTGTTTAATTCTTATAATTAACACAATACGCGTAGAAGTTGTATTTTTTAATCGAAAGCGTCGAAATTGAATTAATCGCTTTTCTAGATAGAAAAATTTTCGTGATAAATATTTGTGAATCGATAATCGATATGTGTAGCCTTGACAATGTCGGTTGGACCATAATGAAAAATTCCATCGCGAACGAAAAATACTGCAACGAAATGATATTTTAAGACACTATTTATACTTGGACATTGTTAATAATTGTTTAAACTATCGTCCTAAGACGGTTGTTGATAATGATGATAAATAAACATGAAGATATTGCGAAATTCGTGGAGGCGTACAGTTTCAGTGAATGTTCGTTCCTAAACGCAATTGTTATTAACATTTACGCATATTCCAAATATTAATCTAAAATACACATCTCATTTATTCATTTATGTATCATATAGAAATTTATTTTGATCGAGATTCAAAGTAAAAATGTGTTTCGTAAAGTTTTAAAGCATGGAAAGTACCAATTGTTTATTAGATACATTAATTTAACGTTTGTTTAATTCTTATAATTAACACAATACGCGTAGAAGTTGTATTTTTTAATCGAAAGCGTCGAAATTGAATTAATCGCTTTTCTAGATAGAAAAATTTTCGTGATAAATATTTGTGAATCGATAATCGATATGTGTAGCCTTGACAATGTCGGTTGGACCATAATGAAAAATTCCATCGCGAACGAAAAATACTGCAACGAAATGATATTTTAAGCCACTATTTATACTTGGACATTGTTAATAATTGTTTAAACTATCGTCCTAAGACGGTTGTTGATAATGATGATAAATAAACATGAAGATATTGCGAAATTCGTGGAGGCGTACAGTTTCAGTGAATGTTCGTTCTAAAGGCGATTGTTATTAACAGTTACGCATACTCCGAATATTAATCTGCATAAATGCATAAATGTGATGTGTATTTTAAGATTAATATTCGTAATATGCGTAAATGTTAATAACAATTGCGTTTAGGAACGAACATTCACTGAAACTGTACGCCTCCACGAATTTCGCAATATCTTCATGTTTATTTATCATCATTATCAACAACCGTCTTAGGACGATAGTTTAAACAATTATTAACAATGTCCAAGTATAAATAGTGGCTTAAAATATCATTTCGTTGCAGTATTTTTCGTTCGCGATGGAATTTTTCATTATGGTCCAACCGACATTGTCAAGGCTACACATATCGATTATCGATTCACAAATATTTATCACGAAAATTTTTCTATCTAGAAAAGCGATTAATTCAATTTCGACGCTTTCGATTAAAAAATACAACTTCTACGCGTATTGTGTTAATTATAAGAATTAAACAAACGTTAAATTAATGTATCTAATAAACAATTGGTACTTTCCATGCTTTAAAACTTTACGAAACACATTTTTACTTTGAATCTCGATCAAAATAAATTTCTATATGATACATAAATGAATAAATGAGATGTGTATTTTAGATTAATATTTGGAATATGCGTAAATGTTAATAACAATTGCGTTTAGGAACGAACATTCACTGAAACTGTACGCCTCCACGAATTTCGCAATATCTTCATGTTTATTTATCATCATTATCAACAACCGTCTTAGGACGATAGTTTAAACAATTATTAACAATGTCCAAGTATAAATAGTGTCTTAAAATATCATTTCGTTGCAGTATTTTTCGTTCGCGATGGAATTTTTCATTATGGTCCAACCGACATTGTCAAGGCTACACATATCGATTATCGATTCACAAATATTTATCACGAAAATTTTTCTATCTAGAAAAGCGATTAATTCAATTTCGACGCTTTCGATTAAAAAATACAACTTCTACGCGTATTGTGTTAATTATAAGAATTAAACAAACGTTAAATTAATGTATCTAATAAACAATTGGTACTTTCCATGCTTTAAAACTTTACGAAACACATTTTTACTTTGAATCTCGATCAAAATCAATTTCTATATGATACATAAATGAATAAATGAGATGTGTATTTTAGATTAATATTTGGAATATGCGTAAATGTTAATAACAATTGCGTTTAGGAACGAACATTCACTGAAACTGTACGCCTCCACGAATTTCGCAATATCTTCATGTTTATTTATCATCATTATCAACAACCGTCTTAGGACGATAGTTTAAACAATTATTAACAATGTCCAAGTATAAATAGTGGCTTAAAATATCATTTCGTTGCAGTATTTTTCGTTCGCGATGGAATTTTTCATTATGGTCCAACCGACATTGTCAAGGCTACACATATCGATTATCGATTCACAAATATTTATCACGAAAATTTTTCTATCTAGAAAAGCGATTAATTCAATTTCGGCGCTTTCGATTAACAAATACAACTTCTACGCGTATTGTGTTAATTATAAGAATTAAACAAATGTTAAATTAATGTATCTAATAAACAATTGTTACTTTCCATGCTTCGAAACTTTACGAAACACATTTTTACTTTGAATCTCGATCAAAATCAATTTCTATATGTTACATAATCATTTGTAATGCATAAATAAGATGCACATTGTTCGATTAATATTGGGAACATGCATAAATGTTAGTAACAATCGCGGAAATGAACAAACATTCACCGAAACCCTTCGCCTTCGCAGATTTCGCAATATCTTGAGGTTTATTTATAATAATTGTTAACAACCGTCGTAGGACCGTAGTTTAAACAATTATTAACAACGTTCTAGTATAAATAATGGCTAAAAAGCCATCAATTTGTTTGAATATTCGTTGAGATCGATCAAAGACAATCGGAGAGAGGGTAAGTGACCTTGTTGTGGGTATATAAGGAGTGTACGGTTACCGTAAATTTCATTAGACGGGGAGCCTCCGAGGTGGACGGATGACTTCCTTTTTGGGTACCTGGAAGGAGGGGGGCCCCTCTTGATAGCCAGTACTGACCACCGCCTATTGATGGTCCATTGTCTAGCTCCTCTCTTTGTTTTTCCATTTTTTCTTTGTTCAATTTGTATTATTTGTTCTCTGATTGTAATTTGTACTTGTTTTTCCATGTTTATTTTTTTGTCACTGCTTCGTTTATTCTCTTTGTTTCTGCATGACTGTATTTAATCACTGACCAATTTCATTTCTATTTGCTATCACGCCTTGACTTTAGGTTTCTCTTAGGTAGACACATTGAAGAACGAAGAACGAAGAACGAAAAAAGGGAAAAGAAGAGCGAAGAACGACGAACGAAGAACGAAGAGGACTCCCTCGTCGTAACCGCCGTGGGATTCATAGCTTAGTTAGACTAAGTTAGTTTTAAGGCCACCATGTACGAATATCTGTGCTCTGCCGAGCAATTATCCAATTTTAGCTTAATTTTGCTCGCTTCCTCGTTTGTCAGCCCGGCCACCTCTGCTTGTTGCATAAGCAAGTGACCGGCCGTGGAGGTGGACCGAACGCTCGATCGCCGTCTCTTCTGGTGCGTCCGCTTTGAGAGAGAATATGCTGCGAACACAGGGGCAGGTGTTCGCACCGGTCCCTGTGGAAGCCCTTGTGCCACAAGACCCTCTCTTCGTCATCCTCCGTGGGTCAGGTCCACGCTCTGCGTGGCTCCTGACGCGGAGTTGGGAGAAACGGGGCACTCCACGGAGTGGACGGCGTCGCGCATATCCTTGAGAATCGGGCCCACTGAGGGGAAACGGGATCGACCTAGTAGGTGCAACTCCACGGTTCGTGTCGCGTATTTCCCAATTTTGCTCAATTTTTCCATAATGTAATTGCTCGGCAGAATTAAACGAGGAGATCGAAGGAACATTGATTCCTTCTATCTCTGCGGTTAGAATAAGTTAGTTTTAAGGGTGTGATCTGCCAAGCAATTATCCAATCTTTAGCTTAATTTTGCTCGCTTCCTCGTTCCTCGGTCCGGTCACCACTGCTTCTTGTACAAGCAAGTGGCCGGCCGTGTAAGTAGTCCGAACGGTCTATCGCCGTCTCTTCCGGTGTGTCCGCTTCCAGAGGGGGCATGTTGCGAGCACAGGAGCAGGCATTTTTGCCGGTCCCTGCGAAAGCCTCCAAAATAAGACCCTCTCGTCGTAAAGATGGAGAAACGGGGCACTCCTCTCGAGGAGTGGTAGGCGTCGTTCGTTTTCTCTGGAATCGGAACCACGGAGGGGAAACGGGATAGACCTAGTAGGACCAACTGCACGGTTCGTGTCGCGTCTTTCCCAATTTTGCCTAATTTTTCCATAATGTAATTGCTTGGCAGAACTAAACGAAGAGATCGAAGGAACATTGATTCCTTCCATCTCTTTGGTTTAGTATCTTCGTTTGTATCGCGTGTCGAGGGAGATCGATGGAACTTTGATTCCATCTATCTCTCTCCGGGTCTCCGCTCGCAGCAACCTCCACGTGGTGAGACCTGGTAATCGGTATTACTCGCGACGAACAGTAATTCTTCGTCGCGGATAGTACCGAGCTAATTGGCTGTGAATTTAGAATATTACATTAATGAAGTTTCGGTCGATTGAAATTGATGATGAAGTACATCATACTTTGGTGATTGGTATCCACAAAAATATATGAGAGGTAAAGACAGAACCCTGAAATATTAAAAGCAAAGTCAAACATTATTTATGTAAAGTGGATGATCCATTGAATCCTTCAATCGGTTTTGGTTACGCATAACTATGGCCTTCCCGAATTGAGATGGGAGCAGCGAAGCACGCGGTGGCAAATCGCTCTACACGCGTTACCAACGAATATTTTCTTCTAGGATATTTTGAAAGAAATTAGTATTTTCACGAACGAATAGGATAACTGGACCGTGAAACATTTTCCACTAGCAGGCCGCGTGAAAAAGTCAACACGTTCGCGAACATCTTCGAGCGAGGGAAAATAGATTCCAACGGAGGGTAACCTAACCGGTAGAAAGCTTAGTTCACAGTGTATGCATGATATACGGTTGGCACGTGAATGCAAATCAGACCGTAAATCACCGAGAACAATGTCTTAATGTCCCGGTCATACGACGCCCACTGGCGCTGGAAGACAACAGCCTTGGTTTTCGCGGGAAGGAAAGGGTGCCTTTTCGGATATTCATAGGGAAATAAATTAGTAGGCACACGCGTCGCGAAGGAGCCATTACCGGTTTCTCGGTACGTCTTAGGTTATACACGACTCGATGCCCCGACCACGATCGGAAATTAAGATCCTCGACACGGAAACTTGCGTTAATCGTAAATTAAAAAAAAAGAAAAAAGAAGAAAACATTTCAAATCTCGTTTCGTGAACGTGAAAAGAATGCGGCAATGAATTTTTGCTCCAGGTATCAAAGATTTCAAAGTTGCCAGATAAAAAAAGGGAAAGACAAAGAGTATCTTCTTCGAGTGTTCGTTTATGCCATTTAACTTGCAAATCCTTCCGCCGGGACCGCTGATACCCGTGGAACATGTGTGAAAACTGAAGAAAACTCTTAGCCTTGGCTCACCCCCTGCCAAAGAAGCATCGCGAGGGTCGACGATGGAACGGGAAACGGCGAAGCGGGGCGAGAAGAAGGGCGTGTGAAAAATCCAAAGGAACAAAGGTGCTCGGGTCCTGCGACAGGAGTGGAAAGTAGCGATCCCCTTGCGAAGGGGAGCTCGAAAGGGGTATCATCGGATGAAATATTTTCCATGTACAATGCACAATCGAACAGTGTCGTTGAGATGCTGCTGTGCAAGTACCCCGGGAATTGATCGAAGAGTAAATTTCTTCGATTAGTACTTGATACCTGTTATAAACGAAAAGGTGAATCAAGATAATATTACTATTACTCGAAAAGGGGATCCTTCTCTAATCCTTCGTCTACAATTAAAACAACTACAACAGATACCCTCCCATTGCCTCACTACCAGAGTTCCATTCGTTCTACAAAATTTTTCGCTCAGAAACGGTCTCGTCGCTCTTCAACAGCGATACAAATTAATTTCTCCCCGACCCCAAGTAACGTCTTCCTCCTCCGGAGTGGATTCCAAGACGAGTGGCTCCTTTCTTTCGCTCTCTTGGAAAATTACAAAATGACAACTCGAAACTACGGTACTCGGGACTCTTTCGTCCTCCAAGCCCTGTGAACTATTCCAGTTAATAACTCGCTGTTGCAACTCGAAGAAGCCTAACTACCCGAACAATTCGGTCCGAAGTTGTTACTTCGGTAGGATGCAAAAGGGATCAGGGGGCGAGAGGCAAAGAGTTTAAGGAAGAATTCGTTGAATGTAATCCCGGTAGAAAGAGGCGGCCGTGGTAGGCGATAGCGAGAGGGCACGCGGAGGGTGCATTGAGTGCGCCTCCGCTATACAGATTCCCCGGCTATAACGGCACTCCAACGTTAGCCGAGATGAGAGGATGATGGAGAAGTGGGTGCGATCAGAGTCGGTTGCCGGATAGTTTACGCCGAGGTGATTCGAGCCTGGCCCCCCACCACCGTTACCATCCGCCTTTCTCTTCGCTCGATGGAGTGGGGAGGACGAGAGTGGGGGGTTTAGTCGGTTTACGATGATGGCGCGATTCCCTTTATGCTCGGCGTGGGTCCGGCGCCGCCGCCAAATCTTAGCTTCTTTGGCGATATCTTCTTCTCCTAGGGGCGCGAGTATTCGCTGGAAGGATTCCTCGTGGCGATAATCGCTCGTAAAAGCGACAACCACCCCCACCGTTCACCCGTTGAATATCATTATAGCAAGAGGTTACGTACACTGTGTCAGTCGTAACGCCGCGAAATCGTGCAATTTTTCGCCCCGTTGCACTCTGCGCGAACCGCTGATAACCACGGCCGCGATTTTATCACCGAGAACCATCGTTCGCGGCGGCATACGTTGCGACGATCACAGATCTTTATTGTCGCGATTCCTCGACGAATATGTCGAGGACCTGTTACTCCGACAGTTTGAGAAGCACATCGAAAGATTTTGCAATGATTTCGTGGGTATCGAGCAGTAGAGATTGGGTGATTTCAACGAGGGGTGGACGAATACACGATCGGTAATTTTTCTAATTTGCGGTTCTGCGACGAGTACGAGTCGATATTGTTTTTTTAGTATAATAGGAAATTTTTTTAAGAGTATTTTCTTTGTGGTTATAGTTGTATGGAGTTTGTACATACTTTGTGTAAGTATCTGTGCAATTTAGTAGTGATAGAGATAGGAGTGGATATTACTTGTCCCAAAATTCCAAAATTAAATGTGAGAATTTTTGTATATAAATTGAGCTATGTGATTATAGTTGTATTTTCTTTGTGATTATAGTTGTATAGAGTTTGTACATACTTTGTGTAAATATATATGCAATTTAGTAGCGATAGAGATAGGAGTGGATATTACTTGCCCCAAAAATTCAAAATTAAATGTGATTATAGTTGTATTTTCTTTGTGATTATGGTTGTATAGAGTTTGTACATACTTTGTGTAAGTATCTGTGCAATTTAGTAGTGATAGAGATAGGAGTGGATATTACTTGTCCCAAAAATTTAAAATTAAATGTGAGGATTTTTGTATATAAATTGAGCTATGTGATTATAATTGTATTTTCTTTGTGATTATAGTTGTATAGAGTTTGTACATACTTTGTGTAAGTATCTGTGCAATTTAGTAGCAATAGAGATAGGAGTGAATATTACTTGCCCCAAAAATTCAAAATTAAATGTGAGAATTTTTGTATATAAATTAAGCTATGTCTGAACAAGAAAAACGAAGTAGAAGGACAATAATAGAAGGTATTAATCGTGACTTTTGAAGTCATGAACCGAAAGTAATGAAAACTCGAACGAAGTTAAAGGAAAATGGAAAATAATTTTTTCAAATCTTGAAATTCTATTTAATACGAATATCCATTCGTAAGTATGTCGTGTTTGTGAACTAATACACGAATGTGTCGCAAAGTTGATCGTACTGAGCGTATCAGCGAGTGACGAAATCAGCTCGAACCAGCTGGTACGAAACTGCGAGTATAACGTGAACCGCAAAGGGTTAATATTTCTTGCACGATGTACAATTGTTTCCGTATTGTGTCTCCTTCAGCTGTCACAATGATCAATTAACGAATACGAATACACAGAACGCTAGAGAAATAGGTAGCCAAATTTCAATACCCCGTTCTATACTCTACTCGCTATAATCATATCTCTGTAACACGTGGAAACATATTCGCTAACTACTTTCATATTGTTACAACAAACTGTACGTTCCACACGTCAACGATATTTCCTTCTAAAATTGTTTCACATTTCTACACGAACCCCGTCCATTCCAGAAATTTCATACACGTTCCCCGTACACGTTAAATAATAAATTCCTCCGCCTCCTCGACCGAAAAAAAAAGTAGAAGGAACCAAAAGTCGTTGAAACGACGGCGTATAAATTTTTCGTCGACCTCGACTTCCATATCGACGTTCGAGAAGTTCTCCGGAATATTAATTGCCATCTTCGCGACGTGCCATGTATTACGAGACGCGAGAGCTTTTTATGCGAGCTTCTTCGATCGTCGCGTTTCCGTTTCTCCTAGTATTCTAAGATTCCTCCGCAACGGCACAAATTTCCGTCGATAAATCCGTCCCACCCTATCCGCCACCCCGCGCAACAAAAATCTCCCCCACGAGCGAACGGGTAATCGTATTCCCGTTTTAAATGTATTCACTGGCCGCCCCTTCTCGCATGTCGGCCCCCAATCGGCTGGCGTGTCGGTGTTGCTCGTTCGCGCGCGCACACCAACTCACTCCGTAGAAAGCGGGACGAGGGGACGAGGGAGAAAACGGTATAAGAAGGTAACAGGTTTCGCAAAGGACACACGCTCTCTCGCGAAAACACATGTAAGGGCTGCAGGAGGCGAGGTTAAGGTAGCTGCCGGAGGTTTCGCCGAAGGGCAAGAAAAGAGGATTGGGAGGGCTTGTAATCTCGGCTCAAGGTGTCGCTCGTCGCCTCGATATCCTACCGGACACGTAGGCGAGCCGAGACGGTACAAGATTAAGGTGAGCTCGACCTGACCCTCGGATGGTGACATAAATCGCCGAGAGTCGAGCGGCCCTCGAAGAATAAGGTAACTTCCACTACGGAACTCTGAAATCCGCCGACTTCTGCGAATCTCGCGCGATCTCTCGAGCAAATTTTTCCCGCTGCATCGAACCGATTCGCGAGTTCGATCTTTCCACTTTTGATTTATTTCGTTCCATCGCGGCGAAGATTTTCTCGCGCGCAACCTTTCGCTTTATTCGCGGTGGAAACACAGCGAACGTCTATGTATCTTCCCGGGATTTCACATCGAAACGATTTATTAATGTTTCGAAACTCGTGCCCCGGGGATCGAACGTTCGCTGAATATACGTAGGACGAGGTTTGCAAAGAGTTTCTAATACGAGGGGATTGCTTTGAACGGTTTCAAACGTTTTATTATTTTCATAATCATCGAAGAAGATATTTTTAACGTACGAAAGTATAAATTCCTACGGTTTAGTTAACAATAACTACAAGAGAAAGCTAAGTTTCTAAGAAGAAGTATAAATCTTTATGAACAATATCCTTGCGTAGAAAATATTTTTCTTTCCATAGTACTTCCTACTCTATTTCTCTTTTCAAATATTTGAAAAGACCATACTGTATATTCGAAGATCGCTGTAAATTGAAAATTTCTTTTTTCGGTTAACGAAGAAACTTCCAAGTAGAAAGCTTAATTCCCAAGAAGAAATATATATATTAAAGAACAACCTTCTCGCGTCACCTAAACAAAATAAAAAATCGAACATTCCCGCGCATCGTCGGAACAAGTATTCAAAATCGAAGCAAGCAACGAGGTAAGCTTCGAGTACAGGGTAGCGAACGATTCTGGATCGGTAAATAGAGGGGTGTAGGGGAGCATAAGTAAATTAGGCCGGACGAGACGAAAGGTTTTGATAAGAATCTCTCCCTCGGCTTTTTTAAAAGCTGACTCTCGGGGAATTGAGACGTCATCAGGATGCTCCAGCTCGTTTCCTTCCTCCTTCCTATCCCAGCCTCTCTGCCTCCTTCGAGGGCCGTTTAATGCCAAAGCGACGCGCGTTTACCTTCGCGACGCCTGGTCCTTTGTTTCGTCTTCATGAGATTTTTAAACAGCGCGAAATGAGCTTCGCAGCTCGTCGCCGTGAACGAACGATTATCGTCTCGGCTTGGCTGACTTAATTTCTTCGTTCCCCTCGCGAACGACGACGAAATTTAAAAAAGGATGACCCTTCGACGGTGCAGCACTCTGTCTTCCGTGTTCGAGCATCGTGTCAAAAACGAGAGAGCTGCTCGAATGCTCACAGAAGCCCTCAGAATCGAAATCAACGCAGGACTTTCAATTACGTGAAATAATGACGGAGAAATTGATAATTCGATTCATTACAGTAGAAACTTAAATTTTCTTAGAAACAGGAGCTTACAAAAAAAAAAGGAAAAGCTCAAAAATTAATCTATATACAATTACCACATTGCACAATAATAAACATCCCTTATGCTGTAACAACAGACACAAAAATCTCGAATCTTTCCCAATTTTCCTCGTAACCCTCGCAAATATATTTTCCTCTTCGCGAAAAATAGCAGCGCAAGTTTCCTCGGGACCTTGTTACGTGAAAATTCCAAGAAAAACAAAAAATAACAAGTAGAATCCCCGGTCTGAAATCTGCGTTTCATTCTCTCGCCGTTCCACGGTATAAATCCGAATAAAACTCGATATCCCCGGGACGTCTAGCGAAATCAAAGACGTCTCGTCCCAACTTTCCAGCGGAAGAATCGTACCGCAAGGGTGGAGTGGCCACGGGGCCAGGGACTGTGAGGAGGGGGTGGTGGTGTGGACGGGGACGGGGACGGGAACCGGATTCCAAGCATTTGTATCGTTTTGTCGTACTTCAGTGTCGGCACGCGTATCGTATGGCATCGCATTATTGCTTTTATGGCCAATAAAAGGAAGGCCGCTCCGGTGAGGTCGGCACCGGCCTCCTCCTCAACGACCGTCCCCCTTCGATGGTCCACCGACCGTTCTATCCCGAAACCATCATCTACTCTACGTCCACCCTGATACGCGTTGACCCACCGAACAACCCCCGACCACCCCCTTTGGCCGGTGTTATTGCCGCTGGGTCGTTCGTTCGACCATCGGAGGTGTTGCGATTGGTTTCGTATTTGGAGGGAATATAGTTCGGGGACTCCCCGGCCCAGTTAACCGTTCGGTCACCCTTTGGGACGTTACGACGCCTGGCGTCCTCCGACACCTTCTTACTCCCGTGCAAACACGGGGCTTCTCGGTCAACATTTACGCTACAACGGATATGTTCTTTGTTTTCTTTCCCGTTCGATCGCCACGGAGGTTAGTCGGGTTTGGATCGCGTCAGAGGGGGTTCACGAGACTGCCTATGCAACTGACGATAAGAACGAAGCTCTTCGGGTGGTTGTTTGCCTTGTCGATGAAGCCACTTAAGAAACTCCTGGTTCTCGCGTATTCTTGGTCGGGGGAAATTATTGGGTTGTTCGACGAAAGTCATTTCGTTTTACAAAATGGAGAATATATTGTTTAGTAATATGTTTGTACACTCTAAAGAAATCGTATTTCGTTTTTATCGAGAAAAAGGAAAGGACTTTACGAACGATACAATAATTTTTCCTTTCACTTTGTGCATCGAGGGGACATTTGTCCTATGCTTGAGGAAGAGTTGTACGAACCTACTTAAGTAGAATGGCGGGTGTTGCATGTTTAAGAGCGGTGGAAATTAATTCTTGTACTTCTCGGTCCGGGGAACGATTTAATTTATAGAGGACGTTTCAAAACTTAAACAGAATCCGGTCGTGGCATAATTGGCAGTATAAACTGAATTATACTTCCACCTAAAAGTCCCGAAATACGCTGGAAGAATTGTTATTTAATCCCATTTGGGTAGAACACTTCGGTGGTTGCATTTTTGCCGATACGAATTGAATTTCGCTTCTACATCCAGAAGAAAATACACAAATCTTACACGCTACACAATATCCACTCACAAATTGAACAATTACTTCCCAAACACTCGTACCTTCAAATTACATACCTCACACGTACATCCTATTCTAAAACAAGTATATAAAAATACTCTAATAACAGTCGAATAAATAACATACCTCACACCTACATCCTATTCTAAAACAAATATATAAAGAAACGCTAATAACAATCGAATGAAAAAGAAAAGAAACTACAAGGTACACTTTCCTTCGTAGACGCTCCTAATCGAGAGTGTCGTCGAAAATTTTCCAAAATATAAATAATTATCAACACCTCGGCGTTAGACGCCGAGAAGAATGGAAACTCAAAGAAACGTTCCAAACAATTACGTACCGTCGCTCGACGACGAATTACAAAGGCATGAGGGAAAGAGGGTGTGGGAGGGGGAGGTTGGGGGGGGGGGGAGTTGGCGCTTATCTCACGTGGCGCATAGAAGAGCGACACGGGACTTGCGAGACTTGTACAAGGCAGCGTCGTTAAGGATAGGAACTTGCCATTCTTGCGAAGCGCGAGCTCGTCTTTTCTGTAGAAAGAGGCGGCTCGTTGCACCTACAGGCAAAAGATAACCAGCCCGTCCCCGAGACATCAAGTCCTCCCCTCACTTCACCCCCAGCCCCCCACACCACACCACTCATTCCACGGTGGTTGTCCCGAGCGACGATATATCTCCCGACGTCCCCTTTCGTCGTTCGTCTCGGTTGCCAGTGTCGCCCGCTCCTGGAGTTCCGATGCCTCCGGAGGGTGCACGATGACACTCGGTTACGACATTAGCGACGTTTCCCACACTGTCTATGGGTCTACTTCGTCAATGTCGAGCGGCGCACGACCACCCGACGTCGTAGCCGACTTTCCCGAAAGAACTTTCCAAGAAATAAACCCTCGAGATTGGAAAACGTCCGGCAGTTAGCCGTTGCTCGACAATTTTCGGCGGTGACTAATGCCACCTATACGAAAGAAATTCAGCGGAACACGCTGAAACTCGAACAATATTCGAGCCGTTCGTTACCAAAGTGACGCGATCGATCAAATAACAGGGAGACCTTTCGTTCTCGTTTCATCGCTACGTGAGATTAGCGAATCGTCCGATTGTGTGGGTCGATCGGTACTGAGAGTCTATGGACGAGCGTAACGAAGATTGTACCGATGTACGAGCGTTGAAATTGTGTTCTGTGAAAGGTACGAAGGTAGGTAGATGAGAAACGAGGACAGAAAATGTGCTCACAAGGTGTAGATCATTGTTCGGTATTAGAGTATTCTAGAACGGAACACGTCAATCCTTGGCTTTGACAAATTGTATGTTTAGGATATTTCCTGGTACGTGGTTAGAAATGTTAAATAGGACGACTATGAAAATTTGCGAGTAACGTGAAAGAAAATAAAGAAAAAGTCACCTCGACGATGAAATCTCGAGTTGAGAAGACGAAACGAAATTATTACGTTTATTTTTGATGCAACGAAGATAATATTTGTCTAGGATTTCATATAGTTTCTCGAAGAGATAGTTTCCGAAAAGAAGTAACTTTCTCGAATTTGTAAGATCGGAGTGTATTTTAATTGTCGGGAGGAACTTTAATGAAAGTAGACTGGAATCGTCGTTGATGGTTTCGTCTGGCTCTACGTATGCGTGTCTGCGTCTGAGCGTTTAAAGACCGCCATTCAAGGAGTCGAAACGAAGATCAGTGGAGATTGATCGCAGAGATCAGAGGGTTTGCATCAACCGTGCCTTTCGACACGACAAATTAAATCCCTCCCGTCTGTCTCGTTCTCTCTGCCCTGCATAGAGGAATCCAGAGGATTTCTAAGGAGTTCCGCTTCGTCGTATGCTCCTTTCTGACTTTCTGATGGGGGAGAAGGCGCTTCTCTATCGACAAAGTCGATAATCGATACGCTTGTCTGCGACAATAGGTTTGTCGCTTCAGAGGCGAAACCGTCGGCAAAAATCGCGCAAACCAGCCCGATTAAATAATACACCTATCGAAGAAAAATCTGCATCCTCTTTTAATATAAAAATACCTATAACCTAAATTATACCTAATTTTACATCCACCCTATTTACGAGTAACTTCCATAATATTGGATACATTCTTCGAACAATTGTCCAATTATTTCGCGCAATTATCTTAGTTTATAAAACACCAGTGAAAATTATTATTTTGGGTGTCTATCGCTATGAAATTTACCTCAAAGTGTACAATTTTGAAAAATAATCCTCAATGTTCCCCGTTCAATATTTTACACCTTTCTTCTACTTCGTATTTATTCTCTTGCACTACATTCAAAAATATCCATATCGTTACCCTCAATTGAAAGAAACACTCGTTAAAAAAAATACTCATCGAAAGACCAAATTGTCTCGAGCATCCTCGACGTTAATAAAACGATTGAGAAATCTTACGCGTAATTTTCGATCGAAATCCCTTAACCATCACTCTGCACACAACTCCTCAATTTTGTCCCATCCAACGTCAATTTAGAGAAAGACTATCAAGAACGAATGCAGCAAGCGAAGAGGCAGTGCATAGTGTCAGAATATGCAGTAATTCGGTAATGTTTTCCATCCCAATTTTCCGTAATAATTCACGCGTGGTCGCGAAACATCGCCACGATCCGAAAATCATTGCACGATCCGCGTTAAACGGGTTCTCCAAATGGTCGCCGAGCACGAATCGTCTCGAGGCGTATCCGCACGGTGTCTGTGAAACGTCGGTGAATTCTTCTCGATGTCGTTCAAAAGCGAAACTAGGATCGAGGTCGAGCGCTAAGGGCTTGATTTACGAGGCTGACGCTCCGGGCGGGCATCTTCTCGCCCCGTCTCGGGTATCCTGATGCAATAGTACCGCTCTGATTCCAATAACCATGAATCTATCAGACGTCAAAACGCAATCTCCACCTGAAAGCGGACCTGCCTCACGGCTGTACAACGCCGCGCCCTGGCGACCACAAATCTCGCGGTATCTGCGACCGTATATCTTATACTTACTGGCAACGGGGGCGCGCAACACAGATGTAAAAGAGCTCTGGGGGCCCCACCGGGAGCAGAACCGAGAGGTCGGAAGAAGTTGTTGGAGAAACGGGGGACAGCGGGGCGGAGGTTGAAGGGAGAAATAAAAAAAGAGAGGGGACACGGTCCGCCAGGATTTCTCTCTATTCGACGTCGAGCGACGATGGAGACGAGCAAGGGAGGCAAGGGGCCGGAGAGATTGCACGGAGCGCCGGAGAAAGTTGCAAACTCGAAAACTTTCCGAGGCCCTATTATCTCCGACGAGACCACCGTCCGGCACCAAGGGGGTTGTCCGGTATACCTCGATCTCTAAATACTCCACCTCTCTCTCTGCAGCTCCCCCCATCGCCGTCGTCTGCTCCGGGGGTTATTCCAGCGGAGCAAAAAACGAAAAAAAAGGGGGGAACTGGGGAAACGGATGCGCGAAAGAATCTACCTTCGCGGGTTGGAACACGGTTACACGGACGAGGCCCGTCTCGAGGACCTGATACGCGTTACGATTCGGAGTGTTCCTTTTCTCGGGGGTGTTTTCTATCTGTGCGGGAAGATTGACGAATTACGCACGTGTGTGTGTGGGTTTAAATTGTTCCGGACATTGGAGAATTGAACATTGTGCGAAGCGTTTGGAATTGGGCAGAAGAGAGTGTGTTTATTTGTGAGGGGTGTGTACCGTCTTTTTCGAAGTATAATTGAAGTATGTGTAAGTGGGGAGAGGGTGTCTAGAACGAATAGTAAACGAAGAGGCAGTGCACAGTGTTAGAATATGCAGAATCTTTTTTTTTTTTTTTTGCTTATTTGAAATATATCCTCAACCCTACATTCCGACCTCGTAATATCTACCCTTGTTCGTTTCGGTAAAATAGAAACTTGTCTAAGTAAATTATGTCGAAAAAAAGAATCGATTGCAACTTCTCCATATTGTCAGCGACACTACAGTTCGGAGAATCGTGTCTCTCTGTCCCAAGGTGTTCCAGAGAGAAAGAAACATCAGTTCTGAAAGGAATTGCGAATCGTATCGAGTCAGACACGGTCTACTTTCTACTTACTCGCGACATCACATTCCTCTTAACCCGAGATTGATCCTTCTTTCACCTTGCAGTTCATATTACGCAATACCATAATTAACATACGGATAAATCAACATACGTATATCTATTCGAGTAATTTTAACACAGAGACATCCATTGACAATTCGAAATATACTTTGCGCACTTTTCGATCGAATTATTTCTCTAATTCATCAATATACTCATCGATGCTTAAAAGCCCCCAAAATTAACGTCTGACAAACACTCGAAAAGAATTCGATCGAGTTTCGTTTATTTTTCCACGAGAGATCCATCTCGTCGCCTACGTTACGATTTTAGAATCATTTACTTCAAAATGTAATAATATAATAATACAATTACTTCAGCAATTATATCAAACAACCTCAACGAACCGTGCAAATGTCTACGATACTGTACAGAGATTAAAGACACCGTGCCAACCACGCAGCTTGAATTCCATCTCACTGGGAGGACGACCCTGCTGAATCAAAGTCCTCGCGTGATTTCACCGCGTCTGTAAAAGACGGTATCAGCCGGTCGCGAAGAAAATGAGGAATGGTGCCAATGACAGTGCTAACGCTGTACAAATGAATGCACGGCGAGGCCCTGACGCACGGTAATTTATCACGTTATCCCGTCACACCCTTCCTTGGCTTCGTCTTCGGTTAAGAGAAAGCGGCGAGACGCGGCGAGAAAAACGAACGCGGTAGAGGGGTGAGAAATCTGGCGGCTGTGATTGGCGACAAATATAAATAAGCCAATCGTGGGAACCCTTCGCGAATAACTCCGTCTTCCTTTGCATTCGTCGCGGGAGGACGGATGTAAACGCGGCTTAACGGATCTTGGTAATCCCGCGGGAATAGAACCGAATGTGTGACGATTCCGCTCGTGTGTCAGAAGGTTCGGGTTATCGCGATCATTCCGCGTGAAAAATGCCGCGCGGTTCGTCTTTGCCGCTTCTCCTTCGCGAAAGGGGAACGGTAAATCCTTTTACACCAATATTCGACTCACGGGTGCAAAGCTGTGGAAAGATAGCGCAATCGATCGGTCTTTTAATCCAAGATCGAAGGCTGTACACGAAACGCAATACAAACTGTCTCTATTGGAGGAATGGAATTTAAATTCTATGTAGAAATGCTTGGAAATCTAGAGAAACTTCCATATTCGAGCGATCAAAGTTTAAGGAAATCTGGTGCACAAATGGAGCATTGAAAAATATTAATCGTGTATCTGACTTATTGACCGAAGGGGTGGAAACTAACCTTCGGTTTCTAGTTAGCTATTGGAGTAAATATCTCGAAGAGTAACAGAAATAGATAAAATCTTTCAAGAATATTTAATTCTCTATGAGAAATCACAACATCTACGTAGAAATTTCATCGAGAAGTAGATGGCGTCACTGTAGACACCTAGACCATTTCCACGTAAGAGCTATCCTTTTTCTACCACCATCTTCGCGATCTCTACACTTACCATTATGATCAATAGCTTTATAATTTGTTAAAGGAAGGGGTGAAAACTACCCTTCAGTTTCTAGTTAGCTATTAGAGTAAATATCTCGAAGAGTAACCGAAATGGACAAAATCTTCCAACAACATTTAGTTCCCTATGAGAAATCACAACATCTACATAGAAATTTCATCGCGAAGTAGATGGCGTCACTGTAGACACCTACACCTCTTCCACGCAAAAAATATCCTTTTTCTACCACCATCTTCGCGATCTCTACACTTACAATTGCAAATCGATAGCTTCATAATTTGTTAAAGGAACCGCGGAATCGTGGAACCGGTTCCCCGTTGAAAATCTGACTCTGCAAATGACCCCGTAGCCGTGACATTGCAGGGCCAGCGTTTCTCCTCGCGGCTCCTGGTCGCCACCTTTTCTCTCTTTCGTGCCAAAAGTTTTTCCAACTTCGTATAATCATTTTTCCCAGAATGTCCCGGCGGTGTCCCCCGCGATTCCCACCCCTCGTCCAACCCATACCGGAGCCACCGCTTCCCAGGCAAACCCACCCTCGCGACCGCTTATCTCAGAGAAATTCTTTTCGCGGTTTCTTCCAGGGAGCGCAGCCTGCTCCTTCCCCCCTTCTACTCGCTGATTCGTTGGCGCGGAAGAATTTTAATTCTTCCCCCACCTCCGCCCACTCCACCCCCGACCGAGTCTCGAACGATTTTCTTTCCCACGGATTTTCACGAGCGATTCGTAGATCAAAGGACCGCCCCGTGTCGCTTGAAAAAATAACGTTTCGCTCGTTTTGTCGAGCGAAACGATACTCGAGAAACGTTATCGTGGTAATTTCTACCGCAGCTACGGCCTCGCGGACGTGACCTGCGTTTATCCAAAACGTGTATCTCCTTTATCTCCATGGGGATGAAAAGTTACGGGCTCGCCTGGTCACCGTTGAATCATTTGTATCGCGCCGCGGCGGTACACTTTTTCCAATTTTTGAAAAAACATTTTAATTAGTTGCACGAGCAAAGCGAGACATTCTCGTTCCGGCGCGAGGTAATCAAATTCCGAGAACGTTAACCGTTCTCGACCGACATCGAAAACACGGGGAAATTTCACCTGCACTGGAAACGTCGCTCGTTTCCGGGAAAGTGAGACTCGCGTGGAAATATATCGAGCAGAGAGACCGTAAGCGAGAAAACATCGGTATTGTTGGAAACTTTGGATAACGACGAAATTATACGCGGAGTATCAGCCGTGAATTACACCACCAGAGAAAATAAACGAGAAGGATTACAGTTTTTTCTTTTTTTTTTTATTCGTATCGTTGGCGTAAAACCGCGTGGACAGAAGAATGCAAAAGTTATCGATCCGACGACAGAAGAACACGTGCAAACAGTTTTTTATTTATTTTTATTTATTTTTCTCATTTTTCCGAGCTCTTGCCTATCGGATGGCGCGTTTACAAGCTCCACTGCTTACATCCTTTTGCACAGAATTTTTTTTTAAGATTCTACATTAGTTGTCGTACAACAAAGTAGCACATACATAAAAATATATACCCAATCTACACAGACGAACGTACTTATATCGACTACACGAAGCTGCAATTCTCGCTCGTTTCCTCGCGTTGCATAATTCGTCAGCTGATACTTGGTGTATCGTTCTACCATTATTCAAAGTTTCCAACAATATCGATACCTTCTCGCTATCCTGGCTCCACTAACTAAGAATATTTTCAAATTGCAACTATATACCGCGCGAGTACGATGTACAGTAATCGAATCGGCGTTCATTTCGGTGACGAAACGCAATCTTGCGCGATTACGTTCGCGCGAAGTCTGGTCCGCGTACGACTAGGGATTAAAGTACAAATTACCAAGCCGTGAGGTAAACTGTTGATCATCGAGGCGACCGGCAGAATTCTCCCGTCGATTTTTAATCTCCTTCGGCGGCCATTAATATTACATGAGCCTCGCGCGTTCGTTCGCCCGAAGTTTGACCGTGTACAGGGAGCATCAAATATGCAGGTGTCTCGAGAAAGGTAGAAAGAGAGAGAAAATAAGGAAACCGGGGGAGCCCCGGAGGAGAGAGAAGAAAATAAAAAAAAAAAAAAAAAAAAAAAGGAAGAAGAAAAAAAAAAGAACGCGCGGTGATTAGATAGGGGAAGGTCCGGGACGTTGGGTTTATTAACGATATCGCGAGCCAACGAGGGTGGAAGGAAAGGACTCTCGATAATTTGCTGGCTCATGCACCCTTGAAAGAAAATCCATATTCTGACGTTAACGAGATTTTATAGACCGGCATTCGCTGTTAGTAACCGACGGTGCCGCTGGATACTGCCGAGATTAGAGAGGATAACCGATCGATCCAATGAACGTTTCATAGTTACCGCCTACGTTAATTGTTATTGCGTCAAACATCAGACGCGGCTCATCCGGCCGTGGTGTTACGTGAAATATCTTCGTGGAGCGTTGCATATTCGAATCGATGGCGATTAGACCGCGTCTGGATCGTGAATTAATATTTTGCTAACTCGCGCGAAGCGAAAGATACTTTGACAGCGTGTAGATAAACTTTCGGCGGGAGTCTCCGAGGATAATTGAACGCGAAAGATAAAAACGAAGAGATGAAGTTTGAAAGGTATCCTTCTAATTTGCGAATCGACGGAATCGTTTATGTTGTCGTTTTTAACCACTTCCATGAACAAGTGAAGAATATAGTTTCAAAGACACTCGTTAGATTCTCAAATCGACAGAATCGTAAAAGAGAACGCA
Source organism: Ptiloglossa arizonensis (assembly GCF_051014685.1). Lineage (NCBI taxonomy): Eukaryota > Metazoa > Arthropoda > Insecta > Hymenoptera > Colletidae > Ptiloglossa > Ptiloglossa arizonensis. The sequence goes on from NC_135056.1 coordinate 12,144,341, forward strand.
ATTGTAGTTCACCCATCGTCGTTTCGATGATCGTTCTCTCACTTTGTAAGCGAACGAAGTCATTTATCGTAATTGTCGTTGAATTCGAACGACTCGAACCTGTGCGATGCACCAGGATGCAACGTGTGCGTTTAATCCGTGTCACACGTGGCTACAACCGGCTGACCCGAAAAAAGTAAAATCACAGTCCTCAGAGGGACTCACGGCTGCGTGTTCTTTCGTCGAAGGACGAGGACGACGGAGACTGGCACCTCCTCGCAGCGACAAATATGGAATTTGCATATAAATCGGGTATTTCCATCTGTGGCCCTAGCCCTGCAACGCCGGTTGGTTGGTTGGATGGTTCGTTCGTTGGTTCGTTCGTTCGTTCGTTCGCGTGATACAGAAATGAAGAGATCTCCCATTTCCTCTTGCCAGCAGTCCCCCTCCTCTTTCCTCGCGCCACCTCCTTTCCTCCTCGTCGCTCCGCTCGGAAATACTAACCTCTAGATATTATTAATAACCCGAGATGAGATCGAACGCATCCCTCTTCGTCGTGCCGCGGGGGTGGAAACTGGGAGGAGTCGAACGAAATCAATCTGCCATTCGCTCGTCGATGTGGCTGCCCTTTTTCCAATTCCCTTTATCGAGCGCGCGATTCCTCTTCTTCCTTCCTGAACCAGGAAGTCGACGCGAGACACCAGTGTGCCACGTGGGGACAGCTTTCGGATCCTATTAAAGAAAGTTCCGCGCACAACGCTCCTGGCTGCCCGGACTAAGTGCCCTTAACCCCGTTGATCGCGAATAAAAATATCTACCACCCGATAGTCATCCCCGAGGGCTTCGATTCGGAGTAAGTAAACCACACGCGTACGAATCATCGAGGACCTCGAACGTACAGAGGACTCTAAACTTTGGCCACTAACAGATGCAAGCGTGTTTATTCTTGGATCATTTTTGCTGTTGGAGTTTAACAGTAGGACTTATGGGTGTCTCGAGTAGGTGATCTTAACTCCATCCATCCGAAGATACATAAAAATTGTCTATTCTCTAGTAACCACTTCTAGAAGAGGGTTCGAGTCGGAATAAGTAGACCCCTCATTGTTTTCCAATCATAGAGGAGTACGAAGAACTACAAAGTGTGGAGTTCCAAGGAACTCCAAGGATACCGATTCCTAGTTTCAAGGATGTTGATTCTTGGATAATTTATATCGCTGTTTCGCTCGATAGGTCTACCTACGAGATCAACACTTGAACAGAATTACACATGTTGCTTTCTTGAAAACAATACCTACACACAACAGGTGTCCAAACACTTTGAAGGTAGATAGCGTGTCGAAAAGCGTTCCAGAAAACGTTCACCAGCTACCCCGACTTTCCGTTTGCCCGCGCGAAACACTTTACAACGAAATCACCAGTCGAGTGCAAACGTCTCCATACAGTTGCCCTCGAAATTCCAGACGGAGGAAGAGGTCTCGGGATCGTTCTGCCCGAGATCGCGTTACACCGTTTACCGCCCTCGTTGGTGAGAACCTGCAGAGATCCTCTTCTCGCTTCCTTTTTTTTTCTTTTTTTTGTTTTCTCCGTTGAATAGGGGCCGGAAGAGAAAACGGTGGATAGCGGAGAGGTAGGGTCAAAGAAAGGGGAGAGGAAAGCAGCTTTGTAACCGAAAACCTCCTTAGGCTCTCTATCATTTTTAATCGGGAGAATAAATCGTTTGATTCAATTATCAGGGGCATCTCGGTGCTCCCCCGGGGACTCGCGACGAGTGGGCTCTGCCAACGGTAGGGAAAAAAAAGCGTCTCTTTGTCCGGCTTAAGAATCTCGGAGACACTTAAGAGGCTTAGGATCGGTTAAGGTTTGACGTTAAACACCGCGACCGTTCTCCGTTCTACCTAACCGAGATCACGGTTCTCCTCTTTCGAAATACTCGGCGCGATTTTCCAAGCGGTGCATCTGTTCCGGTAGCGTCACCGGTGGTACGTTCACCGAGTCGGGAAACAATCGAGGCTGCTCGCGAGGATTGTTCGCTGTAATGGATCGATACACCATAAAGGACGAATTCCTTGGATAAAAAGGGAGCCACGTGTTGCGGATAGGGCGCGTGTGCGCGCCGGTGAGCCAACCGAGCCTCCGTCGAGTATTTTCAAAGCGGAGAAAAGAGAAGGGAGAACCGAGATGGAATAGTCGGTCGGAGCCTTTTCCTTATTTTTATCAGGTTTTCCAAGGGGATGAATATTTAAGGGAAGCGGACTTAATCTGCGCTCGGGGATTCGCGGCAGACGCGTATCGCAAAGCAGCCGATCTTCCTTGTTTTTTTTCCCTCTCTTTCCCTCTCTTTTCTCTCTCTCTCTTGCTTTCTCTTTCTATAGCCCCGTTATTCTCCCGCTACCCAGAGAACCGAGGAGCCCCGGTGGCTGGAGGTGGAGAAATAACGAAGAGCATCCTGGAGGATGGAGCACCACGGCGGTGCATGTTTCCCTAAATATTTTATGGCCGTTATCGGCTCTTGACCGAGGAAATTCCGCCGGTAATTTCATCCCCGTCGGCGTTCGATAGCGAAAACTGATTTCGCGGTGTGACCTTAAATACGGGGCGAGTGCTATTCGGAGAAATAGTCGGTGGAATCGAGGGTGAAAATTTCAGAGAGGGAACGGGCAGATGAAACGAGCAATATTTCAAAACCGGGAGCAGTATTTTAAATCCAGAACAACGAATAGGGCGATTAGGATTGCTCGGTGCGATTTAGGACAGTTTGGCTGGGTTCACGTTACGTGGCTCGTTACTACTTCTCGCAGTTGCGATTCACCTTAGTCGTATCGATATTTATCGTTCCAGGGCTGTTTTGGAGTAGGCAAAGTTTCGCAAAGCGCGGACGTGCATTTGTTTCTAACTTTTCGGTGTTCCCGATATCACGAGCGATCGATTCGTTCTCCGATGAGAAATAAAAATCCATACATTTACGAACCATGGAAGAAGTTAACAGAGACAATAACCAGGAAACTAACAGCAGTGGAGACCAATTGGCTTTTGATTTAAAAATCAAAAAGCTAAAATGTAGATGTAGTGTTCTCGTAAACCAATTTTGGTTTTTCCATCATATTACGAACGAGGAATGTTACAAAAAAAATGTCGATCAAGACTTAGATTCTTTCTCTTCCGAGGTCCAGAGTAAGAGTGGTAATTTCCATTTTAATTTTTATCTACGTTCGCTCCAGATTTAGCCAACATTCCATCATCTCACAAACGAGTGTTCAAAAAAAAAAATGTCAATCGAGAGTTAAATTCTTTCTCCTCCAAGGTCCAAAGTAAGAATGATAATTTCCATTTTAATTTTTATCTACGTTCTCTCCAAATTTAGCCAACATTCCATCATATTACAAACAAGGAATATTACAAAAAAAAAATGTCGATCGAGAGTTAGATTCTTTCTCTTCCGAAGTCCAGAGTAAGAGTGGTTATTCCCATTTTCATTTTTATCTACATTCTCCCCAAATTTAGCCAACATTCCATCACATCACGAACGAGTAATATTACAAAAAAAAAACCGTCGATCGAGAGTTAGATTCTTTCTCCTCCGAGGTCGAGAGTAAGAGTGGCCGTAATAAAAACATTTCTCGTACGCGTAAACGTTTTTCGCCTCGTATTAAAATGTCAGGCTCGTTGATCCGTGGGCTGGTCCGGTTCTGGGCCGACGGACCGACGACCCTCTGACACCGAGACTGGATCCCGGGGCTTTCCCTTGCAAATTCTCTCTTTACCACTTCTCTGTAGCCCACCGCCGGAGGCCCCGACCACTCTTTCTCTCCCGGGGGTTTGTTTTAGCAAGAACTCGCCCCCGAGTTTTCGGATACACGTACAGGACTCACCTACACGCAGGTATGCGAGTGTATGCCCGGGGGATCGGCGAAACCTTCACCGCAACCGGCGGCTGGTGCACGAGCAAGCATGCCTGCCAACCTTTATTGGTTTTTACCGAGCAACACACAGTCCGATATTTTTTTATTACGACAAAGCACGCGCTTACCCCCCGACAAGCGCATTGTTCGACATTAAACGCGGGCAAAGGTTGCCCCGTAGGAAGGAGTTAACCGTGCCTTCGCACGAGAAATGATAACGGTAGGGGATCTTCCGGAGACTTTCGCAATTTTTCCTAGATACCAACGATTCTCGCATATTACGACCGATTTGATTCCTGACGATTTTCTCGGTACGGATGTTTCGTCGTTTTGTTTGATTTTCAACGAGATTTAATATTTTCAGTAACTACTTATTTGAAAGGAGTGTAGAGAGTCGACTGTGTAGTGATTTGGATAAGAAACTTAGAGAAAGCGATTCAACTTTGAGGGTGTGATAATTTATAGAAAGAAAAATATGGTGGTTATTAATTTAGAAATCGACGATTAAAGAGACAGATACTTTGACTTTGTAGGGTATCGCGAATTATTGCGTGGAGTTTCTTTGTTAAAACGATCTCGTTCCATAGTAACTTTATACTCAATCATTCCTCTGCAACGTGTGTACAAAGTTGCCTCGAAGTTCGAGAAAGCTATCAATTTTAAAAAATTCAAATTCTACGAAGAATCGAACAAAGACAGATTCTTTTTGTGCGAGATTCGTTCACGATTTTTCCCAGACACCCGTTGTACACGTGATTTTGACTTTCTCGAGCGATTTCGTTTTCCGTGGCTCTCCGAGGGCCGCGTTGAAAGTAGCGGGCCAACCTTTAGCCACGCGAATTACGAAATACTTTTACAAATTAAATACGCGTAGGCATACGGGGTAGGTTTGGCGGTGTTGGCTTCCATCGGACCGCAGTCTCGACAAAGTATTCCCAACAAGGGGCGAAAAGCCCTTTTGGATCGTCGTCTCGGTCTCGGCAATTTTTCAAAGACGCGCCACCGTTTTTATGTATTTAAACGAGGTAAAATTGTACCGTGCCCGTGCCACGATAAATCTTCTACCGACGCCAATTACGAGTGATTTATATTATTCGTAATATTAACAGGATAATTGAATCGTACTCCGTGTATAATAAATTAGCGAACGTTGCGTGGAAATTTTTCTTTTAACCAAATCAACGAACGCGTCACCTTAGAAAGAACTATAAATTAATAAGTAGCGGTTACACTCGAACCGATGAGCGTAGCTTTCGTTATTTACGAAATAGACAATCGATGATACAATAATTCTTAGAATTCTGTATTGATACACATATACACCAATTGCCCCGAATTATTTTAAAATTCATACACTTGTAAAATAGCGCGATGAGAATCACGCTAATTTGCTATAATTCATTCTTAAATGAAAATCTCTGAAAAATTGAAAGTTTCTGAGAAAATGCAACACGTTGACCGAAAAATCTACAAAAAGTCTCGAAACGTTCTCTCGTGTCTATTTAAAAATAAAAAATCCTTAAAAAAAAACACAGCACGCCAAAGGATTCATAGAAAATATTCTCTGGAGGATCGTCAAAACCCAACCTCCAAAAAATCTTCCACACAGCGTTTCCTACAAATTCCTCGATACTGTTCCATCTACGAATCAAAAATCTCTGAACGTTTCCTCCCCTCTAGTCAAACGTCTCGAAAGTTCTCAAAACCTTCTCTCCTCTTCATTTAAAAATAAAAAATCCTTAAAAAGAAGCACAGTACGCCAAAAGATTCGTAGAAAATATTCTCTGGAAGCTCTTCAAAACCCAACCCCCAAAAAATCTTCCACACAGTATTTCCTAGAGACTCCTCGATACTGTTCGATCTACGAGTCGAAAATCTCTGAACGTTTCCTCCCCTCTCGTCGAACGTCTCGTTCCACGTCTCCAGCTGCACCCGTGGAACAACCAATGACTCGACGTCGACGACGAGGACGAGAATCTCGTCACGGTGAAATTCGTTAACTTTTCTCGCGAAGCGGCCTCGAAAATGAGCAACACCGTAACACACAGCCGTTCGTCTTTTTAAGGCAGCGGCTACGACGCGGGAGCGGGCCAACAGCGAGAGCAGGAAAAAATAGCGGAGCATTAAACGCAAACAAGGGTAGCAATTTCGGAGGGGACTCGAAGAGTCGAGAGGTCGCGAGCGAGTGGAAGAGTGGATGGATGGTTTGGGGCTGAGGGGGTGGCTGGGGCTTGTACACGTAAAACCGTACAGAGGGGCGAGGGGGAGGGGGTGCAGAAGAACCGAGAGGAGTAAGCCTGCGAGGGGAGGATCGGCTAACCCGGACTGAAGAGAAGGATCGAGCGAGAGGGTTAAGGGGCTCGGCCAGGGTTAAGAACGCTTTCGGAGGGAGGCCTACGCCGTTCTGGCGCAGTCACACGATACTTTTTAATTTACTAAAAATGCGCATTCAAGCCGTCAAGTGCTCCAGGAGTTCCTGAAAGGGAGACTGGAAAGCCCCGCTTGAAAACCAAGGAGTGGGGGTTGGTCTTCGAGAGCTTCTGGACCGACTTCGATGGGAAGTTGCTCCGATCGAGAGCAAACCGAGATTTCGGCACGGTGAAATCGTGACGATCTTACTCCAGATGCGAACGACACGGATTTATCGTATCTCGGGTGTTCTCTGTACGTTTTTCAAAAGAAAGGGGCTGGTATCGGTATTCTTTCGGAATTAGAGATCGGTGAAGCGGAACGAGGGGGTGTTTTTTTTTCTTTTTTTTTTTTACTTTTTCCACGATCGTATAAATTTTTTCACACAGCTCGGGCAACGTTTCACCGCGCGCAACGGAGCGTTAAATAATTTCGCGAATTATCGGTGGACGTTCACTGTAAATCGCAATTAGCACCGGAATACGTGCCACGGGAGAGTGGATTAACTTTGAAATGAAAATTTTCCTTACGAGGGCCATGAAATCTTCCCCCAGACGGAATTTTTCGTCCCCCTCGATGACAATCCGAGCGGAAGAAGTGATCCCAACCCCTGTCCCGTCGCTGGCCACCCGCGCAAAAGACAACCTTCCGAACGGGCTCCCGGTCGCTTTTGTTTGAAATCACGAGGTAAAAACCGAGAATGGCCGTGTAATTAGGTGCGTTAAACCACGGAAACGGCCGGAATCGATCTGGTGTTTTCGATGTCAACAAGATTTAATCGAGACCCGTGCATTTCGTTGCACGGGACGGAGAGCTAAACGAACGCTGTGAATTTCCGCCGGTTGGATCGTTTTTACGACCAAGTTCGTAAGAAAAACAAATTCCGTGTAGAAAGAACCCTGGTCGATGCATTTCTATCATTTTTTACAAGACAGTATTAATCTTCACTCCTAAGTTCCTTATTTAACATTTTTTTAATCATTCTTTCCGCATTTCTACAAAATCGATATTTCGACTTTAAAGAGTTGCAATTTATTTCAATTTTCAGATTTTTTATTCCTTCTTATAATAGTTCCCATCATAAATGTATCCTTATTGAACAGAATGTCTTTCGAGTTCTTTTTCGATTCGCAGAGATGTCGCAATTGTGCGTTTACGTAACTTTTACAATTGTCATTATTTCTTATCGAAAAAAATTACGAGTACTCTCGGAACATATATCAACGTGCGAGAAAATCGCTGCGTTGAAACGTACTACGGTTTCTTCGGGAAAAAATGATCAAAGAAGTGCTTTTATTCATTCTCGAAGGCTCTCTCAAGGGGATACAACGATGGGAAAAAATTAAAGTCACGAAAATTAAAAGAGACAGTTTCAAACGGGCAATTCCTTGGACTCTACCGATGGCAAGCAACTACGGGAAAGAATGTCAGTGTACCGTTGGCTGTTCGCCATTTTCAAAGGTCTCGGTTTTGGCCCGCGCTGTAGTTAGCTCTCGAATTCTACTCGCGCCGAATGTCCTTTCAGATCGGATCCTAACGCTTACGGCCTTGAGGATTATCGACTAAAGACCATATAACAGAAAGGGTAGACCGCCCGGAATAGCTAGGGCGGAAGATAATTCGAAGTAACCGCGACAAATTCCAATATCTGGAGAAATATGCGGTGTGGCGCGTCGTTACCAGCCGCCATGGCGTTCCTCGCGGTCGTGTCTAACCTTCGTCTTATTACAGGAAGAGCACGAGCTGTGTTCGCTTGCCATGTTTTTATTCGACAACTTGTACCTTTCTGACAAACACAACGGAGATTGTTCACGACCCAACAAACCGAAAGAATTTCACGTTACGGAAAACAGACACCAATGAACGTATTTTCAATGTCTGTTGAAGATTCGAACATTGAATATTCGTACAATCCAAATCGGTACCATTTTCGATCTACCTGTACCATTAATCCGATATCTCGCTTACCATTGACGCTACATAAAAAATGTACATAACACAATTCATTGCAATTGAAATTTAGAAACTTTCTCGATCTACACAAATTTCCGATAGAATCGATCCGATTCGAGATATCGACTCGTTTTGCCTTTAATGCTCCACGGGGCTGAAAACCTTATGTATTCACGCGCTGAAAATTAAAACGAAAATAAAAAATTCTTTATACTAAATAATTTTCGCTTTCGAACTATAGTAATACTCGAATGTTTTCATCTTTCAACAACGAAATTACATTCGTGAAGTGTTTCTCTACGAAATTTCTTTTTTAAGAATCTTAAAGATTTTCAAGAATCTTGAAACCGTGCTACACTAATTTCCACGCCGAACGTATTGGCTACGTTCCGAGGTTGGAAACACGAGTTCCAAGGTACACGTTTTCGTCCCGAAATTTCTTCTCTCCCTGCCGATCGTCCCATTTGCTGTTCCATTCCCGATTCATTCCGTACACGTCACAGTTTGCATTGTGCCCGCCAGGCCAATGTGCCCGGCGTAAAGCGATTCCCCGACGAAATTTAATTAAAACAATCAAATTATGGAAGGAGACGACGGCTGAGCCGTTGAGATCGCGAGGAAGAAAAGGAGAGAAAGGAGGGAAAAGTGACGGGACAAGCCCACGAGACTGGAAGCCGGATAAGATTTTCTTCTCTTGCGTTTATTTTCACTCGGCATCGTCTTTCTCGTCCCACCGCTTCACTTTTCCTCCTTCTCGTTCCGTCCTTTGTTTTCCAACGTCTTAACCGTATTTGCTTCGTCGATTCTCTCGGTATTCTCGCGTTGTCCATCAATCCGTACCGCGAACACACTCTGAAATTATATTTTCCACCCAGTGGACGAACCAACTGACGGATAAACTCGATTCAAGGGTTGGAAGACGATTGCAGAAAATTGACGTCGATTACGATGTCTCTATGGAATGTACACGGTGTTTCTGGAAGACACGAACGAGTATCGGGCGATTTTTCGAAAAAGATATGAAAAAAGAAAAATGTGGAGTAACTTTTACTCGTATAGAGTCTATGTGTTTTAAAGAACACTACAATGTGTATTTAAAGAACGCGAGTCGTAACAAAGATAGTTTCATTCGACGATAAAGATTAATATGTAACGATTAGAGATTAAACGATTCGTTTAGGAAACGATAATGTCTATCGCGTTAATACATTTTAAGCCGAGTAACAAAAATCGCGATACGCTCCGCGGTGTAACGAAGTCACCGCGAGTAGCGCGCGATAGTTCGCAGATAGAGGGCTAAGAAATCATTCGCTAAACTGTTACACAGGGAAGCCTGTTGAAGAAGTTCTCGTTACTGCGTAACTTTTTGAGAGTTCAGTTCGTCATTATACCGCGAGAAACTTTCGGCGAAAGTTCAAGTTCGTATTCGAAAGTTCTGGTCTGGAGGAAAAATGAATGCCAGCGAAAGTTCACCGAAACAAAGTGAAACAATCTCAGTGGCACAGACACGATATTAGAATTACATCTCTATTTTAAAATCATAACGATGAACGTCTTGCACCTCACTGAATCCAAAGTACAGTTCGCAGACTTGCCGTATTACTTCTTCAATTAGTTCGGTAAATATATAATAGTTACGGAACATCAGCGAAGTTTGTTCCCGTCGGTAAAGTTTCTGTTGGTGTGTTCGCTTCTGTGTTCGCAACGATAACTCCATTCGGTCTGACAAACTCCCGGGCGCAAAATAAATATTTTTTTATGTAAAAACGAAAGTCCCCCGCTATCGGTTACGTTAATTAGCTTCCCACGATACCGTCTTCGTCGACGATACTCCGCGTGCACTTTCGATCTCTCTGCTACGAGTGCTCCGAGACGATTCATTCGGCCTCGTTGAAAATCGAAATAATTAATCGTCTTTTAAATTTTACTGACTCGATGAGAGACTAAATCATAATTATCGAAAGTAAATCCATTCTTCTACTTTCGTCTTTATTATACTGTACTTATCCGTAGAATCAATTATAATTTCCCAAAAAAGAAACAAACATAACTACCGACAGATACCGATATACTAAGGTATACCTCAGTATATAACAGAAAAACCAACAGGCAAGGAGAAAGAGAAATTCATAAAATTGATCGAATGTGTAAAATAAAAAGAATCATGTCTCGAGGAAACATATATAAAGTTTAAAGTAAACTGCTTAGTCGTATTGGCTACTATTTAACAAATATCACGATTGTCTTCTCCTTCAATCCCTATAACAATTACACTCGTATGCCTCGGACAAATATCGGTGTCTCAATCTGCCAGAGAAAGATCTACAACCGTGAAACCGAATCAGCGATTGATTTCACCGAGTATTCTCACGAGACGTGCAAGACGTTAGAGAACAATCCATCGAACCCTGACCAGCACTATCTCTGTGATTACGGATCAGTAAAATATTCAATCGAATTGACACCGTGGCGAAACGACTGGTGGGTTTCTTCCGAAAGTTTATTCTCAGCTCGCGAAACACCATCGTCGCTAGGTGCTTCGATATGCGACAAACGCGTCGCGTCAGTCCGGTTTTGGTTGGTTGGCCCGCGGCTACTTAGCAGCTACGTACCTACTTTATACTTTGTTTGCTCCTGATGGCATTAACCCCGAGGGTGATTGCGGAACCGAGGCTGTTGGCCCTAATACTCCACCCTGGGTCCCCGCTGCCCTCCGAATTCTCACCCTCTCGTTGTCTGTCTGGCTATCTATCCTCGGAGGCAGGATAGCTTTCGCTACCGGCTACGATGCTGTTAGCATTGAACCACGTGCTTGGAAATCCTGATCGACACCTTCGCCGAGTAGCCGCTATCTGATCCACGAGACCTGACCGCTTGCTCCTCGACCCCGTACTCTGACCTCTTGCCACTCGGTTGTGCGAATTCAATTCGCCGAGCTGGCCGAAGAGCTCTCCGGTGGTCGTTGGGCGGGGTAAGCTCGAGAGCGGTGTGCGTGAGACGCGTTTATTTATTCATCGCGAAGCGTCCGATGCCGAGGTGAAAATAAAGTACCGACGTTAAATCATTCGACGCGGCGGGATGATTTAGTAATGAGCAGCAGGGGGGCGGGTGGCGAGCATCTCGACAAAATTGCCGTAAGTTCCCCAAGTGTCGAAGGGAGTGTACTTCCTGGGTGGCCGACTCAGCTCCGGCCCCAGGACGAACTTAATCGAGAGTCGAACGCGTCGTCCAAGTACGACGTAGGATCTGTGATACTTGTGTCGCTGCTATTGATGCTGAATGGTACTGTTTGGATTGTTTTTACGAGTATTACCGTTGCTGAGCAATGCTACTACTGGCGAAGGGTATTGTCGTTGCTGGTACTACTTCTGTTACTTTTACCGTTCGTACTACTGATAACGAGTACTACTTACACTGTTTGTACTATTGCTGATACTGGTGAAGAGTATCACTTGCACTGCTTGTATTATTCCTGCTATTGGTGGAGAGTATTATTTGCATTGCTTGTACTATTGCTGTTACTGGTGAATAGTATTGCTTGCACTGCTTGTATTGTTCCTGCTACTGGTGAAGAATACTACTTACATTGCTTGTACTGTTCCTGCTACTGGTAAAAAATACTATTCACGTTGCTTGTACTATTGCTGCTACTGGTGAAGAGTATTACTTGCACTGCTTGTATTATTCCTGCTACTAGTAAAGAGTACCACTTACATTAGTTGTACTATTGCTGCTACTGGTAAAGAGTACTAGTTACATTGCTTGTACTATTGCTGCTACTGGCAAAGAGTACTAGTTACATTGCTTGTACTATTCCTGCTACTGGTGAAGAATACTACTTACATTGCTTGTACTATTTCTGCTTCTGCTATTGCTGAAAAGTACTACTTACATTGCTTCTACTATTTCTATTAGTACTAAAGAATATTACTTTTATTACCGCCACTCGTGCTCCTTCTACTACTCTTATCACTCCCTTTAACACCGCTACTTCTGTTACTTCTGTCATTTTTATTAATACTACTCCCATTGCTCCTGTTACACCTACAACAATCGCTAATGCTACCACTGCCACTACTGCCACTACTGGCTTAAGTTTTCGATCCTACGATAACCTTTTTCGATAAAAGAAAAGTTACTCAAAGTTATCTTATTCAATCAATGGAGTGTATAACTTAAACAACAAAAGGAACAAATACTCCGAATATGTATCGTTCCACGATATATACCAGCAGCGTATCTAAAATAACCTCACTGGTCCCGTCGAAAATAACAATACTATATCTTCGATCGAGCGAAACGATACACCGTTCCTCCTTTGAAAAACTAAAATTCTATTCGTTCCATGAAACTTCGATCCCCCCATCGAGCCGGATTTCCGCGAATAATCGGCGAGCGTCGGTCGGATATCGGCGTTGATGAAATTGCGCGTAAAATCGGGTAATAATAAAAGTTCCCCGAACGCGATAACGAAAAACCACGAGTCCCGTCCGGTGGTCGATCATAATCGAGCGAAGCCGCACGCGTAAGCAACGCGGCGTACGCGCGCCGAGCGTATCGCGGAACCTTGAATAATCAATGAATCGGGCATTAACGGGGAATATTTAATAAATTCGTCGAGGCGGGGGACGATTAAAAAAATGTTCCGCGCCGGTCGAAACTTTTTCTATCGTACGTTTAACACCGTCGTCGTCGACGGTACGACGAAATCGTCGCTCTCGATCTATATTTTGCCGCGGATCCATGGCCGAACGAGGGAAAAACGAAGAAGCCGGGCCGTCAGGGAGGTTAGAGGAACGAGAGGGGGTAGATGAAACGGGCACGGGGGCACAGGGGTGAAAGAGGTACCGTGAAGAGCCTCGGTAGCGTTATTGGAAAACGATGATTTACGATAATGGGGGTTTTTCCCTTCCTCGGGCGGGCGGACGTGAACGGGACGCCAGGGTGAAAGGAGGTGGAGACTTTAGAGGCCAGAAGAGAGTTCCTGCCTCCCTCCATCTTTCCGAGAACGAAAGGTGGGGCGTTAATAACGTTAATTAATATTTCGCGAGAGGTTTGGCGGTTCGCGATGGGGCGAGCCGATACCGGGCAACGCGCGCTGCCAGCAGTCGTAACGTGGCGCGCGGCAATCTGCCAGCTGGCGAACCAGCCGCCAGTTTAGGATGGCAGCTCACGGTAGAACAGTCGAAGCCTACCGACTTCCCGTACGTAATTGTCTCCCGAGGTCCTCGTGGATTCAACGAACCGTCGAGCCCGTGCAGCCATCGTCCCTACCTCGCGCTGCGCGGAGTTCTCGCGTCCAATTAGAAGTGTAAATTATTACTCGGAATTTTTAACCGTAATCCCACTTGCGCACCGTGGAGGGTGGAGAGGCAAAAATTGTAAACAGCAGGGCGGTGCACGGCTCTAACCATACGGGTTATACGATTCTCGTTCCAGAAGGACACCGAGAATTTCCTGGGATCGGTTACTCGGAAGTATTCGGCGGTATCGAGACGATTTCCTCGGAAGAAATCTTGCAAACTTTCACGGGGTTCGAGTACGGCCCAAGGGATGCAAAAATGTAAAAAAAATTCAATTTTTCTAAAACGGGAGGAATTGATTTCCTTTATCCTGCAAACTTTCACGCTATATAAGTGTGGCGTAAGGGATACAAAAATGTAAAAAAATTTCAATCTTTTTGAAACAGAAGGAATTCGTTTCCTTTGTGATAATAATAGGACGTCAAGGCCCCTAAAGAAAGTATTCTTTTTTTCGATTAAATTTCGCACAGATATTATTGTACACTCCTGAATTCACGAACATTATTCCCGGATACTCGAACCAACCGCAAAGTGAACATTTATCGAATCTATACTCCACACGAACCACTATTTGCACTGTGCGTTTACATTCTTCGCACCGTCGAGTAATGCTTCGGTTGTAATACACGATCGTGTCGTCACGGTACGCTCGAATGTTACGCGGTGCTTTTTCGAAGAGTAAGGGCAACGTTTGGATCCGTTCGATCGCTCCCGTGTGCGGAAAATATTACAACAACCGAGCGAATGTTCGATGGAAGAGACGAAAGATTCGACCGAACGCCTCGTTCCCGGCCACGACGCATTCAAATCCGTCGCATCAATGTTTTATTGCGGGTATTCCTCATGTAAATTTCTCGAGACTTTATGACAATGTAATCCTCGCAACCGCAACGATTGCGACGACGCCTCCGGACTCGTGGCCCCCGTTGGTCGTTCGCGGTGGTCCACGACGAAGGGTGATTTTTATCTTCAACAGCGTCTCGGTGCCGGTTTGAATACTATCGCGCGTTGTCGGCTCCTCGTAACTCTAAACTCCGTATTTATTTTCATGCACCTGATTCCTATCGCGCCGCGACGCGTCACTTTTTTTCAACCGAGATTTCTTTCAAGACTGGGACAATCCTGCTCGAAGAACACGATGACATTTAGGGACACTAGTTGCTGGGGAATTTACAATGTTGTAGGGATTATCTAATACTGGTGGTTGTAAAATAAGGGTAGAAAGTTCTAGGATATACGTGTATCGAACGAGGTGGTCGTAGGAACAAAATATTGACAAAGCACACAATTAACAACTACGCTATTCTTATTTTACGCGACAGCCAATAATTTAACTTCATCCGGATTAAGTTTACACGCTCCAAGAGGAAGCTTCTCGATACAACTACTTTCGAATTAAAAAAATATAGTACTTAAAATACTATACTCATCTGGATTAAGTTTACACGTTACAAGAGAAAGCTTCTCGATACAACACTCTTCGAATAAAAAAAAAAATAGTACCAATAGTTTAACTTCATCTGGATTAAGTTTACACGCTCCAAGAACAAGCTTTCCGATACAACACTCTTCGAATTAAAAAAAAATAGTACCAATAATTTAACCTCATCCGGATTAAGTTTACACGCTCCAAGAGGAAGCTTTTCGATACAACACTCTTCGAATAAAAAAAAATAGTACCAATAATTTAACTTCATCCGGATGAAGTTTACACGCTCCAAGAACAAGCTTTCCGATACAACTCTCTTCGAATTAAAAAAAAATGGTACCAATAATTTAACCTCATCCGGATTAAGTTTACACGCTCCAAGAGGAAGCTTCTCGACACCATTCCCTCCGAATTGCTCTCCAGGAGAACCCCCACCGTAAAGAAGAAATCCTAGAGATTCCAAGCCGGTGGAAACGTTTCGCGCGTCCCGCCTAGAACCGGTAGTTGCCCGGTTCCAAAGAACGAGCGCGTTCGTCGATCGCGGGATCGCCGATTCCAGCATCGGAATTCCACGATTTTATATCGCGGGACAGGCAAGGGTTCCTCCCCAGTCTCCAGCACGGAACTTCCCCGTGAAAGAAGCGTTTGAAAAGCGGCTCTGTCGAGACGGCGTCGTTGAGCTAAGAACGGGTAACGCGAGGAGGATCCGTGGACGAGGAGGACGAAGGGGAGGGATCGGATCGGCTAAGAGAATGAAGGAGACAACGTCGAGGGGTTGCACGCGAGGAAGAAGAGCGATGGAAGGGGCGAGCACCCGGTACGGGGGTTGGGACGGGTAGGTGACATAAAGCCGGTGTACTGAGGATTGCGTACGAATAACGGAAATTAAGTGTCAACCGAAAGAGAGGCGAGAGAGTCGAGTCGAGTGGAGTCGAGCGAGGATCCCAAACCCTCCCTCCCTCCCTCCCTCCCACCCTCCTGTCTCTGTCGCCACCAGTAGCACCCGCCCTCCTCCTGGCGGAGCGTCTCGTTCTCCTTTTCAAGAGCCCCGGCGACGTTTCGAGGGTGAGAAAGACGAAACACGATACGCGACCGCCAGGATTAACGCTACGTGAGCGGCAAGCCTAAAACCACCGGGGCCTATCCTTCCACCAGCCAGCGGCTCGTTTCCGCTCGCCGTTTATGGGATTTTAACAACGACCGCGCGTTACGCGCCGGGTCAACTGCGAAACGCGACACACACCGCTCGCGTTCCTCTCACCCCGTCTGGCGAACAGGTGTTTCGAAACTGTGCGTGTTTCAAGCAGAGAAGAAAATTACTGTAGGAAGAAACAAAATTTTCCTCGAGGTTACAAGTTTCACGAGTGAAACGATTGCCACGAAATTGGAGCAATTAGTATCTAGGATTTTCGATTCAACGGATGTAATTGTTGGATAATTAAAGTCGAGTTTCGAGCACTTTCTACATTCCAAGGAATTTTTATCGCGCTAAACGATCCCCTCTCTAGTGAAATTCGACTTACGGTGCTTCGCGATAGCAATTGATCGTAAAGTCGCTGAAATTCGCGGCTTATGAAACTCGAGGATCGCCCGTTGGCGTAATCGGTGACGATTAACGACGTTCGCAGCCCTCCGTGAACACCAGCACGCGGGGAATAAGGGTCCATCGTGGCCCGTGACGTTAACTCGGCTACAAGAATCGAGAGAATTTTGCACTCGGAACTTGCAACTGTCGTATACCCTCCCTTACCCACCCTATCGCGACGAGCCTTGAACTTCGAGAACTCGGAAGTTCGGGACTCGCGGGAACTTGTAGTTCACGAATTCGACGCACTTGTTTTCAGCTTCGTCGAAGTTTCGAGAGTTCGTAAAACCAGCGCCAAAGTCAAACACACGGCTCGGGAGGTTATAACAGCTATTTGAGTTCGCGACGTTCGAGTTTCAACGGGAGGACGATTTCATAACGATAAAGAAAATTTCGTTCGAGGCGACCCCACCGTCTCGAATCGTTCCAAAATACACCGTTCGAGTTTTAGAGCGGGAAGACGATTTTCCAACAACGAAGAAATCTCGTTCGAGGTGACGCCACTATCTCGAATCGTTCGAAAATCCACCGTTCGAGTTTTAGAGCGGGAAGACGATTTTCCAACAACGAAGAAATCTCGTTCGAGGTGACGCCACTATCTCGAATCGTTCGAAAATCCACCGTTCGAGTTTTAGAGCGGGAAGACGATTTTCCAACAACGAAGAAATCTCGTTCGAGGTGACGCCACCGTCTCGAATCGTTCGAAAATCCACCGTTCGAGTTTTAGAGCGGGAAGACGATTTTCCAACAACGAAGAAATCTCGTTCGAGATGATTTTTCGATCTCGATCGTTCAAAAATCCATCGTATAGCTTTCCATCGATTTTTGTATCCCTTGCATTAATTTCACCACGCGTCTATAATTTCCAAGACGTTTCGCGCGATCGATGGAACAACGCTGACGCGAACGATGACTCGCCGGGACAATAAGCGAAACGAAGTCATAATCGTGAGGGGCGGGATAGTAAAAATCTTCGATTTAACCCGGATCTGTTGGGAAAATAAGAGGAAGGGTTAACCGTGGCTTCGATTGAATCCAATAAGATCGTCGTAAAGGGAACGGAAGATGGTAAGAGACAACGTACAGTAATCCTATGTGAATAGCCCGAGGGGTTAGATTCCATGGGGCGATGCCACCGGAGCCAACCGATGCTCCAATCATATTTATGGGCTCGGTGGCTCCTCGGTGTGGATTACGCGACCAAATAGGATACCTTACGGTATTCGACCTGCATCACTGCTCGCTACTTTTCTTAGCCCGTCGTAAAGAAAGACTAGCCGGTCGGCCATGCGTGGATTGTGACTCGACTCGATTCGCTGAAAGGGACGATCCTCGAAAATGGACGACGTACCAACGACGCTGCTCCTTAATTCGATCAACCAACTACTATTTGGAAAAGTGAGTTACATTCTTATTACCCTTTTCGTTAAACGAGATGACGCAGAAAGTCTAGAAATTTCTTTTTAAAGAAAGTAAAGCGAGTATACAGGAGAGAGGTGAACGCGAATGGGACACTCGTTCGGGATAAAATAAGAAGAAAATTAAACTAGCATTTCGGTTACGGTTTATACCGTTGGAAAGATCAGTTGTTTCGGCATAATCACGAATTATGTTCCTCTGTTCGTTTACTGGGCTGTAATAGTAAAATACGAAAGTAACGCATCGAAAACTATTCAATTTCTCTGCATCGTTTCTTCTCGTGTCTCCGATCGTTTCTATGATACGGTTCGTTCCATTTCTCTGGCAAGTAATTTATTTACGTTCGCGTTACTTTCTGTTCGCGAACAGTTCGAAGCGTGGAACTCAAAATTCGTAAAAATTGCGCGACGATGCGTCCAAAAACGCTGATTCGTCGTTGTTGCGTTTCGTCGAAGAACTTCCGAGCGACACGCTCGCGGAACCATCGTTATAAGAATATCAAGAGTCCTCTTCAACCGAGAGATAGAGAGAAATAGAGAAGATACACGATACTTTCAACGAGACGACGTTCCAGCTACCCCGCCACGAACGATACGGGACTGCGATTAAATATAATTACGTTTGCGAGTGTCAGTAAAATGTGGAGAAGAGGAACAGCGGGGAGGAGAAGACGTCCTCGCGGGACTAAGAAAGCCGACAGCTCGGTGATAATGATTCACCCGGCGCGGAGTGCCTTAAGACTCTTCATTTGTATTTTAATTAGTGTCGTTATGCTAATTATGCGCCATTGCTTCTTGTCTCGCGACGTTTTTGTTTTCCACCGCCTTCTGGCGACATTCGACGAAAAATACTCCTCACGGTGCCTAATGGATAGCAACGGAATTAAATTTCGCCACGTCGGTTGCAATTAACGAGATCCGTAGGATATCGAAAAGAAATGATCGAAAAATTCAAGCGTGCGCAGTAGTATCGATTCAAACGAGAACATCCCGAGCTACCGTTTCCCGAAAAATAAAAAAAGAAAATTTCCCTGCTCGAGATAAACGATAGATTCCCATGGAATCTCTACTCGCGTTTTTCCACCGTTGAAAATTTTCCTTCGCGCTCCTCTCCGTTCCCAAACCATCGGCCCCGTTAGGTTCACGCCCCCACGTTCCGTAAAATACCGATGCGAAGCAACGCGAGGCGCAAGACCGCGCGATAAATCGCGCGCCGAACGTAATCAACTGATAAACAAAGTTGACCAACATAAAGGGAACCTTGCCTCTCCCGGCGGATCGAATCGTTTCACCCGCCCCTCCGTTTTCACGGCTGCCTTTTTGTCACGCTCCGCCCCCCCCCCCTCCTCCTCCTCCTCCACCTCCACCTCCACCTCGTCGTTCCTCTCACCCTCCACGGCACGTAGCACGGCCGAGCTTGTTGCTTTTTCCTCCCCCGACGCGAGCCCGGGAACTTTTTGTTATAGTCGCGCGAACTTCTTTAATAATGCAACTCTTTATATTCACGGGCGTTTTTAACAAGCGTCGGCCTCGAGATTAGGTGAGAGGAGGAAAAAGTGACTGGCGCGAACCGTAGGGGTGGAAGGCGGAGGCGGAGACCGAGACAAGACCGAGCGGGGGAGGGGCGAGCGATAGAGAGCCGAGAGAAAGAGTCAGAAAGAGTCGGATAGAGTCAGACGGAGTCAGAAGGAGTCAGATAGAGTCAGAAAGAGTCACGAGGAGAGAGAAAGAGGACCCGAGGCGTAAACTCGAGGACCACGGGGGCGATATACACTCTCCGAATATGCCGCCGTTACGATGTTTCTTAATTATTATTATTGCCATTGTGTTGCCACCGCGCTAAATGTAGCCCAGCCCTCGCCGCGGCGACAGTAACAGCCGCGCGGCCATGAATTGCTAATCTCGCGCGAGTCGACCGAGCGCGCCGCGACGCCCCCCGGCGTCCTCCTCCTCGTCGTACTCGTCGTCGCGCGGAAAACCGGGAACGACTCCCCGTCACCGCGCCAAGGAGGGACCAATTTTGCAACGACGCCCGCGTATTTTTGTATTTCACGCTAATGAAAGGGACAGGGGTACGACTCGGTCCCCCCGGTCGTTTCGGACGTGCGATAATCATCAGACGGAGGCGTAAAGATGATTGCCCGCTCGACGAATTTTGTTGCTCTTTCCACGCCGCGCGAGGAGAGGAACGCTTCGTGTGTCGTTCGATGGAAATGGAACGGCCGTGCACTGGAACTTCGCGAGAGAAACGAATTCTCTGCGGAAAGAATTCTGGTTGGAGCACGAGACGAAACGATACCTCGAATAACGCTAAGGGTGTCGTTTCAATTTTCATCTCTCGATACACTCACCTCGTTCCAGAATACGTCCAACATTTTCAGGATGAAGTTTAATACGTTTTGCAATAATTTTCTCGGCCGAGCTTTTGAAATTTGAAGTAATTTGTGAAACGGTTGATTTTTCGAAACGCTTGTTCTTCTTTTTTTTTCAACGATTGTACCAACCTTTGTGAGTGGGTCCTGGGAAAAATTTGAACCGATGTATTTTTAACGAACTAACGCTTATTTTTAATGTACTGCGAAAAGACTTATTTACGTAAGTTAATTCTAAAAGTTGGTCAATTTTTTATGCATAAAAGTTAATTCTACTCCAAAAAAAAAACGATAGCGTGGGGAACGAGCACGCGCGAAGAAAACCGATCGAAACGCGAAACTCGTGGCGCGAATTTGCCGACGATCGCGAGGAAATTATATGCGGAAATAGCGAACCAATTGACAAATAGAATCCCCGGTCTCGTAACCGGTGTTTCAAAGTGGAACGAAAAACGGGAGCGAAAATATGCTCGCGCGACGAAGGGGATGGCGAGAGGGGGCTCCTGGAAAAAGGGAGACTGCGCAAATTTTTGCGGCGATTGGGCAAACGTTGGAATGAAAAATTGCTCCTAAAATTACGCGGGAATTTGCGATCGCGCACCGTGTTTCGGCCGAAGTACAAATATTTTATATCGTCGTTACAGATTGCTTCTATTATTCCATTATTCCCTTTACCGGCACACCGAAGCGGAAAAAAATTCGGAGAATAATTCGTGGAGAGGTGGATACTTTCCGCTGGTTTCTACTTACGAATTGAACGACCGTTTTTTAAATCGTGACGAGTCGCTTGAAACGCACTGTTTCTCGATACCGATCGGAGAAACGGTTAATCCAAATGGGTGGAAAATTATTACTCGAGTTTAGAAAAAACACTTTCTCCAGATTCTAGGATTTAGCTTTAGAGAATCGTTGCAATTTTAGAGCAGTCACCAGTGACCACCGGTGAACGTGTTAAGGATGTTCACCGGTTAACGGACCCGTGTAGGAAAATATGAAGAAATATCCATCGATGTACTCCATTTTGTAGGGAAAAGTGAGGATCTGTTGTAAATGTAACGCTAACACGACGACAAGAACGAAGAACATTTTGAGCCCCGAACTGTCCGGAACTTTGAACGGCTGTAGACCCCCGAGCCTTGAACTCCGGAACTCGGAAGTTCAGGGCTCGCGAACTTGTAGTTCCGAATTCGTAGCACTTGTTTTGAACTTCGACCAAGTTTCGAGCGTTCGTAAAACCAGCGCCAAAGTCAAACCCATGGTCTGGGTAGGGATAACTGCTACTTTGGTGCTCGATGTTGAAGTCAAGTTGGGAAGTGCAAACAATTTCGTAACGATGAAGAAGTAATCTGTGTCGAGATGTATCGCCAAAGAACAGCCACGATCTTTGCACAAATTTCAACGATAATCGCAGTACAAATATTTTGTATTAAACGTAAATAATATCGTATTCTCGTCTGAAAGTATTATATTAGATTGTGGTACAATTTGGCAAATTATAAATAATTAATACTCTGACAATAACTGGATAGCAATAAGTAACGTGACTATGATACAACTCTCGACTCGACACTTCTCGACTCAATATTTCTCGGCTCAACACTGCTCGGTTCAACACTGATTTTCCTTCCGGAAAAAGAAAGGCCCTTACCCGCTTTTTCATTGGGCCTGATCCGATACTACTATTACTGATACTCCCTACTTTCTCTTTTATTATCATAACTCGTTGCTCGCTAAATATTCTCTTAAAGCTACGTTTTTATAAATCCGTGCTAAGCTAAAATTACGATACTACTATATTGTCTCTATATTGTAGAGTACGATACTACAATATTGCCTCTATATTGTAGAGTACGATACTACAATATTGTCTCTATATTGTAGAGCACGATACTACAATATTGCCTCTATATTCTAGAGTACGATACTACGATATTGCCTCTATATTCTAGAGCACGATATTACAATATTGTCTCTATACTGTAGAGTACGATACTACAATATTGCCTCTATATTGTAGAGTACAATACTACTGTATTGTCTCTATATTGTAGAATACGATACTACAATATTGTCTCTATACTGTAGAGTACGATACTACAATATTGCCTCTATATTGTAGAGTACGATACTACAATATTTCCTCTATATTGTAGAGCACGATACTACAATATTGCCTCTATATTGTAAAGTACGATACTACAATACTGTCTCTATACTGTAGAGTACGATACTACAATATTGTCTCTATATTCTAGAGTACGATACTATAATATTTCCTCTATATTGTAGAGTACAATACTAGAATATTTCCTCTATATTGTAGAGTACGATACCACGATACTAAAATTACGCTACTACGATATTGTTCGTATTTATAAATTGGTCGGCAATTTTGAAACCGAGGCAAACCATTCTGGTAATTCGTCACCGATCAAAGACGATCCCGTTCCCTCGTGGCAAGCACGGTGGTGGAAATCGCGCGACGTCGGAAGAGGAAATCCTGGTTTTTCGCAGTCGCTTCGGGGTTGCCGCTATTCAGACACCAAAGCGATTATGGATTTCTTTAATAAGAGGCCGCGTTTAAACAGCTTTGATCAATTCAGCCGGGCTAATTCCCACCCGCCGCGACCACCACCACGACGACCTTCGCTCTTCTCTCTCGCCCTTGCGCCGTTCCTAACGCTCTGTGACGTCTCGCGTTACGTGATTTAAGGGGCTCTAAAAACCTTCCTCTGATTAAGCGACCGGCTCTGCCAGAACGTCGCTTGCCCTTTTCAGGGGCCTTCGCCCTTCTTTTTGCGCGCCCCGACTTACCGACTTCGTGAAATCACCCTGACGACGACGATCGACGAAAGTCCATTACGTTTCTACCGGAATTTCAATGAATGAACCTAACGACCAACGTGGAAAACAGTGTCGCGAACGAGATCGCAAATTTTTGTGTTTTCAACGCCATGAGCCGGGGTTTTGTTTTTACACGGTTCCACCAATTGACAATCTTTACGTGAAGTGAATCCGATCTTTGAATTTTCCTAACGCTCCGATTGCGAGTCCTTTTTCCATTTCTGTGCATTTAGTCGCTGGCGAAGAAGATTGTATTTTGTGGATCAATAAGAACGAATTGGATGTACTGACTCAGCAATTTGAGATTGGGTTCATTGTGTTTCTGTTAGAATTTCAATGAATGGAACTAACGACTAATGTGAAGAACGATGTTGTAAACGGGAGAAGAAATTTATAAACACAATAGGACTTTAGAGAAAGCTAGATGATTTTCTGATCATTTCCTCGTATTTTGTTTCTTGAATATTTACTTTCTCCGTGATACTACGCAAACTTTGTTCAATATAGACATTGATTTCAATAAAACAAATAAATCGCGATTTCGTTTCATTTTATCCTTCGAGATACAAATTATTTCAATGTAGTGTACGAACGAAATTTAACGGTGAATTATATTCAATCAAATTTAATTGTATTAAACAGTACGGACCTGGAACAATGTTTCCCGGCTTTATCACGAATGCAAAATTTTATTAAAACTATTAATTAGATCTCCAGGTTTCGGTTCGTTTCGCAAAAGCCCCGCGAACTTTAATACACGCGTGCATTGTTTCGTGTTCGTATCCTTCAAAGTATTTTGTACTATGTCGGACGCATGCACCGATTGTTGTTCAGAAAACTACGATACATTTTCCACGAGAAAGCTTCGCGAGATCGTTCTTTGTTATAATTTTATAATATAGAAATTACAAAGCTGCCTCAAAAATGAAAGAAAAATTGTCTGTATAGAGTAGAATCGTTCCAATCTAGACCTCGAACCTATCGATCGTTAATTTGAGCAAAATAATTTGCGATAAATCGGTAAATCGCGATGTCCAAACGTATGCACGGATCTCATATTGTTGCTAACTTTCCACAGTCCCTGGTTCGTGCTGCGTAAGGTTACGAAGGATCTCGAAGACGGTGACTGAGGATGAGGCGACGGAAGAGGTCGATCCATGGTCGTCAAGTTAGCGAAATGTCTTTGCGGTGATTGAGCAAATATTTGATGAAGCCAGCGAGCCCTGCCTCCTTCTGCCTCGAGGGACGAAACGCGCGGACGCACAATCCTCTCTGCGACGAAGAAGAGCGGAGGAGGAATCGATAGACATAAACGATATTCACGGAAGAACGAGATTCGGCGCCACGTTGAAATTGATTTAAAACTATTCACCGGATCCTTTCGACTTTGTCCAGTTAATACGCAACGAAGCCATCCATTCGTCGTGTTTCATCCTCTTGCTTTCGATTCGAAACTCGAACGCGGAAATGCAACTTTTCGCAACGACAATCGTACGTACCGTTCGCGAGATGAAAACACAGTTCCGTCTATGGATCGAGGTAACAATAATATGACGATACAAACGGGAAGAAAATTATTTCGACGCTCCTGTTCAACCTCGAAACGACTTTCGTCGATCTTCGTCATCGTTTTCGATCAATAGCGAGCAACACACCTGTTATGTTAAGAGAAACGATGGGACTGTAACCAGAGTAGAGATGTGAACACAGCTGTGCCTTCTTGTTTCCAAACTTTGCGGTCTCCTTATTCTTCGAATCGAAAACGATTAATACACTCGCTTGTATACAATGTGAACCGTTCGTTTCTCATCGACTAATACAAATCAAACTTTATTCCTTCAATTGGGAAGAACGAATAGATAAATGTAGAATCGTTCAAAGAAAAGTTGGTAGTGTCGAGCTTCGCAATAACAATCGTTCTCGCGTTCACGACGACGAAAAAGTGGAGAGTCGAGTAAATTGAGTTTAATTTATCCTAATGCTTATTGCCGGCGTCTGAACGAGGAGAGATACAGTATAAGCTTAATGAAAGGCCAGATGGAAGTCAGGAATCGGAGGACCGGTCTTTTCCCAGCGTTTCACAAATTAAAACTCGCGCAATTAAGCGGTCAGGAAGGCCGGGCTAAATCTTGCCTTCCTGTTTACGCTCGCGTTCCTCCTTTGGCCGAAAGGCGGGCGAAGTTTTATCGGGAGGACACGTCCCTCCTTTCGGGAGGATCGGGGACCACGGTTGTGCAGGGAGGGGGGCAGTGGGGCGAAAAAAAGGGAGCGAAAAGTGGACGCGCAGCGTCACGACGGCGACACGGAGCCGCCGCCGCTCGTTGGCTGGCTCGAAAGCAATTATACAATTAGTTAAAGTATCTGGCCGCGTAACGGCCCATAAAACAAACATGATTGCGGGTGCTAACTGCCGCGAACCGAGAGAGAGATACAGGGGCAAGGGTTTTCCGTCCTAAATACCACTGATGAGGTAATAACGGGTTAATGATTTTATTGGACGTGGATCTCGGTTGGTCTGAGAAAATATTTTCGTATCGTTGAATATACAGTAGGCAAAATTTAAAGTGGGTGAATTAACATGAAACGATATTATTGGTCGAGGCTCTCGGTAAATTTGAGAAAGTATTTTCAAATCGTTGAATATATCGTAGATAAAATCTAGAGTAAGTGAATTAATACGAAACGATTTTATTGATCGAGATATTCGATAGCTCTGAAAAAGTATTTTTAAATCGTTGAGTATACGATAGATTAATTTAGAGTAGGTGAATTAACACGAAACGATTTTATTAATTGAGGTTTTCGGTAATTCTGAGAAAGAAGAATTGATACGAAAGTGAGAGGAATATAAAAAATATCTGAAAGTGTATAGAAAGTTTGAAATTTCTCAAAATGTGCATCGAGTGAAGATAATACGATAAAACATTTCATTCATTGATAAACGCTCGTGCTGGTTGTCCATGGAAGGAGATCGATCGAGAGAATAAAGCGAAGAATTTTAAATATAAATACGAATAGAGAAAGAAATACGACAACTTATACGCTTCTAAAAGATTGTTACATTATAGCTACGTATCGAGTTTCATAATTCACGATAGTTTATGGGCTCCCCTTTTTCGCATTCCCTCGTGATTCGTCTCGAATCGATGCCATTTCCCGTGGCCATAAAGAGGCCTCGATAAATATTTCAAAAAAACATAAACACCGGGCTCGCGCAAATCTCCTGGACGTCAACGTGGAGGCAAAGTGATATTTGAGCGAGGTCGGTTGACGCGGTGCCCGAAGAATTTTAACATTCTTCGAGCGTGTGCTCTACTCGAGCACCCCGTGACTCTCGTGTATTATGCATGGCCCGCGGTTCGCATTTCCACTTCAGAGAAAATTCGCGAAAATCTACAATTCCGCGAAAATGTCCCAAATGCGAATCCAAGCGAGTGAATTAGCGTCAGCGTGACGCTCGTTCTCGAACGACGATTTCCAATCGCGAAGAACCTCGTTAACATTTTTTTTTTAAATACAAATAAAAATATTATGCACGAAGCGAGAATATTTCTCAGGAACGAAATATTGTAAAAAAGTTCTCAGAAGGTGTTAAAAATGTTGAATTATTGCGCAGTCTCGCTCCAGAGTATAAATTATCCTTACTGTTCGCTTCGTGTATATCATTCGCTCCGAGATGATATTTACTCGGTTATGTATACAATAGTACCGAGTATTAAGGAGAGCTTTTGGAAACAAAAATGAAGATCCAAGATAAGGACAATATTATTGGGGCCAAGTATAACCAAGCAGAACAGCAGAGAGGTAGTTTACAGTTAGTTCGTAGGTTGGTTTAGTTTCTACATGCTGTACGAAGTGGTTCGAACCGAGAGAATAATACTCGGAAATAATTTTCCAAGTGAAATTCAAATAAATATCAACGCAATAAAATAAGCCACTCGATTAGTTACTTAACCGTATTTCTTCGTATCAGACACTGAACGTAAGAAACACTTAAAACATCCCTTTCGTGTACTCACACTCGGTGAATACAAGACGTCTCGAGATAAATTGTAAAAAGATTCTAAATTCTAAATTTCTGCAAAAAATCTTTTCTCTCCGTGATATCTTTTCCTTCCCACGACTTTTACAATAGTTTCTATTTACCACTCGGTAAACACAAGGTACCCCGAAATAACTATCAAAAAATTCTAAATTTTCAATTTCTAAAGTGTGAAAAAATCATTCTTCTCTACTTTTAGATACATCGCGAACACCTGATAAATCCATACGGAAAATTACAGGCCCCGGGTAAAGGTCTTCCACGGCGTGGTGTTCGAACGAGCTTTTCCGTGGAAAAAGAGGAAAAATTGGACGGTTCGCGTTGTACATCACTGTATACAATATTCCACGTTGGAGAAAACTGTGGTTGCACGGAGTTCATGACGCTGGAAATCGGTTTTCAGTTAGCGGCTCTCTTTCTCTCCCGGCCGGGCCGAATATACATAATGCATAACCGAGCGCATCATCGTATCTCCATTTCGTCTTTCTGCAGACGGGAAAGAGGCGGCGTTTCGTGTCGAGAAAATGGGACAGGCCGTATTTTTTCGCGTTGTCCCCCACGTAGACGTTGGCGACGGCTGTTACAGAGGCGACGAAGGTGACGACACGTGTGCCAAAGTGAAAATGTATGGCTCGCGAGCACGTGAGCTGACTCACCCGCACGCTAAAAGAGATTCTCCTAACTAGATCCGCGTCTATGGAAGGGCCCCCTAATCTCTTCTAGACACCGATACGAGCCTCATCTGTGTTCGAGGCGTTGTTGCAACGAGTACGAACCTTATGCGACAAAGTAGCGAGTCGGACATTACGGTCGGACACATTCTACTCATTGGACTCTTGTTCTCTCGGCAAAATTGAAATAATTACAACCACATCGTCGAAGAAATCGACTTACTCTTAACGATGTATACAATTTTTTACTTTCTACTCGACACGCGTTCTCTTTGATTCTCATATGCAACAAAGTACCGAATCGCGTACAAAGAAGTACTTGGATTTAGCTAATACAAATTCTCAAATGAGAGACGAAATACGAGATGTAGGTTTCTTACTTTATAGACTCATGTGCATAGTTAACGCCCTAGGATAATACATCTCGGCAATCTCGTCGACAAATTGACACATTGACTGTCTTGGTGATCGTTCGAACTTTCTTCTTGGAACGTTCGTAACTAGTAAGTCCTATTCACTGTCAAACTCCCGAATAACGTTACCGTTATTATAAATACCACACTGTAATAAATACACCGTCGAACAACTGAATATTTCCATTCTCCGAAGTACAATTGGAAGAAAAATATCGACACCGTGGAAACCCCTTCGCGACATGTCGGAAAAAAACAAAAATTCCTGAAACAATCATCCACGATCGCGAAACTTTCAACCTATCCGTAACCATCGACACGGAATCTCGTCTACCGACGAGAACGATTCGACCTACGAAATCCGTGCTCCTCGAAACACGATACGAACGTTCTCTTTTCCCGTAGCGAACTTTAAACAGACGTACCTCCAAGAACGAACACCGGAACCATCGACTGACGTTCGCGTTTCGCGTCGAAATCCCAGCCAACCAGCACCCATATTAGCGAGCGAGGCGAGGTACACGCCGCGCGAGACGGAGGCTGCATAAATAAGGTGAAGGAAATTTGCAATTATGAATCGAGACTAGAAATACACGACTGCTGTCCTCGGCACCTACCAACGCCCCCCCGCCCACCCCTAGGTTACCCACGCCCCCTCTACCATCCACAGAGAGCTTCTATCCGACGCGAGTGCATACCCGCAGACCCGTGGAGTTTCCGCAGAGTTCCACGGGAGGGTGTGTCGCAGGAAAAGTTGAAGGAAGCACAGCTGACGAGTATGCAAATGCGCCACCTCCATCCACCACCTCCGACCCGCGTGCACCTCCGCGACCCTCGTGGCACCGTCCTCCCAGACGACGACGACGACGACGACGACGAAACAGTGCAATCCCTATGTGCGGATTCGCATTAGCGTGCAACTTTCCGGAGAGTGGTTCCCTGGGAGACGTTGGAGGGGACAGGGGCATGAAAGTCGGCGGTAGGGTACACGAGAACCATTGATGTTGCCGACTGATTTCACCGACCGAGAACGAGCTTAAACGCAACCAGTGGGATGAATCGCGGCGAGCGTCTGCCGATTAATCAAATTGAATTCGAAACGAGGCCTCGACGTTTCGCAAGGTTCAGCGAATTTCGTTCGCGTCTGTTAGCTTTGTACAGCTGGACGTTAACGAAGACGCGCATTCGCGAAGGGTGAGAAACGGGGGAGGGAGGGAACTCGTAGGTGGTACTTGTAGGTCGGTAGTTTGGGACTTTTAACGCGTTGATGGTTGTCGAGGATTATGTTTCCAAGATGATGTTCACGATGGTCACTGGTGACCGATTCAAATGGGTCTTGAAGGTGACTTAAGGAAGGAGTTTCGATGCTTGTCAATTTTTAAATAACGTTACAGTTGTACAGCGATGAATTGATGGATGTTTCTATTCTTCGAGGAATATTGAGAGTGGTTTTGGATATGGATCATTTACGTGGGAGTCAACCTGAAGGAGAATAACCTCGTGGAATCGTTTCGCGATCCAGTCTTGTCAAATAAGTAGATATTTATTCAAGCTCTGGAAGTTTCTCCGAAACTTTCGAGAGCGTTTACACGTGGAAGACACCGATTGGTAATCATGATTTGACAAACTTTGTATAACCAGAATATTGAGATCGTATACATTGAAAAAAGAAAGAAGTAATCCAGTACTCAGTGAAGAAAGAAGTACACGTTCGGTACGAGAAAAGAAAAACAAATAAAAACTAGAAGGAAATATGTATACAAGACAGAGACACAGTACACTTATGTATTGTTGACCAAAAATAAAGAAAAGAAGAGAAAAAGAAAGCTAAGTGGAAAATCGAAATAAATGTATAAAACCTACGCAAGATTTGATCTACGCAAGCGAAAGAAATAATAATGCAACATTTTACGCGTTATTGGTAATAATTATACATTCCTCGCGATATATCAGAGTATTATTCACATCATTCCGAATTCAACGATTAAGTTCGCGCTCGAATGTTGGAACACTTTCCAGAGTTTGCGCGCGAGGGTTAACGCGGGGATCTCGCGGCTCGAAGTCGCGAGCCAGCGCACAGTTTCTTCGACGGAGATCGTTTCCGCGATGCATATATACAAACCCTATTTTCGCCACACGGAAAGAAGTTCCACGAAGAGTGGAAGAAACTCCTCGCCGGATCAGTCACACGCCCGACTGCCAACCGCAGACCTCATTTCCATATAGGTTCGAACCATTTAGTTCAAACATTTCTTTCCATTCGCTAAAAGCCTCGACGGGCGCGGTCCTGTCCTCGAACGGCATCTAACTTACAATTTAAATAAAAGCAAACACACGTACCCGCGTCACCCTCGCCCTGTATGACTTCGCATACTCTTTAGATACCTATTCCAGTCGCGAGAGAACTTTCAATGGGCTCCGAGATAGAAGACGTCCCCGACAGATTCCGGAGGGTGTGATGAATGTTCCTTAAACCTCGCGGGTTTCTTCCCTTGCATTAAAGATCAATCGCGGGTTTATTCCGGTGAACGTTCGACGGTTTATCGGGAGCAATGGCGCGGGAAATGTTTCGTTCCAGTGACCGATTACGGTGTGCATCGCCACGGGGTGTTCCCTGTTTAGTATCGCGGTACTGTCGATGGGAATTACGCGTTTACGATTTTGAACATTACGAACGAGTCTTCTATTCACGGAAATGTACGAGGAGTACGTAGAAACTTGAACGATGTTACTCGTACGATACACGTAAACAGTAATATACTTTCATTGTGTCGGTAAGTGAGAGCAAGAGTAAGAATAATGTAAGGGTAAGAAATTGAAATAAAAATAAGTGTGCTTTTGAAGCGAAGGCAATATAATATCATAGAGTAAAGAAAAGAGAAGAAAATTGGAAAAAAAAATATATATATAGAAGGATACATAACTATATAATACATATATAGGATTTTTAATCAGAAGATAGTAAAGTTTCGTTCAAATAATACGCATGATAAAATTGACAAAATAAGATACGAATTTCCAAGTAGGTAACATCGTTAACGAGAAACGATTAAAAAATAATGTTTCGCGTTCGTTGGGCAAAGTTAGCGAAATAAATTCGGAATCGAGCTCGCGAGCAACGATCGTTCAGAAGTAACCTTGACTCCCCCCCGTATTTGTGTGTTTCGCTATATCATTTTGGAGCGATAAAAGAGCATAAACGACCACGTATTCCTTTGGATCGTCTCGAACTTCGGACCTAAATATATACGTATACGACTCCTTTATCCATGGTCTATCGAATCGACCCAGGCTGTTTGCCCTTTCGCTCGTATATATGACTCAGGATCATCCTAGTATCCGATCGGTCGAATTGCGAATTCGGCGCTCGTAAAATTAACGAACCTTGTTGCTTCTCTATCCTCCCCCCCCCTCTCTCTCTTCAACCCTCTCCGCTGTCCCTTGTTTCTTCTCTCCGCGCCAAAGATCGAATTCCTCCTTTGTACGCCGCCTACAGTGCTCCCGAGAACTATTCACGAACTTCTTTGTGCGAAGCAATCAAGAGCTCCGAGTATAAACGCTAGATACAACAAACACGTGCCGTGAAATTCATTGTCCGGGTTGCTAACGACGATGTTCACCGTTTCCTTTCGATCGTGGAATTAAAAGTGGCGCGTGCAACAATCGACCGACGAAACAACGATTATACCAACGAGAAACAATGAAACAAGAAACAGAATCTTTCGTGAACTTCGCGCTTTTTATCCGTCGTGTATATTCAATCAGAAAATTGTCTCTGGCAAGAGATTCGTTCAATTCGAAGATTCTTTATTCGATTTTCCTCGATTCTCCATTCTGCGTTCATTTCTTTTCTCTCGATCGCTTTTCACCGCTTTGTAAGTTCTTCGTGGACGACGAAGTTACCCACAGCCTTCTACGGAACGATTCTATGGATAGATATTACGATAATTAATGTACAAAACGGATAAAATAAAAATGTACACGAAAGTAGTCCATCCATTGAAAATAGATTATAGCTTCGTACAGAAAATACCAACGAGAAAGGAATATGTAATTGAATGTCCGAGAGCAGACCTCAAGGACGAAGAATCATGTTCCAATATCTTAAACTTTTCGAATGACATTAATCCACTAACTTGTAATTTACAAAACTGTAAATAGCAACCTTAACAAAAATTCCATGAAAAAGAAAGTATAATATTAATACCGATTATTCCAACATTCTTCTCTAAATTCGTTCCAAATCTTTCCCACACACATTCGTAACATTTTGAAATTGCCCACACGCACTCCTCGCAACTAAACACGCACTCTTCTCCACATTTTCGGACACTTGGCCCCACACCCTAACCCCCAGGACCCGAAGCACTCTAAACGCGCACGCACAGCTCGTTAATCCTTGTACACGATCCATCGACGAGAATACTTAGCCGTCGGATCGACGGGCGGTTGTAACTCACGGGGCTTGATTTAATAAATCGAGCAGCTCTCGTTAATTATGTACGTCATTTCCTCGGAATGATCGTTCCGGCAATTAGGATTCTCGCGACTCCGCGAGGCAAACGATGCCCCCGTCGATTCGGTCTCTGCGCCGGAGCAAATTTCCCGACCTACGGTTCTATTTGAGGTTACGCTAAGCAAGTTAGCACAACCCCAACGTATCGCGTTAAATTATGCTCAGAAGCAACGCGGCTGTCGCGAATATGTACGTTACGCACACACGCGACACGTGCGCGCGGCCCTTAAGCACCGTAATCACGGTAAGCGCGGTGCGTTTACCAGGGAAACCTTTTCACCCGGCCCGTGCCACTGTCACGCGAGCCATTAGCCTACCAAGAAAAAGGAAATCATCCGTCTCCATTTTCTTCGCCCGGTCTCGTATCGCGACGCCAGCGTCCCGTGCAATCGACGCCCGACAATCACCGCAACGAACACTTGGAACGAATCGGGCCGACAAAGGTTGCATGTCGGTTACAAGAAACTCGTCGCGATACCTATGAGCAGAGAGTGTATCAGAATTTCCGAGGGTGGAGTTTCTCGCTTGAAAACGAGTGAAAATTTTCGAGTCGATTCTTCCTCGTGGGAAGATCCCGCTTCGAAAAAATTCCAAGTCGCGAAAATAAGGTACGGTTTGTAAAAATGGTGACGTGAAAAATATTTTTATCGAATCGTGTGTTTCGAGGGAAGTACGATCGATGAGAAAATTGTTACGAATGTAGGTTGGAAATTGATCACTGAGTCGAATCGAAAAATTGGAGAGAAATTTAAATCAATGATAATTGATTGATAATTTCTATCAAAGATTCGGGAATGGAAACTGAAACAATTTTGTAGCGTACGAATGAGATCTAGTAGCTCTATTTTTATTATTGAAGTAAGAATGAGAGTTTGAATATTTTTGTAGGAAATATATAGATTTAGCGACTTTGTTCAAGTAGGAGTAACTTGTCCATGATTCGAGAATTTTGAACTAAGGACGAGATTCTAGTTCGACTCTGTGTAGATTACTTAACAGATGATTGAGTTAAGCGTCGAGTAATACGCTTTCTCTCGAACGTCGAACCGTGATCATTCGATACCGCAACGGTGACGAATGAAACAGGAATGATTTGACATCGACGCGTCTAATTACACCGACTCTATTTAACGATCGAACGTCGATCTAACGACCAGTTAACAGAATTACACGTTGTATCCACTGTCTGGCTAATAACTATCTCCCTTTGTGACATATCGTCCGCGATCGTGACACGTCGTAATCGATCGTCGCGCATAATCGTGTACGAGTGCGTCATTTTCCCCGTAATCGACCCAACGATCGAGTATTCGAGTCGGTGTAACTTCACTCAGGCGGGAAAAATTAGAAAGAAATTTGCATCGTTGATTAAATTGCATCTCGCGAGTCTTCACGTGCAATTGCATCGATTTCTACTCGAACACATCCCGTTACCTTAATTAGAAAATACACCATTTCCACGCAAGGTTTGTAGTAATTTTATTCAATTATATACCAATAGAATGCACTGGACATTGGTAGTTTACGCTTAATTTCTATACACGAGGATAAAATAGAAAATTATCCCCTAGGTCGATCTCTCGCGAGAATCGAGCTACGATATCGTAAACACGCTACACGTGGTTAATTATAGCCGTAAAAAAAATTACGCTTTCGACGGCAGGACATACGAACGCGATAACCGAAACGCGTGGTCGTAACTGCGAAACGGTGTTGCAACCTGGCGACTTTAACGCGGCAGGAAGATGTTCTTCGCGTCCAAAAACCAGGACCTTGTAATCTCGACTCGACAAAACGACAATGAACGGACGAGAAGGTCGTATTGGCGGATTCTCTCACGGATAGAAACGGTAGCTCGTGCTCGGTGGCGCTTTGGGGCCTATAATCATGCGTCTTGATTAATGCCGCGCGCTCAGTGATCATCCCGGGTCTCTAATGCTTCACTCCCACGCGTTCTAGTCCTCCCTAGTCCTTCGTACTCCCTGCTCCTTCGTAGCTCGACTTGGTAATATTCCTTGCCCGAGGTAGACTGCCAGCAGACTCGAAAGAGTCACGATTGTCGACAACGATTCATTTTCAACGGTAAATATTTATACGATATCTTCGAGCCTCTCGGATAAATTTCCTTAGAAAAAGAAACTTCTAATGGGTATTCCTTTGATACACGATTCTTTAGATCGTTTCGGAATTGTAGTTTCAACTGCAGGAAATAAATTGCACTGCTCTCGATTTTACAAGTAATTAGAATTTTTCAGTATGAAATTTGTTTTTATTATGCGATAGTAAATATATTTTCTGAGCAATACTTGCACTACAAATGAAATTTTTCTTTAATAGATAGTCGTATTATTTTGAGATATTTACAGTATTTCGTTAACTTGGTAAAACGTTGACGACTCTCGGTTGTTGGAAACTTGTAGCGAATTATTGATCGCGTTATCATCGTAATATTATTACGTTCGAGTTGATCGCGCACACGGAACCGGTACTTTCGTAAGTTTCTTAAGTAGAAAATAATGTTTAGCGCACGTTACACGGTGATGTTCCTTGCAAGAGGTATATGTCGTTGTACAAGACAGATAGGTGCATATAGCAACGTTTTAGAACGCGGATGAGCCTGGAGGAAACCATTACAGCCTCGTGTTCTCGCTTGGTCCTTCTGTCTGTCTCTCTTTCTAGTTACAAGCACTTCCGCTCCGGAGCGGGAGATAACCGAAGGCAACGATGAGTATTTAATTAGAAAAACGAGTACCAGAAGTGCTCCTTTCCTAACAATCTACAAAGTTTTCGGCTCGGTGAAATCCTAAAATTTGGTAACAACGACGTTGCAAAAGTAATTTATCATGTACGAATAAATGTATTCTTGTTAATAGTGGTGGAGTTACATAAAATTAACATTGGTACGAAACAAAAATTATTTACAATAGATAAGCGTTTGTAATTTTATTTCTGATCGACTGCTCGCTCTGGATAGAGTTGGTTATCGATCCACCAAACTTTGCGCGAGGGTAATTTTGAAGCGACATCGGTGTACGTGTACGAGACACTTTAAGCCCTATATAGTCCCTTTATACCAAAGTGTAACAAATACAGTTTTCCGACGAAATTCGAAAAATACAATTCTCCGTCGAACGATACCTCGTGGACGTGTCAACCGTGGAACCATACAAGAGTTTCTCTCAGCTCGTACGTGGTGGTCACTCACCTGGTTTCTCTCAAAGACAGAACAGATAAGTAACCTACACGACCCTACAAAAAGCACCAGCCACTCCTACCTTTCGTAAAGAGTTCCAAATCCTCTCGAATCTAAAAAACATTTGTAAAGAAAAGCAAAGGAGATTCTTTCATCGAAGAAAGACAAATAATTATACTTCTATCGACCAAGTTACCTACCTTTCCATAAATACCGAAATCTTTGAATCCCCTCGACTGTAAGAAACATTAAAAAAGAAACTAAAAGAAATTCAATGCAGAGGTAAAATTCTCTACCGATTCTCCACCTAACGAACGTTTCAACGTTCTAGATCCCCTGGACATAAAAAATATTTCTAAAAAAGATCCGTATCGAGTCAGTGCAAGGGAGATAAAGGTCGTCGAATCGTCAGACTTGCTCTGGTCCGCGAGACGGCTAATTCGAAATACTTCCCCGATCGGTTCCCGAATAAAGCCAACGTTCGTGTACACCAACGAAACTCGAATGGGTGGCTTCCCGATAGGTAACCAAGCGTAACCACGAATAGTTGTAACCGGTGCTAAGTGGAGTCGTAACTACGCGGAGCCGTGGGTCTGGAAAGTCCTGGCAAAGCGCAAGATTAAGCAAATCGACGGTCGGCCGGCGTTTAAGGTCCTGGTCAATGGCGCGGAAGAGACGCGGAAGGAGGGCCGAGTAAGCAGGTTATAACAGCGCCTCGCCGCTACAGATGGATAGGTAGATAGAGGCTAGGTTTGGGTGGACCAAACTGATACAATTAGATGTGATCTTAACGCCATAACTCAGGGCTAATCTCAGGGTCTAGCCAGGCCTGGGTGAATTTCGCCTTCCGGGCAAGGCGCGACTCACTTCATTATTCATCCCGTTCTGCTGCCGGCCCAGTTATCTCTCGCAATCCTAACCGGATGTACCGTCCAACCTGCCGACCTATCGACGCGAACGTGACTACGCCAAACCCTCGTCGCGAGTTCTACGACGACGACACGTCGCTGGCTAATCGGAAATCGAAACAATTATCGACGATCGTTCGGTCGTCGTCGAGGCCCGGTTAAGGTCGGGGATGGTATCCATCCTGGATGTTGAACAATCACTGACGGATTTGATTCTTGGAAGATCGAAACAGCGAGGCACGAAATCCACGAAGGAAAATTGAAAAATTGTATATGTTGGTGGATAGACGCTTAAACGAAATTTGGAAAATCTATCGTTGGTATATGTCGGTGGATGGGCGCTTAAAGTATAAAAAGAGAGTTAAGAAAATTAAACAATGATAAATAAACTGACGGATTTGATTCTTGAGAGATGGAAACAGCGAGGTACCAAATTAACGAACGAAAATTGAAAAATTGTATGTGTTGGTGGATAGACGCTTAAACGAAATTTGGAAAATCTATCGTTTGTATATGTTGGTGGACAGACGCTTATTAAACGAAATTTGGAAAATCTATTGTTTGTATATGTCGGTGGATGGACGCTTAAAATATAAAGAGAGAGTTAAGAAAATTAAACAGTCACTGACGAATTTGATTCTTGGGAGATCGAAACAGTGAGGTACGAAATTCACGAACGAAAATTGAAAAATTGTATGTTGATGGACAGACGCTTACTAAATAAAATTTGGAAAATCTATGGTTTGTATATGTCGGTGGCTGGATGCTTAAAATATAAAAAGAGAGCTAAGAAAATTAAAATTGAATGAGAATTGGGAAATATAAATATTGAATTTAAAAATATAGTGAAACGTACGGTATATAACGTGTTATTGCAATGTATCTAGACGTTTGCGTATCAAAGTCTAATTTCTTGACTTTCTTGGATGACACGGACAGTGAAATACAACTTCGTTCAGCAACAAGGTAACTATAACTCCTCGGTCGAAACTCGTTACAACGACAATCGTTCGAAAGGGGAGAGTCGACACTTTTTCCCTTTAATAAGCCATAACTCCGTTCGCCATGAAAACGAGAGTCACGTTAAAATCTCGCCCATGGAAGCTTCCCCGGTTATTGACTGACTTCGCTTATGTACTCTCGGTTTATGGTGCCACTAAAGTCACAGGAAGGCGTTTCGAATCGGACTGTTAAAAATAAAACGATCGTGACACTGTCAGACGTCTTCGAGCCTTATTTCGTTTAACAACCCTCTGCTCTGTACAGAGGGAATCAAATATTTGCGAATGCATTCGAAGCAGCGAAGGATCGTGACAAATGCTCGAGAAGATTCAACGATTTAGGGGAACAAGTTAATAAATGTGTCGATCTTCGTTCGCGCCGAGAAATTAAATATAAAAGTAGTTCGAGTCGACACTTGCGTTGACAAACTCTCCATTGAACATTTTCAAACTTTCTTATTTTATTCGACATCTTGCATAATTATTCGACTCTGCATAAAAAGAATCAAATTTTGGAAGTGCGTTCGAATTAGACAAGAATCCACTGTAAAAAATATTCAAGGCTACGATTCAAAGAAATATATTAAAAAGAGAATCAATTTTTTTTTACACAGAGCAATTAAACATAAGTGTCATTCCACTCTGTAGAGAGTAACGAACGTCGAAGAAAACTCAAAGATTGAAGGACACGTGTTGAGAAAAGTCGATTTTTATCCACAACGAGAAATTAAACGTGCAAGTGGTTCGAGTCAACGATAACGCTGACGAACTCCTCTAAATCGTTCTCCAAGACAATACGGCGTTCAAAAGAGTCGCAAGACGATGGTCGAGAATCGAAGAAATCCAAGATTAAACCGCCGTTAGAAGAGATTCCTGGGACTGCTGTGTCTGGCGAATCGCTCGGTGACTGAGATCAATTTGGTCCGCGAGCAAGTTAGATGGCTTGGAAACGCGCGACGATAGTTTCTGACCCATTTACCCAAATCTAGTGGCGCTCAGACCGGAATTAAATGTCCCGAGCGACTGGCAACGGGAAAAAGGAAATTTCATTAACGGTAGGAAGGAAGACGCGGAAGTAATCGCGGCCGAGCGACGATTATGCACTTCCGGTCGTGGAAGAACGCGCGGCTGTGTAAATCCAGGCCAAGCTGAGCCATCAAAAACGAGAAACTTGGTCGATACGAGTCCCGAGACCTCTGTTAGTAACCGAGAATCAATTTTCAATAATAATACGAATTGCTGAGACGTGTCCAAATAACATTAACAATTGCGAGAAGCGATCGAAGGAAATTTACCTCACGCGAGCGTAAAATTTACTTTCGATGCCTTAATCGAGTGTTTCTGTGACTTATTTTACAGTAGTAGGAACTATTGACAAAAATAGCGTGAATATTATTCCGAATGACACTTATTTAGATTTTTAACGGGATCGCTCTGAATGACGTTTGCTCTAGATGGCCTGACAGTGTGCAGTCTGCCACACGAAATTACGTGGAAGAAAAATTCAAAGAATACTCGAGATTAGAATATATTCTCTAGACATTCACGATCTAACATCTATCGTTCAATACCATCGCTCTTGCATCGGTAGTATTCCATAACACTCGTCGAAGCGATTTCAGTTTCAATTTCGCGCGACTTCCGCCTACGCTTCTCTTCTCTCAATTCCAAAAACAATAATTCGTCTTAGATTCTGGAAGCTTTCTCACTATATTTTGAATAATTTAAACCACCACTAAAAACCAGAACAAAAATTCGATTTTTTCGAAATTTCAAAGTATCTAAACCCTTCGAGTTACACCGTTCGCAGAGTTCCTCGACGGCGGAGCGTAGAATCCGCGATTCGCGTTGTACGATTAAACGCGGGAGAGCGTTTGGAGAGGCCGCGATACGATGCGAGTTTCGCCGCATTCCTAACCAACCAATCAGGGTAATGCCTTGTCACCGGTTCCGCGCTC
Source organism: Ptiloglossa arizonensis (assembly GCF_051014685.1). Taxonomy (NCBI): domain Eukaryota; kingdom Metazoa; phylum Arthropoda; class Insecta; order Hymenoptera; family Colletidae; genus Ptiloglossa; species Ptiloglossa arizonensis. The sequence continues at coordinate 12,184,234 of NC_135056.1, forward strand.
CCCCTCGTTTTCTATTTCGTCCCCGTGATACACAGCGCTCACGGCCGTGGAGCCGAGTCAGACCGAATTTCAGCTACCTGTGGCTTCGCCTAGTTTCACGGAGAAATACGACAATGGCGCGAATTAGCGCTGTTGCGCATACATACGTCATATCGTCTGTATCATCAGCATTTGATGGCGCGGAAGGTGTGGCGTGGCTGCCGCCGGTTGCCGTAGGGAAGCGGGTAGCCGCTTTGTGCCATCAGGGTGATTATATTGCTGTTCGGTGAGAAACATCGAGTCACATGAGCAAGCCGAGGGGGAAGAGAGCAATGAACGTCACACGCGGCAAACGGGCGTGTAGTGCGCGGCTGGCGCGTATACGCCGCGCCTGTTGTTCCGAAACCTGCCCGGAATACGAGGACGCGCCTTTTGTCGGCCCGAAGGATGAATGCGGATACCGCGCCGGGGATACTCGTCGTTCTTCGCCTTTAACACGCCAGACTGAAAACAATGCGCAATAACGAGCCGAAGATACGGAATTGCCGCTCGAAGAACGCGATACGAGGGTTGGTATCTTTCGAAGCGCGGACAACGCGGTTCGACGAAGCACGGGTAGTGGGAGAAGGTAGAGATTAACGCGAAAACGGGGTGGTTGAAATCGATAGGGAGTTGGAAGAGAGAAAGTAACTTGTAAGCGGGCCGATGAGGATCTGTGCGAAGAGGAAGAGTTATACGTAAGGGGATAGGTTGGGATCGATGGGAAGTTGGACGAGAGAAAGTAACATGTAAGCGGGTCGATGAGGATCTGTGCGAAGAGAAAGTGTGATACGTAAGAGGATAGGTTGGAATCGATGGAAAATTCAACGATCGGAAGTAACTTGAAAGCGAGGTGATGGTGATCGATAGGAAATCGACACAAAAGGGGGTAATAGAAATCGATAGGAAGCGCAGCGATCGAAATTAACTCATAAGCGGGGTAATCGCAGTTAATGCGAAGCGCAGAGATTGAAGCCGACAAATTTGGAGCAAGCTGTGTAATCGGATACTAACCCGAGAGGAAATGTTCGAAATCGATACGAAACCTATCGATTGAAATTAACATGTAAGCGGGGCGTGAGAAGTAACGCGTCAACGATTATCCGATTCCTAACACTTTTAAATTATCGCGCACAAGTGGTAATCTTTCTTCTATCAAGGAACTTGAAAAACAAAGAAAGTACAAACCTCCAAAGTTGAAATTACAAAGAAAAACACGCCAGACTGTAATATATACGTTCAATTAAACCGCTACCTGTTTCGGACTAATCGTTCCCCGTATTGGATTACGGGAGACAAAACTCCCGGGTTGATAAAATCCGACAAATGGAATGCAATCGCGGCCAGCCTCCGGGTGACTCGTTTTCTTTAATCCGACATCTTCGCTTCCTCACCGGAAGAAGGAGCAACGTCGTTCCTCGTTCCACCTACTCGTTCCCCGTGCACGGGGTCTCGTTTCCCCCGTCTCGCGTTCTTTATCAAACCGCGAGAGAAACGTTTTGCGGTGGTAACGTTGGCGCCGGTGACGTTGGCGGGGGTTGCGCGTTCCCCTCTCCCTCTTTCGTTCTTTCTTTCTTTCTTTCTTTCTTTCTTTCTCTTTTTTTTACGATATTATTTATGATATTAATTTTGCCCCGGTAAAGGCAACCCCGACGGGAGTTGTAAAGCGGGCGGGGACCGCTCCTCTCTCTTCCCGCGCGATATCATTGTCTCGAGCAGGCAACGGCACACTGCGGGCAAAAGGGGAGGGAAAGAAAGGGGTTCCAGAAGCGGCGTGAATAGTGGGCTCTCCTCCACAGCCGAGCGAGGAGAGCGGTTTGGGAAGACTTCGCTGCCGGGTGTTCCCGGATGAAAAGAGGAACTTCTCCCCGCGACTTCTCTCTCGCCCGGTGAATTGTTCCGAGGTAGCTGCAAGAAGAAGAAGAACAAGAAGAAGAAGAAGAAGAGGAGGAAGAGGGGTACCACCACGGTGTCAGAGGTACGGAGGGAGGCCTCGGTCTGCGAGAAATCTCGCGACGAGCCGAGAAAATTTCTACCCAAGCGCCGCGGCATCCCTTTGAGCGCTTGTAAGAGGACTTCTCGCAATAGTTTCCGTAGGAATTATCAGAGACTCCGCGGGACTCGTCTTTCACCGTCCGCGGAAGAGTTTCGCGCTCGGTGCATGCCTCCACGCTGCTTTGACTTTTCCTTAATTCGAGTTATTAGCGTCCCAAAGCGGAAATTTACGAGAAACGGTGAATTCTTAGCCAAGGTGCACGGTATGCGCTCGCCAATTATATCCAAAGGTGGTTGGCAAACGACGAGGACTCGAGGTACGTCGTCGAGGCGTTCGATGCGACTGGATTATTTCGATCACTTTTCGCAGCTCGATTTCGCCCGAGTGGATAATTGACAGAGGCTACGGAAGTATGGTCGCTCGAGGGTGGAAATTTTCTAAAAGATTCTCTCAAATATCGCGCACAGACCTCCCGGAGAAAGTATCTCGCGCACGTTGAAGTACAAGGTCCACCCAATGAACGAAACTACAATCCCCAAGTTTTATTTCCCCCGTAGGGAGGAATAAAACGTCTTGAAACCCCTCACGGTGAAGAATTTTGAAAACTTAAAACCGCGTGGTGCGTTTATTAGCTGGCTCGGATTCGACGGGGACTTTACGCCGCCAATTTCACCGTGAAAGTTCGAGCATCGATGCGTTACCCCGATCGAAGCTAACGGTAGCCGAGATTGCTCGGAAAAAGGGGGCCCCGGGTCGCCCGGGGCCGCGAGACCTCGCGCAAGTAAATCCAACTCTCACGGATAAGTAAAATTTAAAACCGTTCCCTCCCGTCCTCAAATTACTTTCCGGAGGTGGAAGCGCGAGGAGGCAGGGCCAACAGGGGGGAAACCAGGACCGGATGATGGTTCGCGAGATAAAAGCAAGCACACCCGGGGAACTTCGGTTGCCACCGAAAGCTCAAGGCCGCATTAATCTCGGTAATTACGTCACCTCTGTTTATCCCCCGCAACGTGCTCGTTTCTCTCTCTCTTTTTCTCTCTCTCTGTCTATCCAAGTCCCTACCCTTCGTCTTTTTCTTTGTCCGTTTCCCTCGCCACCTTCTGTTGGATCCTTGCGGTCGAATCGTTTCCGAGAATACCCTCCCGACGGAATTCAAAAGCGAGCTGGGCAAAGGGATGACGGAGTAGTGACATTTTTCATCCGTCTTTAATGTAGTCGAGAAGTAATTAAGTACCGCGCCCGCGAAAAAGGCAATTAGACACCGCGATGTCGCACAATCGTCCCGATAGGTCCGCCCTAACCCTCGAGGGGTTAGGGAGCGCCAAGGTGGTGAACGAAGCAGAGGCAAATTGGTCGCGAAACTTTCGCGAATCTTCCACGACGGATCGTAACCGGTGCGAATCGACGGACGAGATTTTTGGCCCGCAAACACCCACGGAACAACTGTTTGGGGTGTAAAAATAAATCGGCCCCGCGGAGGGCTCCGGGAACGAGAAGAGAGGGAACGAGGTGTAAACGCGGAAAGGATTTGGGAGAGTAATTAGAGGGAAGCACTATTATGAACGAGCCGGTGAACGACTTGAAAGAAAGAAATACGGACTCCTGTTTGCTCGGGTTCGCGACGCCCACTTTAGCCGCGGCGACGCGTGCTCGAGGTTCGTGAAACTCGCGCGACAGTTACACGGAGTCGAATCTCGAGTTTTTTTTACAAACATTGTCACCTTTGACTGTGAAATGCTTCACGATAAATGAATAGAGAATATATGTGAAAATATAGTTCAAGAAAAATATGATCGGAGAAACCGAAAGAGATTTGGGTAGATGAAATGCTGTGGAGTAACGGAAACGTTCTGTAAAGTGTATCGTTGGTAAAATATCTTGAATGGAAATAAAATTGGGGAAAGAACGACTTTAAAGATCTGCAAAGGAAACAGTAACTTTGTTTGCGATATACCAGTGTAGAATATTAAATAATGGATCTCTATGAAAGAATCTACCAGCAGTCACAGTTTCGATCGTTTCGAAAATATGTTTTCCATTATTAAACCTTAACTCTCGGGAGGACAATCGTCATCGAACTCGATCGAATTCTTCTAGAGATCGAAACACCTTGAAATATTAGAATACACGAAATATTCGAACAAGAGAACACGACTCGAAGCGAATGTACGATTTATTTTTACCTTTTGGTAGAAAATATTAGGTTGTTCGGAAAGTCATTTGATTTTTTTTTTATGAAAATGAAACACAATTTTTTTAGAGCGTATAAACATTTTATTAAATTATATGTACTCCATTTTGGAAAGCGAAAGGTCTTTACGAACAACCCAATACTTCGTCGAGGTGTTACAGTTTCTCCTAGCGAATGAGGACGGATGTCGAATGTTCCTAACGGATCGTAGGATGTTTTTAACGGATCGTAGGATGTTTTTAACGGATCGTAGGAATATCCAGACGAGTCTACGCCATTGGATGACGAATCAATTGACAAGTTACATTCAGACAGGTACAAAAGCTTCGACACAGATGTGGACGAGTCGCGAGGGACAGTGACGGACACCAACGAAACGCGGGAAGATCCTGTCCTCGATGCTGGGAATACTTTGCATAGTTGGCAAGTTAGGCGGAACAGTTTATCGACGAACGGGCGACCAGCGAGCGTGATTAGATTTCGTTCGCACTGGATGCGGAAAGGAGCACGATGTGAAGCCCTTTGCCGGGCGATGTTGCAGGAACCGCGTTTTCCCAAGAGAAGCGAAGAGGTTACGGGGAAGGCAGCGTTATGGTAGACCGCAAAACCAACAAACGATATGCGCCAAGAGACTATGGGGCTCACGTGTGGCGAGCATTCTTAGTCTATGTGGATAGACGAAAACACGTGTACCGCGCATTTGCATTTACGTAACGGCCCGACTCGACGGTTTTCGAAACTGCAGTTAAATAATGTCTTCTGAAAATCTGTTCACGTATAAAAAATACAAATAATAAATAACTACGAATAACAGTGACTAATAATGAGTAACTAAACCAAGTTGAAGTTCGATCGAGTAGTGTTTTATAAAATGAAGACGTTATTTGAGAATAAATTCTGTAAAAGAAAGTAACAAAGAAAACGAACGTTTATATTGATAATTGATTGTAAAAAATTATGCTCGTTGTTTCGAACGTATTGCGGATGTCGGATAGAATTCTTGTTATAGAAATAAGTATTTGAGCGGAAGGATTGACGATTTTGAGCGATTGTCGTTGATATCTTACAAACGAAGAATGTTTTTATATCCGTTATCGAACGGGTCAGTTAAACCGACACGTATTCCAACGAACTTGTACAGAGAGCACAAACATAGAAGGGTGTGCTTCGAAGCGAATTGCCCCTAATTCAGCAATAGCATAGCTTAACCACAAAGCCAGCTAATGCAGCGATTAGGCGTCGTGTACAAGCCAGCGACGTTTGCTCGAGGCGATGCTTCGACTCGCGTGACATCGGAACCGAATGCGATGACTTTGTATATTTACTCATTTATGGAATCACCAAGAAAGCTCGCAATGTTCGTTAGAATCCTTGGAAAATGATCATTTCTTCCTTGGACGTCTTTCACCGAACAAACATTCAATCTTCGTTCTCGATAAAACGCTGAGAATATTTTTTGAAACATAATATGGGCACTGTGAAACTACGTAGAATTTTTCTTCGAAACTCTTCGACGAAACAAAAATTATATCTATGTTCAATTGCAATTCAATTCTAATGAAACGCCAAGAATGTTTCTTTACTTAATATCGACACTTTGGAAGTCCGTAGAAGTCCAAAAATGAATCGATTAATCGTGAAATCTGTTAAGAATGTTTCTCGACACAATATTGTCACTTGGGAGCTCGGAAAATGATTCGATTGGTCCAAAAATGAATCGATTGCGTGAAATCTCTTAAGAATGTTTCTCGACACGATGTTGTCACTTGGGAGCTCGGAAAATGATTCGATTAATGCAAAATTGGACTAGTTTCGTGTAACTCGGTAATCAGAGCGCGATAAGGTTCGTTGGAGCCGCAAAGAAGACGAGCTTCGCTCGATCCACGATCTCAAGACATACCTCAGATTTCGAAGCCATCTGGTTCTGGTATTTCGTAGCTCGGCGCCCTTAAGGACCTATCCACAGGGCAACGGTCAGTCGTTGCGGTCAACTACACAGCTTGTCCGACTCGCCTTCGTGCTTCGGGTCCTTTGGTGATTAACGAGAGGTCAAACCTACCGCCACCCGAAATACGAGCAAATACTCTCTCTCGTGAAATTGGGTTCCAAAGCGAGTCCTGATTGAGGTGTCCACCATTGCGGCCTTCACCAGGCTGACTACTTCATCCGAGGCCAGACTATCGGGGAACGAGCGCCGGGAAACTGGTGTAAATTTGTGTATAGTGTACACAACGTTTTCTCTACGGTACACGCACTAATTGAACACCGTGGTGGCAACTCCGACGAAATTTGGGAACGAAAGTTTTCCACTCGTTATTAGCTCCAGGTATCGAACCGAGCCACTCGAGAAATTAGAGGACCATCGATAACGCGGGAAAAATGATCCTTGGAATATTTTATACAAATTCTCGAGGAATGTTCAATTTCGTATAAACGTTGATTCGGTCGTTGCATACGAAACGACCAATTTCATAAACGGGCAAAGTTTCGCGAAATTTGATGACTAAAATATAATAGTGCCCGGTCTGATGGCAGTTATATTTCAATTCGAAACCGCTTGGTAAATCATTGCGGTATAAAATCGCAAGAGTAAAGTTTAATAATTGTATTCCTAGATTTCTTCGATCGGAGACACAAATACCCTCGTTCCGCGGATGGTGGAAGCTTACGCTATTATTTGAATAATAAAGATTATTTTCTCTGAAACTACAACCGTGGAAAGTTTCGAATACTTGGACGTTTAATATTTACGCAAGTTAGGTCATCGTCGTACTATATTCCTAGAATATCGGAACACTGGCTCCCGTTTCGCTGGCTCGAAAATAAAGTAACCCGGGCGAACGTGCGGACAAAAAATATCTTAATTGCCAGGGAAATAGAAAGTTCCATTTGCGCGCCACCAATTGATCTAATTACTCGCGAGGACAGTTCCCTCGAATGCTCGACGTTTCCTTCAAATATTCACCTACATGGAACGACGCGCGGTGAACATAATCCCCGATTCGTCGGGTCCACTATGTGTGTATTCGCGTACACTCGTGGTCTCGTAACACGAATCCGCCGATAAGAGCGAACGAGAGACACGAGGAGAGTACAAACGACGAGTATCTAAGAAGCACGTCTTCGTTAGCACGAGAACCCGGGGACTGGGGGGTTTATTAGTCAATATAGAATGCTTAGTGTCATATCCCATCAAATGGAATGTCAGCGAGAAGAAAGAGGTTCGTGCGAGGCTGCCACTTTATCGGATTAGTCAGTCGCGGTAAAAGCGTCCCGGAAAACGTACCCTCCAATTCGTTAATTTCCTCGGCCTTGGTCGTTTCTTTCGCGCTGATATTAATTGGCCCGGGCGTTCACGAGAACCTACCGATCTCGAGGTATATTACACCGTACACGTTGTGCATTATAAAACGACGGTGTCTGTTTATTTACTTACCGTCAAGAAAGGAACGAGACTTTGCACGTTATGAAACGACGGTGTCCCTTTTTACTCGTTGTTAAAAATGAATAAAATTTTTGTATATTATAAAACGACGGTGTCTGTTTCTTTACTCACCGTCAAGATACGAACGAGACTTTGCACGTTATGAAACGACAGTGTCCCTTTTTACTCGTTGTTAAAAACGAATAAAATTTTTGTATATTATAAAACGACGGTGTCTGTCTATTTATTTATCATCAAGAAACGAACGAGACTTTGCACGTTATAAAACGACGATATCTGTTTATTTACTCAGCGTTAAGAAACAAGATTTTTGTACACTATAAAACGGCAGTGTCTGCTTTTTTATTCATCGTTACGAAATAAATCAGATTCTCGGTAAAATGAATTTTTATCTTATGGAGAATTTTTCGCAAATGAGGATACTAGTGATTTGAATAAGTTGGGACGGAAAATCTTGGGTGCATGTTAATAAAGAAGATGGTATGGGATCTGTAAAGTTTCTCACGAAGAATTCCCCTACGTAATTCCTACTATAGAGAATAATTTTACTATATTATTATACAAACCATTTTTCTATCTTCCTGTACACCGCCTTCAAACTGAATCTGTACGGTAACAAACGAAACAGCCATCTTAGAAACTATCAAAAACGAAAATATAAATAATTCAAACCGAAAGCAAAAAATCTTAGCTACACCTGCCAACGAAACGAAATCCATTATAAAACGACCCCTATCGACGCTCACCTTCGACCTCCGACTATCATTTTCTACAATCTCGAACACGATACGTTCCACGTATCCGAAAATTCTCCATACAATTTATCCCGACCGGATCGAACGAAAGACGTCCACTTCCCGAACCAACTTCCAACGAATCCCAGCCCCGCTCGAACGATGATCCGTAAAACCAAAAATATCTCCCATCTCTCGTCGCCGCACGGCCATTTTTTCCAGCACGAGACACACGTCGCTACGAGGGGTAACCAACGCGATTATTCCCAAGAATGGAACGCCGATACTTTCGCTATCGGTAAACCGACGCGATTAACGTGCAAGTTGAACGCGCGGCCATTGTGGGGCCCCCTTCGTCCCGTTCCCCTTTCAAACGAGGAACAAAATCGAACCGCGGGAGTGTCCCTGATCCGGTGAACGAACCGGGTGCTATTTTTTTTTCTTCTCTTTCTTTTTTCTATTTTTTTTTTTCGTTTTTTGTTTTTTTTTTGTGTTTCAACGCGTTTCGGGCGTTCGAACTTTTTTTTCGGACTCGCGGGACGTCGAGGGGGAGGGACGGGCGGTATTGTTTATTCAGGAACGTATCAGCGTTGCCGGGCAGGAGGACGGCGACCACGACGGGAAGGCGGACGAAAGCGAGAGGGCCGCGTGAATGGCGCTTCCGGTGGGAACGACGAGCCTCGAGGTCCGTAGGGCTTCGCAGACTCTCGCTTCCGGTCAGGCGTCCGCGTTCCTACCTACCCCATCGAATACAACCCAGTCTCCGGATTTCCCTGTGTTCGTCGCTCCCCTCTTTCACCACGATTCCCCACCCCGGCGGCCACGGTGGTGTCGTTCCTCCACCCTTTTCCCTTCGTTCCAACGCGGCCAGGAGTTCGCTTGCACATCGGACCCACCGGCGTTCGTTAATTAAGATATCGATTCTTATTGTCCGCCGGCTGCCGAGTCGAGCGGACGTCCTGGCCGGCGTCCGATTTCACGCCCACGGTGCGCGTTGTCGGTCATCCGCGAGAAAACCAACCCCTAGATTTCGACCGGTCGACGTCGTTCCACCGACGCGGATCTCTACGTCCCCCTTCTTCTCCTCCTCGCGTCTACCCCGAGAGATTTTCGGATCATCTGGAGGGGATGGTTTCCTATCCGTGACGCGTCTTGAGCGACGCTGCGTCGGCATTCGGAGGATCGAAGGATTCTCTTAGATCGGGGAGAGCGAGTTTGTGGAGTTAGGTTGCTATGTTGGTGAGGATGGACTCAAGTTGATGTTCGTTTCTTTGGGTTTGCGTTTATGGGAAGTTTTTTCTGTAGATGAATACTTTTCGTCTGGGTTAGGTGAAGCGTGGATGATTTCTTTGCAGTTTCTCTGGATTGAGATTTTATTTGGGGAGGATCCAGGGATTGGTTTTTTTGACGTGGATCGGGAAACAACTTTGGGGAATTTGTTCGTGGGATCGAGTTGTGTTGATGTATCGAGAGTGTTGGTTAGATTTTCTAAATTTTATTGCGGAACGCTTTTTATCTCGAGTGGGTAAGACGTAGATAATAAATTCTTTGTAGTTTCTTTAGATTGAGATTTTATTTGAGGAGGATTGATTTTATGACGTAGATCGGGAAACAGCTTTGGGATATTAACTCGTGAGATCGGTTTGTGTTGATGTCGTATCGAAAGTGTTGTTTAGATTTTCCAAATTTTGTTACGGAACGTTTTTTATCTCGAGTAGGTGAGACGTAGATAATGATTTCTTTGTAGATAATGATTTCTTTGGAGTTTCTCTAGATTTTATTTGAGAAGGATCACGGATTAGCTCGTGACGTAGCTCGGGAAATAAAGCTTTGGGAAATTAGTTCGCGAGTTGTCCTCGGTGGCCTTCGAATCAGATACAAAATAATAACTCGTTTCTTCGTCCTACCTTGTTTACTAACAAAGCTACTTTTACACGCAATGGTGTCATTACTTCGCGACTAGTATAACACTATCCAACCGATGTAAATACTCATTGCTTTGGCATGGTAAATCATAAACGCAAATAGAAAATTAACGTTTCGTGTGATATTAATAATACCATCTATCAAAATAATGAAACATATTACCTATTCGATGACCAAAGAGAAAGAATACAAAGATATCGAAGCAACACAAATTATGATTTTTAAAAAGCAAAAATAAGTCTCATCGAGTCCTACCGGCGTAATATTAATCTAAAATATATTTCAAACTCGAGTGAATGTACACACCCAAGTACCATTGACAAACGATCGTAAACATATTGAATTGCAACATATTGAAAACAGTATTATTCGTCGTTCCTCTAAAAGTACGTAAAATTGTACCCGTCCTCTCCGTCTGTTTACAACTAATGAAGAAATGCTCGAGAAGATTCCACGGTGCAGACTCGAACCCACACTCACCCTCTCGTTCGGCAACTGATCGCGAATCTTGGAGAAAGATTCCTTCGTGTTCGCTCGAGACACGTGAAAACCGAGTTCGGAAATAGGAAGGGACGGTAATTCCGTTTACCACGGAACGAAATCAATGAACAACGTATTACGGAATCGAATCCGGAAGACGACTTAACATTCCCGGACCACTCCACCTTTGAGGGAAAGCAACGCGGAATCTCGACGAAGAGAAAAGAACGCGCGAGGGTCGTATCGTTGGAAACGATGGCACGCGACTGCCCGAAGGGTGAATCTGCACACAGACGTCCACGTAGAAACCTCAAGTAGGGAAGGATCGTGAAGGATGACCAGGGTTGTCACCTGATAAATATCTTTATGGTCGTGCAAGCGAACCGTCCCGGTGTCGCCGTTCATCCTATCCGGCCCTTCCGCGCGGAGGTTACGCCGCAGACGGCGTCGGCCGCGACCTGCCGCGTAAAAACGAAACACAAGGGGGCCCCTGGACAGAGACGAACGGAATCGGGTAATTACGAGGATTAATCTTAAGTCCCCGTAAAGTCCACCACTTGTGGAATCTGTTCCCCCTTTTGCCGCGGTAATTCGGCCCCGAAGCCCTTTTCCACACTGGAGGACCGTGAAAAATCCGCGAGTCGCGATTCACCTCTTTGTTCCTGGCTCTAATGCTACGATATTGAAGCTCGATCTCGGTGCCTTTGGATCGAGATGCTTCGACGAGATGTTCTGAACGAATACGGCGATGAATACGAGGAAATTGTATATTTAAAATCGAGAGTACAATCTACTTGTTGCTGCGAAAAAATTGTTACTATGGACTGGTAGACGATGCGAAAGTTTCTTCTTTAAAAGCAGTTCGAAAACGAAGATGTTTTCGTTCTGAACGAATACGACGATGAATACGAGGAAATTGTATATTTAAAATGGAGAGTAGAATCTACTTGTTGCTGCGAAAAAATTGCTACTACGAACCGGTAGACGATGCGAAAGTTTCTTCTTTAAAAGCAGTTTGAAAACAATGTCCCATTACGAATATTGTAGATCGAACTCTTCTTCTGTATCGCACGGAGGCTCTTTTCTCGAACATGATTCCGTTCTTCAGTGGTAAATTAACAATCCATGGAACACGAACGTGAAGAGTTACGAGAGTACTGTAACAATACCAATTTTTGCACACTTCTCTGTTAATTCTTTACATTTGTGTCTCGCTCCGTACAGACACTTGTCGCGGCAACATTTAAAATACCCTCTGAAGCATCGACGAACAAATTCCGATCAGATCGATACATTCTTGACATCATTCGCAGTGCAATCGTTAATATTATCGCGGCAATCGTTAATATTATCGCGACAATCTTTGATTTGATTCCCAAGACCAACTATGCTTGGAAAAAAAAATAGTCCTCGAGTCTCCGAGAAGAATTATCCCTCGAAGGGAACGCGAGCGGGACCCTAACCTCGCTCACGTAGTCGGAAGTGGTAACGAAATTACGTTCCGCGGGACCGTTTCCGCGTCTTATGGAAATCTTGGTGGGCGATAATTTTTTTCTTTCTTCTTTTTTTTTTTTTTATTTTGCCCCTCGTTTCCACGATGGGCGTACGGTCGCGTACGTACACACACCATATGTAGAACGTCGAAGCTACAGGTGTCAGCGAGAACAGTATTTTTCAGCGAGGCTCTGGGCGAGGGTGTAGGTGATAGAGGAGGAGGGAAGGGGAGAAACGTTCGGAGGAGAGCGAGAAGAATGGAACGACGAAGAGAGAAAGAGAGAGAGAGAGAGAGAGTCTCGTTTCATCGTGAGCGGGGTAGCCGAGCCGTGTGCCGGCACGCACGTTGAATCTGCTAAACGTTCCCGCTCGTGCGTGAAATGCCTCGATATCACTGTTTTATTTCGGCTGGTTCGTTCCTCGCCGCTCTCTCGCGTTTGCAATTCTATCCTTTTTACCCTTCGGCCCGTTCGCGAGCCGGTCGCACGCGCAACCCTTCCTCTCTCGTTCTCGTTCTCGTTCTCGTTCTCGTGTTCGCTCGTGCGGATTTGATGACCCTTCCTGGTTCGATTCGATGATCGTTTAATCGTCCACGAGTAATTAAAACGCAGCGGTGACTGGCTGCCCGGAACGCGTTTTCTTTCGTTCGAGCGAAACGGGATGTTCGATCCGATTAATGAACTCTAACTATTTCAGGTACAGTTACTGAGCATGTGAAACGATAGAAAATAAGTAGAACTAAGAAATGGAGTAATTAGATGCTTAATTAGGAGATGGAATATTAACAGTATTATAATGTAATTTGTACAGAATTATTTTAATTGTTCACTATGAGAAAGAAAGATGGGACATTTCTTAAGCCATTATGCACCGAAGAGGTAATAATCGATGATACGTATTTATTTTTCGTGCGAACGGGTTCTTATTCGAGAATTGTCACGCAATAGTTTCTCGAGCTTTCAGGAGAGAAACTTCTAGACTTGCAGGGCCTTTCAAGGTAGTCTGCTACCGGCAGGTACGATTCACTTCGAAGTGCATCCCTTGGAGCAGTTTTTACGCGCAATAGTGAAAATAATGATAAATTGGCAAAGTAGAAATAAATATACAAAGTGCATTATTACCTAATTTGATTATTTTGATAATTAAGTGAACGAGAGGAAGATACTCGTCCATTTAAATTCTTGAAAGTATTAAAAGCAGAGGGCGTGTCATTGATTCTGTTTCTTCGAAACGAAATAAAACTAAGAACCTCCCTCTGGAATTGATACATGGATGCATAATTTTAAACAACATTCCGTACGTTCAATTTTCTCGATTTCTCGATCGAGTAAACGACCAATTGATAATCGTACAATTCCATCGCGCGATGTTCACGCCGGTCGTTCTCGAACGAAACGAATCGATTCTTTCCCGATCGGACGGTCGCAGGGTCGGCACGCTCCGTGGATTCTCCGATAAATCGATAAATCGCGAAGTGGTCCGTTAGGCCAATTTAATTAATAATTATCGGCTGGAAGAGGAGCACCTTGCACAATGGCGATACTTCCTTCTGGCGTAATCCTTGGAAGATTAACGAGCCCGTGCCAGGAGGGACTTCTCTTTCTCTCTCTTCCTTCTTCTCTCTCTCTCTCTCTCTCTCTCTCTCTCTTTCTCTCTCTCGTCCATTTTCTCTTGCGCGTTCAACGGTCCTCTCCGTCCCGGTCCCTATCTCTCTTACAGCCGCAAGACGCCATAGCGCGCCTTGCGGTGGTTGCGGCAAGAACCCTCGCCGTACCCGCATTAACGCAATTATGAATTTGTCGCGTTGGGATCTGACAATACAAGATGTCGCTACCACTCCCCCGTCCTCGTTCCCCCTACCTGTTTCTCGACATCGTCCTCCGACACCCTGAACCCGCCGCGCCGCGTTTACGCTAAAACCGACTCGGGTTCCTGCGGATGAAAAGAACCGGAAAGAAACTTTCTACCTGGTTCCACAGTACCTGCGAAACAGCCGAATTTCGATTATTTATGTTTCTCGCGCTTCGATGCATTCGTTTCGGGACTGAACACGTTTTCAAAGGGACGATATCGTGGTCGAGTATTTCAAGTAATACTATACATTTCGTTGTGACACTTCGAGTCAAGGTCTGTACGTTCGTTCTTTTATTTAAAAACGTATTTAAAAACTCATCTCGATATCTCCCGAAGCACAATATATAGAAAGTTAAACATTTGTTCGATATATTCTATCAAGTACAATGCATTTTGTATATATTGGGTGATTTCGTATTTTTCTTTGGTGGAAATGAAACATGATATTTTTAGAGCGTATAAACATTTTATTAAATTATATATTCTCCATTCTAGAAAACGAAGTGACTTTCCGAACAATCTAATAGTATCGATTATCTAACGCATGAAAAAATACGCAGTATCGTTTAAAGGGCCCAAGATCACCTCTATATTTTCTGAAACATAATATCTAGAAACTAAGCAAGATTACCTCAATATCTCCCGAAACAATCCATAAAGAAACTAAGCAAGACTACCTCGATATCTTCCAAAATACAGTACACGAAAACTTCTCTTCGATACCTCCCTCGAACACAACTTCGCGTAAAATCATCTTCCCTGAAATCAACGTACAACTTCTCGCACCAGAATCCTTCATACCCAAACAGCCCAACGCAACACTCGCAAACACCCAGTACCCTTAAATCTTCGAACGAAGCATCGATTCTGCTCCTTCCTATTGTAATAAACAAAATTCAATACCGTGAGCATCCGTTCGGCTACCAATACCTAACCCCAGTTACCTCGAACCCGCCCCCGTGGCACTTGAAACATCAGTTTCGATCGTCTGGTCTCGCTCGCAGCTACGTCGACCTACACCCCCTTTTGGATCGATTTGCAACGCACGTCGGTGCAGCAGCGATCGAAACACGATGGAACTCGGCTGGTTCCTGAGCCGCGAAGACTCGATTTCCGTATTCTCTCGGGGCATCGTCGAATCGATAACGGAGGCATCGCGTGCCTCCTTGTTAAACCGCGTCAACCGTTTCGCGGCGAGGCAAGCGGGCGCAGTTTCGGCCGACCCAAGTTAGTTTCGAAGGGTACCTCCGACGATAGCGGGCACAGGAACGGTCCGAGCTGTACCGTGCGGTGGCGTACAATGGCTAGAACGACGGAGGATCGTTGCGGCGAGCCGCAGGCGACTGCTGGCGACCGGTTTCTCGCGACAAATTCCTCCTAGTTGGAGCGTTTCGCTCTGCTAACCCTCTTCCGTTTCCCTGGTCGCGGAGCGAAACGACGTAGCGAAAGGAGGGGCACGCAAACTCCGTTATCACGAGCTGAAGGTGACGACGTGGGGGTTTTCACAGAGCCGCGAGACGTTGCAACCGGCGAGAAAATCAATCGACCTCGAGCACGACCCTCGTGGAAGAGGTCCGGAATCGAGAGAGGTGTGCGTACCCCCTTTCGCCTTTCCTGTCGCCCCCTGAAACGGTCAGAGGATCGGGTTCTCGAAGGACGCGGGAGGGTCGCCTCTAAACATCCACACAGCGATACCAGAGGGTGCCTATACCTCGATGGCGTTACCACCGGGTGAATGCCTAGTCAGCCCTTAATATCGTAAGAGCCTCGAATCCGCGCAAACAAACCACCCGGCGCAGGACCTGGCCGACGGTTTAAGCACCCGGGGAAAGCCCCGGCCTTAACCGTTCGACCGCCGCTGGCCCTATTATCGCTAACTAATAAGGGACCTAATTGAAACGTCGGCCTTTTGTTTCCGGTACTCGAGCGCTGCTCGCTTTTCCAACCCGTGCTTGTACACGCGGCGGCTGTTTGACCAGGTAGACGAGGAGGTGGGGTACTCGGTGCGGTACTCTTTCGTGGGGAGAGGGTTACACGGGGGGTGGGACCGGTTCTCTCAAGTACGGATTGAAATTAATTTTCGAACTCGAATCGCTGGAACGGAATTTTCGTCGAGCGTCTCGAAAGCACCGATGCCCAACCGGGGGATCGATAGCGCTCGTCGCCTACCTCGAGCGAGTTCTCGCGTTTCCGTTCGTTCCCCGATTGCACCACTTTTCCTCTCGTGGTTTCTTTTCAACGTTCGGATCGTACGCGAGGACCGAACACGAGCACCTTCAACACTGGGGGTCGTGGATCGGGTTCTCGGAGAACGTAAGAGGTTAAGAGGACAATCTCTATGTTTCGCTTCGTTTCTACGCGTTATAGATTTTGTAGACAAAGATTTCGCATGAATTGTATTTGAGAATGTTTATCGAAGAAAAGTTTTTATACAAACTCTTGGCCAGCGTAGCTGGAAAAATAAACTAGACTTCCAGCAGAAGGAGCAAAGAGACATAGAGGTAAACATTGTACATCCGAATTAAGTACATAATACGTATATGAATAGGAATCGTGGTTCGTGTTCTATCGATAAACGCGAAAATTGAAAAGTTCGCCAACTTCTACCCGCGCTGAACTCGGCCAATCGTCCGACCCGAGTGGACGATTCTTTCCCCTGTGATTTTATTTTGTAGAACAGCGCAGAAGCTGGTCTACAAAAATTGTAGACTACGTTAAAAATTGTAACGTACATCCTGCGTCCACCGCGTCACCTATCCTCCTTCGGCTTGAAATCTAGCTTACGCTTCCAGAGAGAAGCTATCGACGACAATTCGTGAAACGTGTAATCGGTTCCTCGAGATGTCTTTCACGGTCAGTGTCCAGCCAGTTGACGACCGCAACTACTTCCCACGGGTGAACGGAGCGGGGACCTCGATTAAAGTAACCACTGTTATCGAGAGAGATCGCGATTCACCCTCGATCGTCACCGATCGCTCGTGGAGCTCGTATCGGCGCGTTGGACACGCCGCGCGTATTTCATATTCCACGCATACCGGCTGCCAGTTGCCCGCTCCGCGCGCGGGACATTATTCCTGCCGGTTGCAATCATATTAGTTTCCGAAGTTATTAGAATATTTATGCGAGACCGACGTGGGGTTATGCATGGACGTCGGTCTCTCCTCGACGCTCACCCTGTTCGTTGGTCGTCGACGTCGCCGACCGTGGTCCCGACAATTCTGTTCGTGAAAATCGTGACCCCCCCTTGGGCCCCCCAGGATCGATGCAAGCGGAGGAAGAGGTCGAGATACTCCGCGATTTCTCGTTTTTTTTCTACGAAGCTTTCGTTTCGAACGATGGATATTTTATACTGGACAAGAGAACATTTTGTAAGACTTGTACGGTGTAATTGTCGACGAATCGGATTCGTGGTTGAATTACGCATGGTTTTGTTTTTTTATTAAGAGGATCGTAGTTTATAGCGCGAGTGGTGGAGAAGAGGAGTCGAAACTGAGCGAGACGAAGCGGTAACGAAGAATGACTGGAATCCATTGGCGTAAACACGAGATACTCAGCGATTTCTGATTTGTTTTTTACGAAGCTTTCGTTTCGAACGATGGATATTTTATACTGGACAAGAGAACATTTTGTAAGACTTGTACGGTGTAATTGTCGACGAATCGGATCGGTGGTTGAATTATGCATGGTTTTGTTTTTTTATTAAGAGGATCATAATTTATAGCGCGAGTGGTGGAAAAGAGAAGTCGAAACTGAGCGAGACGAAGCGGTAACGAAGAATGACTGGAATCCATTGGCGTAAACACGAGATACTCCGCGATTTCTCGTTTTTTTTCTACGAAGCTTTCGTTTCGAACGATGGATATTTTATACTGGACAAGAGAACATTTTGTAAGACTTGTACGGTGTAATTGTCGACGAATCGGATCGGTGGTTGAATTATGCATGGTTTTGTTTTTTTATTAAGAGGATCATAATTTATAGCGCGAGTGGTGGAAAAGAGAAGTCGAAACTGAGCGAGACGAAGCGGTAACGAAGAATGACTGGAATCCATTGGCGTAAACACGAGATACTCCGCGATTTCTCGTTTTTTTTCTACGAAGCTTTCGTTTCGAACGATGGATATTTTATACTGGACAAGAGAACATTTTGTAAGACTTGTACGGTGTAATTGTCAATGAATCGGATGGGTGGTTGAATTACGCATGGTTTTGTTTTTTTATTAAGAGGATCGTAGTTTATAGCACAAATTGTGGAAAAGAGACGTCGAAACTGAGCAAGACGAAGCGATAACGTAGGACGACTAGAATCCATTGGCGTCGACACGGATCTAGAATATTAATTTTGGATGGAACTGAAAGATGCTTAACGCGTTAATTGGCGCGGAATTAACATTCGGATAATAATTATCGAAAGTACGAAATATCGTAGCTGGTTACTCGATTTAAAATCGTAAACAATGTTTCTCGAATAATATTCTTCCCCGTTACTATATTCGCCCTCGATCTTCAAAATTAACCGAGACAATTCGATACACCCTTTTTCCTACTCCTGTACCCACCTAAAGATCGTCATCTACGTTCACTAAAGCTTCTCATCGCAAAGTATCGTTTCCAATTTATACAATTTTCATAAACTACTTACAACAATCATAGAAACATATTAATAGTAGCTACCTGAGCTACTCAACAGCTACCTAAACTTCTGAGCTTCCGTTTACTTCGAACCGTAAGTATTTATTTCTTTCGCAAAGAAGTCGATCGATTACAACAATCATAGAAATATATTAATAGTAGCTACCTGAGCTACTCAACAGCCCTAAACCCTCAACAACCTAAACTTCTGGGCTTTCGTTCACTTCGAACCATAAGTATTTATTTCTTTCGCAAAGAAGTCGATCGACCACGACAACAATCGTAGAAATATATTAATAGTAGCTACCTGAGCTACTCAACAGCTACCTAAACTTCTGAGCTTTCGTTTACTTCGAACGGTAAGTATTTATTTCTTTCGCAAAGAAGTCGATCGACCACGACAACAATCATAGAAATATATCAATAGTAGCTACCTGAGCTACTCAACAGCCCTAAACCCTCAACAACCTAAACTTCTGGGCTTTCGTTCACTTCGAACCATAAGTATTTATTTCTTTCGCAAAGAAGTCGATCGACCACGACAACAATCATAGAAATATATTAATAGTAGCTACCTGAGCTACTCAACAGCTACCTAAACTTCTGGGCTTTCGTTTACTTCGAACCGTAAGTATTTATTTCTTTCGCGAAGAAGTCGATCGATCGTTGAATAACAATTTCACCGAAGTATACTCGGAATTTAGTATCGAGGTAAAGCTCGAGCGTTAATAAGCTGCCGCGTGTGGATCGAATATTTATTCCGGCCGAGTGCGCGGGAAATTGCCGAAAGTTTCGAACGTCGCTGGCATTTCGACGGAGCTTCGATTGCCCGATGCACGCACGTATTACGTCGTTACGGCGTTAAACGACGGTGACCCGTGCTCGCGTGCCGAAACTTTCCACCGAAATCGAGGGAAACGGTGAAACAGCGTGGAAAACGCTGGAAATCTTTTCCGTACGCGAGCCAGAGATACGAACACGACGCCGAATATATTCGAGAGGGGAAACGATCGCCCCCGAACGCGACGAAATAAATCAACGAACAAACACTTACCTTGTTGACGCACGGTTGGACTGACTGTTCGCGTGAGACACTGCTGCAAATCGTTCGAGAGACCGCTCTGTCGCGTTTTGCTCAGATACAACTGAAAAAAACACAGAAACGAAGGTGTTACGTACGTGTCTTGTAAATGCACGAATATTTGTTAACTATTCGTTCTTTATTCTTTGTTTCTTTATTGCGTTGAATGTCTACTGTTCGTTCAGAGGTTTTCACTAGTGCATTGTACGAATATCGTAGAAAATTCACGCACCATTGAGAACTGGAGTTAACTCTCTCTCTCTAGTTAATTATTGAGAATCAGATACAAATATCAAAGACACGAGACTGACAAGAAGTACATTTAATCTCACGAAACGTTTAACCAAGATTCAAAGCGAGCGTAGAAAATATTAATTGGATTATCCGTCTTCGATGAACTACTTTCTCGATGGAACGTGATTTCAAGCGCGCGATCATCTTAATTTCGTCGCGTTCGTCGCTCTAAAGAGCAACCATACTCTCGAATAATAAAATTTGGTTCGCTGGAAGCAACACGATCCACCTATCGCGAAACGTTCAAGATCGGGACGTGGCTCACGTCGAGTTTTCCCTTTCGGGACCCTGGCACTCGACTCTCGTTTCGTCCTACCAATAAGGAACTCTCGATTCGTCCGATCGTAGAATTTCGGTATCCCAATCACGCGCTAAGGGTGAACCATCCCCTTTAATATTAGGACCGTGCTCGGACCGACTCGTCTTGATATAAAATAAAGGGCTGACATGTGAGCACAGGGTAGAGAATCGAAACGGGGCAGAGCGAGTGAAAAGAGAACGCGCGACTCCAAGTGGAACGAAGACGGGGATGGGGCGAGGAAGACAGTCGAGGGAAGGGTGGCTTCACCACCATCGTGAGGGATGACTGAGCGAGTCGGTTAAACGGGCGTCTTCTTTCATAAATTTCGAGGGGCCCCCGGATAAAGGTTTAGAATAAATCGTTCGACCTGTTATCCACTCCGACGTCGGCAGATAACGCCAGACGAGCAACCCCGAATGGTTCAACAGTTTCTCCTTGCAATATACAACGCGTTCTAGCTGCTCGCTGTATATCGGAGGAATAATTAATTTTTATCGGGGCGAAGACGAACCGAGAATTTTATCACGGTCAAACGGTAAATAAAGAGAGTAACGGTGTACGAGCGTCGATCGTCTTCGATGATTTATAGTTTCCAAACATGTTACCAAAGAGTAGATATATGGGTGCAGTATGGACGACGTAAGAAATTTTCATTAGTATCGACGGACAATTTATAATATTATCCGAGACTTCGCGAGGGGAATGTATCCAATGTTCCTTCTCGAACGAAAAGTGTGTTATCGTTTAAACCGAAGTATCCACGGTTTTGAGTAACTTTGGACAGGATCTGTTCAATTTTTTAGACGAGTATGCATATTTACAAGGGATAACGCAGATGTCCCGAGACAAAATCGACAAGACTGTGCGTTATGACAAGAGAGAGTGATCGTGTTAGATTCGCGTTGCTATCAAAACTTATCACAGCATGAAAATATTCGCGGTTAGAGTCTAGAGGCTAAAATTTCAAATTCCTCCAACTGCTCGCTCATAAACGAAACTTAGAAACTTAGGAACAGTTCGAGCTCGAGAGCTATCGAACTGTCCCTGGGAGAAACGATCCGCGTTGCTATCGATATTTCTCGGAGTGTAAAAATATTTACCAACGCGTTACAAATTCCTTTCTACTTAGGATCTATAGAATTTCAAATTCTCTGAACAATACTAATATAGAGTAATCTAGACAGTAGCACTATCAATATTTCTCAGAGTATAAAAATATTTACTAACGCGTGACAAATTATTTAGGGTCTATAGAATTTCAAATTCTCTGAACAATACTAATATAGAGTAATCTAGACAGTAGCGCTATCAATATTTCTCAAAGTATAAAAATATTTACCAACTCGTTACAAATTATTGAGGGTCTATAGAATTTCAAATTCTCTGAACGATACTAATACAGAGTAATCTAGACAGTATTTGCGACGTATACCTCCCAAAATGTTATATATTCGAACTCATGGAAGCCTACAAAAGTTCACCACAATTTAAACTCGAGCTACCGATCATTTCACGAGGAGAAACGATTCGCGAAACCACGTTGTCGAGAAACGATTCCGCCGCGCGAAGCGTCAATGTTGCACTTTGCACGCCGTAACTCACGAGGCGCGGGTCGTTCAAAAAACAGCGAGCGCAATATGAAAGTGGAAGAAGCGGGTCCTGGAGCGCTCATAAATACGTCCTCGAAGATCGCACAAATCGCTCGTTCGAAGCCAATCCCCTTCGCTGTTACCCTGCTGGAGATACGAGAGGGAACCCTTCTTCGTCTCGCGGGTAGATACTCTCGGATAAGTATATATACGTAGGTGTACGCGTATGCAGACACGCGTCGATATAACGTCCGGGCGTATAGCACTCGCGATATAGAAAGAACCTTACGGGGGGTCGGTGAAGGGGCAGCGGGGATGCGAAACCGAGGCCGAAGGGAGCAGCCAAGGAGGGCAGAGAGGCCAAACCAGCCAGAAAGCCAGTCCAATTTCTCAAACCTGTCCAATCCGTGTCGTATGCAAAATCAATCACGCTCCTGCTTCCAACGCCAACCACCCGTCGAGTCTCCGAGACCCCACGATTTTCAAATCCGACCGAAGCCGCGCGGTAATCCAACTCCTGGGGCGAAACTTCTCTCGCTCGTCCGCGATCGCCTGGACGCTCGGAACATCTTCGTTCCACTTTTTCCTACCGAGTTCCCGCGTATCCAGCCGCGTCCCCGTGCCTCGTCTCGAAACTTAAATTCGCGTCGAAGTCACGGAGATCGAGACATCCACCCCCCTCTTGCACCGTCTCGATTTACTTCTCGACTCGGTGGGAAATCATTTTGCGAACTCGCTGATAACGGTTCGATCGATAACGAGAGGAGTGCATTTATCGAAGGACAAGGGACAATTGGAGCAGGAGCGTGTTCATTGGTTCGAGGTTTCGTTTCTAGATTGGACATTTTTTGGGATGAAAGTATAAGAAAATGAAACGTGATGCACGAGGGGAATGTTTTTCTATTCTTAGGGAATAGACTATTCGATCTTCTCTGAGAAAACAAATTTTGTTGAATGAAAGTACAAGGGACTTACTGTTGGAGTGCAGTGATACGATAAATATATAGTAGAAATACCAAGCATGGAAAATTACTACTCGCACCAAAATGATACGTAAGAAGCATAGAGCCGCGAAACGAGGAGAGTAGACCGTTCGATTCGTATAAGATTTCAACCTCAGTTGTTAACGTATTCGTGATTAAAGCGACTGGCGTGCAACTCGGCTGATTTAATTCAATATTCACTTGCGGTTAATTTCGCGCCGCGGAGCGATACCTGAAAGTATCTTTCACAGAGTTTGCAAATTGGCAACTATTATTTTCGCACCATGCGTCGCGACACGGTTCTCCGGAAAGCGCGGTCGACGAGATATTCCAGCATCAACGTTTCTCGCCGCACAACGCGCAACGTTTCTCGTGCGCGCGACTCGTGACCTCGGTTCACGCGTACCGGCGCGTCAGTTGCAAACTCGCCGATCGTACTCCCGCCACGTCTGTGTATCGCGCGCGAGCGAGCGGAGAAAAAGATGAGAAGAGTGAACGTTAACGGAACGGGAAGCCATTAGAAAGTTCTCTTCACACGCGAGCGTTCATTTCGAGCCTACCCATTGATATGCATCACCTTCGATCGCGGCTGCAATCATTACAGGAGGACCTAAGGGTGAGTTCGCGTGGGGATGCTAAGGCCGCGCGCGGGCAGCTTCAAAAAAGTAATTTGTCCTTTGGGGGCAGCGACTTCAAAGTGCTCACGGGACATTTGTCCCGCGAGCAGGCTTACCCTGACGAGCAACGTTCTACTTGCGCACCCTTTCTACTTGGCGGCGCATCAGACTTGCTGATTTTTCCCGGCCCGAAACGTCGGGACGTTGTCCGGCGTCGGTTCGCGCGTCAAGGGGCCCCCGGTGTCGGAACTCGGACGACGAAGGCGAACCGAGGGGTGGGGCGAGGTGGTGGCTACGAGGGGTGCGAAAAGTTTAGCATACGCATTTTGTACATTGAAATCCCGACACGCTCGTCCAACTTTAAATTGAAACCCGGCTGCCGCTTGCCTCCAACCCCGGGGGCGTCGATAACCCGTCGTCGTCGTCGTCGTCGTCGTCGTCGTCGACGTCGTCGTCGTCATCGTCCACGCGGTCGTCCTGCTTAGAATCGCGTCGAGACTTCGAGAACCAGGAATCATCGTGCCCCGCCATGGACCGATCGATCGGCCATTGGCGGGAAATTTGAACGAAAAATCTCCAGGGGGCGATCTTCGAGACTGTGGTGTCGAATCTTGGGTTTATATCGTTCTTTTAGAAGAAAGAAGAAGGTGGATATTGTTTACGATAGGTAAAAGATTCTAATGTTGATTTCTGTAAACCCCGGAAGACGATTTACCATGTGTGAAATACTTTTTCTCATTTCTCTTTCTTAATAATCTAATTTACCAGTGACTTCTCGCGCGAGATCGATCGCTCTATCTTTGGCGGGAAATTCAACCGAAAATCGTTGGGAAAATCCTCCAGGATGGATTCCACGTATCTCGAGTGTCTACAACTCGTTGAGAAGAAACAAGTAGATGGACAACGTTTCTAATCGGCAATTTCTCGTGTTAATTTCCGTGACTCCGGCAGAAAATTCACGACGCACGGGACACATTTTCCTGCTTCTCTCTCACGAGAATTTAGAAGAACGACTTTCCGCGCAACGATGATCGTTTCGCTATTAGCGGGGAGCGAAAGACGTCGTGGAAAGCGATCCAGGACTCCAGAGTCTCCACTCTCGAGTTTCTACAATTCTTTGGCACGAAATGAGAGAAAAAACCCCCGATTGGCGAATTCCTACGTTAATTCCTGTAACTGCAGCAGAAAATTCGCGACGTACGATAAGGGACACTCTCCATGACACTTTTTCTGCCTCTCTTTTGCAATAATCCAATTTACAAGCAACTTCCCACGCAGCTAAATCCGGTCTTTATGAGAGGTGACCATAATGAGACTGGGCATTTTTAATTAAATAATACTAATCACGGAAACCCTCTTACGCAGGCAAATCTCATCTCGTCCCTTCCCCCACCCCCTCGAACCTATCTTTCCTTCCCCGGGCCCCCTGTACCCCCCACCCCCCGTCCTTCTTCTCATCCTACCTATCTTTCTCTGTCTTTCGGCGCCCGTGAGTCGTCTCTCTTTTAGACTTCGAATTGTAATTAACATTTGGTTCTCCCATTAGTGTAATTAAAGTGCCATTCCATAATCTAGGAGGCCAGGAGAGAGAGAAGAGGGGCACCTTATCTTTCAGACTTCAGCCTCGACTGCGGGGGTCGTTTTAACCCCGCCGGGCGTCTCCAGCCCCTTTTCAGGAGCACGCCGCCGCTGGTGCCTGTAGCTTCCTTCGGCGATAACTCCTTTCTGGAAAAGGACTCCTCTCTCTCTCTCCTCTCGTAGATGGAGGGCGATGGAAGAGAATCGAGGGGTCGGGGCAGGGGGAGAGAGAGAGAAAAAAAAAGAAAAACGACGATTAAAACGTTTGGAAATCCGATCCCCGGTCGTTCTTTCGCGACCCGACCCTACTTCTTCTCTCGCAGCTTCACAGAAAGCGGAAACGCTCTCAGAAACAGCCAAGTGCGTTCGAACGTTTTCCACGCGATGACCTCCGATACCATGACGAAACTCTCATTTAATTAATTATAAAACACGAATTATAAAAGATTTATTTTAATTCCAACGATACGTAGAAACGATTTTTCAACGTTTCGAATTACAAACTGTCCCTTTTAGCGTATTTCTAAGGCTTTTAGGTAGATATTGCAAAGTAAGGCTTCTAATTTCGAAGGCTTTTAGGTGGATATTGTAAAGTAAGTCAAAATTGTAAAATGAATTTTTTTAGAAGGATTTCTCCAGTGGGAAGTGACTTTGAAAGTCTAGTGGGTAGAAATCTGTCAGTATTTGTTCTTCGTGTGCATTGCACGCTTTACAGAATGTATATAAATTTAGTGTAACATTCTCTACGTAACAATAATTCGAAATTAATTTCACACTGTGCACAATTGAAGACTTTCTGTTTGCAAGTTCACTTTAGAATCTAGTGCGTTGCGTAATCCCAAACCTGTTTCCTTGCATCGAAATTGAAATATTGTCAAAATTCTTTTCTATGACCAATGTAGACCCTACGATATAGCAAGTTACCGAGACAATCGGAGCAAAAAATGTCCTTCCTACACAATTACTAAATAAAATCCCAATTACTAAATAAGTCCCAAACAACAATCCAAGTATAAACTCTCTCTATTCGTCTAAAAGAAATCTCTATTACAAAAAGAAAATCGAAGCACCCCAGCGATTCAATTATCGAATAAAATCGTTAAGACACCTCCATTGAATACAAACCTGACTATAAACTCCCTCTATTCGCCTAAACAGGATCTCTGTTGCAAGAAAGAAAAAAAAACCCCGGATTAAACACCTCGGAGCTACTCGAAGACTGTACCAATCTACCTATTCTATCAAAAAGATCCAAAGATTGCCCGTGGCAGAAGCGAAGATAAAAATCTCACCCCTGGTGGAGGAGAAACAACGATGCAGGCGGTTGGAAGCCCTCTAGGCATTAAAATAAAGAAAAGCAAGGAGATAAGGAGCCCGAAGCGCGTTGACATTTTCCGGTGGTTGAGTTAATAATGCGCGCGGTACACAGGCCACCGACCGTGGCGGGAACACAGAGGAGGAGGAGCGGATCCGCAAAGTGGCACCATAAAGAGGCGCGGATGTGTTTATTCGGGAATTTGCCTTTTTTTTTTCTTTTTTTCTTCCTTCCTCTCCGCGTCGAGTTCCACCCCCGGTCGCTGCGAGATTTTATCTTATTTTCGGCGACGATCCCGAAGGATTTATGCCCTCTCGGTCGCGGCCCCGGTCTTGGGGCGGTGGTGAACGAAGAACGAGGAAGAGCAACGAGGAAGACGAACGATGGCCGAAACGAAAGGGTGGGCGCGGTCGAGTCGAAGGAAAAAGCGGAAGAATCACGATGCAATTATTTTCGTTCCAGCTCGTGAACAGATTTTAAGGTCGTCCGGCTCCAGCCGCTGGACCGAGGAGGAAACCGTGGAGCAAGGAGGAGGGACACCAGGGGTGGTGGTTCGATGCCTCGGAAGGCCAGAAAGAAGGATTAACCTCGTCAAGTGGGAGAGTCCGTGACAAAGACGTTAAAGTGGTCGAAGGGGATGAGATATATCGGCCGAAATCTGGGGTGAACGTTCACATCGTTCGAGCGTCGTGGGACGTCGAGACACTAATGGCATTTTTATTATTTCTCTCCGGTGGCGCCCCCTACCTCCGCTTCCCTCTCGCCGATAATGGGCCGCCTGTATGGTCCATTGGACGCGTGACAGGGTTGACAGCTTCTCACCTTTTCTTCGGGTCTCGGTCGCGCGGCTAGATCGATGCACGAACGACGTGTCGCGTGCGATGGAACTTGACAACGAGAAATGACGCGATACAGCTCTAATACGCGGGAATAAATTTACTAAGGGGTGGTGCCGAACGATCCGAGTCACGAACGATTCTTCGTATGCGTCTTGCTGATTTTACGAAAGAATATCATCGTTTGGATAGTATACGGGGAAAAGTGAAGAGAGGGAGGTGATTTTTGGAAAATTGTTGGAAATTAAGGACTGTAAAAAGTTATTTGTGTAATCTTTGGAGAGTTGTAGAAGTAGGAGAGAAGTAGGAGAGATAGAAAGTATAGTCTTTGGAATGTTGTAACGGGGCAAGTGTCCACCAGTGAGATTAAAGTACATATATAAAGTACTTATACCGTTTCTCAAAATTCTGGTCAGAAGGAGACACTACGAGTGTACGATGATTACACAGGATACTTGGTTACTCGATTTATAGAATAATATAGCTTCGTGTGCGATTGTTTTGCGAAATGCAAGGAAAATGGTAGCTTTGACGTCGTGTGGGAGTCTCGAGAGGTCATCGAGGTCGAAAAGAAAAATCATAGACTGTACAAATGTAAAAATAAAATGTAAGAATAAGGAGAATCGCATCGCATAGATACGTTACGGTTCAATATTCCCGTTTAATTGTTATCGACGTATGTATCATCGTTTTCGATAAACCTTCGGAATCGCAAGCTGTTCAAGATTCCCAAAGGGCACGAGAGAACTGGTACGCTGGTAAGAGCCTCGTAAAGAAGATTGTCGACGATTTCCGAAACATCTAATGCCGTAAGATCGCAAATCATAAATAGCTACGCTACGATATACGACCCATTGCGAACCCGTGTACCCACCGAGCCATTGGGCTCGCTGGGTTTTGATGAACGAGGCTCGCATAAAGCTAAAGTATGGTAAAAGCCGCCGCGGCTACTGCTGTAATATTCTACCCGGGGTGCTTTTAGAATCGCTAATGACTAATGGCACCAAAAGGAACCCCTCCGCGATGAATGTTGCGTTCACGGATCAGTGTGCCGAGCGTTCGCAGATTTTGGAAAATTCCAATTTTCGTCGGTGAGTACGACCGAGCCTGTACAAGATGCCCCTGCTTCGCTTTTCGAACAAACGAACTTTAAAATAAAGAACAAGAAAGTAGAAAAAAAGTCGAGAACGCTTTCTATCAACCTACGAAGTGTACTGTCATCTTTCAACGATGAAATATATGTATAAATATACCAGAATACACATCGAGAAAGAGAAAACTAAAGAAACAAAACCGAGATTGTATTTCTCTCAGTCGTACTATTCTACAATTCTTCAAACACAAATTATACGTAAATGTATATCACCCATTGTAAAATGATCGTTTAGCTACCGACCTGAACCACCCACGAATCGATCCCGAGTATTATCGATCCGCGATCGAATCGTTCGTCACGATCGACGCGAAAGAAAAGAAAAAAAACGAAAAAGAAATACATACACACACACACGCACACACACAGCGCGTGGTTTAATTACCAGGAGAAAGAAGGGCGGTGATTAATGCCCGTAACCTGACCATCGTTATTGCGTAGCCAGCGGCGGGCTTATCGGTTAAATCGCGAACGAACGGGCAAGAACATCACGTGCAAAATACGCAAGAGGCTTAAGTCGGGGCTTACGATTACTCGCGATTCGAATGGCAACGAGTCTCGACGAGAGGAGGAAGAACGCGCGGAAAAGAGACCGCGGAGGCAGCTCGTGAACGGGGGTGGGTGGGGACGGTCCAGAGCCACGGATTGGCGTAGAAAGGAAAGGGGGAATCGAAAAGTACTTTAATATACGGCAATCCCCTTGGCTTGGAACTCGCAAACTCGGACCGACTAGCTCTCGTTGCTGCCTACCCTCCCTCGCTCTTTCTCTTTCTCTCTTTCGCGTGTATTTCTCTCCGTAAGTCGTCCCATGGCTTCCGATGAAATTTCGCGTCTTCCGCGCGGCGCGCTTTTGATGCTTACTGCCGTTCTAATTGCAGAAACGCGCGGAGATCGGCTTCCATTTGCCCGCAAAAACCATCTTCGTCGTTTCTGGCCGCGAGGCGACCAGGAATCGACCGAGTCAACGTCGATCGCGTGACGCGAAACAATGTCACGAGTTTCGGTGGGGACGTACCCGGCTCGATTCTTGACCTCGCGATCTTTACGGGATCGGCTCGGAATGTGATTTTTCGATTACTTTTCACCGGGAATATTATTTAATTGCTGATATTTCGCGCGCTGGAGAATCATGGGATCTTGAAATATATCCCCCTTTCGAGGAGGAATATTGTTTCGGGTCTTACGGAATCGTGGCTATCTCGAATAAGATTCTTTTTAAGAATGATGAATTAGAATATTATTATATGTGTGGAATTGTATTTTTAAGAATATTATTCTGTTGTTAGTATACCGTGTGTCATGGAATCACTTATCGTGTGGTCTCGAATGAGATTGAAAGAATATTCCAAATATTGAAACCGAGAATAAGTGATTTAGTTGTGTTTAGTTGCGGATTTTAAGAATGATAAATTAGAATATTATTATATGTGTGTAATTGCATTTTCAATAATATTATTCGATTGTTAATATACCGTGTATCACAGAATCGTGTGGTCTCGAAGGAAATTGAAAGAATATTCCATTCGAATGTAGAATAAGTGATTTACTTGTGTTTAGTTGCGGAAAAATGTTGCTCGATCGAGACAAGGGTACCGTTTCTTTGCACGATACAATTTGGTAGAAGGTAGATGATAAAAAGTACGGAGAGAACGAACGATCTCAACGAAAGTAAGAGAGGGGTCGGAGAGAAGCGTGTGTGGTTATCGTCTGAAGAGGATCTAAGTAAGAACTAAATCTGTTTAGTCCAAATAATAGAGGTAAATGAACGCCTCCGCGCAGAATGAAGCAGCCTAATAATGGTGAAATGTCGAAAACGAAGGAAGAAAGCTGGCCCCTCTTTCGTCTATAGCTAGTTCCTTTTTCTATACAGTGGCTGAATTGGCGCCCGAGTCCCACGAGAACGTAACACCAATAGAAACCTAAACAGTGTGCGAACCGGTCATTTATCCTTTTATCGAACTCGCTGCCTCGATGAAATACCATACCTCGACAATCCTGCAATTATTCTTTATCGAGGAGAATCGTAATTGCACCTTTTCAAACACTAAACGAGGTTTATCGAGTTCTCGAAAAATATATACAATTCTAATTAACTTTCATCGGTGTATTACTCTTCGATCTGCAACATAATTCTTATCTAATTTACCGAATTTGATTTTTAACGATATTATAAAGTTTATCGAATATTAATACAACGACAAACGTTAATTTTTATCAAGCATGTAATTATTCTAACTTTTTATACGATTGAAATAGTAAGATGCTCTGCTTAGAAGTCTGTTTGAGAAAATAATTTGCTTGATCAAATTTTACGTAGACCAAACAGAAAAATGCATCTCTTGGATTTAACGAGTACAGTTAAACGGGGAAAGAAACTACACGAGAGACTTCCTTAAATTCTCAGTTACAGCCACTTGAAAACGAAATTCAGCTGAAACTTCGTTAACAAGATTTACCTGTAATCACCACCGAGAAACTGTTCGCGTGTAATTTGTTTATCCCGGTCATGCTCGTTGTCCATAATTGCCCGGCCTTGTTCAGCCGTACGATTCGGGAACATTTACGTGCGGCGCCAGACTAGAGTCGATTATCGCGTCTGACCCGCGACTTTCTTCGAGAAAATCGTGGCAAGATCGCGTCACCTCGATATTTTTAACTCGATCGCAGGTATTCGTACATTTCTACCTAAGAGAGTCTCGTAAAATTATCTAACCTTTAAAACGACGATTTTATTTTACGAAAAAATGTTCATTGAGTATAAACAAAATATAGATGAACTGTATTGAGATAACTGGTCTTTCGCACCTGAGAGCAATGTGATCCAGAGAACATTCGAAAGGTAATTTTACCTTCAGAAGAAATTCTAGTGTACAAATTCAGAGAATTATCTAGGTCGAATCTATTCTCGTTGAAAAATTGCAAGTTTTAAAGGATTCTTCCACGAGTCTGTTTATACTTAAGAACACTATACCAGTCAGAAGAATTCTATTCTTACAGTTCTTCGAGCCCTAGATTTAGCAACCAGTCAAAATACCTGGTTCCAACTACTTTTACAAAGAAATTTACTTCAAATTCCATAGAATATTTCTCGAAGACTTCTTCTATTCTGCGCCTACGATCAATTTTACAAATTCTTCTTTTTCCACAACCAACGATTTTTCTGACACGCACACTATTGGATTGTTGGGAAAGTAATTTCGTTTTCCAAAATGGAGAATATATACTTTAATAAAACGTTTATACACTCTAAAAAAATCGTGTTTCGTTTTCACCTAGAAAAACGAAATGACTTTCCGAACAACTTAATAGATATACATTCAATGCATCGAAATCTAACGATAGTTCTACTATCAAGAGGTTGCTCTAAACGTAGAATATAAATGTGTGGCAGCGCCCACATTTTCCCACCAGAGGGAAACTGACCACCGATCGTTTCTCATAAGTTCTCGTACCTGTTCCGATCGGTATATATACGGTCTCTGACCAATCTTCCAATGTCCAGACGTATAATATAGGGCCTGCTAGGTCGCCTTACTGATGAGTCCACTAGCAGGCCCAGGATGAAACGCTCCCCCTTCTCCTTTCCCACCTTCGACACTTTAGGATCCCCAAAAATGTAACGTCTGACCCAATACGTTCTCATGGACCACATCCACTGACCACGAGAACACGTCTCGTGAATCTGTACTCGGTGCAGCGAGACAAGTCTTACAGATGTAAAAGGGGATACTCATGATTGACTTATGGTCTGTAGCGGCACACGGTTGTCAACCGTAATAAACAACAGAAATATCTGCAAGTTCTAGTAGCACACGGTTGTCAACTGTAATAAACAACAGAAACATCTGCAAGTTCTAGTAGCACACGGTTGTCAACCGTAATAAACAACAGAAACATCTGGAAGTTCTAGTAGCACACGGTTGTCAACCGTAATAAACAACAGAAACATCTGCAAGTCCTAAAAACGAATTTATGCATTTCCACGTGCGCAGACTTTACAGCAAGAGAAATAGCCAGCCGTGGTACAAAAAAATCCCGAATCTTGCGCCCCAAAGACAGCGACAAGGAAGCCTTAGCCACCCAACGAACAAAACAGGGAGAGAAGAAAAGAAACCCATATACAAACCATCCGGAAAAGGCCAATCACTTCTCACATATAAACAAACAGACCAGAGGTGAAACTTCACCAATTGTTAGAAGAGACTCCTGTCCAAAACTTACCGCGTATCGGTAGTGTCGCTAAAGTGCATCTTGAGAATAATCGCGCGACTCCTTACTTCCTAACCTTGCCAACGTGTTACAGATCGAACTTCGTGATCTTCTTCCGTCGAATTTGTTTCTCTTTACCCTAGAATTCTTCGAAGATCTCCGACGTAGTGACGTAGCCCGTACCGCGGGACAGCTCCGAAGACAAGGGGTGTGACGAGAAGGGGGCCCAAGTCTCCGTTCCTCTTTAGTCCGCGGTGGGGCGTAAACGGCGTAAAAGCGGCGCCACCCCTTATCTACATATCAAAAAGGCAATCCGGAGAAACTCGCTTATGTAAACGGCGCGGGAGGCTTCGTGTCCCAGCCGTGGATGAAAAGAATTCCGAAATCCGTGCGCTAATAAACCTGCTCTCTGGCACCACGGAACCAACGTTCGGGGGAGAGGAAGCTCTGACGAGATATTCGTGGGGTTAAGCTCTTTAAGCCGCGGATTAAGCGAGGCGGCATGAGAATTTAAAGTTCTCCCGCGGCCGACGCCGACGCCGACGCCGACGCCGCGCTGACGAGCCAGCCGCGCACCGCACCGTACCGGCGGCCGCGCGTACGTGCAAAAATAAAAATTAAAAGTATATTAACTTCCTCAAGTTTTTACATACACGCCAAGCGGATATTAACTTTTACGGATAATAACGAAATACCACCCGACAGGATGAAACTCCATTCCGGGTGG
Source organism: Ptiloglossa arizonensis (assembly GCF_051014685.1). Classification (NCBI taxonomy): domain Eukaryota; kingdom Metazoa; phylum Arthropoda; class Insecta; order Hymenoptera; family Colletidae; genus Ptiloglossa; species Ptiloglossa arizonensis. The sequence goes on from NC_135056.1 coordinate 12,217,686, forward strand.
AAAAGTTCCTCGAATACGCCCCGCTCTGATAACCGTTCCCCCCCTCCTCCGCGTTCATTTACGAGGATAATTCTCCTTACACCGCCCCGCGCTGCTTTTTTTACGGCCTCCTTGTTTTCTTGGAAAAGTGCACTGTTTTTTAATCGGGTATACACGGCCCGGTAGGTTACACCGTTAGTTGCTAATTGTATGTAAATTTTACCCGGTATCGTAAACTAATTTGTCGAGTAACAGGTTGCGGGAGGATTTAACCGCGTGAATTTTGAAAAATCGACCGTATTTCTCGATACCTTTTTCAAGGGGAATATGGAATGGTAGGTTCACGGTTGTAAGATCGAGGTAAGTGTATTTTTACGAAGATGAAGCTTTCGTGAATTTCGAAAAATCGATCGAGTCTCTCGATATTTTTTCAAGGAGAATATAGAATGGTTGCAAACTCGAGGTAAGTGTACTTTTCCGAAGACGAAGCTTCTTTGTGCACGTGTACTTATTTTAACGAAAATTGTACTCTTTTGTAACAAGAAGACTTTTAAGAACATTTCTGTGTAAAGTAGAATACTTCCGCCGCTCACGTGTTCGATTATTCCAAGAATACGAAGTCTCTATTGAATTTTTGTCTCTAGAGAATTTTATCCAAAAAAATAGTCAATGTACGTTTAGTTCCTCTCACAATCGCAAATTTAAATCGACTTGTTCCCAAGCTTTCTTTCCATCAATAACGTCTACGACACGTTAACTCGAATCTGTTACGATAACAGTGTACACGAAACAGAGGAATCTTTTAACAATGGTATCCACGATTAAAAGATTCCTGTACTCTTGATCGAGAATACGAATTTTTGCCGTGCGAAAGCATCGTACAGGACGATTTGAAAATTTTACAAAGCAATTTGCGTATTTGCGGCGCGGGGGATTCGGTAATCACGGTCGGAAGAATTTAATCAGCTCGAGGGCTGGAGAGCATTTTCAAGCAGGAACACGTCCTTCGGCCTTCGTCTCTTTGGGTTCACCTCCGATCTGCCTCCTCGAAAACCCCGCTCTTACCACCAACTCTTGGCAGCCCTCTCGCCTCTAATTCGAGCATTCGTCAGGCTGCACATACGAGCCATTATAGCCGAAAGTTTCGCCGGCATTAAATGCTAATGAGAGCGGCTGGATTTTCCAGCGGTCAGAGGCCACCACTCGTACCGATTACGATTCCCGACAGATTCGACCGCGCTACGCAAAGCTCTCGTCCTTTCATTCGCCGTCAAGATACGATCTCGACTATTATTTCGTTTCTAGCATCCAAAACTCTCGATTCGGGAAGCTTGGATACGTTGAACGGACACGTCACTCCAATCGACGATCGAACGAACGTTGTTTCAACTGTTTCGAAGATCGAGTCGATCCTTGTCGCAAAACACTGTGAAGTAACATGGAAGAGTTTTCTTCTTTTGGGTTAAGATACAAACATTAGGACTTACAGCGAAAGAAATATTAGTAAAGAATTACCAGGTGTGTATTTTTGTTGGATTTCCTAGTACATTCTCTTATGTCGAAAATTAAAAATTCCTCACAGAAAGTTCTGCTTTGTTAAGTCGAAATGGAAATACTGAAATTTAGAGTGAACGAAATAATTTACCAAAGAGACGGGATTCTCCATTCTTTTTTATAGAATTTTCAAGTATCTTTTCTTCATCTAAACATTCTCTTAGAGATAAATTGCCTATGGATGAAAGTTTTGTTCTTTTGGGTTGAAATACAAATACTAGACTCTAGAGCTAAGGAAATATTTACCGGAAAGTTACAAGATTCTCGACTGTATTTTTACAGGATTTGCAAGAATTTTTCCCTGATCTGGAGAATTAAGCGTTACTCTTTAAATACTACGAAGAAGAAATATTTTTTTAGGAATAATTCCTTCGTGAAAGATGTAACGTCGAATCGTCTAGAAGCAATCCTGGCTTGAAAATTGAAAGCAGAATTCTTTCGTTCTTCGACGACAACAGACGTCAAGCGATATTAAGTATTCCCCAAGGTATCGGAGTTTGTTTCCAGAAGGAATTTCTTAAACTATCAACGTACTCCAACTCTGGCAATTAACTTGCAACGTTACACACCGTATGATTAATTAATCGGTAGCTGGGAAATTTGCAAGTTAAAGGAAGGAATTAACTTTACGAGCAGCATATAATTTAATTAATCTTCTCCCTTCGATTAAACCGGGTGCCCGTACGTGAGCCTCGAGCCTGATACACGATTAATTCTAGGCGTTCCTGATAAGACGATGCGACGAGACAAAAGGGTCTATAGGTGGTAAAGCAATATCTACCGGGGCGATGGAAACCGACCAATTAAGTGGACCCTACAAAATTGGTTTTTAATTGAACGACAGAAACCGATGACATTAATTATCCGTGCCGCTACCCGCGCGGCCGGCATAATTAACAAAATTTTCGTCAAAAGTGTCCATTGTTCGTAACAATGCAATGACTTCGTCCGTGGGCAATTTAATAACCATCGCGCGTGGATTTCTCGCTTGTTATCGGGCCAGTTACAGAAAGTTGCCCGTGTAATTATATTGTAACGTACAATGCAACGCAGACTCGGAAATTGTTAAGAGCAAACATTCGATCGGTATCCTCTGTAATAAAATTCTACGTTCAATTGTCTTCTCGTACTATTATTCCTCTTCCGAACAATACTATCGCGAAACGGTTGCACGAGGATTCGAAAAATCCGCGAAATACCAGTGTATAGTAAATGTACTTATCGTCGTACATTTTCCAACGCTTTGCGTATTATTGTTCCGTACGCGTTGGATGAAACTCACGAAAAGTATTCCGAACGATCAAAATACGCGATGTACACGCAACTAGTACAATTACTTTCTCCATCCTCAGCAAAAGTAACGCAATCACCTCGTCGAAATCAAAATTTTCCAGAAGACTTCCTTCCGAAGAGATTTCGAATTATCCTATTTTCGTATTAGCTGTATCAGACTTTTATCGTTCTTTAGAAAAGTTTCTTTCCTTTTAAATCCCGTCGATGTTGCGCGAGTGGAATTTTTACTCGGTTGGAGATTCCTGAACAATTCGCGGTAAAATTGTTAACAACGGTGAAAGAGGATCGGCTTTGTTTCGGTTAAAGGCGGTAAGGCAATTGTTCGACGTAAAACCGGGAATACTCGGTGGCGCGAAATTACGCGAGCGGGAACGAAGGCTCGGTACACGAACGTATGTACGTAATGCAGTCGTAATTTTACTTGGCTGGAGCACCGCTCCAGCGGGCAATGGGTCTCGCGTTTCCAGCATCGAGCCATCATCCCCCAAAAGCTTGCAGACGCAACAACGCCCGTTGGACCCCCACACGGCCGCCTTTCACGACGCTGGCTAATGTCTTTTCTGTGTTGTGCTAGTCGTCGTCGTCCCTCGACAACGCGGAACGCTGGATGGTCCTGCGGAGGTATTATCCTATTTCGCGAGCCGTTCTCTCCTCAACGTTGAGTTACGCGGATAACCCGCACCGCAACTTTGCCGGATACGCCACGTCGACGAGTAAAGGTGCAGGCGACAGATTTCGGACGCTCAAGGCCATCCGACTGGTTCCCAACGATCGATTGTAATCCGCTTCGTTTCTCACTTTATCGTTACGAGGGAAGAAATGGAAATACAGTAGGAAGAATTCTGGGCAAAGTTGCAGTGTTTGCTTAGACACGGACTACGAAGACTTATGCAACGTTACGACTTTGGATACTTGTGTACAGGGAGTATAGGAATTTAGATTTATCTGAAGATTTAGATTTGTCTAATTTAGATTTATCTAATTAAATTTATATACTAATAATAATATAATATTATTTATTATTCAGAGACAGAAGGAAATTTTCATACGTAACCTCGGTTTCGGATGTAACGAAGTCTATGCAAATTGCTAAAATTATCATTTCCAAGAAAATGGTAAATTACTTGTTAAAATTTAGAAGAATTCTCCACGCGTATAAATTACTAGTAAATATTCTAATGATACATCGGAAGCGAGTTCTCTATCTCAGACTGATTTTAAGCGGTACGAAGAAAAATGGTTACCGATGTAAGTAACGATCGGTGAATATACGAGCACCGTTCGACAAACGAGAGAATCCAAAACCAGTTATCAGCGATCGCAAGATTCAGCTCCGTATCGACACTTGTTAAGAAAAGTTTCGCGCGATATCCCTGATGCATATCTGCTCGGGACATTAAAGGCGCTGGTCTGTGACTTCGGATGCAAAAGGGAAGACCGCACTGGATCACGTTGTAATGTAAGAACCAAGCAATTTGTTGGTATCAGGTGCACGGGGTATCTCAAGTTGTAAGCCCCCGGTTTCGCCCGCTGCCGGCAATTAACTCCATTACCACCCTGTAACGTCGTGAGCTGACTTGCCTTGCACGAAGTACGCGCAACTCGTTAAGCCTTTGGGTTTTGGACTTGGGCCCTTTGCTGAGCCCGAAGGGACACTAGATAGGATCGAGCTCTAAGACCAAAGTAAGTGCGTCGAACGTGGTTTTAGGAAAATCGGAAATATGAGAGCCTTCGTGGCGTAATTATGGAAAACGAGCACGTCTTTCCAATAATAATTTACGATAATGCGACAAAGTATCTTATATTCGTCGTAAATCCGCTTTAGTTACGGAGAATATTCCGCCACGGCTTCGTTTACCGTTAAACAACTATAACTCGCGTATTTCTTCTTTGTGGAGACGATGGCGAATATTCGAACGAAAAGAATGATCTCTCGTAAAATTGCGGAAAATATGAAATCGTAAGAGACACTTATTTCTAGAAATTCTAGAACCATTACTGTACAAAGTTACTGCACCGAAAGGTGTCATTAACGTTAATAAAATGGTAAAAAATCAAAATATACAATATTTCAACTTTGTCACGTGATAATGACTCAATTTTTCAATCTCGGACACCACAGACTCTACAATTCCAATAATTAAAAAATCCCTTTCGAACAGTTCCCACGTCGAGGTAAAATATTCCTATTAAAATTAGCGCCAAGAAACGAACAAAAAAATTACTTTCAAACTCCTTTCAAACAATTTTCTCAATTTCTCAAATTCCATCCGCACGATTCGTTCGAAATATTTCGAAAAATGGCAAAGAAATCGTCCATTCCTTGAACTCCCGCGATAAACCCCTATCGAGACATCGTGAAAATTCTCCTCTCGGAGCAATGAAATCCGTGGCAACAGTTCGCTGGTCGGCGAAATAAAGACGATTCGTAGACGCTAGGTTGAATTATTTCAGGTGTCGCGGGACAAAGTATTCGCACCCGGCGTGGCACCGGCACGTGATACATTCGCGGTGATATTAGCGCCAAGGGATGAAAACCAGGACACGAGCGTCTCGCGACGGTAACGTATGACCGCAGACCCGTTCCTCCTCCATCTCCCCGCGAGTACCCACCGTCCGTATAACACCGTGGGTTCGATTCATATATTCATAGGGAAATGGCAAGTCGAGTAGGCGGAGTAGGAGTCGGACCACTACTTGGAGGGGGACGCGTGTACCGCGATTGCTACCGGTCGCGACCTCATGCATACATCACGGACGGAAAGTGATGGAACACACCCCCGACACCCGGGTCACCTACGCGGCCAAAACTGTCAGACTGACTGATTGCCAACCTACCGCGACGTGTACTCCGCAACGACTTCTACCGAACCGTCTCCGAGCTGTCGCCGGTCCGCTCCCCCGGTCTCCTTCGTCGCGGTTTCGGAAACGCCCAAGGTGGCCAGCAGGTGGCTGAATCGCTCCTGGACGCGGGGGATTAATAACGAGGGAAACGCGGGAATGGGTTCTACGAAACTCCAAGCTGTTTCGACAACGTGACACCCCGTGTTTATGAAAACACCGCGCGTGCTAACTGGGCCCCCGTGTTCTCGGACTGATTTACCTTGTCTTATCAATATTCCCGATTAACGTTGCCCGGTACGATCGAGCGATGTCGTTCGACGTGCTCGGCCCGATAACTTGGAACGAGAAGAGAGAGGAATTTAGAATCGTGAGTTAAATTGGAAAATTGTTGTCGTTGAAAATTTTTGATGTTTAGGTACGGTGTGCAGTGATTTGAGACGGAGTACTCGAAATTGTGGGACTATTAGATGTCTGTCGGGTATTTTTGTGGGTAATTTTAGTCTAACGAGAGTGTTTTTAAGTTTACTTCGGGATGTTATCGTAGTTTGGTTCGTTTTCATAGATTAGGTACCTGCAGCGAAAGAAATATTTATCAAAAGAGTTTCACTTTTCTCCAAGTCGCAATACATGAAAATACTCTCTTTCGAGGTAAAATGGATACGCTAGATTTCGCAGCGGAATATTTATCAAAAGGATTCCACTTTGTCGAATCGTAACACAGATTACTTTCAGATTGGGATACGAACGCTTTTGAACGGTGAAAGAAATATTTACCAGAGTTACAAGAGACTCAATTCTGTCTAGGTTCTTGGGTCGGAAATCTTAATTTGGAAGAAGAAAATCGTACCTGTGATCACCATCGTAGATTACGCGAACTCTCGGTTCGGGAACCTATTCGAACTGCGAGGAGAGCGGACAATAATTCCACGTTACCGGCGAGATTCGACGACAAGCACTGCCATTTCGTCCTAGACAGCGCGACGCCGAAACGTGGCACAATTTGTAAAACGCTATATCTCCGCGCGAAGTAGCATAACCCGCGCCACCGTGGAATATGACGCCCTCGTGAGCAAAGACGCGGAGAGACGCCCAGTGAAAGAGGAGAAGCGGGAAGACGATAGAGTGTTTACGAGCGTAGCGCCATTAGACGGATGTTGTCAACGCGTAATTGCCAATGGCGCGGTAACTCACTTCCTACGACTTCGTGGCTTTCGGCTCTAACGATGCTTCAACAGCCAACGCTAACAATAACAGACAACATTTCGGAAAACTGCGCGGTTTGAATTAATTGGTACGCGGAGCGATCGATGGGGCGAAAGATCGATTTCCTGTTTAAAAATTTCGACCTTGATGCAGACATTTTCGTGCAGAGCTTATTCAGAAGCTCCTTGAGGTCGTATCGATTTCTTATTTAAAAATTTCGACCTTAATGCAGAAGTTTTCATGTAGAGCTTATTCAGAAGCTCCTCGAGGTCGAAAGATCGATTTTTTATTTAAAAATTTCGACCTCGATGCAGAAATTTTCGTGCAGAACCTATTCAGAAGCTCCTTGAGGTCGAATCGATTTCTTATTTAAAAATTTCGACCTTAATGCAGAAATTTTCATGCAGAGCCTATTCAGAAGCTCTTTGAGATCAAAAGATTGATTTTTTATTTAAAAATTTCGCACTTGATGCAGAAATTTTCATGCAGAGCCTATTCAGAAGCTCCTCGAGGTTGAAAGATCGATTTTTTATTTAAAAATTTCGACCTCGATGCAGAAATTTTCATGCAGAGCCTATTCAAAAGCTCCTAGAGGTCGTTCGCTAACATTTTCGACGATCCTCGAGCCTCTGGTAGTTGGAGATTTCGATGCCGGTTGTAATTCGCGGTGCAGCGTGAAGTGCATTGGATGCAATACGTTGCTCGAAAGATGTTTCCTCGCTCTTCGGTTGGAAAATCGATTGAAAATCATGGAGTGTAAATTAATTGACATTAGGAGCAATAGATATAGTATCGACGATCCTTCGTTTCGACGATTCGACTCTAAAGGGATTTCTCAGGATCGATATCGATGGTGAAAGGTAAACGTAACAAAATCTGCTGCATCCATTGCTCTGAACGCCACCTAATGCACACTACGTTATTCCACACACAAAAAAGAACTATTTCTAAAATAACGTATCGTTCTCAACACGAATTACAAACTGCACCGAAATCTCCTATTAGAGAAATCGAAAATCTTCCACGAATCCGTTACCGGAGTCACCCGCGACTCGCCTCGGCGTTTCGTCGTCGTCGTCGTCGCGCGTTCAAGCCGACGATACGGTCGTTCCTCGAGATCCGCAAGTGACCATCGCCGAAAAGGGTGTTCGAGAGCACGCAACGGAGGAGGTCAGAGAACGAGACAGGACGGAGAGAAAAGCGTAGGTCGAAGGGACGGATCGAGGCCTAAGCACGTTCTCACCCTTGGCGCTGCTTGTGAGGACCCTCGGAGGACCTAACGAGCGGCTTTGTCATTTCTGCGTCTTCCCTTCCTCGCTCGCTCACTCACTTACTCTCTCTCTTTCTCTTTCTCTTTCTCGTGCACGCTTTCTCTCTTAATGACGGTTCCCAATACACGTACATAAATAGGTCCAAGTCCCCCCAAGCGGACGAGGACGTACACGCTCGTCTTCCACCGTTAGCCACTCAAGACTGCGTCTCCCATCCGCACGCATGTTGGTTTATCCGTAGGGGTAGGGGCACGCTTTGAATGCGCGTTAGTGGAAATTCTGAGCGCGGACCCCGGGACACTTGTATTATCATTAACGACGATTAAGGCGCGTGCCAGGCACAGAGATTTCGATGGAAACGGGCTCCCGACCGTGCTCACGGTTATGAATACATTACGAACCGCGACCGTGGAACCACCACTCCCCCGTCGGTGGCGCGGGTTCAAATCCTCCGGGATCCGCTTCGGAAAATATTATTTTTCCACCCGCGGGATCGATCGAACCGTGTCTTACGATTTTTCTTTCCTCGCCCTTCCACGAGTCAAGGAGTTGAACGCGTCTCGGCGAACGTTCCAGGAAACGCTGATTAGTATCCGGTAGGAGGAAAAGTTTTCGAGGCATCGTTGCTGCGAGCCCGGCTCGAGATTCTAATGGATTCTCATTTAAATAGAAATCTCGTGCCGATACAGAGGGGTCGGGGCGGTTATACGCGGCCTGGATGGAAGGACAAACCAACGGTCCAAGTGTGTTTGCCATCCAAGTAATGGCCACGGAGGGTCCCTCTTTCGGACGGCCCGCCCTGAACGGCCACGGTCAAGGATGGACATGCGGAGAATGGGCGTGCAAACAAGAACCACCCGTGACCCCATGTCTGAAGACCTCCTGCTCGTTCAATATACCATTTTTTTTCACTTCAGTCTCGTTGCATCGCTTCTTTCGTTCCCTCGATGCGCTCGAGGATGTCGTTACCAAGTATTCAAACTTTCAGAATAATCTTTCCAAGACGAGACAATCACCGGTTGAACCATTTTTTAAGTATTCTATTGGGTTGTTCAAAGAGTCGTTTTCCAAAATGGAGAATATATAATTTAACGAAATGTTTGTACAGTCTAAAAAAAGTCGTGTTTCGTTCTCATCAATTTCCGAGCAACCCAATATTTCTGAAATATTAATCACTGTCGCTGACGTTCTCAAGATGACTGTTCGAGAATTCTAGAACTTATTCGTGCGAACGTGAAACTTCAAGGTGAGTTTCGTCAATGTGGTAGATACTGGTAGATATACATAAAGGTCTGAAAATTTGTACAATTCCGCCCTAGTTTGTGCGCCCTCGTCTAGAATTCTACCGAGTTTAAAAGTAAATAAATATTTACCAATATCGCGAAAGTTAGAATTCCTTGGACATGGTGTCGCGTGTTATACGTGAACGCTTAATCCAAGGATTATCGAAGTTGGTTCGATAGGCGGGGTTTCGTTTACTTGTAAACTTATTCACTACGGTGAACAAATAAATCGCGAGTAACGACAATTGCGCGCGATCGCGAGCAGTACGCGCCGCGAATAATTTATTCAAATTGTCGGAACTGGCACGACCGTTTTGTAGTAAGAAAACCGTCACCGTCTGGAGATATTTCTGTCCGTGTCTCCGCGACAATGGTGTTCCGTGCCGGGAACGCACCTATATACATACATAGAAAACGTTCCTCCCGCCTTTTTCCCGCTACAGAATTTTCACCCCATTTCGCAAGCATGTCACTTCCTGCCTAAGTTCGTATCGGTCTACGGGCAAAAAGGAGCACGCAGGAACGTCGCGTACGTATGCGTTCGTACGTTTTCACAATGGTACCGACGTCCATGGTCAGTCGACTGGTGGTACTTTGCATGCAAACACAAAGCGTTACATCTCCCCGATGGCCGGTCAACGGGACGGTAAATTCTGCAAACTACCGACGTCCAACCACTACTTATCGCTGATCTGGCTTTTTTTTTACATTCTTTACGGCCAACCCCTGTGCCCTCTTATTTTTGGTACAGGAAAGAACCATCCCACGACCAGAGAGAGATATTATTTAGAAGTTGTCCGACAACTCGAAAATTTCGATAGATCAGGAGGTAGGAGATTCGAGGTTTCGAGAATGTTTGCAACATCCAATGCCCTTTTATTTTTGGTAGAGGAAAGAATCACCCCATGACTAGAGGGAGATATTATTTAGAAGTTGTCCGACAACTGGAAAATTTCGATAGATCAGGAGATTCGAGGTTTCGAAACTATTTGCAACATTGAATGCCCTCTTATTTTTGGTACAGAAAAGAACCCACCCCCAGACTACAGAGATATTATTTAGAAGTTGTTCAACAACTCGAAAATTTCGATAGATCAGAATGTAGGAGATTCGAGGTTTCGAAACCATTTGCAATATCGAATGCCCTCTTATTTTTGGTACAAGAAAGAACTATCCCCCGATGTGGGAGATATTACTTAAAAGTTGTTCACAACAACTTGAAAATTTCGATAGATCAAGAGGTAAGAGATATTATTTAGAAGTTGTTCAACAACTCGAAAATTTCGATAGATCAGAAGGTAGGAGATTCGATGTTTCGAGACCATTTGCAACATCCAATGCTCTCTTACTTTTGGTACAAGAAAGAACTACCCCACGACTAGAGAGATGTTATTTAGAAGTTGTTCAACAACTCGAAAATTTCGATAGATCAGGAGGTCACGGATATTCGACAGATTCCGAGACTTTCGCCCGATTCGGTGTTGATTAGGATTCGGCTCGCGTTCGAGGCTTTGGAAAATCTCCACGCGGTATTAGAACGTTCGAGACCTTCCAGACTTTCGAGATTCGGGCACACTTGGAATTACAAACGAGCCTTTGGTTATACCGAGCAACAACAGAGACGGTGTTAATTAATTATTAACTGTAACCTTTCCACCGTGGAGTTGTACTAAAAAATCTTGAATTAGAAGAAACACGAAGACGGAAGAGAGAAATTATTTTTTTTAAACAGCGATGTAACACGGGATGAAATATTAAGTGGAGAAATTTAAAAAATGCGTACTCTTAATGACGAGTACGTTTATATAAATTCTGTTCTCTCGCGTTTGTGTGTATTCTTTGTTAACATTAGCGATCTCGCGTCGACAACCTTGAATGGAAGTACTCTTAATGAATCAGTCCCTGTTTATATTCGATGTACTGTCACCTAGGCGTGTTCCTATATAACGAAAATTAATTCTACTCCAAAAGAATCGACCGTAAGACTACTCAACTATATCGATTAGACATTTTTTGTCCCTCTCGATGTCTACTGCACGCCCCTCGACTCTCGAAACCTTTCTCTTCACTAGCCTCCAAATCGAGTATAAAAATAGAAAGAAATATAACCGTATCAAATACTCAAAAAACTCGACCTTTGTGTAATAAAGAATTACAAGTCTCATCCGTGACATCCACAGTGCCCCATACAACGAACCGTTGCCCAAACGGGAGAGTTTGACTCCTCGAGAAAAAATGTATACGATAAAGGGTCGAACAGGACCCTGCCCATAGACGGTATCTTCTTCCAAAATCGTTGAACGACGCGGATGGAGAGTGTAGATGATTTTTCGAACGTGATGCGTCCCCGTCCGCTGCAGATTTATTGCGTCCGAGATAGGTACGCGACAAAAGAACTACAGCGAGCGGAATCGAATCAAAGTTGGGCTTGCAATTGGAATCCTAGAAGGAAGGAATCCGAGACGACGAGAGGAGGAGACAGAGGCGACCGGCAGGGTAAGAAAATAAAGCGAATAAGAACGAGAAAAGACCGCGCCGTGCAGGGGTGGCTAGAAGGGGGTAGGTGAGGGCGGAAGAAACGAGGAAACGGCTGGCTGGCTGTTCTCGCCGATCAAATTTCCAGAATGGCTCGAGCTCCATTAAACAGGTCCTACTTTCGCTCCTGCAGCCAAAGGAACCCGGCTAACCCGTCGCAAAACGTTCGACGAATACCTCCGTGGGCCACGGGGAGCTAGGTTTCCTTTTTTTTCTTCCCTCCCCCTTCATTTTTCTCGTGCCGCGAGCCGAGAAAGTCGATCCACGCGGATCCCAAGAATCCCTCGGGGTCTCGCACGATTGAGCCCGATCCTGTGTCTGTTATTACCCGTCCGCCTCGATGACACCGAGCTTTCCGAATCAGAAGTCCGAGGATTACGCCTCGACGAAGCTAGAATTCCACCTAGAAGGTACTTTCGTATCGTCGACGAAGATCGAGATCGAGAGAGAGAGAGAAAGAGAGCGATCTTAACCCCTTTAACGCTTTTTACAACCCTTCGCTTCGCTACTAGGAGTGTCTTGGTTAAAAGAGACTTGTATCTGTTTTTCTTCTTTTTTTTCTTACGACACGAAAAATGTTCGCGATTCGAACGATCTCGAAGGAGGATTTCGGTGGAAAAGAATCTTCTTTCGTAAAGTTACCCTTTGCGAGCGTTACGAAGACGATTAACGCAGTTTCTTTTTTTTTTTTTTTCTTTGGAAATTAACTCGGTGAAGTATTTTACCAAGGTACATTTTCTGTATAGCTTCTGGGCAAACGTATTTGGTATTATCGTTAAGATAACGTAAAGCAGAGTTCTGAAAAATTACATTTAAAAATACCGGGGTTTTTGAAACTCGAATCTGCTTTTGGGAATGTGAAGATCGAAGTACGAATCGTTTAGTTTCTCTCAAGAGAACAAGTTTGAGGATCTTTTATTCTTATTTTCTGTCTACCAGAGAGAAAAGAATCTCAAACCCGTGACAATTATTTGTCCGTTAGTGACGGAATGAATCGAAAAGCGCGATAGAAAAACGAAAGAAAAATCTCTCTTTATTTACAACCTACTATTTCCTTGTAAATTCTGAAATTTCTGAAAGAAACTCGTCTATACGCACGGTTCACGATCGTAACCCCATCTTCAAACGCGAATCGGTGCCTCGTTGCTCGCCACTTCATCCGTTAATGAGCGAACATCCAACTAAGAGTCTTACATCTATCGTTGCGACAGGCTCTGATAACCAACAAGGATTCCTGCCTCTTTCCAAAACTTTGCTACTCGCGTTACCTCTCGCTTAGTATCTCCGTCATCTCCTCCTTGTCGTCATCAACAGCTACTCTACTTTGCCTCGATATTTCCCTGGTCCAATATCCGCATTGTCTCGTCTTGTCTTCACGTGTGTCTAAACTAACCCTTCGGCATTCAAAGTCACCTCTTTCTATCCCCCTCGCTCTCGCGACTATGTTACTCGAGTTTACGCTGGAAGATCGCCCGTGGCCCCCACCCCGCGTATCCCTCGTCCCTAGATAAGGCTATCAAGTGCACGTTGCGTCTTCGAACCGACCAGGGGATACACTGTACATAGAACGCAATTCTCCTCGAGTTTCGTTCGAGATGTTCTCGTACAGAGATCGAAATTAAATTTTGACGAAAAGCGAAACCGTGGATTCCCAACTGGTCGAGAAACGCGAACTCTACCGAAAGCTTCGCGAAGTGTAACGTCGCTCAAAAGTTTGGAAACACACGTCGATGAATGCTACCGAAATCGTAAGTATCGATCAATTTTCTACTCGTCCAGTGTTTAAACGTTGCGTGTTAAGTTGTATTTTTTAAAAATTCTAGGATTTGTCTATACCCGTAATACGTCGAGTGTATTTCGAAAGCAATCCGAAAAAATTCCCCTGAATTTTTCTACCATGTGGAAGATACTTCATTCTCGCCTTACGTAGTAGAATAAAAATTGTACAAAATGTGAAATGTGTTACTTATTAGTTTTTCAATGAACAGAACTGTTTTTGTCGCTTGAAAGGTGTTCATTTTTTTTCAAATTTTTCAATGACAGTGTATACGTCCGAAAATACCAGCACGTTGCGCACACGATGATTCGTTAATACTTCGGGGATGAAGCTACACACTGAAATAGGTAAAAACGACGATACAAACTTTCGAAGATGTATCAAAAGCGTAGAGAAACATGTTCGGGCAATTATAAATGAAAAAGTTACTTTAAAACTGTAAAATAATTGTAAGATGTTGCTGCGAATCAAGTACACCTTCGATTCCATCCTCGACCGAGCTTCGAATAAATAATAATTTGGAACTATTCCTAATAATTCCACCGCTCGTTCTTAAGACGTTCTTTACTCGCTTTAACCCCCCGATTCAGTCTTCAAAGTACGTACATGCATCTACGAATCATCCTGTAGAGTAACTTGGAGCTATCCCGGTAACGACAATGTCACGATACCGATGTTACAACTTATTGGCCATTACAGACCCGGTCGTGAAGCACCTATTACCCCGTATTCAAATATTCCCTCGGAGACAGCGCGATGGGGCCGTATAACCGAGAATAGCGAGGTATCGAAGTCCCGTAACCTGTAAAGAGTTTATCGAAGAAGAAGGACTGTTAAGGGTAAAGGGTAGTTTCGCGAGGGTACACCGGTCGGAGGAGAGAACGAGAGAGATGGAGAGAGAGGTGAAAAAGAGAAGACGAGAGAGAGAGAGAGAGAGAAAGAGAGTGACTCTAGCGGGACAATCTCATCTCGATCCCGTCGTACATCGTGCCACCCGAGGCCCTACATCTCCAGCCTCGTCCTACGTCCCTCTGAGGGACCGTACACCCTCCACGAGTCTTCCACCCCCCGTTTCTCTCCTCCCCCCTTTACGTTCTGGTAGGTACACCGGCTCCTGCGACCCTCGACGTGGCAAATTGAGCACACTCACCCCTTGGAGGAGACCGAGCAGCGTTACGAGCGATATATGTGGACCATTCGACAGACAAACGGCTCTCTTTCCCTCTCGGATCCACCCGTATTGTAAGTCTTTCCTACTTCTTTGCGAGAGTCCCCGTACTCTTACGTCGAGGCGCGATCGTAAGTCGAGGAACGCGACTCGATTGAATTACGACTCGAGAACGTTTCTGTTCGAGCGGAGACGGTTGGTCAGCGGATCGAGGCTCGAGAATTATTTCTAGCGAGTTTGCGTTCGGGACTGTTCCACGGTGATCGCGCGGGTACGTTGTTTCTGTCAAGAATTAACCCTTTCGTTTACAATATCGTTCGAGACTCGTGGCAAGGACCGAACGTACGAATCAGGGGTGAATCTTCTCCGCATTCGTACGTTCGAATATATTTTCTTGAAAATATTAGAAAGGAATCTGTATACAATGTTCTCGAAAAGAAAATTTAGCGTTTGCGAGAATAGTGAGAGTTCTGGCCGAGATCGATGTCGATTGTAACACGCGTTATCGAAATTTGAATAGAGCAAGGGGTTGATGTAACGTTGAAAAGTGAGCTCACTGGAAGAACTCGTTAGCGTGCTAGTGTGGTTTATAGAAAGATTATGACCATCGAGGATTCGACGATTTTATGGTGAGTTGGTTGTTCCTCTTGTAATATTTGAAAAGTGAGGGTACTCTCAGTGATTTGATACTCTTTAAGAATGAGGATCAATAATTTAAAAAATCTAGTTCTCTAAAGAGCAATTACTCCAAATTTAAACAGTGTTTCTATCACCGTATCTAACAGCCCTTGTTCTTTCAAGAACTGAACGAATAATTTGATAAAATTGAATTCTGTAAGGAACAATTGTCTCACCTTTGTACCAGAGTACCCGATACTCTCAGTTCTTCAAAAAGTACAGTTAATAATTTAATATTAAAACATTCTACCGTACCGTGATCGCCCGACAATATTCTACATCGCTCTCTCCCCCTTAATGACTCGTTCCGCGTGCGTTGAATTAAAAAACGATTCGAAAGAAACACGAGCATTAATCGCTACGAATCTACCGAGCGATTTCTCACGACGTAAAGCGAATTCGACGATTACGTTCTTGATTTAGTAACGTCTCTCGCGCGACATCCCGAGCGCTGTTTATCGAGGACACCGTGCCACCGAGCATGCTCTCGGTCGTGGACGAAATACGTCCACGAAATTCCATCGGAAGAAAACGCTGACTACGTGAGTTCGTTGGAAACGAGGCGGTGGGAAAGAATAGAAGGGACGAGCCGGCGGAAAATATCCTGGAAGCTTTTCATAAATACTGAACGATACCCAGGGCGAATCCAGACGCGGCGGTGGCCTCCTGAATCGGGCTCATCTCGCGCCAGCGCGAAAGCGGTGGTTTTCACTCGGGTCTAATAAAGGGTTAATTAATACGCTTTAAACCGTCGCTCTCGAAAGGGGTGCCCGGGGGTGGAGGCACGACCTACAAAGTGCTCGAGTGAACGAGAGGGAGAAACGAGGACCGTGACGAAGAAGAGAGAAAGAGAGAGGCGTTGCACGGCTCGCTTTCGCACCGCACGGCCCCGAATCGAATCACCGAGTGTTATTGCGCGAGATCCCTCTTTTTCGACGCTTCGTTTCGCAAATAACTAACGAACGTCGTTCAAGATTTTTAACCGTGTATCCGTGGAGTGTATCTTCCACCGGTCGAGGTAGCCGAATACAATTCATTTCCGTGATAAGTTTCGTGGCAGGGCCAACGTCCACGAGCAAGATCGATCCTTGTGGGATATTAATGTTTCGCGAATAGAGTATCTTGGTAAGTATTTGTATTTTTCTAATCGTGCGATTTAATCGAATAGTATAGATTTAGTCGAGTTAACTAGGATGGGATGGACAGGTAACTTGTTCAGAATTTTTCACCATTTACTTCATCGCTATTGAACGTTCGGTTATCGTTCCTATAGAAGTTCACGGATCCTTTCTTTCCACGTGTTCAAAAATTACTTATCCTAACTGGGAAATAAAACACTGGAGGAGTTAATTCCAAGTAATAAATAACTCGCGAAATAATTAACCTACTAAAATCACACGAACGGAGCAACTGAAAAGTAAGTAATTCGCGAAAGAATTCGTCCGCTGCAATTACAAAAATAAAGTAACCCCATTATAACACGCGGGAATCAATGAAGTGACTAACTCGGGGAAAAATTTGCCCATTGCGATCACTCGAACAAAGTAGCCCCGTAAAGTAACAAACCCGCGATCGTTGCAACAGAAATTGGTACCGGATCCAGATGCACTTACGATGCAACTGTGCGAAGTGACAGTCGATCCAAAGGACACGATGCACCCCAATGGTGCAACGAGACGAAAAGACGAGGAACGTGCAATTCGTGCACAGGGAGAGAAGGCGCAAATATTTGCGCGTAAAATTCGAGCAAGTCGGAGAGTGCATAATTATCCTCCCGGTGACACGGTAGCGGTACAGGGTGGGTGGTGTAAAATCAGCCACGTTACCGGTAAATCCGTACACCGGGAACGACTCGTTGGAGCACCAGGAGAAGGCAACGACGCCTCTTCCACGGTAAACCCAATTTATTTCGTTCCGGGCAAGGGAGGTGAGAGCGAAACGAGAAAGCCCTTTTCGGGGTGGGCGCCAAACGGTGATGCCACCGGCGACTTGTGAACCACTTGTCGCTGTTACGGCCCCATAAATTCACGGCGCCGCCGACACAACGAAGAACCGGCTCTCGGTTTCTCCTCAGACTGCTACTCAGAGTCCCTTAGACGCGTGTTTGGATGCCTGCTTACTTACGTTTACCCCACGCCAGGATTCACCCGCTACCAGGACCCTAATCGAAATCAACGTTTCCGCTCGTTACACTATTCTATTGTCGCATCCTAACGGGATTTCGTGCCACTCCCCAGGGGTACGGGGAAAAAAAGGTGGAAGCACGGGCCGCGGGGACGTCCCGACTAATAAAACACTCTTGCTCGTTTTGAGAGGTGTCCGATCATGCGAGCACAGAGAGCGTCCGTGTTTCGCGCGGAAACTGATTTTAACGGTTTCTGCAGCCAGTTTCTTTTTAGACGTTTTTCTTTCATTTTTAGTGTTTACTTAGCAGAGAGTATTGATCTTTAAATGGGTCGCGGAACTGCAACGTTTCTTTTTCGTTTATACAGATGGTGTTACCTAATAGTGGATTATTACGCTTAATAATGTTACTATTGCTAGTACTCGGTAACGTTCCTCATCTACTGTCGCATTTCTACAAGATATTTTTATCAATTTTAATTTGTTTTCCCGTTAATATTTTAAATTTCATTTTCAACTTTGGAGAAAAGCTATGCATGTAAGGGTTAACTGTATCTTTTGGTTATTGTGTATTCTTAGTGTTTGTTTTACAGAAACGAAGACTTTGAGATACTCATAGTATTGGCAAACTTATGGCAGATTAATGAGAAAATTCTTCTGTCAATTTTGACTCCAAAGAGTCAAATTTACAGAATTTTCCTACGCAATACGCCTTCCAAAGTGTCAATATCATGACAAACCGAATCCTGAATTCTGACCTATATTTTACAACCCTGTAATAAAAGAAACGCAACTGTAAAACATTAGAAAGTGTCCTATGTGTTTCCCAAGGACTATTGCATTTCTGCAAACACAATCATATCAATTTTAATTATTCCCCAGCTAATATCCACTTATTACCAAACCAAATCCTGAACTCTGACCAATGTTTTACAATTCTATAATAAATACATTAGAAAGTATCCTATTCCTTTCCAAAGTACTATTGCATTTTTGCAACAGAATCAAATCAATTTTAATTATTCCCCAGCCAATATCCACTTATTACACCAAGCAAGACGACAAACCAAATCCTGAATTCTGACCAACGTTTCACAATTCTATAATAAAAACAAACGCAACTTCAAAACATTAGAAAGTGCCCTATTCCTTTCCAAAGTACTATTGCATTTCTGCAACACAATCAAATCAATTTTAATTATTCCCCAGCCAATATCCACTTATTACCAAACGAAATACTGTACTCTGACCAATGTTTTAAAATTCTATAATAAAAACAAACGCAACTTCAAAACATTAGAAAGTGTCCTATTCCTTTCCAAAGTACTATTCCATTTCTGCAACACAATCATATCAATTTTAATTATTCCCCATTTAATATCCACTTATTACACCAAGCAAGACAATTATTTACAATTTTACGTACCACTTCCAAGAAGGAAACTATACATTCGAATCTTAAACCGTTTCGCTCGACTGCCAACATTCCGCGGAACTTTAACACCTGAATTCAGATAACTCGAGAACTCGTAGCCCCCCCGCGATCCGAGAAAGAATCAACGTGGATCGTAACCAGGGAATCTTCCCTGTATCCAGCCACGTGGCGACTTTTCCACTCGCCTTTAAGCAGTATCGATCCCTCGGTATCTGTCTTCCCGAAAGGCTTGCGGCTTTCCGAGTCCGCCATGCGGGCCACCCAAGAGCTAACGGGTTGAACGGCTGGAGAACAGCCCCGCGACGAAGAGGGTCAGGTCAGGGGGGTGACAGAGACACGCGACGAAGGAGGGATGGAAATGACGACGACGAGGACGAGGACGAGGACGATGGAGCAGGGAGAAAGAGGGACAGGGAGAAACGGTAGGCTTCCTGCATCCGACGTCTCGTCGTGGAACGTAACATAACGAGATGTAGTCAGTGGTGTATGACGTCACGGTGGTGGGCGTCCTCGTCGTTGCGCTAGCTCGCTTCCTGGCGACTGTTTCCGTGGAACGGCGGAGACCGTCAACAAAGGACGACCAGCCACCCAACGTGGAAGGGAAGACTCGTCCCACCCGTATCTCTCGGCAACCGTATCGCACCAGGTCCTGCTGGCTCGCTGGACTCCGTGCTCCCTGTCGACGATGTCTGGAGACCAGATTGAAAGGCAACCGTGCAAGACGATTACGTCCCGGGAACAGGCGGTACACTCGGAGATCCCTTCGCGGTTAGGGTTCGAAAGAAATTTGGGACACTCGGGTGTCGCGAAAGTTAGCGAATCGTGATGCTCGTGATCCATCGATTGGACCACCTTTGCGTCAAGATTCCAGAACGAGAATTTTTAACTCCGAGAATGCTTCGAGCAACGATTTTCGTATATATATTTTCGATTGTTTGCTGTTGAGGTTTTTGGAAATTGGAGATACAAGATTGAAGGGAATGGTACGAAGATTAGTTTGACGATTTATGATTTTATATCAGATGCAATAATGTTCTTTAATGGGATGTACAGTACTCATGGCCCTCTGTACGAGTAGAGTCTCGTTCTTAAACTATACCAATGCTCTCGCTACTACTGTCCATAGAACTTATCGTAATTAAGAATTTAACACCAATGGTGAACGTATCACTATTTCTATAGAACCAGAAGTGTATCTTCGAAGTTAGACGGGGAAAGGGCAAAATGATCTACAAATACCATTAGTCGTCTATTTTGATAATTGTCGTCCAGTATTATAGACAGAGATACCGTTAATAATCGAGTAATTTTAAAAAGAAGTTCGAAACGAGTCAGATCGATCTCTTTACTAGTCCTAGCGTTGATCGCGTCGTGGAATTCTATCGATAGCCTCGAAAACAGGCTCCGTATCGAAATATAAAAAAAAAGAACCACCCTGACGGATTAAATAATCCGTGGTAACAATCCGAGGAAGTTATTTTGGTCTGCCCGCGGACCAGCGAGCCGGCGCTATCTCGTTGCTTTTCACAAAGCGCGTCAGCCGTGGCGGAGGACGCCAGGACGAAGAAAAAGGAGCACGAAGGAAGGACGAGGGGCACAGGGGTAGTGGCCATATATACGACGACCCCCATTGAACGTCGTACTTTGAAAACTTTGGACGTTAAGAGAAAGGGTAGCTGGCTGCTCAGGACGTATTGTAAAGGCTCCGTCCGGACGATGGAGATGGTTGGCTGCGATGTAGGGTGGCGCTGCTGCGAGACCTCCTAGACATCGCTTCGATTTAAGGAGTGCCGGAGACCCTATGGGGTTGCCAGAAACGCTAGGATTTTGGATTCCGTCGTTCCAGCGGCTACCAACGGAGGAGGGAGCAACGAAACGCTTTCATTCTGGTAAAATCTTCGGATAGAGAGCAGCCAGGAGTCGCGAAAACATCGCGACACGAAATAGGAATTCCTTCGAAGATCAATCGTCTCGAGGTAGGGAACAGAGAGCACCCCCCCCCCCCCCCCAGGGCCGAGGATTTGATAAAACGGCAATCGGGACCGTGTCCCGATCTGTCCCCCCTCCATCCACGTGGATGCAGCGAACTTCCAGATCGTAATAAAAGTTGTAAAATCCACGGCGACTTCGCTCCGTAGCCGAGCACTGTACCAAACGACCTACCAAGAAGTTGTTCACGTCGGTGCTAAACGCGAACAGATTTTTACTCGCGAAGCGTTACTATCCAGTGATTTCTTCCGAAGGAGATATCAACGGAGAAAACGAGACCGGAGCACTCTCTTAGCTTTTGTAATCGTCGACCAGGCAGCGAGACAAAGCTCTCGTCGCACGAACCACCCCTTTGAAGATATACGCCACGTTCTTGCTCGACTTCCCGTTGCGTTAAAAACTTGCCAGGCTTTCTTTTCAAAGGAATCTTCCGCTTTGGTTAACAATTACTCCGTGGAAAAACAGGCCTAGTGCAGTTTCAGAGATGTTTCTCCGAGCAGCAGATTACAAAATCGATTCCATCGAGGAACGAGGTGGGTTTGCAAGGCTGTGTAAATTGGCGCGAAAGTAGAATCGCGAGATTTTGGGGGTGAACGAATGGACGTCGCGAGAGTCGAGAGTTGAAAGGTAATTTGGAGTAAATTGGATTGATAATTCGAAGATAATTTAAATTAATGTACATCGGTTCTCGTCGAACATGCATCGACAGAACACGCGTTATGTTTTATTTTACTTTTTATTACTTTTGCATAGTTTTATGAAAGGAAAAGATAACGTTTCATCCTGGGCCTGCTAGTGGACATGTCAGTAAGGCACCCTAGCAGGCCCTGTCTCATACGTTGAGACATTGGGAGATAAATGACAGTATATACACCGATCGGAGCAGGTACGAGAACTTGTGGAAAACAGTGGTCAGTTTCTTTCTGGTGGCAAGCGTGGGTAGTGCTACCACATGATTATTGCGTTCTCTTCTCTCTTAAGTTAGTAGAGATGACTATTCAAAATAATTAAGAAGAGAAAAAACAGAATAATCACGCAACTACGTAAAAGTAATAAAAAGCATCATAAAACACGACGTATATTCTCTCGATGCGTGTTCGATGAATCCTCCAACGCACTTCGATCTATAAACCTACAACAAAAGAGGATAGTGTCTCGACCTGGACGAGAAGACTCGTATCAGAGCCCCTTCGAGTAAACTGAACCAAAGCTTGTCTCGATCTGGTACACTTCTTACAGTTTCTAAATAAATGTACCAGTTTCGCCACGTTTCGAAGATTCGTTCACGAACGAGTACCGAAACGCTCGGGGACCCCAATTCAGGAGGTCCCGAATGTCTCCGACTTCGTCGACGTTATTAGGACAATGGTCCATCAAGGCTATCAGAAGGAAGTCATTTTCCCGTGGCACGGTTCGAAGTCTATAGTCATAATAACGCTTCGTCCATTTCGTCAGCGTAAAGACAGCTTTTAGTCGT
The DNA here is from genome assembly GCF_051014685.1 of Ptiloglossa arizonensis. Lineage (NCBI taxonomy): Eukaryota > Metazoa > Arthropoda > Insecta > Hymenoptera > Colletidae > Ptiloglossa > Ptiloglossa arizonensis. The sequence goes on from NC_135056.1 coordinate 12,240,296, forward strand.
CTCGCCATCCACCCAACTAAGCCGCGTCGCACTGTCGATGGTAGGGAATGGTTGAAACGCAAGGACTCGCGCTAATGAAGGACGAGCAAGAGCGGGTGGGTTGGCACAACGACGCGAGCAAAGGCCAACAGGTCGCCATTAGAGCATACTGTTTCGAACTACTAATAGCCAATTCATGCGCCCGCCCGGTCGAGCACAGGCGAGCCCAGTCTGCCAGTTTCCCCTGTAGCTACCGCGACCAAGATTGTCGCCCCGCATAAATAGACGCGGCTATCGGGAACACCCTTCGTCTTTCGACCTTACCGATTCACGCGCTACCCAACGTGCAACTAAGTGAAATCTACGAATCCGTCGTTCGATGCACGCGAAACGGATTCACCAATCGATGAACTGGATACTTTTGGAGTAGACGAGTATTCTCTGGATTCGGCGAATATTTAGAACTTTCTCGCGATTGGGTACTATAGTTGTGGAGTAGTTCGTTGATCACAAGGATCGGGAGGTGACGAAACGTATCTCTATCGAAGGATAAAGTATATAAAGTAGAGACTTCCTCTGACAAGATGACAAGATTCCTTAGACGATATGGATTCGTTGATAGTAGAGTCTAGGATATAACTGTCTCTATGTTCATCCGAGGAGAATGAAGGTTATTTAAACAAGAAGATACACTTGTGTTTAATTGTGGATTTATTTCGATGATGAGATTCGTTAGATGTAACGTTCAAGATAGGTGAGAGGGTGATACCAATGCGAGGTACTTTTCAGTTTGATGAGTTTCGTTGTGGATTTAAGTGACAGTAAGATTTATTGCGTACGATAATGATACCAGGTGAAAAGGTGATCTCAGACTGAGATAGTCATAGAAGTTTGTCCCCCTCGTTCGCAAATCTGTCCTTTTTGGAAAAATCTTTCATAAAGGAAAGGACTTACTTGGACGATACCAAGATTCGTTACGTACCAAGCTTGGATGAAAAGATAATTCCAATTTGACCCAGTCGCAAAACGATAAACCTACCTCGTCGTAAACTCGCGAAATTATTTACAAAAATAACATCCAAGACGTTCGATTTCCTCCCAGCTTCGTTCTCATCCGCTTCCCCGAATCCCTGCGAACTTCGTATCGTCGAGTCTCAAGCTCGAAATTTGACAATAGTCACGTGCTTCCCGTGGTACAATGGAAACGTCATTAACAAGTTGGCGAGTTCGCAACAGTGACCAATGGTGCGTCTCTGCAACTGGATGCATCGCGAGTGCACGCACCGAGTGCAGAACCGTTCGCGGTGACGTTCGTCCCTAAAACGCGTAATTATCGTAAAATCATCGATCGACGAGAACACCGATCCCGAAATGTTCGAAACGGAATCGAGTAGCCATCGAACCCAGACCTAACCCTCGTTGGTTCCTACCTTGAACTCTCGAGTTTACGGTATTGAAGAATCCGGGGCGATAGAATCGAGCGCGATTATCGTGAAACTTTCTTGCATCTTATTCCGTGGCAGCGAAGAGCTTCGACAGGAGTTCTATACATTGGCTGGGCGGGTAGCTACCAACGGATATACGAGCTATTCCCAGCGGTCCGCACCCTCCTTGGTACAATACTTGGTCTTCGTCTTGCGCGCTCTGCCCGCGTAATTACGAGGGGAAAATTAAGCACCGACACAGCCGCCGGTCGGTCGACCTGTCGGTCCTTTCGCTCGGTTAACGAGAGCAAGACGAGACCAGAACGCGACGGGGGTGTAACAAGGACAACCAGGAGAAGGAAAGGAATCACGTTCCCGGTGCTTACACGAGAAAGACGACAAGGAGACGGGGCCTGTGCCAACCAACCGGCTGAGTCTTCTTAGATCTCGGCAATGGATCCAGCCACAAAGCGGCCATTAAAAGATCATATCATCCCGGCGTTACGGCTTTTGAAATCCTTCATCGAGATATTTCGACGGCCACCGAAAGGGCTATTCACCGACGTACTCGTGATTAAAAAAGTTATTGTTATCCCCTCTGCGCGGTTCCACCTACCCCTCGGTGAGGAATCGGGGACTACGAAGGTGTCTCGTAATTATCTTGCGCGCGGCTCGATTGAATTTTACGTAAAGTAAACGTTCCTTTTTTTTACACGACGCTAGTATCGGGTAGTTTATTTAGAATTGTACGGTGCAGCGATGTACACGATTAGAAGTATAGATTTATTATTCTAAGCACCATTTGCGAGGTTGTACTTACATCGATACGCAAAGGTGAGAGTAATTATCTCTATTAAAATAATTTCGTAATTATTTCCCCAATTCTTGCAAATCTATGCAGAAAAGACCCTGAAACGCATATCTACTAGATTATCAGTGCTACACTCACCTAACAGGAAAAATCTCGAGATCGGGGAGTTCGTTTCACGTCGAAACGAAAAATAGAAATTGGGCCAGCGACGACGAACACGAATTTGTCGCCTCGGTGAACTTCCCTCGACGTTCGAACACGATTGGTATAAATCTCGCGAGTATCGTTCGCTGAAAGAGACATTTTTCGCCTCGCGTACGATTCCATCGACGTTGTAAATTCCTCGCTGGGTCCCTAAACAGGAAAACTTACGCGTCGTGCGGAACTTCCGCAGCGTACGGTTATGCCGCGGCTTATGGAGAAAGGCTCTCCGATGCGGTAATCGTCCTCCGCTTCCCGATGCAAGTGGCTCTTTTTTCCTTTTTCTTTTTTTTTTCGCCCGGTCGACGCGCGTCTCTCCACTTTCTTAATCCGTTTCACCGCGCGGAAGATTATTTTACGAGCCTGCGGTGCCGTGGCATCAGCTGCGTCTTCGCCGCGACCCTAGTCTACCCGCGGTGAACAACACCGAGAAGAAAGAAGAGGACGTCGCCGAAGGACCGGGCTCTAATGCGAGTTAATAATACTCCCCTATTTTTTAAGAGTCGCTATTTTATTTATAGGACACAGTCCCATACGCGGAGAGCAATATTTACCAGACAAACGACTATTACCTCACACCCCACTACGTTCGGTTAACCGAGGGAGAGAATCCATTTTCGAGGAAGATACTCCACGGGGGTGAAAAATTCGATGCCCCTACCCTGCCGGTATTTCCGTATGCAAAACCACCGTTTCTGATTAACGCGAACTCTCCGAAACGAGTGGATTAGGACTTCGAATATGCGCAAATGCGAACGGACGAAACTCGTCGGTAGGAATAATTTTAACCAAAAGAGAGAAATGAATTTTTCTACTTTTTTTTTGTATAAAAGTATCTTCCATTGCGTTGCACAAGGTTCGATGGAATATACGTCTGTTGTGTTTGTTGCCATGGTCTAGCGTAAGCACAACTACAACTTAAAAACACCGTTTATAAGGATCAAATGGAAGGTTTATCGTCCTTCGATACCGTTCACAATTATCGAGTCTATTCTGATCGAGAACTCAACGACGAACAGAAGTCTAAAGGTGTATTTAGTCCATCTATCATCTGTTTTACTTCTACGTCTACAACTACAAGTTGACTTCTTACGGAGATTGAGTGCACTACACGTTCACCTACTCAAAAGATTGCGAACATTACGCGTTAATTAACTCCAGAGATTGTGAACACTACGAGTGGACTTCCTCAACTCGTGAATGTGTCGAAATTGTGAATGCTAGATATTGTAAACACTACTTGACTTCTTACGGAGACCAAGTACACGTTCACCTACTCCGAATATCGCGAACGTTACGCGTTAACTGGCTCTAGTGATTGTAAACACTACGCGTTGACTAATTCCGAAGATTGCGAACGCTACGCGTCGACCAGCTCTAGAGATTGTAAACACTGCTCGTTGACATTCCATTTACCAAAAACCGTAGCGATACATGCAAGGCATTGATGAACCCGATCGTAAGAAAACATACCGATAAGCTTGTCAATCGGTTAATCGAAGCACGAGTCCCCATAGCGAAAAGAACCAACCGTGCGACGAGACTCTCCCGTGGATGGTTTCGCTGGTGGATGGTTACCAAGAACGCGTCTTCCCCGGACTTCTAGCTCGCGGTAACAGTAATGGGTACAAGGTAACGTTCCAGATGGTCCGTTTAACGTCCGACAAAGGGTCTACAGGAACAGGAGGAAACCTTGGCGCGGCAGAAGCAGGACAAAAGCGGTCGCTGCGGTAATTATCGTCTACATGGTCGAAAGGCGAGGACAAGGAGAGACGCGTCCACGCGAACGACGCGGTCATCGTCCAGCTCCGCAACGACGACGAGGACGTCGACGATGGCCGGCAGGGTAGCTGACTGGGCTTCGCCGAGTTTCTAGCCAACCAAGCAGCCATCCAGAGTGCTGGACAAAGTTTCCGTTGGTCGTCGGGGCTTCCAGGCTTCTGGAAACTTTCGGCCCAACCCCCAGCGGACAGTCGCCGAGGATTGGGCTTCTCTGTCCTCCCACCTGGCCTGACCACTGGGTGCAAACACGGCCGCTGCAGTAATTGCAATAAACGTCTACTCGTCGGGCGGAGAATTTGTTCGTCTACCGGAGAACCTCACCGGTGCGGAAGAAAATCGATTCGTTCCATCGCGGCTACCGGCCCGTGGAAAATCGGGATAGGAGATTGTTACGTTGCACGGAACGGGACCGAAAATTGCGATATAAACGGGGAAAAGGGGAATACCACCGGATGGAATTTCTCGTAGACGATATCGTGTCTCTCCAGTGAACGTTTCGTAAATATCGGAAAGGTTCGATCCGCGAGTGAGACGAAACTTTGAGCAATTATTTGGGTGAGTTTGAACGATCTGATTGCGATCTGTATGTAATTGTAGTTGTTTATCGTGATACGATTTCGCGTCAATTGGGACGCTTAAAATTTGTAAGAATTGATTGTGTTAATGGAAGTACGAAGATAAAAGTAAAGGAAATGTGGATTCAAAATGTCCTTAATCCGCGCGTGAAGCTACAAATACTTTATAATTGAGGAACCAATTTTAGCATTATTCTTTAAAAGCTACCGGAGATACGCAGATCCCGCGAAGAAATTCAAAGGAACATTTATCGACTGGTTTCAACCGTTCAAACTCGAGTCGTCGCAGCTGAAACGTGTTCCTTATTTTCAACCGCTCTAGAAACCCTGCAAAGTCTCGTGATAATTGCAGACCACTTTGCAGGTGTCTTCGCAAGCGAGTACTTGTAAGGTCTCTCTCCTTGTCAGTACCGAAGCACAAACTTCGAAAACAAAATGGTGTACATGTTTTGCACAGTCAAATCTCTCGAATCCTCCAAACATTCTACGAAAAACTCCACAAACTTAGAATACCTACGAGAAAAATTCTCAAGTCCACCGATTCTTCCCCTGTAACATCTCTCGATCTCAGTTTCGCGGGCCAGCTATTTACTTTCTTTCTCGCGTGAAAAAAAAAAAGAAAAGAACGATCGAACCCCGTTCTTCTCTCGGACTAACCCCGACCCTCGATATTTCCCCGATACACAAAAGCGTAAATTTTCCAGGAAGCTCCAACCTCGATAAAACGGATTTCCGTGAAATCCGTTGGTAGTCTCAGAATTCATCTCTCGTGTCTCGCCAGCATCGCAACCAATTACAGTATTTTCCGACAGAACGACGCTCTGCTTCTCCTACGCGCCTCTGCCCCCTCCCCCACCCCACACCCCCGACTGGTCCCCCTATTTCTCCACCCGCTCGCCACCCCTCGGTGTCTCTTATGGAGCGTATGTAAATTAGACTCTCTGTTCGAAAGCAGAGCTTCCTTCAGAATCTCGGTGTCCCGCTTCAATCCGTCGTCTCCCTCTCGTTTCACGGGAGCACATGGGGGTCCTAAGACCACGAACGCCGCCGCTGATGGGTTTGTATTCTAATTTCGGGCTTTGGTTTTCGCCCGGCTTTCCTCGCGCGGCAAGCCAAGGTAACGCGCGCGCGCCCCCGCAAACGTGGGGGCTGAGGTGGGGCCAGGGGCACGGTTTTCCTCGCTGCATCCACCCACGGGGATGAAATCGCTTTCCGACTAATCCCAACGGAGCGTTCTACCACCGCCACCCAACCACCCCCACCCCTGCACGCACCCCCGTCGCGTTGGTTTCCAACGACGCGATCCACCTTTCTTATCCCGGAGCCGAGCCTCCTTCTGCCACCGTCAGCTGGGCAACCGAGGAATTCCTGGATTTTAATACACGTAAAATTAAAATTAGCCCCGTATTTGCATCTGGTAATGGGAAAAAGAATGGTTCGCCCCGCCCGCGAATTCTCGTACACGGCAAGAAAGAGAAAGAGAGAGAAAGAGTGGAAGAGAAGCGTTCAGGGAGCACACCTTTCCCCGAAGGCTCGAAACTTCAGGGCTGGGGGTAAAAGGGCGGCCGCGTTCTGTTGTTCGCGAGATTGAAATTGGACGGATCTTGTTTCCAAGAGAAGAGGCTGCTACGATTTTCTTCTCGCGACTAGGAATAGGTAATGTATCGTGTAGGACAGAAATCGAAATCGTTTCGCGAATTTGTGCTGCGATTCGACGAAATTCATTTCCATGATTCTTGGAGTACTCGTTCGATTTCAAAATTTTGATGGAAGAGATTCAGAGATCGATGTTCCTTGATTTCGATTTCGATCGAACGGATCGAAGAATTGTGAACGAATTCTTTTTTGTTTATTCCGGAGGTTGTAATTTTCCTCGATAAATGTGAGAAGTTGTGTTTACATGGACTGAATTTTTGCGGTAAGAAACTGTCGATTAGAATTCGTCGAAATTGGAAAAATATGGAAATATATTTCCCCATCGAGGTTCAGATAGAGCGAAGATGAATATAGCGTGTGTCTCTATGACAGGTGTCACCTCTCCTTTTACACAGTGTCTTTGTCTAAGAGTAGACAAAAACAAAAAAAGAGTAACACGGTGATGTAACTTCTATCCTTGGAGAAGTCCCAATTTTAGAGAAGCTAGAGACAGCTGACTGTATCGTACTTTGGAACAATTCGATAACCAGTGCGTTGATCATTAAACCATCTCCTGTTCTGTCACTAGATCTGACAGAATGTTGTATATTGCAAAAAGTAGAACCACCACGAGTCAAATTTCGCGAGTATCGTCGCTACAATCCCAGAAAAGAAACCTAAATCCATCGCACATCCAAAGACTCGAACCTCCTTAGACAGAGTCCCAAAATAGTTCTCTCGAATCGAACAAACGATTAAATGTTTTCGCGCGTGTTTCTCGAGCGAAAGAGAAATGGAAAATTCGACTCGGTTCCGTAGCTATTCTCGAAACATCGACCATCGTCGCAGAGTAACAATTCAGGTTTGTAGGAGCCGTCGAAGAGGTAAATCGAGACTCAAAGAGCTGTGAAATGGCCTCTTTTCCCCGAGTGACCCGTAGCTGAATGCGGCCCCTTGTCGCGTGTTACAGGAAAACGTGGCTGTCACCCTTCCTGTTCGAGTCCCTTAAAAAAAAAAAAAAAAAAAAAAAAATAAAATAAATTGTCCAACAACCCTAACGCACATCCTCTTCCTTGTCCTCTTCCTGTTTCCCTCCCGGCTTAAAAATAAACATCGAGGAATCGATCGTCTCCGAAAATAATTAACCACGCATCGTGCAACACCACCGCGAACGTTAAAAGTACAAAATTCACGCTCGGTTGGAGGAGAGCCAGGCCACCATGGATTCCCATAGCCATCGCGGTAGGAAAGGAACGCGGTCGTGAGATCGCCTTTGAAATCGCAATTTCTATCAGCGTGGCTGCCACGACGTTAAGTCGGCCGTGCTTTAATTCGCAGGTTTATACGTAGAACGAAGAGAGGGAGGGGTGGGGGGCGGGGACAGGGGATAGGCGAACATTAATTTAGATTACGCCTCTAGCCGGTTGTGGCTAGTAAGGATAAGGGATGCCAGGCCCGGAATTGAAACCTCTTCCGCGGCCAGCGGGAGCTATACGTTACACACCTTTCGGTATTAAGTCGCTGGCTTCAAGTCCGGCCGAACTTCATGCGGTAGCAATATGATCTACAGCGCTGAAACGAAGCGATATCGAGCGCTCAGAAATCCTTATCGTCGTCCGTGGAATAGATCCTCGGATAGGGGGAACGATACGACCAACAGTGGCAAAGGACAGGACCGGTGAAGGTTCGCCCGAAGTCCTAACCGCGGCCTAACGACGGCTATCAGCGGTATATCGGGAAAGGGGAGGCCTCGGATCTTATCGGTGCGTTACCACCTAAGCTGTTTGCGTCTTGTAAACTCGAAGATTACCAAAGTGGTCGACGTCTCTCTCTTTCCTCGCCATCCGGTTCTGTCTTTCGTCCTCGTCCCGCCCCGATACGGCAGATAACGTTGCCCGTCGAGGAAACCGTAGACGAGGGTCCCTCCAGAGCTGGATGAAGGCGAAGGAACCTCGGAAGGCATTCAATGTGCGAATTGCGGCGTCCTGGATACCCCGTCTCCGACCCGAATACCTAGACGCATCCAAGATCTTGCACCCGGATACCAAAGCGGTTGCTTCGATCACCGATACTGGCGATACTGGAATTCCGATCGGTTGTTCGAGGGATGCATCTTTGAGAAGAGATATTTCCTTGGAAATGTTCCTCGCGTTGCGCGTGGATTTTTTTTTTTTATTAAATTTATCAACGTTCGGGGGGTGCATCGTAATTTGAAACGATCGTACGAAATTTCGGGACAGATTCTTCGAACACTGTTCGCGAGTTTTTTCTATCGTGGAAATACTCGAGTTTTTTGTATAATACTTTGATCTCGTTTTTCGTTAATGAAATTTTACTTAATATTGCACGAGGGTACGGCTGATCGAAATTTGAAACTTTGGGAGGAGATATTGAAAAGATCCTTCGTTACGCATCTTCGTATCGATCCTAATATTATAGTTACGAATACTGGTTACCTACGTTCGAGACATTTTGAACCGGAAGGACACTGATAAACTTCGTTTTTCCATAGACAAAACTACAGAGAATTTACAACTCGACAAACTTCTTAACATTTTATAATAACCTCCCGAATAGTCGTTCGATCTCGTTCCTCGTCACATTCTTAATACCAGATTTACCAACCAGTCTAAATGACTGATCCCAACTGCTTTCGTAATGAAACACAGTTCCAATTCCACAACACGTTTTCCGAAGAAGTTGTAACATTTTCTATTCTACAGGTATAATCAATTTCATAAACTCCTCTTTCCTCTTCTATTCTTTTTTTTCTTTTAAGATACGTACAAGGTATACCTCGATGCTCCAAAATCTGTCGATAGCTCTATCTATCTCTAACCATAATCTCGACATTTCGTTCGACGATTCGAACGTCATAAATTCCTCTCTTTCCTCTTCGAATCATTTTTTTCTCGATACTCCGAAATCTGTGGGCCGTTCTATACGTCTCTAACCATAATCTCTACATTTCGTTCGACGATTCGAACGTTACCAACGAGAAAATACTCGCGAAAACGTTGCCACGTTGGTAGGTACCGCGCCTCGTTCGGTCCGAAGTCTCTCCCGTGGTTCTCGAATCTATCTAGCGTCACGTAGACACCGTCGATACACCGGATTCACGGAAGCATTTACTATGCAAAGTAACGAAGTTTCTCCAGCTCGCGGTCCCGGCTCGTAGGAACCGAGCGCCGCCAACCGGAGGAAGATCCGAAGAACCGTAGGCAGAATGGGTGAACGTGGCGTCCGCAGAATCGCGGATTTGCCGACCAAGTAATAACTTGGTGGATCTGCCACGGGTCTAGCCGCGGTATCGCGTTTAGGGAACACGTACGAAAGTGGATAAGCAACCGACGGGGCGAACTTCGTTCGCGGACTGACGCGTCCGGAATAGGTTATAGGTACCACCGAGCACCACGTATTCCACCGTCTAACAACTCTTCTCCTCTCCTCTTCTTAGACGATCTCCGTTCTCTGCACCCCGTCCCCCCTGTCCCTCTCCATTTGGTTCCCTTCTCGTTCGAGAATGCAATAACGAGACGGTTCTAGTCGCTGCATCTACTAGGATATCGGGGCGAGACGGTGCTTTAACGTCGACCCTGTGCCCGTAGTTAGCCCACATTAGTAATCTCCCCTAGGTGTTCTCGAATACTATGTCCTCGGCTTGTACGGCCAGTCATCGAGGATTATTATAAATTCAAGTCCAAGTTTCGAGGGGACGTATCGGGGATCATCGTTGAAAAGGGGCTCGAACGATGCTGCACCCCCTCCCCCTGAGTTCGAGTAATAACGTTAGCGGAGAGTATCCCGCGTTGCGTCGAAACGCGTAAGATATTAGGCGTAGACGAAGGGATCGCTTTAACGAGGGAACGAGGGAATCTGGGTTCGGGTTCGACGCGAGAACCGTTTTCCGATGCACGAACGTAGAGGTAGAGATTCTCGAACGGGTGTATTCTTTTTTCAATTTTTGTAGTTTGTCAGAGTGTCGGGACGATTGAGAGAAATAGGAAAGTTGGTTGTAACATTCGTAGAAATTGATCTCTTTGCGGTACTGCATAATGATGTAGAGTATTGTATCGCGAAGATGGTATAGAAGATTACACGTGTTTGAAATTTTAGAGAAAGATCCTTGTTACGAAATACACAATGCAAATTATACTTAACACACTATATGAAAGATTCTACACATCTGAAATTGTAGAAGAACAATTTCCTTTTCTTAAACCCTAAAATTGGTATTTGCTTGTATACTATTCGAACGCACCCGATAATTAATTAAAATCGCGGAGATTATCCTTACTATCCAAAATACGCAATACAAATTATACTCAACACACGATATGAAAGATTCCACACGCCTGAAATTATAAAAGAACAATTTCTTTTTCCCAAAACTCCGAAATTGGTATTTGCCCCTGTACCATTCGAACTGTCTGGGTAAAGCCACGGTCGAACGGCCCGATAATTAATTAAAATCGCGGAGATTATCGTTATTGCGAGAATAAATTCTCCGCGGGCGTATCGGGCGCGCGAAGTTTCGTTTCGTCGGACGGGGGGTAGTAGGGGGCGAGTGAACGAAACTCTTTTCCACCCTCGTTTCCCATCGTGAATCGCGCGCGTTTTTCTCTAATCTACATGCCACCCCTTCACCTCGTTCGCAGCCACTATCGCCGTAACAACTGTTACAATTCGCAAGTTCGCCGTTCCACGGTCACGAACCATTTACCCGCGCACTCGTTAGCAGCGGGGCTAATTAATACGCGCTGCAAGTATCGAGCAAACGTTTCCACGAGGGGTTGGCGGCCGCGTTAGGCGTTGTCCACAAGGTGAAACGGTTCACCGGGCCAACGGTGGAATTCCGCGAGATTATTCCGCGAGCTGTGTCCGGCGAATGGAGCGGAGCGGAAATCGGTATCGGCGGCTGAGAAAACCTCGACCCCTCTGTCACGAGACGAATACGAAATCGACGAGTCGGTCTCCCGAGGGTCGAAGGGTCGTTTCCATCGCCTTACGGGTTCGCGCCAGACCAAATTAACCATGAATGGCCAATTAACCTGGAGACTGTGCCAACTAACCGCCATGGCCGACGTTACCCGTGAACCGAATTGATCGCCGTCCCGCCGGCTCGGACGTTTAATCGCTGTCGACTGCGTAACGAATGCCCCGACAACTGTCTTCGCAAACACTGCGACACTCGAGTCCCTGCGAAACATCGAGGATCGAATCGAGCCCAGAGTCGAAGAAGACATCGAGAATACCATCTTTTCAGAAAACTTGCAAAATTTAACACTTCGTTGAATCGTACAGCCAACTCGACGAAAACACTGGAAAGTTTGCTTGGCAAGTTCCGTGTGATGTTTAAATATTCTTTTGTGAAACGTCCAGCTATGTAGATTCATCCATTTATTTCTCGGTTCGAGAATTATTCACGGTTGAACGAACGACCGAGTGTCACAATTGTGTGTGACGTATTATTCAAAATATTCTGGGTTATTCGATGCACTTTGCTTTTTCCATAGTCGAACCGTTAGATAATAATCTTTGGTGTAGTAACATTTTATTTTTCATAGTCTCTACAAGATATTTAAAGGACGATTCTTTTCTATTGTTAAAAATCTCCAAAAGAAAACTAATGTCACCGAGATTATGAGAGTGCATCGATATCGAAGTGCAACGTTGAAAAATAATATTCACAAGGTTGGTTTCGAATTGGAGATATTTTACGTATTGCTTAAATACTCTGGACTATTCAATGCACTTTGCTTTTCCATAGTCAAAATCGTTAAATAATCTCTGGTGTAGTAACATTTTATTTTTCATAGCCTCTACAACATACTTAAGGGGTGATTCTTCTCCACTGGTAAAAATCTCCAAAAGAAAATTAATGTCACCGAGATTACGAGAGTGCATCGATATCGAAGTGCAACGTTGAAAAATAATATTCACAAGGTTGGTTTCGAATTGGAGATATTTTACGTATTGCTTAAATACTCTGGACTATTCAATGCACTTTGCTTTTCCATAGTCAAAATCGTTAAATAATCTCTGGTGTAGTAACGTTTTATTTTTCATAGCCTCTACAAGATACTTAAGGGATGATTCTTCTCCACTGGTAAAAATCTCCAAAAGAAAATTAATGTCACCGAGATTACGAGAGTGCATCCATATCGAAATGCAACGTTGAAAAATAATATTCACAAGGATGGTTTCGAATTGGAGATATTTTACGTATTGCTTAAATACTCTGGACTATTCAATGCACTTTGCTTTTCCATAGTCAAAATCGTTAAATAATCTCTGGTGTAGTAACGTTTTATTTTTCATAGTCTCTACAAGATACTTAAGAGGTGATTCTTCTCCACTGGTAAAAATCTCCAAAAGAAAATTAATGTCACCGAGATTACGAGAGTGCATCCATATCGAAATGCAACGTTGAAAAATAATATTCACAAGAATGATTTCGAATTGGAGATATTTTACGTATTGCTTAAATACTCTGGACTATTCAATGCACTTTGCTTTTCCATAGTCAAAATCGTTAAATAATCTCTGGTGTAGTAACGTTTTATTTTTCATAGTCTCTACAAGATACTTAAGAGGTGATTCTTCTCCATTGGTAAAAATCTCCAAAAGAAAATTAATGTCACCGAGATTACGAGAGTGCATCGATATCGAAGTGCAACGTTGCAAAATAATATTCACAAGAATGATTTCGAATCGTAAATATTGTGCGTATTGCTTAAATCTTGGACGAGGCGATCGTTTTCGAAACACGAAATGGTATCTGGGGGTTTGAGAAAAGAAGCAACCCCTGTTTCCCACACTCCCGCAGCCCCGTTCCAAACCGTCTTCCTCGGAGAAGAGGGGTGGAAGTGGGGGGTGGGATAAGGGGCCACCGTACCACGCGATGGTACATTTTTAATTACTTACACCCACGCAGCTGCATCGCGCGATGACTATAAATCAAGCGGAGCGCCGCCCAGCAAAGTAATTACAGCTTGAATTTTAGATAATGTTGCCGCAAGCACAGTGTTGCGGCGCAAAGTAGGCAGTGGTAAGCGCGCAGCTTTTCGAACGGAATTACAACAATCGTTGAGCACGAATGTAAAATAAGAATCGCGTCGCGAGCCAATCGTAGCGACACGGTGAATTCCACGGTAGTCACCTGTGACCGTTTCTTGAAATTGAATTTCGTTAAGCTAAGATTAAGGTACGTTATCCTAAAGAAGCCTATCGTGGTCTAGTGACATATTTTCTTTACCTATTTTCACACTCGTTACAAATTATTTCGAGAATAATAAGTAAAAACGTGCGTGAAATATCGTCCATGAAATAGATATTACAAGTTACGCGTAAGTTCTTTTATTTACAGTACGACGAAAATATTCTAACGCTTGTAACGTGTCGATAATAAACTGGTGACTAAGAAAATCGACAGTTTGTTTAAATATTTAAGAATCTTTACCCTCGTGACAGCTATGTTACCAAATAATCGTATATCAGAGTATACGTGCTTCTCAGCTATGTTATGAAATAACACGCGTGTCGATTAAATAATACTACTATTTCTCCCGCTGTAAATTGAACGAATAACGAGGCAATCTTCGAATAGAAAAAAAACTGGCAGTCGACACGTTGAACGAACACCGAGAAAAGTACGAATCGTTCGCAAAAATACAATTAAAATCGAATACCGTTGAAATCGGCCGAAAACGTTGTATCGTCCATGTTGAATACCCGATGAAAGAAATTCCGCGAACTTTCTGTCCCCCGGAAGTGCATCGTTCCAAATACTCGCGAGCCCCGCAATCGTGAACTCCCGAACAATTATTATACTTTTTGCAACAATGTCGTCGACGATTAAACGGTCCAAGGATTGGAGGGGCGTGGGCTCGTGACTCGCTCGGTTGCACAAATACGTAACCAATTAACGTTTCTCGCTAATTTCTTTTCGACTTGGCGTATACAATCCCCGTGGTACGCGCTCGGGAGAATAGTTTCGCGATTTGTCACGGCTGAGGACGCCTATAAGTATAGAGTCGCGGTTAAGGGAAAATGGGGGCCTCGCCGCGAACGACGGTTGGAATTGTTTACATAATTATGCGCCAATTAAGAGAGCCGGCCGAAGGAGGCGCAAGGAGGACGAGCGCAGGGAGAAATCGGTAGGCGAGGGCAACACAGCCATCTCGATTCCGGCGCAATTAAGGCGCGGTTGAGGAAACCTTCGAAAAAGAAAGAAAGAGAAAGAAAAAGGAAAAAAAAAACACGAAGGAAGGAAAAAAAGAAAAAGAGCAAGAGGCAGCAGCACGCTAGGAAAGAGTGGAATTTAATTAGGAGCTCGTGCTCTCTCGTATTTCCAGGCAGCCATGAAGAAACAAGACAGAACTGTGAGAGGGAGAAGCGTGAAATCGAATCGTGAACGAGACGAAGACCAACGAAGAAATCGGAGAAAAACAGAGAGGCCGTAAGAGAGACGCGATGAGAATTATCGAAGCGTGTAATTCAACGGAGAGAAACGAGAAGAGAGAGAGAAAGAGGGAAAAAGAGAGAAAGAACGAGAACGTCGAGGTATCGTCGGCGAAGACATAACAATCAGGAATATGATAACACGCAGGATGGATGCTTACCTTCACCTCAGACCTCCGCGAGGATTCTCAGGAGCCGTGCAAGGTTGACGGAGAGGGAAGGTGAAGCGAGATGAAAGATGATGAGTGAAGGAACCGCGGCAGGGGTAGGAGGCGCTTAATTAGAGCCAGACTTCCGTAGGATGCTTGAGGCTTCCCTAAGCTCTAAAGTTCTATCTTCCCACAGTTTATCACCGTAAAGTGGCTATCTCGAAATTACCCTCGAAATTATATCGAATTTCGGACCCAGTCCGCGGCCAGGTCTCCCGTGTTTCGTTTCCGCGTATCTTTCCAACCTTCGTGCGTGGATTCGTCGAGGGTTCAATCGAATTTTAGGGACAGGTAACTTACGTCACTCAACACTGCTCTTCATCGTGGTCAAAGTGCGGATTAATAGGTTCGATAGATTCATTCGGACGAATCGAGTTTCGATGGATAATCGAGGTACGAGGGAAATAAATGAAAAGGTATCTTTTGTGCAAGACGAATTCTGTTATTCTTGGAAAACGAGGTCACGTCAGATTGAGTAAGTTACTCAGTTTGTAATACGAGTATAGTATTTCAAGTATCGTATCGTTAATTTTACACTTATGTGTCCTTCGTCGCGGCAACTTTTTATTTGCGATGAATTTTATTCTAACGTATCGGTCTCGTTGCTTTAAATTTTGAACGATTTGCAGTTCGAAATCGGAGCATCCTTTTATTTTTTCTTCTTTGACGTTTTTATTCTTGGATCTTGGTTAATTCGGAATATGGTAAACCACGGATAATCGAGAATATGGATAATCGAAACCCGGATAATCGAGGGACTACGATATAGGTTCAGTCATGGGGGTAAGCTAACGGTGAATCAATCCTTTGGTCTGGATTGTTTACGTTTACGTTTGACTACGTTTGACAGTAGAGATTCCTGGTATTGTCCGTGGTTTATTTATTTTAACGGCTGAATTGGATAATTTTAACGAATATGTATTTTCCTAGCATTAAAACACTTTCCAATGCGTATCGATGGACAAAGTAGTGAAATCAACCATTCTTCTTACTGACGCGACTGATCGATTCAGGGGTTTCAACCTAGCAATGTGAAATACTTTCATTTTCTTTTTCAAGGTTGGACTATAGCTTCGCTATTATCTTATTGTTCCAGTCACTGTTAAGAGTTTTTTTTTTTTAATTCGCAAAAGTATCAAATCCTGGTACAAATATACTTCGTTTAATTCAAATTTTCTTTTTCTGTAATATCAAAAATAATTGTCACATTTACGTTTTAATAACTGCAGGATCATTTTTGAAGCATGACATTTAAATATGAGTAATTTTAATCCATCCACAACTGTTCAACGTGATATACCCTTTGTTGTGTCACAGATTATGCTTTAAAGAATAAGTATCTCCACTTCGACTCAAATAGTGTTCCAAATTTTAAGATTTCCCACAACGTACAATCTTTCACCTCCAACCCATAAAAAATCCAACGTGAACTCATCATTTGACAATCGATACTTCAAAGAGCGAATACTCCCAATTAAACTCAAATATAATTCTACATTTCAAGATTTCCCACAACTTACAATGTTTCACCCCCAACCCATAAAATATCCAACGTGAACTCGTCGTCTCACAATTGATACTTTACAGAACGAATACTCCCAGTTCGACTCAAATATAATTCCAAATTTCAAGATTTGCCACAATTTACAATCTTTCACCCCAACTCATAAAAAGTCCAACGTGATCTCGTCGTCTGACAATCGATACTTTACAGAACGAATACTCCCAGTTCGACCCAAATACAATTCCAAATTTCAAGATTTCCCACAAAGTACAATCTTTCACCCCCAACCCATAAAAAATCCAACGTGAACTCGTCGTCTCACAATTGATACTTTACAGAACGAATACTCCCAGTTCGACCCAAATACAATTCCAAATTTCAAGATTTCCCACAAAGTACAATCTTTCACCCCCAACCCATAAAATATCCAACGTGATCTCGTCGTCATAAAATCGATACTTCAAAGAGCGAATAATCCCATTTCGACTGAAATATAATTCCAAATTTCAAGATTACCCACGATTCCCAAATATTTCTCGTCCGTTGGCAAACGATGCCGACGGAATCCGCTTTTTCCTCGACTCTACTCGTTGTTGCGCACGAACGACGATTCCCTTCGAGACTGGAGTGATTCTCACGAGCGACAGAGTATTTCGCGCGAGCAACAACCGCGACGGCAAGCCGATGTTTACTTTATCCTCGCTAATCAAGGGACGTATTTGCGTTTTATAATCCTTGGTCGGCTAAGAGGGTAAAATCTGAAAGCTTAGTGGAATCTCCTTTCGGTCGGGTGGGTAATCCTGGCTTCGACCCTCGATTCCCCCCTGCGGGCCCTCCTCCGTCTTCTACGACCGCTCGTGGAGGAAGGCGTCTTCGTGAACGTCTTCGTATAACGCCGAAGAAGAGAGACTCCGCGGCAGCCTCGCTGACTTAATGGCTTATTTTATCCGGTGATATTGCTGCCCGGCTGCGTGTGTACCAGCAATGAATTATTGGCACGATCGAGATTCGCGCCGCTATTCAACGAGCCATTGAACATAGTTCTCTTCCTGCCGGCGCCTTCGAACCGTTTCGATTTTATTCGAACGGTTACGTGGTTCGCGATGTAACCGAGAAACAGGCTGGTCGAAAATTTGAAATCGATTCCAAGACCAGAAATTGTACCTACTTGTACCAGACTACATTTTAAACTACTTTTCGTAATAATGAACATCACGGTTCGAACGTAGAAACTCTGTAGTGGATCTTTATCTACTTCTCGACGAAGTTACAATTTTTCTGCTTTCGCTCCATCTTGAAATAATTACTATGAGAAATAATGGAACTTGAAACTCTCATTGTCGTAGGAAATACTTTCATTTCGGTAATTTGCGTTAAATAGCTTTTTCCAACTTCACTCGGCTCTATCGTATTTCGTGCAACTATTTCCCTTCGCGATCGACAGAAACGTACGCGAAAGCGTACTGCGCGATCACGAGGATTTCTGTTTGGAGGATTATCGCGTCGCAGAGATCTTACTAAATGGAAAGCGTGTCGATCGAAAAAAGTTTGGTGAACGCCGCGATAGACCAACGAGATAGAATTCTACGCCCGCAAAGCGTTGAAAATGTGTATAATCATCGCGAGAACTTGCATTTTGTGACCCCATGTGTGTTCGTGAACCGAAGAAAAAGAAGAACCGAATTCTTCGCCAACCTTGCAATTTCCACGGTGCAATTTATGGTACGCTCCTACCCACGGGAGACGCAACAACCTGCCCTCCATTTGACCATAAACGAACGCGAGTTATCCAACGGAAAGGTATATTTTAAAGCAATAACGCGTACGGTACGGATCGAATAATTAATAGGTAGTGCAAGTACATCGATGCTCGAGCCAAAGGAAACACGAAAGGGACTAGCCAATGGTTTGTCTTATCGATAATTCACTCGATCTGACCGTCTGGTACGATCTGCGTGCACTCTACAATTCTACCTGCCTCGTCGTATTTATATGATTAATGAGTTTATAATGGCTGCGCAAGCTTGCGATTTTACGCGCAGGTCACACCCAACCCCATTTCGTCGGTAACAGGGAACGTTCGCGTAAAGAAATACGTGTCTTCTGTCTGTACGGTGTGTCGACGACATGTCGTCGATATAATGCTATAATGATTTACCCGTGCGCCACTTTCGTTGAAAAACAACGTCCGCGCAAATTGTCCCCACGGAATTACCATACTTCGAAAGTTTCTCCCGCCGTATGAAATTTTTAAGTCTCGAATTACGCGGGACATTAAGAAACTTTTTCTATTTCTTGCTCGTGCGAATACAGAGAATATACATTTGGTGGAAAATTTGTGTATCGATCGATTTAAGATCGTTGTAGATTCAATACTTAGTTCACGGTAAAGTATTCTCCTGGAGAATGATACATTGATATTATTAATTGTGTAATGGAATAATTTAAGAGGGTGTGAAAGTTCTAAGGAGGATTCGGTAAATTATAACCGAACGTAATCAAAAGAATCTGTATCGTGTAATAGAATAAAAGTAGTCTAGATTGTACAGGGATATTCGTAGATATTTCTATATAATTATAATTTATGTATAATTATAATTTACAGAATCGTGATTAACACTTTCGTACTCTCGAATTACTTCATTAAGTAATATTACATCGGTTCACCTCATTGATGTACTATACCCTGAGAGATTATCTGGAACGTGCAAATCGAGAGGCAAAAATGGCCGGTTATAGAAAAAACCACGACGATTATAATCCCGTATCGGTAAGGAAAGGTTAATCGCGATCGATTGGTGTAAAATTTCTCCTAGACGCCGGAGGGGCATCGAAACTTCGAGCTGAGTGAAATTGAGCTATTGAATCGACATCCGTCATGCGAACGTCAGGACCTATACGTGTTCTCCTACTGGTAACTCTAGCCGCTCGACGGTAATTCTCTGGGCTGGCATGCGACCGCCACTCGAACGACACGACATCACACGAACCATTCAACCATTTTTTTTTCTTTCCTTTCCTTTTTCTTATTTTTTCTTTTTTTTTATTTTCTACCTCCTCATTTTTCAGTTCGTCTCGTGCAGCTTTGGGGAGCGCGTGCACGAAACGAGACTGCAGACCGGAGCCACGGTAAGAAACATTTCGAGGCGAATAAAAGCCCGTACAATTATATTTCCCTTTAAAATTTATGACCACGAGCTACGTTCACGGTTCCACACGAGACAGGATCGAGTTTCTTTTTCGTAGTCGCGATTCCCTCGTCGAGTCGAACACCACCGGACAAGCAACGGGTCGAGTCTAATAATTTCG
The DNA here is from genome assembly GCF_051014685.1 of Ptiloglossa arizonensis. Classification (NCBI taxonomy): domain Eukaryota; kingdom Metazoa; phylum Arthropoda; class Insecta; order Hymenoptera; family Colletidae; genus Ptiloglossa; species Ptiloglossa arizonensis. The sequence goes on from NC_135056.1 coordinate 12,260,188, forward strand.
TTCCGATTTTATCGAGCCATTACGGTCAATTACGCTACGGAATAAATGTTTTCGAACGACCGTTTGCGCCGTGATACTTCCAATTGGTGGCTAGCTGCGGTGAAATCGATAAAATATGGAAGAGCAAATAAATTGCCTCGGTGGATTTAACGAATCGTGACGAAACCACGGTGTTAATAATACACGAATATCACGCGTAATATTCGGTTCGAAACAGTCCGCTATCGACACGTTTCCAGAACGATTATTTTAGAATTGAAACAAGCTAATTTCTATAATCAGAGGAAGTTTCGAACGTTTCAGAAATACTTCGCCCGCGGTATCGATCTGTTTCGATTTTAGTTTCAAGCGGACCACTCGATTTGGCGCGCGATATTCCCACTCGATATTGAACGCTTGGTTCGTAAACAAAAATGTGTCCCGGCAGATACAACACGTCCGTTCGCCGAATAGACCGTTTCGAAAATATTTCACACTGTTTACAATCTATGGATTTCGCTCGCAGGTAAAAGGCGAACGACCGCGTCGAACGGAACCCTGTCTATGAAATTGATCGTACGAATGTAACTCTCGGGTTACAGTCCCGTTGAAAAGAACCTCGAAGAAGTTACGTGAAGTCACGAAAATCCCAAAGAACCTATGCAACGTCACAAATATCTCAAAGAGTTTACTCAAAGTTGCAAAAATCACAAGGCGTTTGCTCGAAGACGCGAAAAATCTCAAAGAACTTGATTGAAGTCACAAAAATCTCAGCAAGAGATTACTCGAAGTCACAAAAATCTCAGTAAGAGGTTACTCAAAGTCACATCAAGACTCTAAAATACTTGAAGCCACAAAAACCTCGAATAACTTACTCAAAGTTGAAAAATCTCAAGGGTCTTACTCGAAGTCGCGAAAAATTTCAAAGAACTTATTCAAAATCACAAAAAATTCTGAGCAAGAGGTTACTCAAAGTCACAAAAGATCCTAAAGAACTTACTCAAAGTCGCAAAACACTCGAATAACTTGCTCAAAGTTGCAAAAATCTCAAAGGACATACCCAAAGTGGCAAAAAACTTCGAAGGGATTGCTCAAAGTCACAAACACCTGAATAAGAGGTTACTCAAAGTCACAAAAACCTTGAATAACTTACTCAAAGTTGCAAAAATCTCAAGGCTCTCACTCGAAGTCGTGAAAAATCTCAAAGAACTTACTCAAAATCACAAAAATCTGAGTAAAAGGTTACTCAAAGTCACAAAAGACCCTAAACACCTAACTCAAAATCACAAAACGCTGGAATAACTTGCTCAAAGTTGCGAAAATCTCAAGAAACATACCCAAACTGACGAAGAGTCACGAAGGGCTTGCTCAAAGTGTTCGAAATCTCGAAGAACTTACCCAAAGTCTCGAAACCCGCCAGGAACATACTAAAAGTCACTGTTCGTTTCACTGCGTCCCCAAACGCTGTTCGATGTCCACGTCGGGGGACAAGTTTCCGCCGAACGACGGTTTGACGATTACTCGCGAACGCGCTTCGTAGACCTCGCGGGCTGTCTCCGCGCGACTGAATCACCGCGCGGGGTCCGTGGCCAGCTCTGTTCCGACACGTACATCAAAATATAAATAAAGTATGCCAAGGTTCGTGGCACGGTGATCGCGGGGCGTCTGATTGACATGTAGCCGCGCGGCGGGCGGCGGGCGGCGGGCAGCGGGCGGCGGGCGGCGGGCAGCGGGCAGCGGGCGGCTGGGCGGCTGACTTCGCGGCCGCGTTTACGCGCCACGTGGCCTCCCGCGGTGCTCGGGCCGCGGGCGCCCAGCAACGTGACAAATGTGACAGCGGGTATAGAGACGGTTACCTCCTCCCCTCTCATTCCACTTTCCTAAGCGGTTCTAAGCCGTGGACGCCCGCTATGGCCGTTCGCCGCGAGCGAGGTGTACGTGGCTCACGAGCACGTGGGAAAACGCGCGTGCGGAACCACCGACCGATGGCGGCAGCCTTTGCCGGGACTCCTTTCATAATAGATGCCGACCGTATACGTCACCGCGCCACGGCCTACCGGGCGAAATAACACACATTTGCGGCTAATTTCGTGGACGATCGTCGCCGAAGGGTCGAGCGAGTCGCGCGACCCGCCACCGGCCCTCCCGTGCAACCCGAATTGCCTTTCAACGTGCCACGCTTTTATTTTTATTTCACCCGGGGAGAGATTCCCATTTTCGACCCGTACGGTGTGTTTTCGAACGTATTTGAACCAGTCAGAGAAACTTGACATTTATTTAGAGGTAAACGATAGTCTTCGAGTATGTAGCCTTTGAGCACGTAGTCTTTGAGTATGTAGTCTTTGAGTATGTACTGAAGAAAAAAGTATAGAAGATTTAATCAAGCCTAGTGTAACGCTGTAGTTTACTTCTATTTTCCTTGCGTAGGAGAAGATTTTTATTTTTGTTCACCTTGTTATCTAACAGGGGTGTTTTCTCCACGTGGATAGATTGATTATTCTTTAACTGTACAACAAAATTTCACATTCTGTAATGAAATTTCTTCTACTTTCGGTGTCAGAGAGAACCATTTTCGAACATCGTCCCCGCAACGTGGAAAAGTGTGGATCAAGAAGTAGATCGTAGAAATGAAAAATCAAACACAAATAAGTGTCACGTAAAAACTATTCTCGTCCTTGAATCGTCAAAAATGGTCACTCTCGAACATCGTTCGTTAACCGGTCTCGCGGCTCGGTGGCGAGAAACGTGTATCAAAAGGTAGACCAAGGAAAAAAGAAAAAGAAACGCGTACAAGTACCGGGAACGAAGAACACCCATTCATCTCGCATGATCCCGTATCTGACCGGGCGAGTAGCGAAAACCGCGATAAATTAAAGGGTGGCGGAGAGCGTGACGCGTTTTAAAAGCCATGATTTTCCGATGAAAGCTCGCGTTTCAGGGTGGTCGTGCTCGCGCGCGCCCCTATCCAGGGGGGTGGGGGTGGGGGGCAAGTCGGGGCCACCGTTGCCCCGTTTAGCTGCAACCTGGCAATTACCTGTAGGGCATAATTGTCATCCCTTACATTTTCCAGGTTGGTTTCCCCGTCTCTCTCCCGTTCGACCACCCTACCACCTTCTCTCTCTCTCTCTCTCTTTCTCATACACACTCACTCTCCTTGCTCTTTGCTCAGGGCTACCCCCGAGCCGCCCCAACGGAGGCGTCGGGTCACGCGAGGCCGTGCCTGTCGCAGAAGTCCACGCGACGCGCACAGCCACGCAATGCCGAAACAACACCGACTTGCCTTACCTGTATCAGATTTCTAATTACTAATTTACTCCCGCCGCCGACCACCACCTCCACCCAACGGACCACCGCCTCGACACAGTGTCACGACGACGCGAGACCCGATACGACCACCGATTTCGAAACGCGATTCGTCGATTCATCCGAAACGCGCGAAAAATTCATATTTCCACGGTGGTTCGAAAATTTGATTTCACGAGTCGATATTGCAGTGAAGTTCTCGAGACCTCGACTTGTATTTCGATATAACGCGCGAAATTGTACGTTCAAAGAATCTACGTGCGCGTAAAGTATGTTGATTAATTTATTCTTGTAAGAAAAGTGGAATAGAATTACGGAAATTTCGAATTAATCTCCTTAAAGTGTTTCCGAATCGGTAGTAATCCACGAATCTTGTAACAGTAGAACTACGGACGATGGATGTATTTGTAATTATTTTTCCAGCTGGATAATTGTTCCCGAAAATTTCAACGAAGGTACTGCTAATAATTTTAAACGATCTGAAAAGAAACTCGATTCGACCGATGTTGTGCAAGGAATTTAACATTGGAACTACCAAAGGGGTGAATTTAACCTGTTTCAAATTTCTTTTCAAAATTACTTAACGATTAACCGTGTCTTTGCCTACAATATTCCTGAAGATTTATTAAAACAGACGACTAACTATACTCGTAAATTAATCTGTCCTTTCCCCGTTTAACTTCGAAGATACGTGTACGGTGCGATACAAATATCAATACGTTCATCATCGATATTTCCAATATTAAAGCCACGTTACCCTTGCGATTTCAAAACAACGACAATTCGCGCGTGATCGGCGTGAGTTCAATCGTACCTAATACAAATTTTAACTCGAAAATCCGGTTCCTCTACCTGCGAACCGATTTCGAAACGCGATTCGTCGATTCGTCCAAAACGGGCGAAAAATTCATATTTCCACGGTGATTCGAAAATTTGATTTCACGAGTCGATATTGCAGTGAAGTTTCTCGAGACCTCGACTCGTATTTCGATATAAAGCGCGAAATTGCACGTCGAAAGAATCTACGTGCACGTAAAGTATGTAGATTAATTAATTCTCGTAAGAAACGTGGAATAGAATTACCGAAATTTCGAATTGATCTCCCTAAAGTGTTTCCCAATCGGTAGTGATCCACGAATCTCGTAACGGTAGAACTCTTTCGCAAGGAGAAATAACCGAGTGCCGCAGCGTGACGTATTCTTTTATCGCGTTCATCGAGATTCGTGTCACAGGGCGTCGTGTGCACTCGACGCGAAAGTTTGGAACGACGTCGGTCGCGAGACGCCCAAGTAAACGGGAACGGACGACGCATGTCCGCGAATTGTTTGAACTGAACTCGTCAACTTACCCAGCCAGAAGGTAGGACCCGAGCGATTAGTGAGTTTTAATGCGGCTCTATCGAGACGTCGTGGAATTTACCTGCAAGCATACGATCGTTTCGTGGCGGATCAAAATAAAATTGTGCGACGCGACGATGGCCGACTTAAGTCTAGGTTCGCCGACGGGGATTGGCCGCCGATGTGGAAGGGAAACAGCGACCACTGACAGGAGGTTAGGTAGGAGTACGAAGGAGGAAGGAACGAAGGCGGGCATAATTGCGAAAATTAATTATTGCCATGCACGAATGTCATGTGTCTCCCTGTTATTAGCCGGCGGGCATAATTTAAAGGGAAGCGACTTGTTAACAATATCGTTCACGTAGCCGGAGTTCGTTCACGCGGCTAGAGACCCCCACCGGAGAGAGCTCCGGTAATGTATAGCTCTGTCCGACGATGTGATTTACAATCGGACGTTGACACCGTCACCGGCCAGTAACCGCCGTGTGGATATAATTCCTTGAGCGGAGGAAACTTTTAAACGGGCGGACGTTAATTTATCGGGTGCATCAGGTGTTCGCGCGAAGAGGAACGTCGGTTAGACGATCGAGGTAGCGGACCTTCTCGTACCGTCACGGAGATGTAGGTTATCGCAGATCCGTGGACGAAAGAACAAACCGTGGATCGCGGTTTCGACGAGCCTGCGATATCGGGGATCCAGGATCCAGAGTACTCGAGTTTCGAATCCGTACGATCGAGTATTTCGTCGCGACAATGAACAAATTTTAGAGTACATGGAACTGTGCTTCCATTCAACGGTATAGCGTTTCAGAATTGCAGTGTTTGTCTCGATTTTAGACCAACCTAGTGTATTTTATCGCTATCGAAGCAGTTGCTCTTAAAAGACTTTTGGCCACGATTGAAATCGTAGATGTCGAGATGTTCGTGAACGTTCTCCGGAACGTTAAGAAACCAAGCTTTGACTCGAGTGTTTTAAAATAACAGAGTTCTTCTCCGTTCTATTTGAACAAGTATTTCATCCGATCTTTGTCTACGAAACTTTCTTCACGATCGACGCTAATATCTATCGAGCCTCTGCAAACATTTCTCACGACTGCAAGGAACCGAGTATTAGATCTACTTCGGTGCTCTAGAATCGCAGAGTTCCTCTCGAACACGTTCAGAGTTTTTAGCTTCTACGTGCAAAACGAGATTCCTGCTTCACAATTGCAGAGTTGAAAAATTTGACTCTAGAATACTCCACCCATAATCGAAACTCTAGAATCTATCGAACCATGTGAACACACACCGGTAAGAAACCAATAATTCCCTCGTGTTGGCCATGTACGAAACTTTGCTCGCGATCGAAACTCTGGAATCTCTCTATCGTTGTTTCGTAATTACAGAGTTCACAAATTTTACACTCGCTGGAAGTCTCTGTCAACAATCGAAACTATAGAATCTATAGTAGAATCTCCCTTGTCGCATTCACCGCATGTATGTCGTATTCACCGCGACAAGGGAGGAAACAAGGATCGGACATGTCCGAGTGACAGTGGACGCCAGCAACGCACGGATTGAACCCTCTCATCGTCGTGGTAATCGTCGTACCTCCATTAGTCGCCGTATACAATCTCCTCGCGTGTGACCTGCTCGAGCAGATTCGGCTCTGCAAACGTTATCCATCCTTAATCCTAATTTCGTAACACTACCGCCGCTGGTCGGAGCCTGCCGCGATATTCGCGTCGCGTTATCATCTCGCGGCGCGTAACACGCGTCTTTGAAACGTTGGGTTCGGCGGGGGGTGGGGCCCACCGTTACAACATTTACTTACTGCCGTTTAACCACTTATCACGTCGGATCTGAGGACGCGGTGGCTCTGCAACGCGCCTAAAGGCAGATTTCCGTGGAGAACGGCGAGGTAAGGGGGCGAAATCGAGCGGCTGCACGCCATCGTTGGTGCAACAGGGAACCGTCGGTTGAAACCTCGGCTCACGATAGAGAAAGAGAGACATCAACCGGGCGGATATCCATTACGCGGTGCGCGTGGGGGCGTTTAACGCAAAAGCGTGCGAGCCGACTGCGCTGGTAGCGGCGTCCTTCATCCACCCATCCCGCGTTACACGCCTCGCATGCTTCAAGGACATATCTGACGGATATCAGGTCGACTACTCGATCCGGCTAACCGCTTACACCCGGGGCCACCTATCTCCTCGTTCCAGACCCCTCCCATGGTAACCTTCCCTTTGCACCAACCGAGCCAGATATTTACCGATTCCAATTGGTTCCGTGATTTCGTCTAAGTGGCTGGATAGGCATGTTTTGGTATCCGCGGACCTGGCCCGTCTCGTACGCACACCGAGATGGAAAATTTCAGATCGATTTCGACGGTTGATGAGTCGATTTTGTCGAATCACACCCGGTCGTTAGAAGCTCGAGTTTCGTGTTCACGGTGCACGGATGCGCGAAATATATTCGGTGTGTGATCATTTTTTTAAATTGATATAGATACGGTTTAGTTTCTTTTAGAATTTTCGGTCGAGTTGGTCGTATTCGAGGAAGTACGTACAGGTACGCTGAGTATATTACTTTTTGGCTAAATTGATCTAGATTTTTATGAGTAAATTGATACAGATACGATTTAGTTTCTTTTAGCATTTTTGTTCGAGTTGGTCGTGTCCAATTTAGTGGCTAAATTGATCTAGATTTTTATGGGTAAATTAATTCAAATCGATTTAGTTTCTTTTAGCATTTTTGTCCGAGTCGATCGTGTTCAAAGAAGTGTGTATAGATATCCCTGAGTACATTATTTTGTGGCTAAATTGATCTAGACTTTTATGGGTAAATTAATTCAAATACGATTTAGTTTCTTTTAGAATTTTTTGTCGAGTTGGTCATGTTGGAAGAACTATGTACAGATACGCTAAGTATATTTTTTTATGACTAAATTAATCCAGATAAGGCTGATTGTCTTTTGCTATTTTGAAAGATATTTCACAGATCGCAAACTGTGTAGACATAATTAGTAGGATAAACGCTTCGGAATAATAAAAATTCCTCTTTGTTCCAGAAGAACATAAACGTAATATAAAAAGAGAACAATGTATAACAATTTTATCGAGAAAGAACTTTCGAAAAAACATCAGCTTTAATTGAATCATGGATACCTCTTTCAATCGGTAAATTCCTATTTTTCTATTCTAACTAATTTTCAGCTTGAATTGTACAAATACGAATCGCAATTTCTGCAAGTTCTTTAAGTTCTTAACCTCGATCGTCGATATCGAACGTTCTCAACGTTTCTTCGTCGCGCTTGAACGCTTCTTTCGATCGCTCGAAGCTCAAACGCGTAATTCGAAGACCGATTCAAATTACAGAATCGCGATTTACTCCGTAGTCTCTGAATCTTATTGTTCTTATTGACGCTCGTCGTCGTTGCTCGAAAATCACGCAGACACGGGAACGAGTGCTAATAACCTACACCTTGCACGGGGAACTGCATCGAGGGGACAGCCGCGGACAATGAAATATGCATTTCGTATTAAAACTTTGTGTCAAGCGGACGGCTGAATGAAATCCGTGAAGGATTGATCATCGGAGACCGGAGCGTTCGCGAAGGATCGTAAATTATGATAGATACGCGGACGAGCCGCGTCGGTAGAGAAAGGGTTACAGGTTAGGTGAATATGCCAAGGGGCCTTTCTGGTTCGCTCTGATGTGGTCTGTGGCCCGAGCTTAATAACCGTCGGCCCTCGGCCTCCTCAAACAAACGTTTCTAACCATTACGCGCCTCTTTGCCTCTGGCGTTGAGAATTCTCAACAACGACACCGACCAGAAAAGAAGACAATAGAAAGGGGTGAACTTTCCACGAAAAGAAGATATTTGCTACCCTGGAACATTAACGACCGCGTGCTCGATCAAACATTACAAGTTTCGAACATCGTCCACTTAACACGATTTAAATATTGGAACCGATTTTAAATCGATTTCAATATTGAAAGTGATTTTAAATCGATTTAAATATTGAAAGTGATTTTAAATCGATTTAAACATTAAAAGCGATTTTGAATCGATTTAAACATTGAAAGCGATTTTAAATATTGAATTCGTTATTGGACATGTTCGTATTGGCGGTAGGAAGCTAATATTGATAATTACTCGCGACAGAGCTGCTAAACAAATAATGCAACTACCTTTCGGCAAGATTGTAATAGAAACGTTCGTCCATTTTTTATATCATTGAATATATTCAGAAGTGATCTTGTATCGACGAAGCTCGAATTGTTTTCCCGGGGATATTTTGATACATTTGTCCCGATCTGTAACGATGTTTAATATTTCTGTAACGGAGGTGCGATTTAAATAAATCGACACACGTTCGATCCGTGAAACGTAAAATCACGCGTTCAGAGCGTCGTGGTATATTTGGAACGTTACTTGAATAAATTGTACGCGTTCCAACGAAGAAAGGAATTGATCGATATTGTTAGATCGGTGCCCGAAACCCGATCTTTCGCTTCAATTATCCGAAATGGATTTCTTTTCTCCAAGTTGAACATTCGAATTTCGTATTTCCGAATTCATGTAAAATAAATCGGGACGAAGATATCCCCGACGTTTATCGATATTCTTAGATATTTCGAGTAAATTTCTCGGTTACGGTTTCGATGCAAATAATAGAATCGGTAGTGTGTCGCAGATGCAGAGAAACCGGTCCAATGTAACGCGAAAGACAATTAACGTTATGCTTCGTAATGTCTCGTTATAATAAATCGATAACCAAAAAGATAAATAATAATTAGTTTGAGCAATAACAGCTATATTTATCAGTAGATAACATTCCGTTAGACGACTGGTTACTAATTACAATTGCATTTTGTGTTACTGCATAATACATTAGTGACAATACATATACAAATTTTCTTGTATCTTCCATGTATCTAACTTTTCTTCTTTTCATTATTTTTCTGATCGTGGAAAAACTATAAAACTCCCTTCGAAAAACTATAAAAATTCATGCACCGTTAACGCATTAAATACCGATATCCAAAGATTCTAAAGTTCTCGATACGATTCGGATTATCATCCCCGGTAAGCGTCCCAATAAATCTACGTACATTAAAATTTTTCATTACCCAACGTACCCAACGACGAATTATCGACACCGTCCCAAATCCCTCAATATATCGACTCGACGATCAGAATTTCTCGAACGAAGAAACCGCACGATCCAACGTGAAAAGAAGAGAAAAAGCAGACCCGAAAGCAAACGGGGACGAAGAGCAAAATAAAACGAAAAAAAAACAAAAAAACCAAAATAAAAATGGAAAGAAGAAAACGGTCCTCGAACGAATCGAATGAACGGGGGCGGAAGGGACGTGGTTGGTGAAAAACGGGGTTGATACGTGTCGAGAGGTACTCCGGTATTAAAAACGCGGGCAAAAGTCACGAGGAACGAGGTACCTAGCCGTGTGTAGGAGGCAATGCAAGAAGAGCCATGAAGAGGGGGTGGGCGGCGAGTGGCTCATCGACTGGTACAGGCTAGTACCGATATTACCCTGCACCCCCAGCCCAGCCAACCACCGAGGGAGCGAAACGGAGAGAGAACCGGAGCGGAGCGAACCAGAGAGTAAGAGAGAGAGAGAGAGAGAGGAAGCCAAAGAGGAACATGTAAGCTCGCGTAGGTATCCACTTCCCTCCCGCGATCAATTAATTCCGGACACTAATGCTTTTCTAAAGACACACACCCAGCCCGGGCTTACCACTCGGATAACCAACAACTATTCCTAGACCCGTCCGTCCGAACCATCGAATTACACGTCACGCGATTCCATCGCAACTGAGCTGCATTTCCCTCTCGACGGCTGCTACCTGACGGGAAAGGCGATCGGCCAGAAATTGGGTAATACTTTCCGAATTGCATCCAAGCCAGCGAACGTTGCATCGTGGAACGTTGCATCGTGGAACGCTCCAGGAACGGTCGCGATTATTTAAAGTTGTGGATTCGATACAGGAAACAGGAGATTTTTGGAAATAGGTGCGTTGGAGTGAGAGGTTTTGGTGTACTACGAGCTTCGTTTCGACGAAACGTTTCGAAAAATTTAGCGATTGAAATGAAAATTTAATCGAACGGTTCGTCGAGAGAGATATACGTAACTGGACGAGTTTCGTAAACCGTCTGAAGTATGGAAATCGAGATGCTTCGGGGATGATTTTCGTTCGAATTTTTGGGAGTACACTTGGTGAAGTATATTGGAATTGGAATTTTGGAAATGTTTGAGAGAGAGGAGAAGCATCGTAGTTGGAATGAATGAAAAATTTTGCAATTGTCTTAATGAAATGAAAACTATTTCTTTGTATACCGATTCTAACACACGGGGGAATGTACGTTTCTAAATTACAAATTGTGGAATTTCTTTTAAGTTTCTCTCACAGGGAAACGTAACTTTCGCGATTCTCGATTCCAAATAAAGAAAACTCAAACTACGATCTATGTAAAATTAAATGAAATGATCTATTGAAATTGAATATTTAAAATTCCAAGACTTGCACTTCGGATCTCCGAAATACAAGCGAAAATATAAATACCAGCGGAAATATAAACCCTCCCAGTAATTTTTTCCACGATTGTCCAATTTCGACGATAAAATCCAGCTCCGATGTTCTCGACTCGTGCACATTTCCGTCCAGGATCGGTTAGATTGGTAGCTCTGGAGACGGTCGTTTCCCAAGGCACGATAAATCATCGTTTCGTGTCCTTCTCGTCCCCTTCCCCTCTCTCACCTTTTCCCTCTCTCTCTCGTTCTCTATTTTCGGAAAATCAACGATGGCTCCCCCGCGGTAATAGGCACCTATCTGCACGTTACTCCGCGTCTCCGAGTACGAGGCCGACTCTCTCTCCGGAGTATTCTAATTGTGAGAGACAGTCCCGGGAAAATACTCCACGGAAGTTTCCTACGGCTTCGCTTCGCCGGCATATCGCCCGGTATTTCAATGTGCCACCAACACCATCGTCCCTGCTACCGACGAGGCGAGTCTTACCTTTGGGTAACACCTACGCTGTTCGCCCTCCTCCGGCCCCGGAGTCCTCCTCGCTTGGAATTAATTCCGAAAGCAAAATTAAGTACCTACGAGAGCTGGTAAATACAGTCGCCGTTGGTACCCAGACCGAAGACGGCTGGGTAAACGGATGCACGGTTTTCAACGGAGCACGCCTTTTCGAATTTGCCTAGACACTGTCTGTTGGGGAAGTAGCTGGAGAACTACGCGGATGGTTGTCGATCTTCTCCCCGCGTAACTGGCGCGAATAGGTTTCTTCGAATGACTCGATATAGCGCCAGGGAGCTCTGTAGAATAGGGACGCGCAGTGTTCGCGATTTAATAACGTTAGCTTTGTTCTTTCGATTCTCTTCGAGCAGTCGTGAGAGTTTTTTCGTTCTTTTTTCATTGTAAATTCACTCCAGCTTGTACTTTATCGGCGGTAGTTGGTAACGTTCGCGTCGAATCGGTGAAACTATTAGTTTTTAAATAAATCCGATGCTGCGAAGGAACTCGATATCGAAGTGCGAGGTCTCTATCCTCTGGAGGATAGAGACGTGCAGTGTTCGCGATTTAATAACGTTAGATTTGTTCTTTATTCGGAGCAGTCGTGAGATTTTGTGATTTTATTCGAATTTTGACTTCACTCCCATTCGCTCGTATTCTACCAACCCTTGTTCAGCAGGCTCTGGGTTCATTTTGACCCATATAACTTCAACCTCGTGTTGCAAATTTTATTAAAACCACTGATCGAAAATTGTAGGAGGTTAGAGAAGCTAGTACCGATCGTGGAAAATGTGCAAGATGAAATTTTAGTATTGGTAACAATAATGGAAAATTTGCGAAAATATTAAAGAACAATATAAAGGTAAAGAATTTGTAAAGCTAATAAGATGAAACTTCGATCGAAGTACAGGTATTTAAATACGAAATAATAAAATTCAACCATTCGAGGGTCGATGCTAACAATTATTAGTGTGTCTATTAAATTATATTGAGTTGTTCGAAAAGTGATTTCGTTTTCCAAAATGGAGAATGTATAATTTCATCAAATGTTTATACACTCTGAAAAAATTGTTTCATTTTCACCCAAAAAAAACAAATAACTTTCCCAACAATCTAATATATTGCCTGTGACCTAAGAAACAAATCACCCTCCTAAACGAAAGAAATAACCAAGAAAGGACTTCGGGTTCTGGTCTCCAGCAGTTGCAAGGAAGTATATTCTCGAATCATTTTTGTTACCAGAATTGAACGCGATTCGATCGGAGTTCAATTCGCATTTTCGAATTTGCACAGAGACAGTGTGTTACAGAAATAATCGAGGAACTACGTCAGATAGTCGTCGATCTCTTCCAGGAGAAACGAGGCCGAATAGGTTTCTTTGCACGTATGTACGTGTAAGGAGGGAAAACACCTGCTGCCGCTCGACGTGCAAATGTTTCCCCGGGCTTGTTTAATGCATTAAGTTGGCCGAGAAGCAATCAGACTGCTTTACTCTATAGCGCGCCTGAACGTGTATCGTCTACCTATACATTGTAATTCTTTATCGCGTCTACTCGAATCCGGAGACACCACCTCGCGGGGCAAACTTCTTCAGCGTAGAACGTACACTTGGAAATAAAGAGGGACGATTCTGCGAACCAAGTGGAAGCGACCCTTCCGCGATAAAAGTAACACGAGTCGGAATAATAATTTCCAATTTTAGGATTACGTAGACGTTGCGTAGAAAATGTGTTTATCGACGAGTGTCATTAATTTTATACATACAAATCGAACGGAAAATTTTAATTTCAAATAAAAAAAAGAATTTAAGTCAAACGAGAAACTTAAATTTCCCAACCAAAAAGAGAATTGTCTATATGGAGCAATTGTACAAACATCGAATGTAAAAAAAGCTACTGGTAAATTATACGTTCGTTTGATTCTTTGGAATTTTTCTCGTTATTCGTGCAAGTATTCCTCGAAAACCTTGTACTTAAAAAAAAAAGAAAAATCTACCATTGAACACCCGATCACGACTTGAAGTCGCGTAGTAACAGGGTGTCGGATAACAAGGTGTTTAAAAGGGTAAGGGTACCGAAGAATGCCAAGTTGCTCGGCATCGTGTTGCTAGTTTAAAGAGTAGCAACTTTGTTCCTGGAGGATCTCGCTACAAAGTAAGGAGCACGTCGTTGCATTCTGATTAGAAGACTGCGCGAGACGACTCTTGGCCCGTAATCGGTGTACCGAACATTTTTATTTCTCGAGAAACTGGAACTCTTCTGACGTGTGCACGTTGCGCTATCTCTTCGAATCTTTCCACGGGATTCCGGAAAACGTCATCAAACGTTCCGATGGAATTCTCCATCATTGATCTCGGATAGGAATCGCTCTTCGTGGAGCTCTCGAGGATTTTACCAATAACTCGAAATGTTTCGACGACAATCCTTATCGCGAAAATTCTTTGATAACGCGCACCACGACGACAGAGCTTTTGAGAAGTTCTCGAAAGTGACGTTGATCCCTCTCCCGTTACTCGTTGCGACTGTCGCTCACAATTAACCGTCCCGAAGGATCTGCCTGCCAGGAAGAACGGAACAGAAGGAGTACCGGGAAAATAGAGGAGAACAAAATGAAGGGCGAGAGGATAGGATAGGGGCAGAGGGACGAAGTGACTGGTACTTGACGGCGCATCTTACATGACAGTCTTTGTACTAACTATCAGGTAACTCCTTCCTGTCAACCCCTTCGCCACCCCTATTTTCATCCTTTCTCCGGTACGAGTCTTTTTACACGGCTATTCAGAACACGCGGCTGGAGAACGTATCGCGTTAAATAAAACGAGCGATTGTGAATAGAAATTCAACGAGTGTCTATTTACTAATAGAAAAACTCGTGGAACAATAATATTACAAACGAGAAGCATTCGCTCGTTTCGGGACGAAAGTAACCACGACTTTGTTTCAAAAGGGTGGAAATATCGATATCGTCGTTGTTATCGATCAAAGGAAATAAAATCGGTATGCAAAAAGAAGAACGTGCAAGCTTGGTGAAAGTTCCAGCCGATTCTGAATTAGTTCGTTCGAACTATGATTTGCAGTTTGAATTTCACTCTCGAAGTTCCGATTGTAATTCGCACAGGGCTCGAAATTATCAAACTTAGATACGCTTGTGGCGCTAGTCTCGCGCTTGGTACCTAATAATAGTACGAAATCAATTATATTGGGCATAGATCAGAATAGGAAACAAGGTAAGAAGTATCATCGTCGTTAGAACTCGACGAGAATCGTAAGAGATTTTTAAAGTAACTGGAGTTTCGTTTTAAAAAAATGATTAAACGAGTACGGATAAAATGTAGAAAATGTTCGATGGTACGTTACAATTGGATCTAACGTTAATGTCCGATCGATCGTACGGCAATACCACTTGCTAACAATATCCTACGAAATGAAATATTTCTACTGAACGAACTCGAGTGCTCGAGTGCTCGAAATTGGTCTGTCTAGCGGCTAAACGACACCACTCGCTATTGTAATTCCGCATAAAAGAAATTGCACGATCCAGTGCTCCTTATTATTCATAATGTAAGCAGCCGCGCCAGAAACCTACGTCCATTTAGTTATCGATCAACGACGCCTGCTACCCAGGTCTTAAATTGGAAACACGTTCAGAGATATCCAACCGTTTCCGCGTACGGAAACGCGTTACGGTCAGTCAATGAAATTACCCCGTTTACAAGGGAACAACGCTCGCGAAACGTTTTTCCGTAAACTTTTCCAACTGCAATCGCCGTCGTCCGCGTTGTCGCGACGCCTATAACCCCTGTCGCGTTGCAATATTCTTATCGAGAACGATGATCGATCATCGTGATTTTTTCCCAACGTTCTATATTCCTCGAATACGCGAGTACTTCATCGATCGATCCTCGTAATACCAAACGGTTCGAACGATCAGGTGCGAGACCACGCCCTGGGTCCAAACTGATCCGTGAACGAGTTGACAAATATTTCGAACAATGATTAATATTTTACCGTAAATATCTAAGAACTTCTTTTCTAAGAAAAAATGAATTTAAAAAATAAAATCAAGCTTAGTAGAGGGTCCAAACAGACCCGTAACCTTGTGCAAATATTTTGAACGAAGATTAATATTTCTTCCTTTCTGAAGAAAATTGCATCGAAGTATAATCGAATGAGAGGCGCTCTGGGTCCAAACGGACCCGTAATATAACCTACTGCAAATATTTTGAACGAAAATTAATATTTCTTCCTTTCTGAAGAAAGTTGCATCAAAGTATAATCGAATGAGAGGCGCTCCCTGGGTCCAAACGGACCCGTAATATAACCTACTGCAAATATTTTGAACGAAGATTAAAATTTCTTCCTTTCTGAAGAAAGTTGCATCGAAGTATAATCGAATGAGTGGCGCTCTCCGGGTCCGGGTAGACCCAATTTTGGTAAAACGAAAACGAACACGGTGGTGACAACGTGCCAGCCGTCTTTTCGTCGCGTTAATTTTGCACAAACACACTTTTCGACACACTCGCCGGGCACTCACACGCAGCCAATGTCTGAGGAAAGCGTGAATGCCCAAACGAAGGTGCTGCGCCGTAGGCAGGGACAGCTCATTAATATTTAGACGTATTTTGAGCGGCGAGCCACCATCACCATCGCTAACTCCGGCCCCGTCGACGTCGTCATCATCGTCGTCGCCTTTATACATAATTATACGCGCGAGATTGGCGAGTGTCGGGCGAGCATCGCCGTCTAAAGATTCCCCGCTACATCCAGCCGGGAAATTTTCACCGGGCGCAATTTTCACTCCGACGTTGGAGCGGTGTGGATGTGCGAAAAGACGAAACTGTGTTACACTCAGTTTTCGAACAGCGGGACGAATTATCGTCGAGCAAATACGAGTTTCGACGATGAGAGATCGTTTAAGAGAAATTGCAGCGGGGAAGTATTCCTTTGGGCGCGATTAGAATCGAAATGGGATGTCCGATACGATGGAAGGGAAAAGATAATGGTGTCGGTGAATAAAATAAACTTGCACTGGATATCCGTACTCGAAAGTTTGAAATAGATATCGAACGTGTATATATATATAATTCTATGGTAATAGAATTCTATTTCGTAATTTATTATTAAGAAATCTATCATGAAATATCGTAAGCACTTTTCAAAATTCAGTTTTCATCGTGATTCTGAGAGTACCTTTTGCAAAGAAGTTTGTAGTGTACATGTAGTTTCTATGCGAGAATTGTGAAATTTTCCACGATCGGTAAATCGAAATAGCAGAAATGATTTTCTAGTGTAAATTGCTCAATTGTCGGAGGTGGATGATTAAAATTGTTGCCTCCCTTCGAGCATCTAATATTCTCGACCGTCGTCTCGTCTGCAGTCGGAGCTTCACAAAACGTCCAGACTTCCTGAAACGGGGAGGGATCGGTGAATCGAGAAGTTTCGATAATAGACGAAAATAGTTCGGCCATCGCCTTTTGAGCCGTTCCTCGCGTAATTTCCCGTGATCATGTCTTATTCATTTGGTTGCTGTTAATTAACCCTTTCCCGTATCTTCCCCGCGCAAGAAAATGTTGATGGAGGATAAAGCAGACAGACTTGGGGGAACCGGAGATATTCTCGGCCGATAGTGTCAAACTGTTTGCTACGAAAAGTATTAATTCTTGTCCGAACGAAGATTAGATCGTTTGGAATACAGCTAGTGAACGAATTAAGAAATATTCTACGCGCGATTTCGCCTTCTCCTCCAATACGATTACGATGATTAATCAACGGACAACGTTGTGTAAAAATTAAATAAATATAACACGTTGGAAAGAGTACGTCGAGAACGTATTACATTAATAATTTCGTCGTCATATTTTTACCAAGCTATACGGTATCGAGACACGTTTGTTACTACATAAAGGAAAGAACATCGTTTTCCTCCTGAAGAGTTGAACATGACCATGATCGATGAATCTTTAAAGAAATAACTACCGACTTTGTGCACGCTCTACAGTTCTTATTAATCAGTATACGATTTACTCGAAACAATTTTTAAGATAATGTATCTATGAAAAGTTATAGAATACCTTCAACGTACTACTTACAAACTACGTCTGACTATGCACATTCCGTTTTCACTCGTTATCTCGGATTTTCCTAGTTTCTCTTGTCCCTTGTCGATTATATCTCGTCGCCTGTATCGGATAGTATGCGAATAACTTTGAAAATTGTTTCGAGTAAACCCACTCGGATTAATAAAAGATCCGCGAAGTCGTACCGATTCATCGACGATTCCATTTCAGATACTCCAGCTGTCTTTACATCGTTGATAGTATATTTTAAGATTCGTCGATAAACACGAAACGAAAAAGTGTACAAATTAAACTTCTCGTCCGGTACACTCGTAAAAAACACTTTCTACGAAATATGGTACCCCTTCGATCGTAAAAGGATACCAATGTCTTTAAAATACTTTGGAGAAGGATTAAATTGTAATTCCAGCGCAGTTCGTAATTTATCCTTTAATTGCTATTCGACGCCGAGAAAGTACTATATAAAGAATCGCTCGAATCTACTAACCTACTGCCGGACCAATCTAGAAAGACCACAACGAATGCTTGCCAATATCTGACAACTAAATAACGTTCTAAAACCGCGGCGTATTGGTTTCTATCGAGCAGCTGCAATTTGACCGATAATAATGGGATCTTGGCAAACGTGAGAAGTCGATTACATCGAAAGAATGACCTCTCGAAGACTCAGCGTGACTAATACTACCATTCGCACACGGAAAACCATTGCCGATGGCCAGACTCTCGTTTGGCTCTGATCGGAGAAACAGTTAAAATTCGCGAATGAGTGGCCCTCCGAGTTACCGAATAACTGGTAGAGATTATTGAATAATGACAAGTATCTTTGATACCTCCAGAAACGAGAAAAGGGATAAATAATATTGAATTATTATTGGATTGTTTTGGAAAGTCATTTCGTTTTCCAAAATGGAGAATATATAATTTAATGAAATGTTTATACACTCTAGAAAAATCGTGTTTCATTTTCATCAAAAAAAAGAACGAAATGAGTTTCCGAACAACTTAATAGTTAGGCAGAACAGAGAGAATACTTAAAAATCACGAATCGATGTTCTCGAGCTATTGAACGACCGCTCGTGATTACCAAATAATGTAATACTAATTAAAAAATATCTTTAAAACTTGCAAAGAAAAAAAACATAAATGTTCCAAAATTACTGCTTCGAAGTTACACAAGGCCCACCGCAATCCGGATAAGAAATTAATGATAGATGATGACTATCGAGTCGATCGATCCACAAAACGATGTCCTACAGCTATTGAACAACCACTCGAGATTACCAAACAACGTAATATTAATTAAAAAATAAATATTTCAAAATTACAAATATTAGATAAATTTTTCAAAATTACAAATATTAGATAAATATTTCAAAATTACAAATATTAGATAAATATTTCAAAATTACAAATATTAGATAAATATTTCAAAATTACAAAGGTACACACTTCGAAGTTACACAAGGTCCACAGTAATCCAAATAAGTTAATGATCTATGATGACTTTCGAGTCGATCCATCCACAAAACGATGTCCTCGAGCTATTGAACGACCGCTCGAGATTACCAAACAACGCAACGCCAATTATCGAATATCTGAACGCTTCAAAAGCAAAAGAATAAAAAGATAAATATTTCAAAATTACCGGTTGGAAGTTACACAAGGTCCACCGTAATCCGGCTAAGGAGTTAACGGTCGAAGATAAGTCTCAGAGGGGGTTCGAATCGGGGGCCCGGGGGCACGGAAGAAATCGACGGGCCGGTATTGGCTGAGCGAGCAACAGACCCTGGTCTTCTTTCTCGAGGTTCCTAATCGATTGCCACGAGTTTTAAACTTTGCGCCGCCAGCACCGCCATCGTCCCCCCTCCCCCCTTTTTGCGCCCTACGGCCGTTCTTTCGTTCGACTCGGAAAGCCGCCGGCGGTAGGACGAAACGAAGGAGAAACGAACCACGAAGCGAGAACCTCGAAGACTGCTGGAAGTACAGGAGACCGCCGAAGAAGAGGACAGGGAGGAAGAGAGAAAGAGGAAAAAGGGTAGGGAGAGGGAGGACGAAGTCTGTAAATTTTCTTACATTTTATGAGCCATCAGAATTTCATAACCTCGAGCCAGTCCGCGTGGTACTTTGCACGGGAAAAGTTTCCGCCGGCTCGGTGGTTCTCTTACCCGCTCGTTCTCGTCGCTCCGTTCTTCCCGCTTTTTCACTCCCCCCTCCTCCCCCTCTACTTCCCACGAATGACGTTTCCTCGAGTCGACTCCAAGGAGAATAGATTCGGAGACAACCGAGAGTAGATTGCAACGCGACCGATCCACGAATGTGGACAGAAGCGAGAAGAGATTACTGCTTTTAAGAACCGCAACGTACACCGTTTCTTGTACCGCCATTTTGCACCGAGTAGACGCTGGACGAATATTTTTTTTTTTTTTTTTTTGATGGAGAAGAGTGAAGTGTGAGAGAAAAATTGGAGGAGAGTCTTTGCGCCAAGGCTGAGTAGAATGTCCGATCAAATACGATCCGATACTCTTTCCAGGAGTGTAGGTTTAGCTTTTGGCCAGTATGCTCGAGTATGGAGAGATTTGAATTAGGCGCGGTTATTATCGCGTTAGCTTCGATCGAATGAAAGTCAGTATTAAAGTACAGATCGTCTGCGACGAAGAATTGTTCGCTTTTTATTGTTCTGTAATTTTAGGATTGCTCGAAGAGAGAGGTAATCATTTTTTCTCGAAACTTTTAATAAGGTTGATAGGCAGCGAATCGTTGGACGAATGTAATTTTGTATTGTAATTCAGTTTAATGTATTTGTCGCGTAATTAATTACACGTTACCAATTTTACAGTAATTCTTAATTGATGGACATTTACGTGAATCCAGAACCACGCGATCGAATAAACTACTATTCTTCGTTGATCGCGAAAATGTAAATTGAAAAATAATGGTCCAACCTTCAACGAGAAGTACATTCGGAGTGTATTCGTATCGCTGGAAATTATGTTGGAACAAAGGAGTTAACATCCACCAGAATTATTTCTCACCTTGCTCCTAATATTTTATCTTGTCAGTTAACCATGAACGTGGCAACTTCGTCCTGATAACTGTTTCCAAGACTCGGAAACTTAACGAAGAATTAATTACGACAAGTTTACGCTACATTCGCAATATCTACCGCAAGTTCCGTGTAACTCGACGAGTATCTTAATTCGGACTTTTATAACCGCTTCTAATTGAAAAATAATCTAGAAAGTACTTCCTTCGCTGCCACTGCATCCAATGATCGCCCCGATAACCGATACTTTTAAATTCGTTATCGATCTGAAGAAATTCTTTCGACGAAATCGTCACAGCGTCGTAGAAATTCGTACGAATTTTCGTCCTCTCGTTGTTTAACGATCGCGCTTGCCCTCTGAAAAAAAAAATTCTCAGACCTCTCTCCGAATATATCCCGAATCGAAATCGCAGTGTTCCATCGACGTTAGTTCGTTTCGGTAATTAAAGATTTGTTAATACTCGCGTTCGACCGGACGGATAATGGGTTCGTATTAATTACGAGGACATGGCCGCGCAACAATAGGAACAATGAGGGAATCGATCAATGAATAACGAAGAGTATTAACGCGTTGTTGCTGCAACGCACGAACAAGGTTCTCTCATTCACGGACCGCAACGGGTATCACTTTCTCCTTCGATTCATTGATTCGTTCCCGGTGAACGCGTTCTCCCTATCTGCGTTCCTATTCGTCATCGAGGGCCAACTTCACGCACTTCTCGTTTCGTTATTATCAGCACAGACGGGTCGTCTCCGTTGCACACCGATCGGGTGTATTTCGACGGTTCGCCGATTAACCGAATACACGATCCACGGAAGAGGAACGACTCATGGAAATACCTCGACGAAGTACTCGCGTATTCCGCGGTCATGTTCTCGCGTGACTGCGTGATCAACCCTTCGGCGACCATCTTCG
The DNA here is from genome assembly GCF_051014685.1 of Ptiloglossa arizonensis. Taxonomy (NCBI): domain Eukaryota; kingdom Metazoa; phylum Arthropoda; class Insecta; order Hymenoptera; family Colletidae; genus Ptiloglossa; species Ptiloglossa arizonensis. The sequence goes on from NC_135056.1 coordinate 12,281,866, forward strand.
TATTGCATACGAACCCTATGTTTTTCACGCGTCGTCCGGGTCCCTATCGAACGCGGTTCTATGCAGCAGATCACGCTTGGTGTTTGTTTACGATAGGTTGTTCGATAAGTTTTGTCGTTCGATGAAACTTATTGAACTGTACTGTTGGATGTAGTACTGTTTAGTGTAGTACTGTTGAATGTAGTACTGTTCAATGTAGTACTGTTCAATGTAGTACTGTTCAGTGTAGTACTGTTCAGTGTAGTACTGCTCAATGTAGTACTGTTCAATATAGTACTGTTCAATGTAGAACTGTTCAGTGTAGTACTGTTCAGTGTAGTACTGTTCAGTGTAGTACTGTTCAATGTAGTACTGTTTAATGTAGTACTCTTCAATATAGTACTGTCCAATGTAGTACTGTCCAGTATAGTAATGTTCAATGTAGTACTGTTCAATGTAATACTGTTCAATATAGTACTGCTCAATGTAGTACTGTTCAGTGTAGTACTGATCAATGTAGTACTGTTCAATGTAGTACTGTTCAATGTAGTACAGTTCAATGTAGTACTCTTCAGTGTAGTACTGTTCAATATAGTACTCTTCAGTGTAGTACTGTTCAATGTAGTTCTGTTCAATAATAAGTTTATCAAACGATA